>NC_083598.1:55956493-57171987 GCF_020882245.1 Rhopalosiphum padi
GGTAGCCGTTACGAGGGACCTTCGGACCTTCCGCCCATATCAAAAAATTTCAGAAAATCCAAATTTAAACCGCCTAAGTACGGTAAAAACCGTTTTTTTGAAAAAAACTCGTTTGCAAGTTTTCGGGGTGAAGGATTTATTTTTCGACTCTGAAACTTTACACGCATCGTCAGTGGGGTCGCCCAAACGGTTTCCGCGCAAAAAAACATTAAAAAATCAAAATTTTTATTTTATTCTACGGCCGCCCACGGCCCCTGTGTATTTTTTGACGTTTTTCACCTAAAAAACTAAAAATGCGTATTTTTAAGACGGACGCGTACACGCGATGACTCTAAAAACGTGGTAGCCGTTACGAGGGACCTTCGGACCTTCCGCCCATATCAAAAAATTTCAGAAAATCCAAATTTAAACCGCCTAAGTACGGTAAAAACCGTTTTTTTGAAAAAAACTCGTTTGCAAGTTTTCGGGGTGAAGGATTTATTTTTCGACTCTGAAACTTTACACGCATCGTCAGTGGGGTCGCCCAAACGGTTTCCGCGCAAAAAAACATTAAAAAATCAAAATTTTTATTTTATTCTACGGCCGCCCACGGCCCCTGTGTATTTTTTGACGTTTTTCACCTAAAAAACTAAAAATGCGTATTTTTAAGACGGACGCGTACACGCGATGACTCTAAAAACGTGGTAGCCGTTACGAGGGACCTTCGGACCTTCCGCCCATATCAAAAAATTTCAGAAAATCCAAATTTAAACCGCCTAAGTACGGTAAAAACCGTTTTTTTGAAAAAAACTCGTTTGCAAGTTTTCGGGGTGAAGGATTTATTTTTCGACTCTGAAACTTTACACACATCGTCAGTGGGGTCGCCCAAACGGTTTCCGCGCAAAAAAACATTAAAAAATCAAAATTTTTATTTTATTCTACGGCCGCCCACGGCCCCTGTGTATTTTTTGACGTTTTTCACCTAAAAAACTAAAAATGCGTATTTTTAAGACGGACGCGTACACGCGATGACTCTAAAAACGTGGTAGCCGTTACGAGGGACCTTCGGACCTTCCGCCCATATCAAAAAATTTCAGAAAATCCAAATTTAAACCGCCTAAGTACGGTAAAAACCGTTTTTTTGAAAAAAACTCGTTTGCAAGTTTTCGGGGTGAAGAATTTATTTTTCGACTCTGAAACTTTACACGCATCGTCAGTGGGGTCGCCCAAACGGTTTCCGCGCAAAAAAAACATTAAAAAATCAAAATTTTTATTTTATTCTACGGCCGCCCACGGCCCTTGTGTATTTTTTGACGTTTTTCACCTAAAAAACTAAAAATGCGTATTTTTAAGACGAACGCGTACACGCGATGACTCTAAAAACGTGGTAGTCGTTACGAGGGACCTTCGGACCTTCCGCCCATATCAAAAAATTTCAGAAAATCCAAATTTAAACCGCCTAAGTACGGTAAAAAACCGTTTTTTTTGAAAAAAACTCGTTTGCAAGTTTTCGGGGTGAAGGATTTATTTTTCGACTCTGAAACTTTACACGCATCGTCAGTGGGGTCGCCAAAACGGTTTCCGCGCAAAAAAACTTTAAAAAATCAAAATTTTTATTTTATTCTACGGCCGCCCACGGCCCCTGTGTATTTTTTGACGTTTTTCACCTAAAAAACTAAAAATGCGTATTTTTAAGACGGACGCGTACACGCGATGACTCTAAAAACGTGGTAGCCGTTACGAGGGACCTTCGGACCTTCCGCCCATATCAAAAAATTTCAGAAAATCCAAATTTAAACCGCCTAAGTACGGTAAAAACCGTTTTTTTGAAAAAAACTCGTTTGCAAGTTTTCGGGGTGAAGGATTTATTTTTCGACTCTGAAACTTTACACGCATCGTCAGTGGGGTCGCCCAAACGGTTTCCGCGCAAAAAAACATTAAAAAATCAAAATTTTTATTTTATTCTACGGCTGCCCACGGCCCCTGTGTATTTTTTGACGTTTTTCACCTAAAAAACTAAAAATGCGTATTTTTAAGACGGACGCGTACACGCGATGACTCTAAAAACGTGGTAGCCGTTACGAGGGACCTTCGGACCTTCCGCCCATATCAAAAAATTTCAGAAAATCCAAATTTAAACCGCCTAAGTACGGTAAAAACCGTTTTTTTGAAAAAAACTCGTTTGCAAGTTTTCGGGGTGAAGAATTTATTTTTCGACTCTGAAACTTTACACGCATCGTCAGTGGGGTCGCCAAAACGGTTTCCGCGCAAAAAAACATTAAAAAATCAAAATTTTTATTTTATTCTACGGCCGCCCACGGCCCCTGTGTATTTTTTGACGTTTTTCACCTAAAAAACTAAAAATGCGTATTTTTAAGACGGACGCGTACACGCGATGACTCTAAAAACGTGGTAGCCGTTACGAGGGACCTTCGGACCTTCCGCCCATATCAAAAAATTTCAGAAAATCCAAATTTAAACCGCCTAAGTACGGTAAAAACCGTTTTTTTGAAAAAAACTCGTTTGCAAGTTTTCGGGGTGAAGGATTTATTTTTCGACTCTGAAACTTTACACGCATCGTCAGTGGGGTCGCCCAAACGGTTTCCGCGCAAAAAAACATTAAAAAATCAAAATTTTTATTTTATTCTACGGCCGCCCACGGCCCCTGTGTATTTTTTGACGTTTTTCACCTAAAAAACTAAAAATGCGTATTTTTAAGACGGACGCGTACACGCGATGACTCTAAAAACGTGGTAGCCGTTACGAGGGACCTTCGGACCTTCCGCCCATATCAAAAAATTTCAGAAAATCCAAATTTAAACCGCCTAAGTACGGTAAAAAACCGTTTTTTTGAAAAAAACTCGTTTGCAAGTTTTCGGGGTGAAGGATTTATTTTTCGACTCTGAAACTTTACACACATCGTCAGTGGGGTCGCCCAAACGGTTTCCGCGCAAAAAAACATTAAAAAATCAAAATTTTTATTTTATTCTACGGCCGCCCACGGCCCCTGTGTATTTTTTGACGTTTTTCACCTAAAAAACTAAAAATGC
Organism: Rhopalosiphum padi; assembly: GCF_020882245.1. NCBI lineage: Eukaryota > Metazoa > Arthropoda > Insecta > Hemiptera > Aphididae > Rhopalosiphum > Rhopalosiphum padi. Next base: position 55,959,523 of record NC_083598.1, read on the forward strand.
GTATTTTTAAGACGGACGCGTACACGCGATGACTCTAAAAACGTGGTAGCCGTTACGAGGGACCTTCGGACCTTCCGCCCATATCAAAAAATTTCAGAAAATCCAAATTTAAACCGCCTAAGTACGGTAAAAACCGTTTTTTTGAAAAAAACACGTTTGCAAGTTTTCGGGGTGAAGAATTTATTTTTCGACTCTGAAACTTTACACGCATCGTCAGTGGGGTCGCCCAAACGGTTTCCGCGCAAAAAAACATTAAAAAATCAAAATTTTTATTTTATTCTACGGCCGCCCACGGCCCTTGTGTATTTTTTGACGTTTTTCACCTAAAAAACTAAAAATGCGTATTTTTAAGACGAACGCGTACACGCGATGACTCTAAAAACGTGGTAGTCGTTACGAGGGACCTTCGGACCTTCCGCCCATATCAAAAAATTTCAGAAAATCCAAATTTAAACCGCCTAAGTACGGTAAAAACCGTTTTTTTGAAAAAAACTCGTTTGCAAGTTTTCGGGGTGAAGGATTTATTTTTCGACTCTGAAACTTTACACGCATCGTCAGTGGGGTCGCCAAAACGGTTTCCGCGCAAAAAAACTTTAAAAAATCAAAATTTTTATTTTATTCTACGGCCGCCCACGGCCCCTGTGTATTTTTTGACGTTTTTCACTTAAAAAACTAAAAATGCGTATTTTTAAGACGGACGCGTACACGCGATGACTCTAAAAACGTGGTAGCCGTTACGAGGGACCTTCGGACCTTCCGCCCATATTAAAAAATTTCAGAAAATCCAAATTTAAACCGCCTAAGTACGGTAAAAACCGTTTTTTTGAAAAAAACTCGTTTGCAAGTTTTCGGGGTGAAGGATTTATTTTTCGACTCTGAAACTTTACACGCATCGTCAGTGGGGTCGCCCAAACGGTTTCCGCGCAAAAAAACATTAAAAAATCAAAATTTTTATTTTATTCTACGGCTGCCCACGGCCCCTGTGTATTTTTTGACGTTTTTCACCTAAAAAACTAAAAATGCGTATTTTTAAGACGGACGCGTACACGCGATGACTCTAAAAACGTGGTAGCCGTTACGAGGGACCTTCGGACCTTCCGCCCATATCAAAAAATTTCAGAAAATCCAAATTTAAACCGCCTAAGTACGGTAAAAACCGTTTTTTTGAAAAAAACTCGTTTGCAAGTTTTCGGGGTGAAGAATTTATTTTTCGACTCTGAAACTTTACACGCATCGTCAGTGGGGTCGCCAAAACGGTTTCCGCGCAAAAAAACATTAAAAAATCAAAATTTTTATTTTATTCTACGGCCGCCCACGGCCCCTGTGTATTTTTTGACGTTTTTCACCTAAAAAACTAAAAATGCGTATTTTTAAGACAAACGCGTACACGCGATGACTCTAAAAACGTGGTAGTCGTTACGAGGGACCTTCGGACCTTCCGCCCATATCAAAAAATTTCAGAAAATCAAAATTTAAACCACCTAAGTACGGTAAAAACCGTTTTTTTGAAAAAAACTCGTTTGCAAGTTTTCGGGGTGAAGAATTTATTTTTCGACTCTGAAACTTTACACGCATCGTCAGTGGGGTCGCCAAAACGGTTTCCGCGCAAAAAAACTTTAAAAAATCAAAATTTTTATTTTATTCTACGGCCGCCCACGGCCCCTGTGTATTTTTTGACGTTTTACACCTAAAAAACTAAAAATGCGTATTTTTAAGACGGACGCGTACACGCGATGACTCTAAAAACGTGGTAGTCGTTACGAGGGACCTTCGGACCTTCCGCCCATATCAAAAAATTTCAGAAAATCCAAATTTAAACCGCCTAAGTACGGTAAAAACCGTTTTTTTGAAAAAAACTCGTTTGCAAGTTTTCGGGGTGAAGGATTTATTTTTCGACTCTGAAACTTTACACGCATCGTCAGTGGGGTCGCCCAAACGGTTTCCGCGCAAAAAAACATTAAAAAATCAAAATTTTTATTTTATTCTACGGCCGCCCACGGCCCCTGTGTATTTTTTGACGTTTTTCACCTAAAAAACTAAAAATGCGTATTTTTAAGACGAACGCGTACACGCGATGACTCTAAAAACGTGGTAGTCGTTACGAGGGACCTTCGGAACTTCCGCCCATATCAAAAAATTTCAGAAAATCCAAATTTAAACCGCCTAAGTACGGTAAAAACCGTTTTTTTGAAAAAAACTCGTTTGCAAGTTTTCGGGGTGAAGGATTTAATTTTCGACTCTGAAACTTTACACGCATCGTCAGTGGGGTCGCCAAAACGGTTTCCGCGCAAAAAAACTTTAAAAAATCAAAATTTTTATTTTATTCTACGGCCGCCCACGGCCCCTGTGTATTTTTTGACGTTTTTCACCTAAAAAACTAAAAATGCGTATTTTTAAGACGGACGCGTACACGCGATGACTCTAAAAACGTGGTAGCCGTTACGAGGGACCTTCGGACCTTCCGCCCATATCAAAAAATTTCAGAAAATCCAAATTTAAACCGCCTAAGTACGGTAAAAACCGTTTTTTTGAAAAAAACTCGTTTGCAAGTTTTCGGGGTGAAGGATTTATTTTTCGACTCTGAAACTTTACACGCATCGTCAGTGGGGTCGCCAAAACGGTTTCCGCGCAAAAAAACATTAAAAAATCAAAATTTTTATTTTATTCTACGGCCGCCCACGGCCCCTGTGTATTTTTTGACGTTTTTCACCTAAAAAACTAAAAATGCGTATTTTTAAGACGGACGCGTACACGCGATGACTCTAAAAACGTGGTAGCCGTTACGAGGGACCTTCGGACCTTCCGCCAATATCAAAAAATTTCAGAAAATCCAAATTTAAACCGCCTAAGTACGGTAAAAACCGTTTTTTTGAAAAAAACTCGTTTGCAAGTTTTCGGGGTGAAGGATTTATTTTTCGACTCTGAAACTTTACACGCATCGTCAGTGGGGTCGCCCAAACGGTTTCCGCGCAAAAAAACATTAAAAAATCAAAATTTTTATTTTATTCTACGGCCGCCCACGGCCCCTGTGTATTTTTTGACGTTTTTTACCTAAAAAACTAAAAATGCGTATTTTTAAGACTGACGCGTACACGCGATGACTCTAAAAACGTGGTAGCCGTTACGAGGGACCTTCGGACCTTCCGCCCATATCAAAAAATTTCAGAAAATCCAAATTTAAACCGCCTAAGTACGGTAAAAAACCGTTTTTTTGAAAAAAAACTCGTTTGCAAGTTTTCGGGGTGAAGGATTTATTTTTCGACTCTGAAACTTTACACGCATCGTCAGTGGGGTCGCCAAAACGGTTTCCGCGCAAAAAAACTTTAAAAAATCAAAATTTTTATTTTATTCTACGGCCGCCCACGGCCCCTGTGTATTTTTTGACCTTTTTCACCTAAAAAACTAAAAATGCGTATTTTTAAGACGGACGCGTACACGCGATGACTCTAAAACGTGGTAGCCGTTACGAGGGACCTTCGGACCTTCCGCCCATATCAAAAAATTTCAGAAAATCCAAATTTAAACCGCCTAAGTACGGTAAATACCGTTTTTTTTGAAAAAAACTCGTTTGCAAGTTTTCGGGGTGAAGGATTTATTTTTCGACTCTGAAACTTTACACGCATCGTCAGTGGGGTCGCCAAAACGGTTTCCGCGCAAAAAAACTTTAAAAAATCAAAATTTTTATTTTATTCTACGGCCGCCCACGGCCCCTGTGTATTTTTTGACGTTTTTCACCTAAAAAACTAAAAAATGCGTATTTTTAAGACGGACGCGTACACGCGATGACTCTAAAAACGTGGTAGCCGTTACGAGGGACCTTTGGACCTTCCGCCCATATCAAAAAATTTCAGAAAATCCAAATTTAAACCGCCTAAGTACGGTAAAAACCGTTTTTTTGAAAAAAACTCGTTTGCAAGTTTTCGGGGTGAAGGATTTATTTTTCGACTCTGAAACTTTACTCGCATCGTCAGTGGGGTCGCCCAAACGGTTTCCGCGCAAAAAAACATTAAAAAATCAAAATTTTTATTTTATTCTACGGCCGCCCACGGCCCCTGTGTATTTTTTGACGTTTTTTCACCTAAAAAACTAAAAATGCGTATTTTTAAGACGGACGCGTACACGCGATGACTCTAAAAACGTGGAACCCGTTACGAGGGACCTTCGGACCTTCCGCCCATATCAAAAAATTTCAGAAAATCCAAATTTAAACCGCCTAAGTACGGTAAAAACCTTTTTTTTGAAAAAAACTCGTTTGCAAGTTTTCGGGGTGAAGGATTTATTTTTCGACTCTGAAACTTTACACGCATCGTCAGTGGGGTCGCCAAAACGGTTTCCGCGCAAAAAAACTTTAAAAAATCAAAATTTTTATTTTATTCTACGGCGCCCACGGCCCCTGTGTATTTTTTGACGTTTTACACCTAAAAAACTAAAAATGCGTATTTTTAAGACGGACGCGTACACGCGATGACTCTAAAAACGTGGTAGTCGTTACGAGGGACCTTCGGACCTTCCGCCCATATCAAAAAATTTCAGAAAATCCAAATTTAAACCGCCTAAGTACGGTAAAAACCGTTTTTTTGAAAAAAACTCGTTTGCAAGTTTTCGGGGTGAAGGGATTTATTTTTCGACTCTGAAACTTTACACGCATCGTCAGTGGGGTCGCCCAAACGGTTTCCGCGCAAAAAAACATTAAAAAATTAAAATTTTTATTTTATTCTACGGCCGCCCACGGCCCCTGTGTATTTTTTGACGTTTTTCACCTAAAAAACTAAAAATGCGTATTTTTAAGACGAACGCGTACACGCGATGACTCTAAAAACGTGGTAGTCGTTACGAGGGACCTTCGGAACTTCCGCCCATATCAAAAAATTTCAGAAAATCCAAATTTAAACCGCCTAAGTACGGTAAAAACCGTTTTTTTGAAAAAAACTCGTTTGCAAGTTTTCGGGGTGAAGGATTTAATTTTCGACTCTGAAACTTTACACGCATCGTCAGTGGGGTCGCCAAAACGGTTTCCGCGCAAAAAAACTTTAAAAAATCAAAATTTTTATTTTATTCTACGGCCGCCCACGGCCCCTGTGTATTTTTTGACGTTTTTCACCTAAAAAACTAAAAATGCGTATTTTTAAGACGGACGCGTACACGCGATGACTCTAAAAACGTGGTAGCCGTTACGAGGGACCTTCGGACCTTCCGCCCATATCAAAAAATTTCAGAAAATCCAAATTTAAACCGCCTAAGTACGGTAAAAACCGTTTTTTTGAAAAAAACTCGTTTGCAAGTTTTCGGGGTGAAGGATTTATTTTTCGACTCTGAAACTTTACACGCATCGTCAGTGGGGTCGCCAAAACGGTTTCCGCGCAAAAAAACATTAAAAAATCAAAATTTTTATTTTATTCTACGGCCGCCCACGGCCCCTGTGTATTTTTTGACGTTTTTCACCTAAAAAACTAAAAATGCGTATTTTTAAGACGGACGCGTACACGCGATGACTCTAAAAACGTGGTAGCCGTTACGAGGGACCTTCGGACCTTCCGCCAATATCAAAAAATTTCAGAAAATCCAAATTTAAACCGCCTAAGTACGGTAAAAACCGTTTTTTTGAAAAAAAACTCGTTTGCAAGTTTTCGGGGTGAAGGATTTATTTTTCGACTCTGAAACTTTACACGCATCGTCAGTGGGGTCGCCCAAACGGTTTCCGCGCAAAAAAACATTAAAAAATCAAAATTTTTATTTTATTCTACGGCCGCCCACGGCCCCTGTGTATTTTTTGACGTTTTTTACCTAAAAAAACTAAAAATGCGTATTTTTAAGACTGACGCGTACACGCGATGACTCTAAAAACGTGGTAGCCGTTACGAGGGACCTTCGGACCTTCCGCCCATATCAAAAAATTTCAGAAAATCCAAATTTAAACCGCCTAAGTACGGTAAAAACCGTTTTTTTGAAAAAAACTCGTTTGCAAGTTTTCGGGGTGAAGGATTTATTTTTCGACTCTGAAACTTTACACGCATCGTCAGTGGGGTCGCCAAAACGGTTTCCGCGCAAAAAAACTTTAAAAAATCAAAATTTTTATTTTATTCTACGGCCGCCCACGGCCCCTGTGTATTTTTTGACCTTTTTCACCTAAAAAACTAAAAATGCGTATTTTTAAGACGGACGCGTACACGCGATGACTCTAAAAACGTGGTAGCCGTTACGAGGGACCTTCGGACCTTCCGCCCATATCAAAAAATTTCAGAAAATCCAAATTTAAACCGCCTAAGTACGGTAAATACCGTTTTTTTGAAAAAAACTCGTTTGCAAGTTTTCGGGGTGAAGGATTTATTTTTCGACTCTGAAACTTTACACGCATCGTCAGTGGGGTCGCCAAAACGGTTTCCGCGCAAAAAAACTTTAAAAAATCAAAATTTTTATTTTATTCTACGGCCGCCCACGGCCCCTGTGTATTTTTTGACGTTTTTCACCTAAAAAACTAAAAATGCGTATTTTTAAGACGGACGCGTACACGCGATGACTCTAAAAACGTGGTAGCCGTTACGAGGGACCTTTGGACCTTCCGCCCATATCAAAAAATTTCAGAAAATCCAAATTTAAACCGCCTAAGTACGGTAAAAACCGTTTTTTTGAAAAAAACTCGTTTGCAAGTTTTCGGGGTGAAGGATTTATTTTTCGACTCTGAAACTTTACTCGCATCGTCAGTGGGGTCGCCCAAACGGTTTCCGCGCAAAAAAACATTAAAAAATCAAAATTTTTATTTTATTCTACGGCCGCCCACGGCCCCTGTGTATTTTTTGACGTTTTTCACCTAAAAAACTAAAAATGCGTATTTTTAAGACGGACGCGTACACGCGATGACTCTAAAAACGTGGTAGCCGTTACGAGGGACCTTCGGACCTTCCGCCCATATCAAAAAATTTCAGAAAATCCAAATTTAAACCGCCTAAGTACGGTAAAAACCTTTTTTTTGAAAAAAACTCGTTTGCAAGTTTTCGGGGTGAAGGATTTATTTTTCGACTCTGAAACTTTACACGCATCGTCAGTGGGGTCGCCAAAACGGTTTCCGCGCAAAAAAACATTAAAAAATCAAAATTTTTATTTTATTCTACGGCCGCCCACGGCCCCTGTGTATTTTTTGACGTTTTTCACCTAAAAAACTAAAAATGCGTATTTTTAAGACGGACGCGTACACGCGATGACTCCAAAAACGTGGTAGCCGTTACGAGGGACCTTCGGACCTTCCGCCCATATCAAAAAATTTCAGAAAATCCATATTTAAACCGCCTAAGTACGGTAAAAACCGTTTTTTTGAAAAAAACTCGTTTGCAAGTTTTCGGGGTGAAGGATTTATTTTTCGACTCTGACACTTTACACGCATCGTCAGTGGGGTCGCCCAAACGGTTTCCGCGCAAAAAAACTTTAAAAAATCAAAATTTTTATTTTATTCTACGGCCGCCCACGGCCCCTGTGTATTTTTTGACGTTTTACACCTAAAAAACTAAAAATGCGTATTTTTAAGACGGACGCGTACACGCGATGACTCTAAAAACGTGGTAGTCGTTACGAGGGACCTTCGGACCTTCCGCCCATATCAAAAAATTTCAGAAAATCCAAATTTAAACCGCCTAAGTACGGTAAAAACCGTTTTTTTGAAAAAAACTCGTTTGCAAGTTTTCGGGGTGAAGGATTTATTTTTCGACTCTGAAACTTTACACGCATCGTCAGTGGGGTCGCCCAAACGGTTTCCGCGCAAAAAAACATTAAAAAATCAAAATTTTTATTTTATTCTACGGCCGCCCACGGCCCCTGTGTATTTTTTGACGTTTTTCACCTAAAAAACTAAAAATGCGTATTTTTAAGACGAACGCGTACACGCGATGACTCTAAAAACGTGGTAGTCGTTACGAGGGACCTTCGGAACTTCCGCCCATATCAAAAAATTTCAGAAAATCCAAATTTAAACCGCCTAAGTACGGTAAAAACCGTTTTTTTGAAAAAAACTCGTTTGCAAGTTTTCGGGGTGAAGGATTTAATTTTCGACTCTGAAACTTTACACGCATCGTCAGTGGGGTCGCCAAAACGGTTTCCGCGCAAAAAAACTTTAAAAAATCAAAATTTTTATTTTATTCTACGGCCGCCCACGGCCCCTGTGTATTTTTTGACGTTTTTCACCTAAAAAACTAAAAATGCGTATTTTTAAGACGGACGCGTACACGCGATGACTCTAAAAACGTGGTAGCCGTTACGAGGGACCTTCGGACCTTCCGCCCATATCAAAAAATTTCAGAAAATCCAAATTTAAACCGCCTAAGTACGGTAAAAAACCGTTTTTTTGAAAAAAACTCGTTTGCAAGTTTTCGGGGTGAAGGATTTATTTTTCGACTCTGAAACTTTACACGCATCGTCAGTGGGGTCGCCAAAACGGTTTCCGCGCAAAAAAACATTAAAAAATCAAAATTTTTATTTTATTCTACGGCCGCCCACGGCCCCTGTGTATTTTTTGACGTTTTTCACCTAAAAAACTAAAAATGCGTATTTTTAAGACGGACGCGTACACGCGATGACTCTAAAAACGTGGGTAGCCGTTACGAGGGACCTTCGGACCTTCCGCCAATATCAAAAAATTTCAGAAAATCCAAATTTAAACCGCCTAAGTACGGTAAAAACCGTTTTTTTGAAAAAAACTCGTTTGCAAGTTTTCGGGGTGAAGGATTTATTTTTCGACTCTGAAACTTTACACGCATCGTCAGTGGGGTCGCCCAAACGGTTTCCGCGCAAAAAAACATTAAAAAATCAAAATTTTTATTTTATTCTACGGCCGCCCACGGCCCCTGTGTATTTTTTGACGTTTTTTACCTAAAAAACTAAAAATGCGTATTTTTAAGACTGACGCGTACACGCGATGACTCTAAAAACGTGGTAGCCGTTACGAGGGACCTTCGGACCTTCCGCCCATATCAAAAAATTTCAGAAAATCCAAATTTAAACCGCCTAAGTACGGTAAAAACCGTTTTTTTGAAAAAAACTCGTTTGCAAGTTTTCGGGGTGAAGGATTTATTTTTCGACTCTGAAACTTTACACGCATCGTCAGTGGGGTCGCCAAAACGGTTTCCGCGCAAAAAAACTTTAAAAAATCAAAATTTTTATTTTATTCTACGGCCGCCCACGGCCCCTGTGTATTTTTTGACCTTTTTCACCTAAAAAACTAAAAATGCGTATTTTTAAGACGGACGCGTACACGCGATGACTCTAAAAACGTGGTAGCCGTTACGAGGGACCTTCGGACCTTCCGCCCATATCAAAAAATTTCAGAAAATCCAAATTTAAACCGCCTAAGTACGGTAAATACCGTTTTTTTGAAAAAAACTCGTTTGCAAGTTTTCGGGGTGAAGGATTTATTTTTCGACTCTGAAACTTTACACGCATCGTCAGTGGGGTCGCCAAAACGGTTTCCGCGCAAAAAAACTTTAAAAAATCAAAATTTTTATTTTATTCTACGGCCGCCCACGGCCCCTGTGTATTTTTTGACGTTTTTCACCTAAAAAACTAAAAATGCGTATTTTTAAGACGGACGCGTACACGCGATGACTCTAAAAACGTGGTAGCCGTTACGAGGGACCTTTGGACCTTCCGCCCATATCAAAAAATTTCAGAAAATCCAAATTTAAACCGCCTAAGTACGGTAAAAACCGTTTTTTTGAAAAAAACTCGTTTGCAAGTTTTCGGGGTGAAGGATTTATTTTTCGACTCTGAAACTTTACACGCATCGTCAGTGGGGTCGCCCAAACGGTTTCCGCGCAATAAAACATTAAAAAATCAAAATTTTTATTTTATTCTACGGCCGCCCACGGCCCCTGTGTATTTTTTGACGTTTTTTACCTAAAAAACTAAAAATGCGTATTTTTAAGACTGACGCGTACACGCGATGACTCTAAAAACGTGGTAGCCGTTACGAGGGACCTTCGGACCTTCCGCCCATATCAAAAAATTTCAGAAAATCCAAATTTAAACCGCCTAAGTACGGTAAAAAACCGTTTTTTTTGAAAAAAACTCGTTTGCAAGTTTTCGGGGTGAAGGATTTATTTTTCGACTCTGAAACTTTACACGCATCGTCAGTGGGGTCGCCAAAATGGTTTCCGCGCAAAAAAAACATTAAAAAATCAAAATTTTTATTTTATTCTACGGCCGCCCACGGCCCCTGTGTATTTTTTGACGTTTTTCACCTAAAAAACTAAAAATGCGTATTTTTAAGACGGACGCGTACACGCGATGACTCTAAAAACGTGGTAGCCGTTACGAGGGACCTTTGGACCTTCCGCCCATATCAAAAAATTTCAGAAAATCCAAATTTAAACCGCCTAAGTACGGTAAAAACCGTTTTTTTGAAAAAAACTCGTTTGCAAGTTTTCGGGGTGAAGGATTTATTTTTCGACTCTGAAACTTTACTCGCATCGTCAGTGGGGTCGCCCAAACGGTTTCCGCGCAAAAAAACATTAAAAAATCAAAATTTTTATTTTATTCTACGGCCGCCCACGGCCCCTGTGTATTTTTTGACGTTTTTCACCTAAAAAACTAAAAATGCGTATTTTTAAGACGGACGCGTACACGCGATGACTCTAAAAACGTGGTAGCCGTTACGAGGGACCTTCGGACCTTCCGCCCATATCAAAAAATTTCAGAAAATCCAAATTTAAACCGCCTAAGTACGGTAAAAACCTTTTTTTTGAAAAAAACTCGTTTGCAAGTTTTCGGGGTGAAGGATTTATTTTTCGACTCTGAAACTTTACACGCATCGTCAGTGGGGTCGCCAAAACGGTTTCCGCGCAAAAAAACATTAAAAAATCAAAATTTTTATTTTATTCTACGGCCGCCCACGGCCCCTGTGTATTTTTTGACGTTTTTTCACCTAAAAAACTAAAAATGCGTATTTTTAAGACGGACGCGTACACGCGATGACTCCAAAAACGTGGTAGCCGTTACGAGGGACCTTCGGACCTTCCGCCCATATCAAAAAATTTCAGAAAATCCATATTTAAACCGCCTAAGTACGGTAAAAACCGTTTTTTTGAAAAAAACTCGTTTGCAAGTTTTCGGGGTGAAGGATTTATTTTTCGACTCTGACACTTTACACGCATCGTCAGTGGGGTCGCCCAAACGGTTTCCGCGCAAAAAAACATTAAAAAATCAAAATTTTTATTTTATTCTACGGCCGCCCACGGCCCCTGTGTATTTTTTGACGTTTTTCACCTAAAAAACTAAAAATGCGTATTTTTAAGACGAACGCGTACACGCGATGACTCTAAAAACGTGGTAGTCGTTACGAGGGACCTTCGGACCTTCCGCCCATATCAAAAAATTTCAGAAAATCCAAATTTAAACCGCCTAAGTACGGTAAAAACCGTTTTTTTGAAAAAAACTCGTTTGCAAGTTTTCGGGGTGAAGGATTTAATTTTCGACTCTGAAACTTTACACGCATCGTCAGTGGGGTCGCCAAAACGGTTTCCGCGCAAAAAAACTTTAAAAAATCAAAATTTTTATTTTATTCTACGGCCGCCCACGGCCCCTGTGTATTTTTTGACGTTTTTCACCTAAAAAACTAAAAATGCGTATTTTTAAGACGGACGCGTACACGCGATGACTCTAAAAACGTGGTAGCCGTTACGAGGGACCTTCGGACCTTCCGCCCATATCAAAAAATTTCAGAAAATCCAAATTTAAACCGCCTAAGTACGGTAAAAACCGTTTTTTTGAAAAAAACTCGTTTGCAAGTTTTCGGGGTGAAGGATTTATTTTTCGACTCTGAAACTTTACACGCATCGTCAGTGGGGTCGCCCAAACGGTTTCCGCGCAATAAAACATTAAAAAATCAAAATTTTTATTTTATTCTACGGCCGCCCACGGCCCCTGTGTATTTTTTGACGTTTTTTTACCTAAAAAACTAAAAATGCGTATTTTTAAGACTGACGCGTACACGCGATGACTCTAAAAACGTGGTAGCCGTTACGAGGGACCTTCGGACCTTCCGCCCATATCAAAAAATTTCAGAAAATCCAAATTTAAACCGCCTAAGTACGGTAAAAACCGTTTTTTTGAAAAAAAACTCGTTTGCAAGTTTTCGGGGTGAAGGATTTATTTTTCGACTCTGAAACTTTACACGCATCGTCAGTGGGGTCGCCAAAATGGTTTCCGCGCAAAAAAACATTAAAAAATCAAAATTTTTATTTTATTCTACGGCCGCCCACGGCCCCTGTGTATTTTTTGACGTTTTTCACCTAAAAAACTAAAAATGCGTATTTTTAAGACGGACGCGTACACGCGATGACTCTAAAAACGTGGTAGCCGTTACGAGGGACCTTCGGACCTTCCGCCCATATCAAAAAATTTCAGAAAATCCAAATTTAAACCGCCTAAGTACGGTAAAAACCGTTTTTTTGAAAAAAACTCGTTTGCAAGTTTTCGGGGTGAAGGATTTATTTTTCGACTCTGAAACTTTACACGCATCGTCAGTGGGGTCGCCCAAACGGTTTCCGCGCAAAAAAACATTAAAAAATCAAAATTTTTATTTTATTCTACGGCCGCCCACGGCCCCTGTGTATTTTTAAGACTGACGCGTACACGCGATGACTCTAAAAACGTGGTAGCCGTTACGAGGGACCTTCGGACCTTCCGCCCATATCAAAAAATTTCAGAAAATCCAAATTTAAACCGCCTAAGTACGGTAAAAAACCGTTTTTTTGAAAAAAACTCGTTTGCAAGTTTTCGGGGTGAAGGATTTATTTTTCGACTCTGAAACTTTACACGCATCGTCAGTGGGGTCGCCAAAACGGTTTCCGCGCAAAAAAACATTAAAAAATCAAAATTTTTATTTTATTCTATGGCCGCCCACGGCCCCTGTGTATTTTTTGACGTTTTTTACCTAAAAAACTAAAAATGCGTATTTTTAAGACTGACGCGTACACGCGATGACTCTAAAAACGTGGTAGCCGTTACGAGGGACCTTCGGACCTTCCGCCCATATCAAAAAATTTCAGAAAATCCAAATTTAAACCGCCTAAGTACGGTAAAAACCGTTTTTTTGAAAAAAACTCGTTTGCAAGTTTTCGGGGTGAAGGATTTATTTTTCGACTCTGAAACTTTACACGCATCGTCAGTGGGGTCGCCAAAACGGTTTCCGCGCAAAAAAACATTAAAAAATCAAAATTTTTATTTTATTCTATGGCCGCCCACGGCCCCTGTGTATTTTTTGACGTTTTTTACCTAAAAAACTAAAAATGCGTATTTTTAAGACTGACGCGTACACGCGATGACTCTAAAAACGTGGTAGCCGTTACGAGGGACCTTCGGACCTTCCGCCCATATCAAAAAATTTCAGAAAATCCAAATTTAAACCGCCTAAGTACGGTAAAAAACCGTTTTTTTGAAAAAAACTCGTTTGCAAGTTTTCGGGGTGAAGGATTTATTTTTCGACTCTGAAACTTTACACGCATCGTCAGTGGGGTCGCCAAAACGGTTTCCGCGCAAAAGAACATTAAAGAATCAAAATTTTTATTTTATTCTACGGCCGCCCACGGCCCCTGTGTATTTTTTGACGTTTTTCACCTAAAAAACTAAAAATGCGTATTTTTAAGAACTACTAACTTCGGGTTCTCGAAATGTCGTACATGATGCCGAATATCCGTAGTTGAAGTCTGTCGAATAAGATGACTTTGACACTCGGTTAATATTCTGTAATATTATTATACTACTCGTGTCGGTACAAGTCAACTATACGCTCGTTATTCGGTCAACCTTTGACTGTGTGATTTGCAGGTGGTTAACTGTGAAAGTCTGGGTAACGACGCTGTCCTTACAACTCATAGTACTATAATATATATTGTGATGATATCGACGTGTTTCTACGGTCTCGGAGATTTTTCACAAATCAGTGTCCAGGTGATCAGCGTCAATCGCAATTGAATTACTGGTCGGTGAGACAAGTGCCAGATTGTTATGTTTATACAGAATTCCGAGCGCTGTCGATGCATATTATTGTTGCCTTTTAGTCTATAACACGATGTCAGTGATTTGTTCTTAGTGTTTTGATATATTATATATACTTTATACATATGGTCATCACGGCTGCAGTCATAATATATATGATAATGATATAATTTATATGTATCTCGTGCAGTGTCGTTGCGCAACTATACGTCGTCACCGCATATTCAAACACACGTGACGACCATTTGTCGTGTTTTCGGGTAATCCCATTTGACGCGTATTTGTTTTTATTTTATTTTTACAATATCTCGTTGAGACGTTCCCGACATCGACATTATTTTTCGTTCAATCGCAAAAATACCGTTTGCGATCTGCGTCGGCTGCTGCTTTATCGGTCGACGTATTATTTTTATGCGTACCCGATTGCGCAAACGTCGTACTGGTTATTATGACGTGCGTTTGAGTGTGCCACCACTTCGTGGCAACTTACTCGACGTCAAGCGCTTTAGTACGTTTCAATGTTTTATTATAGTTGCCCGGCTGTTCCATCGCTGCCCGCCAACTTTTCTACCATTTGTCCTATGCGGTGTGGTACAGTCTCGCTATGACTGTACCGCGTTATCTATGACGGTTCCGTGTTTTTCAAGCAGTCGGTCGCATCGTTACGTAACGATTAATTGTCGAGTCCTCGTAACTCAATAATGACCGCTATTTATTCCAATCAACTCACGCCGTACCGTCTTCGCCATCAATACGTCTTCGTTATCGCTGCAGTCACCACTATCGGGTCGGTGTTGTGACTCGCGAGCGTACCAATAGCCGCCGTATAGGGCTACGGGCCCGTCACGCCGCGATAGCGATAGCCACCGCGATAGAATATATTATTATATTTGGTTTTTCTGGTTACCGATCTGTTCCGCGTACGCGAATTATCGAAGTACATCGCGAGGTTCTTCACTCGTACCCGCGAACATGCTATGTCCGGTCCATCACATCGTCATATGTTTTGCGTGGAATATAAATAAACGGTGCGAGACATACGGTATGTCAATATACCTGTGCAATCATATATATATTATATGCATACGGTGGGGCTCGGTCGGACATTTCTTAGGGGCACAGGCCGCACACACGCACAGTACAATTTGCGTATACGTCGTGTCGTATGATGCAATTTATAATGCATATTGTATTATATTGTAAGATTTCAATCACTACTATTGAAATATTACATTAAAATATATTAAAATAAAATAGTAATTTTTTTTTTTTTACATACGTATCTGTCTTCCAACTCGCATGAACATTTAACTTACTTTCGTATTTTTTATTTTTTTTACGGTGTAGGAACTAATCTACGTACGTGTACCAAAACTATAACCCAAGAGAGACGACCACCTCTTTCATTTGGTGGGTCGGGGTCCGTATGTACTCAAAAAAACTATTTGTGTAAGATATAACTTATAAACGTATAATTATATTTACCAGACCGTAAGGAATAGGGATAAACAACTGGCCTACAAATAACATATGCAGCGTACCATTTGTTTTAAAAAATTACCTATGTAGTTATTTGTGGTGCAAAAGGTGATGGGTAACAAGAAAAATGTTTGCCCCACTCCCAATTTAATTTTAATTCGGTGCCACTGCTTAATAATATATTATCAGAATTAATTATTAACTATGCATATTCGTTTCTTTTATATTATAAGAAATGTAACTTTCTTAGAACACAGTTGTATTAACTAATGGAATCATCTGAAAATATTTATGAAAAAATCGTGGTTGAATACAGTTCAAACTTAACCTCAATATTATCTTGTAGAATTGTCTGGATCCATAATATAATTACAGTATAGTAGTAATTATTATTTATTATATCAATTACAATTTACATATTTTGTAGTATATAATATATACATATAAACTTGCCCCCCAAAAAAAAAACATTATGCTACTTAAACGTTCGACAAAAATTGTTAATATTATAATATGATGAGTAAATAATTTAAAAAATATGCTCATGTCAGCAAATTCTCAAAAATCATATTTTTAAAAAAGTTATTACGTTCCAAATTAATTTAATCAAAAAATATTGATATTTAAAATAATTCGATAAAATAAACTACTTAACTTAAATAAATCTTTTTACCATCAAAATTATAATCATTCACAAATTGGCTATTTTAAATTTATCCTAAAAAATTTAAATCAAATTTAATTTTTTTATTTTGAGTACTATAAAATAAACATTAAAAGAATTAAATTTCACATTTGCGCTAGGCTAAAAAAAAATGAAAATTCCAAAAGTCAGTTTTATCTGTTACACGCCCTGTATATATATATATATATATATATATATATATATATTAAATTTTTAAATACTAAACCAGAAAACGAATCCATTAATTACATTCAATTATTTAACTGCATTTCGCCCAGATATATATTTTCTAAAGCATTGATTTATTATACATTTAAAATATATAAATAATAAAATGAATAAGCAATACGTAAATTGTTTATAATTTAATTTATTAATAATCTACTATTAAGAAGTTTAAAGTTGGACGTTTTAGTACTTAAAATAGTTTATTATATTTTGATATATTTTTTTTAACTATCACTATTAGTAAATAGTAGTAACGTATTATTAAAATAATTTAAGTATTTAAATTGATCATTTATTAAGGCTCTAAAAAAACTGTGTATTAGTATAGCCATCACAAAATTAAATTATTATAGCTGTTTAAATGCAATTTTCGCTCACCAAGATCATTATAATATAAACTATAGCAATATAATATAATTCATAAAATTATTTTAGCATTTTAATTAATAATAATATTTATAAAGAAATATACTCTTTGTTCTCTTCAATTAACCTTTAATACATAATATAATACAGCAAATGTGTGTATGTATAATAGGTGTATATTATGTGTTGTACTTTATAGATAAATAGATTAATGACCATTAATTATTTTGAAAGTTTATAAATTATAATAACGTATTATAGTTGTATTATTTAATTTTCAGTTTTAAAAGAAATCTTTTCACATCTATAAATTAAGATAAAGACATATAGTATTTACGACTTATAGCTATGTGAGATTACCGGCATTACTCAGCATTAGTATTCGTATTCTTGTCGATAAAAGAATATAACGAAACAAATGGCTATTAATTCATTATTCAGCAAAATCCTCATTTTTGTTAACCAAACATTTCTGCAGCATTCAACTCCCGACAACGAAACAGTGACATCATTAATATTGATTATGTAATCCTCTGCAGTTTTAAAGCAGATTTGAATAATTCGATTTGAACTCATCACGGAACAAATTTGGTATTAGCTGTGTGTATGTGCTTGGAAAATAAAACGAGCAACGTATTAAAAAAAAATAAAATAAAAGCTATAAAATAACGATGAATAAATTAATATCGTAAATAACTAAAGTACACAATTTTATGCAAATTACTTGCGCGCATGTAAGCAATTCAATAAGTGTAAAAACTATATATATATACCAGACAGTTTAAGGAAAAAATATATTTTGCATATAAATAGATATTTCAAAAGTTAGAATTATGCTGTGGCTGAATTTACATGTCCGCAAAAGTCATGTTTCGTACAAATTCAAAATAAAAAGTATAATATATATATATATTGTCACATTCGTCGTAGATGGCAAATGTGCACGCATCATATATAGCCATACACGATATATACGTGCATTATTTACATAAAGAAATATTTATTTTTAATAAAAATCATAATTTACTTCCGTTTGTAATGTCATACTTACTACTATATAATATTAGGTATTTAGGTATGCACTATGCAGTACACTTGCGATGATCTATATTACTCATGGTTGATACCACGACGCAATACTATAATATTATTGTTTACGGCTTATATATAAGAATTTAGCAACGGTGGTTATGCACATCACAAACCTACACATCTTATGTTGTATTAAAGTTCTTAAGAAAAAATATGTCAGACCAATATATTATTTTATTTTACGGCTGCAGTGAGCACGTTTATTGTACGAATGGATTATTGCAGATATATCTATATATATATATATATATATATATATATCACCCGAGTACCTATATTGTATATCATTGTAATATTGTACGGCCTGCAGATACACACATATCTATAATATATAATATATGTATACAAAACACCATACTATTACTACAGGTTCATGTCTTAGACAGTTTTTCTATATATAATATATAATTTTTTCTGATATAAAATAGAAAATAATTGTGAATTTTGTGAACAAAATATAATACATACAATTTATCACAACCCGTAAGATACACATTTATAAGCGATTTTCAATTTATTTTCATAAAAATTGAATATCTATAACAATAATACTTTTCAAGTAATTTTATTTGCCAATGCTTTTTATAAAATCGAACATAGAATGTTCACTTCTTTCAGAATAAGAATTTAACGATTGTAAACTCATATAAATAAACAAAATCTTTAAAAAAATATTTATGACTTCGGTCCATAAATATTAAAATATTATACAATAACAATAACATTTTTTAAGCAACGTATTATATTGTACAATATTATTTGGTTACTTTTAACAAATAAATTAAAATAATTTCAAAGAATTGCTGATTTAGGTTTGTTAAAAAGAGTTAAATAAATAATAAAATCCGTTGTTGAAGATACTAAGCTGAAAAATACGATAAATGAATAATAAAAGTTATTAGGGAAACGTTTTTTGAAAATAAATATTAAAATACAATTTACAAAATTTAGTAAGAATTAACAAAATTGTAATTGATTGAACGGATGCAAAACTATTTATCTATAGTCTATACAATAGCAATCATTGTAGTTAAAATGATATTATGTATAGGTATTCATATTTTATATTGATGACCTTACACTGATTGAAAAAAAAACATTTATAAGATCTAAAAATGTCAAATGATAAGTAGGACAGGTATAGGTACTTTATTTGTTTAAAATGTATTATATACTAATAATTAATATACTACATAATATTATATAATATATTACATAATCATAAAATGAAAAACTTTTGTCCACGACATGAAATATGATGAACATTTTAGCTCGGCCAATCAAATTTAGTTAATTTAAAATTGTAAACAAACTATATTACAGTTAAACAACTTAAATATTGGTTGAAATTAGAGATATTATTATAAACTTCTTATAGCTAATAAAATCCTAAATACGTTTTTTAAGTTAGATAAAGTCAACTAAAACCAAAAGTCAATCATAAGGAAGTCATAGTGTTGATTATGTTCACTTTGAACATCATCGACTAAACACTTTAAGTGGTGAACATACAATTGTATTAACTATTAACTATGTCTATACATATTATAGTTAGTAAATTGTTTTCAGAATTTGAATAAAAAATAACACTGCATTATGAGGTACTCGTTATAAGTACCGAGCCGTTTAAATAATAAAAAAAAGTTAAACAAATATTTGAATCGCAACTTTTATATTATGCGAAAGAAATAAAGTAAAATGATTAACACGTTTATAATATGATTACTAGATCCAAACATTCCAAACAATAACAGTAATATTATTATTGTTTTACAGAAGAATATAATAATTTATGTTATGTTTTTTTTCTTTTAATCTCATTAATTTATAAAACACACATCTTTAAATATCGAGAATAATAATGTTATTATAATAATAAAGTAGTAGAATAATATAATATATATATATTACTTAGATAAAACTATATTATTGTGTTTTTGAGTCACTAGTAAAACTATATTATTTAAGTGTATAATGTATTTATAAATGTCTAATATATATACTGTGAAACTTAATGCTACTAACTTAAATTAGGTATTTTTAAACAACAAAATCGGTTTGTATTATATAATAAGCTTTTATGCCAGATATTATATTATACTAGTATACATAAATAATATTCTACAATAGAGCGCGGTACAATATTGTACAGTACAATAAAAATGTATATTTATTCTTTGGTGTGTCTAGCCTAGTAGTTTCTATATAATTAGAAATGCGCGTATCATAGGTATTAGTATAATAAATATTTTATAGGATGTACGTAATAAGTAAATAATAACAATAAACAAATTAATCATAAACATGTATAATATCTCGTTGGTTTTTAAGCCAATGATTTAGATAAATCAAAAATCAATAATAAATATAATTCAACAAACAAACACTACGTACAGTAATATAATTATTATAGCAGTAGTGTCACACTGTAATAGTATATTATTTTAATATTAACACAACATGAACTTAAGGCTTAATGTCTACTAAACTATTTTTAAATATTTATTTTTATTTTTCGCTACATTATTTTAGACTAGAAACGTGTATAATAGTGATGGTAGTGTTAAAAATTACATATTTACAATAAATAATAATAATAATAATAATAAAAATAATTACAATAACACAAAGTTGTGGGGAGAAAAGACATAAACAACCGTAAGACATTAATACATCTGCAGAATTTCATAGGAGGTACTCACACAAATTAATAATAAGAGTTTTTTTTATAATATATTGGCACAGACTGTGTATGGGTAGATACGTAGATAGTAATATGTTTTATGATATATTTGGTTAAACTAAAATTATGGTGACTACAATTTTTTATCATACCCGTAAAACGTGATTTAATAAAAAAAAAAAATGTATATCACTATTCATTTAAACACAATGTAAGAACATCCGGTTAGTGAAATATAGTGTATTTGGGTACGCCCTCCAAGAAGGGCGTATGTGCAAATAATACAAAGTTATATTATATTAAATATACACAATTTTATATTTATGATACAAAAAC
This sequence comes from Rhopalosiphum padi, assembly GCF_020882245.1. NCBI lineage: Eukaryota > Metazoa > Arthropoda > Insecta > Hemiptera > Aphididae > Rhopalosiphum > Rhopalosiphum padi. The sequence goes on from NC_083598.1 coordinate 55,980,372, forward strand.
TATTTGAATTCTCCCCGTGGAGGGGAATACAAATGTCATAACCATTTTACAACTACATCTGCAGTTGACAGTTTTGATCGTGTCTCGATATTTTGTACACACACGTACAATAGTTGTATTATAACTTAAACGATTATAAATTTATGATAACATTATGCACACTGTGTCGACAATAAAATTAAACGCACGGACGTCAGTAAATCGACTTGCTATGCGTTTAGAATTTTGTTAAAAAACCACAAATACAAACAAATTATCTGTGGATAAACGTGTCGAATAAACGATTTTAAGTCAAATGGTGCAGTTGCAAAGTGTCTATAGTTTCCAATCAACAGTAAAAACAAAAAAATATGAGTAGTTTATACGTTTTTCGAGAATTAAAGAACATCATTAAAAAAGTTTAATTTGAAATAGATATTTTCCGACTGTCAAATGATTTACTCCAATACAATTTTAATATTATGTATGAATTCGGTGGTTTTAATTTCGTAGTATGAATTACGTGTAAAAAATATTATTATATTTTTTAAATATATTGGATACAGAAAAGTGAAATGAAAACAGTAATTTAGACAAAAACGGAAACGTTTCACATTAAAAACCTCAACGATTTAACTAAACATGTACTTGTCAATAGGCGATTTTCGACGATCGTTTTCGTTTTTATTGTATTTTTTCATTGGACAATCAGATTGATTTTGGTAAGGTCCCAGTGTCTCATTAGAAAGATGAATGCGCTACGTGCATGTAAACCCGTGTTTCCGATGAACTGCGATTCTATTTTACAAGTCTCAGCCTACAACAAGTGCAATTAAATCAGGTTTTCTAAACAAGTATTGTGACTATGGTTAAATTGATGCTGACATTGGAACTACTTGTAAATAAATTGCTTTTAAAAAGTATCGAAACAAAATCACATCAAAACCATCTACACGGCGGAATTCGATTTACGCGTTTTTAACTGTATAGTTGCGTTTCCAATATTTCAATAAGACACGTTTTTATTTTAAATAAGCTGTGTATGATCGTTTTTTTTTTCAAACAATATATTTAAAAATCCTTCAACGAGGTAATATTTTTGTAGTTAATAAAAATCGTTTTGGATGTCATCCGCCAAAGCTGTGCCTGAACCATTATACAGCGAGTTTAGATATTAAATAACCCAACAATTACAATATCGTAGTTTTTCATAAAAATCTTTTTTTAAATGTCTTTAGTTTTAGCTCATTTTAAAATTATCGTTTATATGTTATCCACCATACTATATTATTATATAATGTATTCGTGTTATTTAAAAGATTAAAATAAAGTTTTAGTTAAAAAGAAATTTTTTTCGGTGTTTTTCCAAAGAATAATCGGTTTGATTAACCCGTTTGAGTTTTTAAAGCAGATGCGATGAAAACGAAACGAATACAATATTTCTATGGAACTATTTAAAATCAAATATTTGATGTTGTTGTAATTTATAATTACGTTTATGCAGATGATCAATCGTTATAGAAGTCATAGTAGGAGGGAAAAAGAAGTACAATACAGAACAGGACAAAAGTATCCGCGAAGCTGTGGAAAGGGAGGCAGTTCGCCCGGGCACACTCTCTTCTCTCAAACGCGAAACGACTAACCGGACCGCAGAGAAAGCCTTGGCAAAGGATCTCTATTATACTCACAGACGATTAGTCGAAATGGATGTGATCTGAAGCACTCACGCAATCGCAAAAAACAATTTTGAGCGTCCCAGGTCAGGAGGACAACATAAGTCGTAGATAACATTATGCTTTAACAGTTAACGATATGGCGATAATATATTTTGAATACCTAGTCATAGGTCAGGTAAAAATACTGTTAAACAGAACTTGACATTAATCGTGTCATCGGTTCAAAATGTTTAGGAGGGAGGGGGGAATAGGCGGTTAATCGGTGTCGAGTAAATAAAAATATAACACACTGTGCGCATCACTACGTCGTATAATAATCGCGTTTTCGCGGAGGTACTGAGAGCAAACGGATTACAAAACAAAAAAAAAAATTATAGTTTTGGCGATGATTTTATGTCGCTAAACTTTTTACTAAAACGTTATTTGCTCCCATCACCGACCGTCTTTTTGAACGGATTTCTGACACCTCAGTTAATACACGTCATAACACTATCTCTTTTTGGATTGTCTTTGAAACAAAACGCACGACAACATTATTACGTCGTATCAGTAAAAACGGTCAGCAAACCGTTTGCTCTCGTTAGCTCCGCAAAAACACGTAATTCATAATAGTATTACAATGTCATCGTGTCGTTCGTCATAAATAATATCATAATATATATATAAGTGATACACGATGGCGGGTGGATGGGGCGAGGGGGCGGGCGATGGAGGCGGAGGCGGGGGGTGGCGGAGGCGGCGGCTGACGAGTGGGCGAAAACTTCGCACGTGTCTCTCAACGTCGGGCGGCGGCGACTGCGGCGGCAGCGGCCACAACGATGGAGAAGGACGCGGCGGCGGTGGGTCTGGTGCCTGCAGATCCTGCGTCTTCGCCGGCGTCTTGGGCGTTCGGGGCGCCGCCCGCACCGCGGTCGACACCGCCGCCGTAGTTGTCGGCGTCATCGTCGTCGTCGTCGGCCACCGACGACGCGGAAGACACGGCGGCGAACGCGTCACCGGGCGGCGGAAGGTCGTTGCGGTACTTGTAGGCCACCGATTTGCGGACGGCGTAGTAGCGGTCGGCCGGCCGGTCGGCTTTCCAGTGGCCGTTGCCGGCACCGTCGCCGGGCACGCGCAATCGGCACTCCACGTCCACGGTGTTCCGGCGGCGGTGGTGCTGATTCGGCTTGCTGTTCCGGTACTCCTCGGCGTCCTTGAGCGACACCACGCTGGTGGCGAGCACCGCGTACTTTTTGTAATCCTCGTCTGCCCTGCCCCTGTACCGGCTGTTCCTGTACACCGACTTCGGCTTGGCCGTGGTCGTGGTCGTGGTGGTCGTCGTCGTAGTCGGCGGCGTCATCGTCGCGTTGCTCGTCTGCGAGGCGATTCCGTCGTTGGTCTCGTCGTCGTCCCCGTCATCCTCCGTGACCACCGATGTGACGGAATCCAGCGACCTGCCGGGACAGAAATCGACGACACGTTATAAGATTATCATAATATAAATAGCGATTACAACTCTCGGGAAGCGAATACTATTGACTTACCGATCATATTTTACAATATAAATATAACATAATATTATGTTAAGTGCAACCGCACATCGCGGTGTGTCTAAATGTCACCTAAAACTATAACATGATTTGGAGAACAGAAAACCTTATCGACTACTGAGGAACGCGATTCAAATATTATGTGAGATTTGAAGAAACCGTCGTAGGAGAACGCAACAAGGTATATTATAATAGTATGGTTAAAAACATAAGTGATAGTTGTTCGCTCTGTCCTTTTCCAACGAATTTACGATCAAACTTTACAATCCATGCATTATTATAAACTATACAGACGCATAATAAACAATTTGCGATTATATCTGACACTCAAAAGTGACGTGGACATAATTTTTATACATTATAATAATAATATGTTCATTCAACCTTTTAAATCATTACCGCGGTTAGGTATATTACAGTGTATTACTGTCACATCAGACAAACCGCAATCTGCGCGTATTGTGCAGCGTGACAAGATCGACTTTCACGCGGAGTAATGTGTACACATTTTTTATAACAACATTTTGATATACTTGATACCGCCCGGTGTATGATTTCGAGTCGCAAGATATTTCCATTACACGCAACTGATGGTTTACGATTAATCTAACCTAACGTATCGATAGAAAAAAAAAAATTGACATTAATTTTAAGCGTGTTTGCGATCACGTGGACACGTGTATTTTTCGTTCAAAACACTACCCTCATAATTACAAAGTAGTTTAACCCACGTAATTGGTATTTCGTAATTGAATACGGCTTTTGTGTGGGCGCAGTGTGTGCAATATACCACCATGTTTATTTTGTTGCCGCCAAAGATAATAATCCGGGTAAAACGACAACAATGACTAACGAATCTACAGGACCACACACACGCACGCGAATATGGTTTTATCTACGTTTGAAGTGTGTATGTACTAAATTATATCCACCGGACTGAATATTGCACGTACAAAATATTGTTTCGCATAACGTCAAACAGTTAATAACGTTATTTCCTATATACGTTAGAGATAGCTGGTATTGCAGGATTAGATTATCCATAACGTTTACTATTATCTGCAGTGCTATTGTTGATTAATCAATTATTTTGGCACACATGTTGAAATATATTAAATTGGAATCGAAAATATATTAATTATGTTTAAGAGGTAAATAAAATATTTACCTATGAGATATCAAAGTGATGATAATATTATGACATACATATTATTATAACTATTTACTATTTGTAATACGAGGAATAATACGACGAAATTAAATTTTATCTGAACACTAATGCACGATATTTTGTGCGTATATCATAAAAAAGCATGCGGTATATTTCGAATGTGTTTTTCTTCGCGTTAGCTAACAGCTTTCTATATTGATGGGCATTTTTTCTTTTTTTTTTTTAAATAACTTCTTACGGTACATCAAGACTATCCGGTTTTTCCGATTTTCTACCTATTATAGCGGGGTGACTATTGCATGTATAAAATTTTACTTATGAACGTCACTGTTGTTGAAAAACTAAAAAAAAACCTGCCCAATTTGGTATAGTTAGAATTGTAGAATATATTTAAACGGTGTTTTTTTCAGATAATTCTACTGTAAACGTAGTAAGTGTGTCCAATCTGCACATTAAAATAATACCTATACAACATAAGCGTATATAGGCATCATAGGCATATTATGACAATTAAATAAATATCTGCGCAATATACGATTTCACTAAGACCCACAGATATATAAAATGCAGAACTAACGTGCGGTTGTTGATCGCATGATGACGACGACGGAGTTAAATAAATTAAAATATATATTATGTATATATATATGGCATAAGTACTATACATTCTTAATCTATCTGTTTTTCGGAAAAATGAAACCGTTTAAAGTCAAAGAAATCCATGACCTCAAACATAATAGTACAGTGCTTTTACGCGTGGGTATACGGTATTTAATTATTTCGGGTGTTTGCAGCGCGTGCCTTGTCAACTGCGTCGCCGACGGGCGCACGTAGTATTATTTTATTATAATCACAGTGAAAAGACGTGCGGAGAGCAAAAAAGGCATGAAGAGTAATTATGGCAGTATTAGGGTGGAAGTAGGAAGTACAACTCAGTAGGTAACTCCTTTATTAAAAAACATAAAAAGTCGAAAACCACGTAAACCAAAGCCACTAAAGTACTTAGAAATGTAAGAGAAAAAATAATAGTATATCATAGTAAATATAATATATAATACGTACACTCCGTTCACCCAAATGCTCATGGACGGCTCGGGATGCATGCCGGCGGCGTAACACGTGATGTTGATTTCGGTCGGCCACTTTTTCGGGCCAGTCGGTGCGGCGCTGCTGCTCGTCGGCGGCGCCAATGTTGTGAAATTCACATCGCCACCACTACCCTCCGCGATATCATCCTCGTCGTCGTCGTCGTTATCATCGACGGATATTTTGAAAATTCGTTCCGGTGCTATAAAAAAAACAATAATAATGTAAAAAAAATAAAATCACAGGCCAAACTCGTATTTTAAAATTCCGAGGTTTTTTTATCATACATAATTTTAAGGAAATATTAAGTTAGATTCTGAAAAAAAAACACTAGCTTCTAGTTTTCTGAAAATTATCAATAAAATAATATTTTTCAACGACAATTTTGATAATGATAACAAGCCTAATAATTAGATACGGCATGTTTATGAATATTATGATTGTGCTGTTTGTCTGTGAATAAACAAGTCATCGGATTCAGGTCTATACGCTATACGCAAAAACATAGGTTAAATTCTAATTTATCGGATATACTCTTGGTACCAGCACTGTCATTGAAAGACAATAAATGATGATTGCAATAATAAACGTTGTTACTGTAGTCATGGGACTAATAAGTCGTGTAATAGTAAATGTCACAGAAGTTATTCTTGTAAAAACAAATAATAGTTATAACATAATAATATGATAATGAAACATTGTTTTAAATTAAAAAAAAATCTTTCGTCATGTTTCAATTACAATGATTTGAAATATTGACGGTGAATAACATTATTTTCCATACTTACTTTGCCGTAACCAGCGCCGTATTTAAAAATATTCTGCCCCTGGACATATAATTTATGCCCGCCTCCAACTAACAATATTAGTTAATATTAATATTAAAGTAATTATTTCATACATGATCAGGATTTTAACAAATTATAACATTATAAAACATACAAATTTCTTTTTTTTAATGTAATTTTTTCCATAATTCATTAAAATGGGATTATTTTTTTTTTATTACATTTTTAAAATTAATTTCACTAAAATAGTTTTCCCCCGGGCATCTTCCTACCCCCCCCCCCCCAAATACGGGACTGGTCGTAACATAATATTTAAACCGATCTTAATGTTATATAGTACCTACTTGTATTATGTAGATATATTATCAACCTACCCCTCCCAACAAATCCTAGTCTAAATTTTTCATCATGGACTATTATCCTTAGTAAAGAAAAATACAGTATAAGAATTTAAAAAAATCATAAATGAATAAATGTATAGTTAAAGCATAAAATGCAGGATTGAGCGTGTTTGGTGGATTACCCAGTTTATATTTGACGTAAAAAGTGTTATTTATATAATACTGTGTATAAAAAATTCTCTCTCATAGCATAAGCCCTGTGGTAAAATACCAAGTTTCCAAATCCGAACGTAGGTAGGAAATGTACCTATATAATATAAATGGTATGGATATGTATATTTCAGACATTTCCGTGAAATGTAAATGTATGATTATAATATTGTATTTTCGAATGACGACAACGTTCTAAAACACAGTATGACATATAATAATATATCCTATAGCCCTCATTCGTGCTACACCATGCACGCACGGCTTATTCATCGAATATTGTTCCGTGTTTTTAATATTTATTTTACGTAATGATCTGTATATTAAAAAAAAAAAATCTTCATATGTGTAAAATATAAATCCATGCACAGATATGTAAATTATACATATATTATAATTTTGATGTATACGAAATATGCATACAATATGTATATATATATATATCTATGCATAAAGTAGTAAGTATATTGTATGTACAAATTATGTATATAGTTTGTTTACAATCTCCGTGTTTTTACAGTCTAATAAATGTTGTGTTATATTTTATACATACAGAATTTTGCTCTTAGATTCTATACGTCTAAAATGTTTACACTGTCTGTACTATGCAAAAGAAACGACAATTCTATATAAATACATTTTCCAAAATAAATATAAACATGTACTTGAATATGACGCATCTAAATTAAAATATGTTTACTTAGTTTATTCGTTTTTATTTGACGGTGTTTACAGCCATAATGGATTGTATAGGTTTGGCATTTTTCAAAAATATTACATGACTACAAAAATGATATTTTTATTCGCTCTATTTTAAAGGTATATTGAAAAATAACGTTACGGACTTACGGTTACATCTATACCTGCACTATTTGCATACTTAAACCAATTATATATATAGCAGCATAGTGGCATATAGGTAGATATAGGCACTGCTGCTAACTACTAGCTGTCGTGTTATATAAACACGGAGATACGTTGTTTTTTAGTATATTGTATATTGCATCGAAAGAAAGAAAGAAAGAAAGAAAGGAGAGTTTCTGCTACGCACCGTAACCGGTAGGGATGGGCTGTGAAAACAATATATTTCTTACGGTATTATTGTGAACGAAACGCATACGAAAGAAAAAACGTAGTTTAGAAAAAGCAAAACAAAAAAAAATAAAAAAAAATAAAACATATCAAATGACCAGCGGAGATTAAACAAATCGAAAGATCTGAATAGGCTACGGTGTATAGTATTATGTGATTTATGTAACTTTATAGTAAGCTGTAACAAGCAATAACAACTGCGAGTCTAGAAACTTTGGAGACGCTAAATTTTCTATTTAAAGTCGACCCGCAATAGTACTTAGCAGTAGTTGTAGGTACATATGATTGTTTTAGTTTTATGTAAATACATATAAATATTTACATACAACAAATGGTTAATTAAATTAATTAATTTCGATGTATTATTACGTATAGATACCGTGCGCGATCAACGACCACCGTGTACGAATAATCTTGAGTTTCCAAACTTTCTAGACTGATCCACGCTATATGATGCGTATATATATACCCAATATATATTTATGTATTTACACTAGGTACACTTAATGGTATATATAATAGAATTTATAAAGTAACGGCAGATTAGAAGTTATACGAGCTGAGAGTTGCACGCAAACCGAGGAAGCGAAATATACATGTATAGCAAATATAATATAAATGTGTGTGTGTGTGTGTGTGTGTGTGTGTGTGTGTGTGCACTGTATATACAGGACCCCTAGAGGTTATATTATGATGCACACGACAACACCAGACATTTTCCGCGAAACGTTTTCCGATGCGTTACAGCCGCTTCTGCGATGCTATTTCATCTCGAAAACGTAACTAAATAAACTAAACTAGTGTACTACACTATACCGGTCTTGTATCATAAATTATAATAATATATTGTAGATCTCTGAATGTTAGATGGTTGTAAAACTGTATAAAGCTATAAGTCCCTTCACAAACACCTAAAAATGCAAATGTGTGAATGGTGTATACTGTATACTGTTTAGTGTTTAGGTACCTACTTAGAAAATATAAAGTGAACCAGACGAACCAATATTTACGATTTTTAAATCATATATGTAATGCTACACAATTAATTAATATATCTGTATATATGACTGTTAATTTATGTATAATATTATAAGTTCAACACTTAAATGTTAATATCTACACAAAACTCAATTAATTTTGCAAGCGTAGTGAATTCAATGTAGAACGCTATCAATTTAAAAACAAAACTAAGGAAGTCACTTTGCTGTACAGTAGATTTCAATTTCCAATTGTAATTCGTCATATATTTGATAGATGATAGATTATGTAGATCACTATAATTATTCGAGTTGAACTTGACAAATTCAATCATAAATTATTGCATACAAAAACACAAAACACAGATATAAAAAATATATATATATATATATATATTTAAAATTACAAATGACCATAAATTATTCAAAAAGAGTCATCACTTTAAAAATGTAATAATATCTAAACAATTCTACTATAAATATTTACAATGCATGGATTATTGAAACAAAATAGAACAAAGATGCAAAAATTCTTATACAAAAAAAAAATACTTTAAGATTAAAATTTTTTTATTGATTAGGATATAACAGAAGGGATACATTTAAATGTATAAACACATTTTTTTAAAGAGCCACCCTATCTCCCTCCAATTCAAGTACCGAATATTTGATGAAAATGTCAAGTATTTGTAACTTTTCATTTTTTATTACAATAAAAAATAAACAAAATATATTTTCTAGAAAACTGGTTTTTTGTGTTTATAATTTATATATATTATATATATGATATCCCATCTTAAGTACTAATTAAATCCAATATTCTACGACCTTGGGGTCAAATATATTTTTACTGCATGTTCCAAAAAATTACATAAAAAACACATAATATCATTGTAAAACCAACACATACATCGCTCGTTTAGAACCTAAATTATAGTTGATTCACTAGTTGATCGAAAAATTACATGAAATATCAAAGAACGAATTCACATCAACTGACGAACAACCGGATGAAAAATAAATGAAACTATAACATCCTTTGTTTTGTAGGCCAATCACTATAGTTGAGCTACAAGCTGCAGTAATACTGTAAACTATCTATAAATTACCAACAGTTGCGTTCTAAAAACGATTCCAGTTTGTGGTTTATTTCGATTTTCCTATTCAATAAGCATTTAGAAAATTCTTAAATTGCATTTTTCTTTTTCTAAATTTAGATTTTATTATGTTTATGAATTATTTTAGGTAAGAATTATGGTTACATGTTATAATATTAAACTCAAGTTTTGTTTTCAAACTTTAATGAATTTTGGTCAATTTATAGTTATCATCAAAATAATTTGAAATTATGAGACCAGAAGTTAAATATATACATATAATATATCAGGTCGAAAGCGAACACTATTTTTCATGAAATATAATAGCACTCGGAAATAAAAATTAAAAATACATCAGCATTTATTGCGAAACTAATATAATATGTAAGTTTATATTATATATTAATATAATAATAAACGTTCTTATACGTATTACTCGAAATTCCGTTCATATTAAAAACGATGTTTCATGTTTCAGTGGCTGATGGATAAAGTATTAAGAAAAAATTGAAAATAATCTATAAGAAACGAAAGATGAGAGAAACATTGTATATGCGTATTTAGCAACTGCGTTTCTATTTAATCATTCATACAAATATCTAAATAAATAATAAATATATTATGTATAATACAATAACCCACATTGTGGAGGTGGGTCCAATTTCCCAAGGCCACGTTAAAACTTTGTTATTTCCTCTAAATTATAATTATTATAGTGCCACACGTGAATTAATTAAAACCAAAAAACACGTCGTTTTATAATATTCATTGTCGGAATAAGAACTGTTCGATTCCAATCGGGCAACGCGTTATAAAATATTGAGGCGTGTATTTTTTGTTTTTCCATTGATATAATTTTTCCAGCTGCAGTCTATATAATATTATAATATTATTATCGCTTGTCATTGATATAATGCTTCATTAGTTGGTAGTATACGTCATACGAAGTAGTCAATAAAGACGTACAATTTGGTCGAATGAAAAATAATTAATATATAGAGTAATTCACCGGATATGGACATGCTCACCTATAATTTTTCCTCCATTAATGAATTTATTCAAATTCTTTTATTGGAATATTTTTTAAATATAATTTAAGACTATATTTTCAAATACTTGTGATTTTTTTACTATTTAGAGTGTATTTTGTGTTGGTAGAAACTTCTGATTTTAAAATGAAAATTACCCTTTATATACCATAAATTATTTAATGGATAATTATTATATTTTTATAAATATTTTGGTGTACCGACTTCAAAATCCGAACGAGTAAATTCTCAGACATCAAAATGTTAATATTAAGGATAACGTTCCTTACATAAATAAAATATAGATATAATATTGGATAAAATAATTATTATACTTGGAACTTTATTTTTATTTTATAAATTATAAAAGTTGATGGATTTTAATGGAACTAAAATTTTCAAATAATCATAACCTCCATATCTTCCAAATCCATTATTCTTAATTCATAAAGTTAAATAACTCAATTACTACTCGTCCAAAATTTTTGTTTAATGCGTTAACATTTTCAAAAACACATCTACTCAGTAATATATTTATGGTAGAAAAGAGAAAAGGAATAGTTATCGGAAAAACTCCTTAAGTAGTAAAAGAATTTGAAAATATGGTTGTATAGTAAATATATTTTAAATTTCCAACAATCAGATTTTTAACAACTGGATTATTGAAGAAAAAAAACAGGTGAGCATGCTTGTTGAATCACTCTGTATATTATATATAAGTATAAATCAACCAGCGATACGACCGATCGATTTTCAGTATTCGGTATGCCTCTGCGCGCGGAGATGACATCTTCGTCGCGCACAATTATTACGCGCCGCCGGATAAGGAAAAATTCACGCGACGCGGCAGCTGCGCTGGACCGCTGCTGCCTAGCCTGTACACAAATCGTAAGGCATAAACATGTAATATACATAAATACACGCGCTTACCGTTTTTTTATGAGATATATCTTATACGCACACATAATGAGCGTAAATTGCAAAATATAACAATATGCTCCTACTTATAATCCTCGTCGTCGTCGTCTGTCGATTCGCTTATAAAATACCTTAAACCTTTGTGCCGTCGTTACGCGTCGCATATACTTTACGCTTTGTGTACACGTCTGCGCGTCCTAAATAATATAATATTATAATCTAAGCTATTTTATTTATATGCGTGCCGACCACGGGAACAATAATTGATAGAGATCAATACGGCGCGACGACGCATTGAGTCCGCACGTCGCGCGTCGTCTCCACGGCTTCGTTCGCGGTTTCTATATTATTATTATTATTATTATATTATTACTGTTATTATTATATGCCTACTACGTCTTGGCACAAAGAGAAACTGCAGTACATACTTTTATTGTAAATTGTACATTACGTTATATCGCAGGTTTTCGGAATATCTGCGCAAAAACTTTGACGAAAACGGGTATTTCTACGATTTTTGTAGGACAAAAAAAAGGAGATTTCGAAAATTTTCTTTACAGCGAACGAATTTCAACACGGGAACTCAACACATGACTTCCGATAGCATATAATGTAAATAATTGCGTGTGTCTTCTTATGCAAAAATATATACGTGCGACTATGGGTGTATTTATTGTATACAGTATACTGTATTTTATATACACAGTTATTCTTCATTCGTGAACACTGTAAAATCTGTGGTACCTACTTGTAGTTCAAAAATTGTATTACCGCACAAATCGTATGCGTATATGGTTATTTATATATAGTATATATTGAGGATATTGCAAGCAGTTTAATTTATCGTTTATATATATATATGCTTTCCGTTCACGTCGTGCGGCGTATTTAATTAACCTGTCTTCTACAAACTTCGCTTAAACTTTATATTGGGTGGTTATTTTAAAAAATCCAATTAATCTTTTATAACAATATTCAATAGAAGTTTATTCTGAGTTTTGATTTTTTCACCAAATGAGATGAACGAGTAAACATTATTAAAACTTTTACGCGAGCAGAATGTCATAACTCATAACATTTTACCTTTTCCGCTTATCACGACTTATTATAACAGTATAAATCCATGTATCTGAATAGATATATTGTATACAAACATAGTCTATGGAAACTATAAGCACTATGTTCATGCTGTGAAGACGTGAAGTTATTTAAAATTGAAATTATACTTTATCTTTTATAATAATTTACAAAATTATTAATTTTTGAGTTGTAAATATAGAAACTTGAAAGTAAAGAAATCGTGTTTAATAACAAATAGACGTTGTATTGTTTTATAGTATTGTTTTGTGTTTAATAAAAGTATATTATAAATAAAAATTCATTGAAAATTGACACAACCAAGTAAAATCAATCAAAAACTAAAAAATTGATATTGTAAATCGTGATCGTATTATTTGATGCATCTAATCAAATGCATTCATCTAATAGAAACAATTGATGAAAGTGTATAGCGTTCACTTAAATTGTTTTTGCACTTTTCCTTTTTACGATTATTATTTAATTTACAATGACCATTGTTACTATTGTATAAATTCTAAAATCATGTTATAATTTAATTGTAACAAATAATATGATAATACATGTAACACTCGATATATCAGATTGTACTGTAAGTATATACATACTTTCAGTGTAATTGTATGCATCTAAACTATGTAAAATAGTAAAGTTGACAGAATTCATGACTGCAGTATAAAAACTATTATTAGACATTAATCTTTAAACTAATTTTAAGCCAAATGTTAGGCCCCTCAAAAGCTTTCAGTTAACCCCCCGCTGTGGACATACGTTATATAATATATATATATATATATTTATATACGTATATCATGAAATATCACACATCTATCAATCTTTCGAGTATATTATTTATAAACAAAACCGTTTTATAATTTAGTTTCAGCTTTAAACAACACATGGACAGTATAGTATCTTTAGTTTTTTATATCTATCTAATTTGTTGGCACACCAAAAAAATATAGTCGCATTTATAAACAAAATCCGAGTAGAAAAAATTCGGATACCTAAAAATGGTCCAGTTAAAAACGAGTAGTTGCTCAAATAAGATTATTAAATTATTTTTTCGTGATTTTTTATTAAACTGCAAAAAATTCTAAAAATGTTACAGCTCGAGTAAAATCTGTGTTCAGGTTTTAATGTATTTATGCGCCAAGTGAAACTTTTTATGAAGTTTTACTACCCCAAAAAGTGTCAAGCGAAAAAAATGGCATGTCATTGTAAAATCCAATACTATATACTCATTCAACTCAGAATTGAAGTCTAAACATATACTATATGAAACTGTATTACAAAATAATAAATGTTTGGAGACTATAAATATTACATACTATTTGAAATATGAAATTCTCGATTTGACGAACTCGTATGGTTGATTTCATTTATTTCGTCCATTTCAAACAATAATTTAAATCTATGCCCAATAATAAAATTACATTATTTTATGCTTAATACTATTTTCTAGACGAAAAAAAAATAACGAATCGGTGTTTCATTTCGAATATTTTCGATACCGTATAGTGTCGCGTTGTAAGTAATTATGTAAGTAGTGCATCGTGGTGGATTACTATGAAAAAAAAAACCGAATGTTTTTTCCACATGATTTATTTGTGGTATTAATAATATAGGTACGCGCGTATGCATTATTGCAGTAATTAGGTTACTTTGGGTATGTGTAGGTATGTTCTGACGTACTTTGATGTCTGTGTGTATGTGTCATTCGCAATCATTAAAAAATATGTCAAATATTCAGATCGAATAAAACGTGACGAAAGTGTGATAATTATTTTCGAATTTTTTTTCTTTTATTTTCTTGACCGCGAGTACTATTATATATTGTCCGGCGCCGGCGACAGTTCCCCCCACCCTCTTTTCTTCCTACAACAATTGCATGCTCACAGCAAACAACATTATTTCATATATACATGTATAATATATAATATAAATATAATGTCCCCGTATACGTGAAAATAATAATAATCGTCCAATAAATGATGTGTTTAAACGCGTGTGCGGCCCTCACGCTGGGACACAAAAAAATAAACACGGAGAGGCGACGATGAAGTTTTAATAATAATAATAATAATAATAACGATAAATAACAATAATAACACGGCCATCATTGTGGCTTGCACATATTATATATATATATATATATATTGCTAGTATAACGTGTGTACATCTATTATTATTTTTTTAAGTCGAGGGTTTTATTGAATGACGTGCTTTATCGAATAATATAATAATGCGGATGTATTATTATATTTTATTTTGAGTTTATTTCTAAGGGGCGGCAAACTGTAATTACACAAGCCAAACGCAGCAATATTGACGAACTCGTATATAGTTGCTGGATAAAATCATGTTTTTAAAAATATGATTCGGATGGTATTATGTGTAACTAGGACGTTTAAAAAAAAACACGACACCCGCTCGTTTTTCAGTCTATTACTGTAGAATAAACTGCTTTGATTTTTTTTTGTTTTTATAAAATTTTTCAAATTTCAAATATTTTGTTTAATAACATTTTTTGAAACAAAATATTGTTTTAAAATGATTATAACTTACTTCAAAGAACAAACATAGATAAGTAATTGAAAAGCACTAGATTATTAATGAGTATTCAAAATCGAGATAATATGATTAATTAAGTAATGAAGATGTAGGATAGTCTGTGAATATTGTTATAGCACTATGTCATCACTATACTCTGCTCGTTTTAACTTGAATACGTAGTATTAGCTATTTGATATATTTTTTAACATTTTCCAAAAAATATAAGGTAATTTAAAATGGCTTTATACATGAACAATTTAAAAATGATAAATCATTTGAATTACCTTTTTATAAAAATTAACACTTTATAAATTGTGTACATAAGCCTTTCTTTTCGATAATTCAAAAGTGAACTGCTATTTAATATAATTATTATAGCTATTTAATTATATTTTGTAGGAACCGATACTCTCTGTTATATGCATGTCGCTTACGATGACGACCGGCCGCGGTAGCCGCACGCGCAGCTATATAGAATAACTGAAAAATATATATACATAGAAACCGACTAGATAGGCCTAGTGTTAATAAAAATTACAATACCTGCCTACGCGTATACAAGCGCGTGCGGTCGTGATTTTCAATCGCAGCGAATTGTATTATTACATATTTATTATTTGTTTTTTTTTTTTTTTTTTAATTTAGGCCATCTGAATTCTTAAGAAGTAGTCCGTCGCGGTGGACATCGCGAGGATATTATATTCATTATGTTATATATAATAATATTAGGTTTTTTTAATTTTTTTTTATACCGCGCATTCTCATTATTCAGGACATATTTTTAACGCGCAAACGAGACTACTGCCGTTTCAATAATAATAATTTGCGTTCGGTGTTGATTGTTTAGTTTTTTTATTAAGATACTTATCAAAAAATAAACACGAAACGTTCATAATATTACGGATTAAATTATAATGAATAATAATGCTTGCATGCTCCACAATTATAATATATATAGGTATTGTGTTATTACTATTTATTGATGGCTCAGATTTATTTTTTACGTCTCTCGCATATCAACAAGATAATCCGCAAACAAAATACCTAGTATTATTATTTATTATGCATATTATATTATAGAACACGCCTTTATAGTTATGCAAACCGTTTAATATTTTCGTTTACCATAAAATAAAATCTACATGTAATTCGATTATTTAAAAAAAAAAAAAACACTTTACAATAAACTATTTTTTGTACTATTTATATAGTTGTGTTATATAGGTTAGGTAATAGGTATACTACAAACAAGATTTTTAATTATTTTTAATTAAAACTTACCACACAACGATAATTTTATTAAATATTATGTAATACTATGTTAACGTTTAAAAATAAAAGTGAATTATAAAAAA
The DNA here is from genome assembly GCF_020882245.1 of Rhopalosiphum padi. Classification (NCBI taxonomy): domain Eukaryota; kingdom Metazoa; phylum Arthropoda; class Insecta; order Hemiptera; family Aphididae; genus Rhopalosiphum; species Rhopalosiphum padi. The sequence goes on from NC_083598.1 coordinate 55,997,252, forward strand.
TATTAAAACACGCATACTGTTGGCATAATTAAACAAAAAATAAAATAAAAATAAAACATTATATTGTTCATTGTAGTAATTGAAAGTATAATTTTTTTTCGCTCGAATAAATAAATAATATCATTAAAAGTTGTTTCATATATTTGAAAATAATAAATTATGTTTATAATTTAAACCAATATATCGTTACGGTTGCTCGTTAAACAGAATGTGTGCATATTTTAATAGTTTTGAAGTGCTTGAGCTTCCGGTCGCTGAATATGACCCTCTCAACATGTGTGTATTAGGGAACAGGAAATTATACTCAAAACTAAACGGCTAAAAACCACTGATAATGATTCGTACAATATTCTATAGTAAAAAAGTAAAATATAAACAAAAAACTAACCTAAATCGGTTGAATTAAATATGCCCTATTAGTTTTATACAACAATATTTCAGACAATTTGATATGTGCATAGAAACATATTTATTTTACAGAACAATAATAATGGATATATTATATTTCATTTCATAGAACGCATAAACGTAACATTTAGATCAAATTCCGTTTTTGGTTTTTTATTACCATTATTTTTTTTAAGAACAGCACATCCTAATATTACATGGTCTACAACAACTATTATTATAATAACCCTTGTCGATTCGGTGCTCTTTAGGTGCACATCACGTTTTATTATTGTTTTACTTTTCATTTTATTATTTTTTTGATATATCCATGCCACAGTAACGGCAACTCCATTGAAAATCAACGATACGGTTTGCATGTTTACATTGTTCGCCAATAAAGTATTCGAAATTAAAAATAAATACATGTGTCAAACGGGATAAAAAAAAACTGACTATACTAGTAAATGTTTCCGAATCACCCACGACCTCTTTCGTTTCAACACCATATGGCATGGTTCTTCCGTAATGTATGCATATCTGTACAAATGTGACTTATTTTCTTTCATTGGTTGTGTTTAACCATAAACACAGAAATAAAAAATAATTATAATAATAATAATATTATTATCGATAATACCCCCCTTTACCATGTCAATCACAATGTATTGGGAATATAATAATATATACGGACAGAGTACAGTCATTGGGTTTAACACAGAATACAGAACATTATGTAAATGAAGTGCCACGATTGATAAGCTGATCGATTTTTTACTACAATATAGAGATGAAGTCTCGTTAAATTATGGTTTGTTATTAATATTTTGAAATATAGTAGTGCGCATTCTGTTATTTATTTCATTGTAATAGATAATTACGGTTTTATTAAAACTGCAGTAATGATGAAACAAATGATTTGGTACTATGCAAATATAGGTCTATACTTCTATAGATGAGTTTATATTCACGTGAATATTAAATAATAATAATGAGTAAGTGATTTTTTATATTCGTCAATGTATACATGATGCATACGGTGTGCTTAAATATTGTATTCATCATTACTCGATTACAATTACTGAAAACTGAACAAAAATGAATGTAATTACAGGTATACCCAAAGTTGTATAAATATTACTTATAAGTATAACACACGATCAGGTACTTGATGGATTTAAATTATTACTAAGAAAACATGTTTCCATCTATTATACGTTTTGCATTATCGTTTTGACCCATAGATTTTAATTTGTTATTGCGTGTAAAATATTTTTTTTTTAAATAATTTGAAATTATGCTCTTCCATTTTATCTATTGTATATAATGTCTATAATATACAAATAAATAATCAAATAGTTGTGTGTCAACTGTTAAGACGTTATACTTATGACTGTTTGGCATACTTAATTGTATATCAGTGATGTCAAAATTATCCTAAACCCAATATTATCCGTAACATATACCTATAAAAAAGAAAAGTCCTAAATTGCTTTTTTTTTCCATCGACTCAAATTACATAAATCAAGCTCAGAGTGCGCACGTCGTAAATTGCTACCGCACACAATTGTTTCATATATAATATTATATATATCGGATGATACGTAATTCATCCAATAAGAGCACTTCTTTATTTCTGTTACCGTGGATTGAAATAATATATTATACGCACTATTTAAATGCTTTTTTTGTTATATTTCTCTTTTAGAATTTTGGATATGTTATACTTATAGTACCCATGGATTTTGTTTTCCACTCCGTTAATTCAAAGCGTACCCAATTATTACTGTTGTCAACCAAAATAATATAATATTAATAATGCTGTAAATCTATTATTATACACAATATTATAATATGTAAATTATCTACGAATTATTATAATATAATTATACATAGTCAAATGAAGAGACAATAATGCACAACAATAGGTAATAATATTAATAAGATATTCCATGATAGTTTTAGGTACTATGGTTATACTCAGATTTTTTGAATCTATAAAATAAAAGTACAAATTTACGATTAAAACTAATTTTTTTTGGATAAACGTACACGGTCAAAAAACAACGACGATGTCGACTGTTGCAGTCGTAAAGTGTCTAAGCCAAAAATGTATATAATATATATATATATATCATGGTTCCCCGTCGTCTATATACTCTATGATATGAACGGTAGTCGTTCGGTGGTCGTTTCGTCCAAGTTTACCGTAGACTTTGTATACAAAAAACCTGCAGCGAGTTTACACAAGCTCGCAATGAAATTCACGGACCGACACGTTCAGAAAGTGGCCAATGAAATATTTTATCATTGAAATCCGGTGAGGTCTTACACTCGTGCGGTCTGACTACGATAAGCACGTTCAATGTAACCATAATATTGTTTCACGTACAGCAGTGTTTCCACTACGTCGTATCGTATCGTGTTCCATATATTCAATATGTAGCCATGTAAGTAACACGGGTAAGCATAGTGGAAAACAACTAGATAGCCGACTGCTCGATATTACTGAAGCCGGCAGTTATATTCTAACAAGAAACGTTTACAATAGTATACAGTGACGTATTTTGGTTGGAGGGGATTGTCTTGAGGGTTAACCCCACTCTTTTTTTCTAGTTATATTCATTACTGAAGTATCACAAAATAATGTTGATGAAATATTTTAAAACTGCTTTGAAAATTGAATATGTACTGTTTTCTTCAAAAAGGCTTCATAGATTAGTCATGCTATCAATCAATAGCGTTGAAAATAATCAAGTATTGGATTTTAGGGGAAAATGCTTGCCGGGAGTTAAGACACCCCCCACTCAAAAAAAAAATTAAGCTGAAAATACGCATTATTGATAGTATTATATTATATATTTTACATTTGTATGTATAGGTATATCATTTATCGAGATGTTTATTGTAAACACTGTTCTGTTGGCTTATGGACGCACGACTTCAACGCTCCTATGGAAATATAATAGACTATTTAGTTGTTTTATAATAATATGTCCATGGTAACACGTTAAATAAAAGTTAATGTATTCAACTTATCATGACACCGTATACAGTAAACCCGTCTTAACCTATGACGACCGGGTAACCATGATATTTTCCAACAGTCAGACTTATATAAAATAATGGTCGTTATGGCCGTTTTCTTCATGCCCATCTCCACTGCTATCCAATTCAATAGACCCATTTTTACGTTTTTTTTTCTTATTTTTATGTCATCGTGTCTGTTGTGCAGTGCTACGAAATTCTGACAGAAAATCTCTACAATAATGCGCGCACTATATTTATACTTTATAGTTCAGTAGAGACTGACGAAACAAGTTTTGATTTCTCTCCCTGGATGGACTACACGCTTCTGCGTATTATTAATCTGGAATTACACGCTGAACTGTGCGTTAAAATACAAATTCACATTTAATTTTCACAAGTTCCTTTTAGGAATATGAATTTTAATAAGCATATACGAATATTATTTAGAAATTAGAATTAATTGGATTTATGGAGGTACATACTATTTTATCTAATATGATTAAATTTTGAAAATCCAAGAAAAAGTTTGCTCAAATAATTGCGTAACGCTTTTCTTGAAAAATGTATTTTTACCCTTTTTGTATTGTGCATTATTGTTGGTTCGTAATTTATATCAAATATGCGCATTTTTTTTCGTAAGATCATAAGTTTAACTTTAATACGGAAGAATACCTTATGTTATTATATAATTTATTTAGCAGTACAGGCAATTTCTCAAACGCTAAAGGCCTTACTAAAAGCTATTTTGATATATACCAAATGTATGTCACTTCACTAATATTCAGTGTCTACGTTGCACTTAACCTCGCAATATACGGTGTCAAAATATAATTTACCAATAATTTATTAGTTAAGCTGTAAAAAATTTTATTTATTAATTTTATTGTACATAATTAAATATTTTTTCCCAGTTAGGTTATATGTGCGGTATCTGGTTAACTTTTGGATATAAATATCTTGCATGGATTTCTTAATTTAATTGTACAAATTTTAGTAAAAATTCAAAATATTTATTTTTCATACTTAATAAATAAGAACATACGTATATACAAGATTTATTATTTTCGAATAATTGTCGATGTATTTATAAATTTTGTATAATTTAACTATTTTTAGGTATATCACCATCACACGTTGCTGTTTTTGTCTTCACAATAATTTTTTTTTTTTTTATCGAAGTAAGTGTAATTTTTTTTATAAAATGTGTAAGATTCTTTATGTTTAAAATTCAAATAACATAAGATAGCTGAATTCTTAAAAGAATTTCTGTAAAAAAATGTTTCAGTGATGGAAATGTTCTATATTCAAAATGTTTTGAAAATAGGTAAGGTCAGAGCTGTCAAGTAAGTCAACATATTTCCACTACCAAACATCAACAAAATAAGGAGGTGGTTAGTAACGTGGGTAACGTTATTGTTGGTAACTTAACATAGCTTTGAGCTTTGTAATAATTCGTACTGCATTTAATAAACAAAAAATATTTGGTTTTTTTTTGCATACCCATTTTAATAAAAATAAATAAGTTCCTTTATTTGTACATACATAGGAGTATTTTGGGTTTTTTTTTTTATTACAATAATAACTGTTCATTATTCATAACTCGTCGTGTCCAATTAAAATGTTCAAAATGTTTTGAGACCACAAGTTCATACATAATGAAAAAAATGATAAAAAGGTTATATTATTTGGAATAGATAAAAAAAAAATAATAATCCAAATAGTTTGTATTATCTTTTAACTGTGGTTCAAACGAATCTTGCTCATGACGTTTATTATAATTATTAAAAATAAAATTGAAATAACATTAATTTAACACATATTTAGTAAACAAACAATAGTTAAATTTAAAAAAAAAGTTCAATATTTTTTTTTGACATCACTGATGATGAAAAAATGTTATTATTTTATTGTCGTATATCTTTGTATACCTGAATACTTAAATAATTTAGTCAAACTGATATTATACAGAAAAAATGAAAATTACATTGCGTAATTGCAGTTTTCGTAATTTAATGGTGAAATTTGTTGTCTTGAAAAAATTATAAAGTTATTTTATATATTTTTATGCTGCAAATAATCATGAAACATCGACTCGAGTAGGTTACTTTGAATGTACCTATACAATATACGTCTACCAAGCACTAAAGTTTAAATTGGCACATGCCAAATAAAAAGGGGTTGTCGACACTCCAAGTTCCACAAATCTCACAGTATTTATCACGAGAACATAAATTGTAATTATAATACGCACGCCGCAATAGGTAATACTCAAAGATCTATACAATTTACAGGTACTCACTGTATACGACCATGGGGTGCCAGGCGGATCGGCGTTCGGAGTTCCAGTCCTCCACTTGACACCTGTACTCGCCGGTGAGCTCGGCGGTGGGCCGCTCGACCAGGATGACCCGGTGCAGGAACGACCGGTCGGTGCGCGGAGTCTCTGCGGTAACGTCGACCGTGCGACCGCTGAGCGGACCGAGCCCGCCGCCCGCCTCGGGCCCGCCGCCGGCTATCCACTGGTACACCTGTTCGTTGTCGTTGATGATGGCCATCGCGTCATTGGGCGCCGCCGGTATGGGGTTGCGCCGGAAGTACCACTTGACCACCAAGCCGCGTTGCCGCTGAAACTCCTCCATGGCCGCGTCCATGGCCAGGTCCGGTGCCGGTGACGACGACCGCCGGTCGCGGGCGCTGTTGGCCGCGGATGCGGTCCCGTTGGCCGGCCGCGGCGAGCTTGTGGCCACGATCACGTCACCGTTCTCGTCGTCGTTCTCGCCACCCTCCAACGCGTAAACGCAGCCCAACAGCAGTGGCGGAGGAGTGCCGCCCGTCGCCGGGTCGGGTTTGGCGTCGTACGACCGCACCACCGGTGGCACGTCCACCCTGACCACTCGGACAACGTTCATCTTCAACGCCGCCTGGTCTGTGAACAAACGAAATGACAACTACATCAGTTTCGTCTCTTATAGAGTGAAAAAACATATGACTTGTAAACTTTATTATATTATCTACGATGATATATCGACTTATATAATATATCAATATAAGTCACCCGAATTCGATTTTGTCTTCACGCGAAATATAAGACTTTACAGTTTGCTTTCGACCAGCGGCATAGCCAAGGGGGGGGGGGGGGGGGGGCTAAAGGGTCTATAGCATTTGCAGTATTTTTTATATTGTTTTGAAATATTTAAATTTTAATATGGAAATTGTCTTACAAATTGTAATTATTTAAAATAGTAAATACGTTACGGCAAATCAACGTTAATATGTTTTCAGTATTTTTGTTGTTTTTAATTTTCAATAACTCAAGTTAAAAGTATTTAGCCCCCCTCCCTCTATAAAAAAATCTTGGCTACGCCTCTGCTGTCGGCTGAATACTTGTTGAATTATATCCTAGTATAAATGGTATAAAAATATATCAAATCGCGTCGATGAAACAATTTTTATTTTTAGGCAAATGCATTTTTTGTGCGTTTGAAAATACTTGTGTAAGTATAAAACAAACTTAATGTTTGTAAAACACGTTAGTTTATTATATCTACTGTATAGGTGTTTCATTATTATTATTTTATTTTTTTAAAGCGGATTTTAGTATTTTAATTTTCTGACCTGGCCTACAAAGAATTAACGGGATAACTTAAGAACATGTTTAAAATTTAAAAATAAAAAATAAAAAAACACAAGAAAGTTAACTGAAATTTTATAATTGTATTACGTTAATCAAATTATTATCTATAATATACTATTATGATATTGTATTCTTTACACAGGAAATATCCGTTAAAAGTATACACTATACATATATTATTATATAGTAATATAATACATACGATGTACGTATATTCTTTTTTCTATTATAACATTCTTTATTGTCTTGTCTTCTGCTTGGTCGACCATAAGATTATGACAATAAATTACACATTATATTATTACTTTGTATATATATATATATATATATATATAGTGCCTGTTTCAATATAATATATGGCATGTAAACAGCAAAGTTTGTCTATTTCCTATTACGTCGTTAGCCGATAAATAACCGGACCGATATATAATTTTGAAATTCCCTCGGTTAATATAACACGGATTATATCACGATGAATGATCAATTCGCACACAAGTACACAAATCGAAAAAAGTATATTACATACATTATAATGGAATACACGTTAATGAGGTGTATTCTCACTCTATGAATAAACGATAACACTATTAAGACATATGCGTTGTATACAATCATAGACGTATAACTAGTCCTTTAAGTTAGGGGGGAGGGGGCTAGATTCCTAAAAATATTTTATAAAAATTTTTTATATTTTTATTGTTTCTTATGGTGTTTACAACACACTAGAATGATAATTCGCTTATATATGAAACATAATATTTTTTTTTATTGCATACAAAAATAAAGTTAATATTAACATGTTTGTAAGCACATACATTAACCCAAAAATTCTGGAGGAGCTAAAGCCCACCCATCACCCGAGCACCCCCCTAATTACGCCTATATATATATACAATATATTATAATATATATATGACAAGTGAAACAGTGTATAAGATAATAATAAATTTAGCAGTGACGTACAAACGTGGGAGGGGTGAGGGGGTAGATCTCCCCATGACTTTTTTTCTTTAATATTTATAACAATTACATTTATGTATATTGTACTGTATTAAATTTTGTTTTATTTTTACGCCACATCCCCCTCCCCCCACCATGACAAAATTATTTGACCGCCACTGAAACTTAGAGAACATTGCGGCAATAACTACGTATAATTCTAACGAAAAATATAGCACATCACCAGAGTCAAACAGTTGTCATTTACGATATATAATAACTCGCTGACAGCATATAGACGGTGTGTAGGTGTACTGAATTATGACTGTGTTGATGAACACAGGCTTTTCTAAAGATTTTTTAACCGAATTCACTATCGACGAAAAATATTATTTTCAATAACAGCTAAGAAAAATATCCTGGCATACTATAATATATTGGATCTGTTAGAAGTGTACGGACTTTTGATATACGTTATTATATTATAATATTATTATTATGTGAGAAAAATACAAGATCGGCCGACCTTATATATTATATACCCCATGAGACTATGCTGCAGCATTTGGATAGTATAAAATATTAAAATATGGGGTCGATGGATGCGATGCAATCGGACTCTTGAAAAAAAAAATACAAATATGTAATATATGTGAATAAAAAATTACTGTTTCGGCTTCGGTTCACCCAACCATTATATACCTATAAGCGGCCTACGACGATGTATATCAATCAAAACGAGAAAGGTATCTATGCGTTTGTACAATAATATATTTCCAACAAAACTATAGATAATAATAATATTGTTTGCGTATATTATGTATATATATTATATACTTATATTATATTATAATATATAAATAATTTGTTTTTTTTTCCGCGTATACTCGTGGGAAATTTATAACGTAATATTATCTATCTATCTCTCTTCATACAAATATATACTATATATGTATAATATTCGTTTATTATTATATATAGTTTACTATCCGACGTTCGAAGGCAAAAATGTATAATATAATATAATAATACAAAATTGGGAAAAATTCTTATTTCTGTAGACAATGTATACTGACCACATTGTTGACTACCTATGTTTGTTTACATGTAACCACCGATGCCGAAAAATACACATATTATTATTATTATTATAACCAATTCGACCTGGTATAACGGTGTATAGACTGTAAATGTTGCACATAATAATACCCGATGGCGTAACGATATTGACCGCGTGGTCTCTTCAGCTGCAGCGCACTTAATTCGACATGGTGTCTATCATTTTGGCAGTTACGACAGATGTTCGTAACGTCAAAATAACATTAAAACAAAAAAAAGCTTAGACTCACCGACCATGTATTATATTATATGGTTGTTTGCTTCTAATCTACTCTGAATATTTCAAATATAAAAAGAAGACAAAACAGAGCTTCTGCACATAAAATAGTGCAGAACTTGTACAACTTGAAATTGTAAAATAATATTGAGATCAGAACGTTCAAAAAATCTTGAAACAGAAAACTGACCTATACCTTTTTAAATTAAAAATTAATAAAATATGTTCAATTCCCTAACGTGGTTATCAGATTATTACATTATTATTGTTCATGTATACGCTAAAAAAACGTGCACTATAATTTAGTAAAACGTAGCGTAGGTACTCGCAAATATATTAATATTTAAACACTAACCGTATGTTTTATACATTGACGAATGACTTCATACACAATAAATATTCATATTGCATACATGATGTATATTATAATGAGTAGGTACTTCCGATTACATCGTTTATACGCGAGATAAATTAAGTAGGTATATTATAATGTTATGACGAGGGATTTAGGCTTATGAATTATAATATAAGTCGTATTCGTAATACAAGTATCAAATAAACAATTATAGTAGGTATATATTATAAGCGTGCCGGTAACTGAACTGAGAGAATTAAAGGCGCGAATTAATGTAAGTTTCGTAAATGCGAATAATGTCGCGCGAAGACCCTATAGGTAGGTAATACTACGTATTATATAATACGTGATATAGACATTATTGTGTGCAGGCTGCATGCACAGCACTAGTGTAAGTCGTAATTTAATCAGCTATTCACATTCTCGGACGCAAGCAAAATATGTGAAATGAATACTATATACAATTAGTAAACAGTAACCACAGTGTAAATTTTAATATCAGACTACATACCTAATATTATTATTCTTTGACGCGTAATAACGACACGACTCTAAAGAAATGCCATGGGAATGATTTTATGGAAAAAAAAAACAATTTTGTACGTTATTCACGTAGTTTAATGAGGAGGTGTTATGGAAAAATGATTTTTAAACGACCAACAGATTTCAATTACGAACGCCAAATCGAGCAATGAGCTGTGTAACCGACAGTAACCAGCCAATATATATAAGAATATTGTATGCCCAGTAATATTTATCTATATATATATGTCTACAGGTAATATTATATTGTACCACTATTTGAGCAATTAAAAATCTACGCGTGAGGTGAATTTCCTTCCGGTAAACAGTGGTGGTAGACTTCCGGTGTGGGACTGGTCGTCGATAAAAACACAGAGGCGGCATTGTACTGTGCTGGGTGCCAGGTGGATGGATCACGGTGGGTGTGTTATAAAAATAGACGATCCGAGACAATATTAAACGACCGGATGACTGGACACGAGCTCACTTCGTACACATAATATTATTATTATTGTCACGTAGGTAATCCGATATCGTTTTAATAGTGGCCGTACGCGAAAAAAGAGGCAATAATATAATGAAGCGTTGGTGGCGTCCGTCGGGGTCGTGCGCGGGTTTTCTTCGCGGGGAGAAATCGAAACCGAACACGTCTTACCGGATGTATTGTACATAATATTTCCCGTCCGAGACGAAATCTTAGTTATTCTACGACAACGATCCCCACACATATCATGAACCTTTGTTATTATATACGCCTTGTCGGAGAAAAATACAATTTATTTTGAAACTAGCTTTTATTTTCGAAATCCTATTAAGACTAATGGACGTTTCAACATTGCATTATATGCACACGTTGTATATTAACAGTTATAATAGTATATAGCATTATAGACGTATATACACTAGTATTATATTTTGGTAACTTATTATTACATTGTTATACATTTTCATTCATGAAATGATGATTTTTTTTTTTTAACGCAGTCAATTCGTCGAAATTTATAACCGATTATATTGTAAAGCCTGTCTTAGTGAAAATGTTTTTATTTTCTATTTCCGAGTCAATTCTGCGGACTTTGGCGATATTAAGAGGAAATACAATTATAAATAAACGTTTAATACATATATTGTATCAAAATAGGGATACTGGGATACCTATAGAACGTAACGTGGACAAAGCCGGTGCGTTGGCTTTTAAATCATATTTTCCAAAACCAATTATTTTTCGTCAGTAAGCGCGTTTAATAAAAAAAAATCCATGTCATATACCTTTAAAAACAGTGAGAAACGAATATAAAATGTAATTTATGGCACCAGTGGATTAAAAAAAATTGAAAGATGTCGTAATGTATATAATAATATACATAGCGTGTACTTTCTACGAGTATACCATAAATATAATGCGTTCGCTGCGTTTAAAATAATATACTTAGCCTCATCGCTAAATATTATTATTAGCAACGAAATCACAAAAACGTACACGGGCACTTCCAAAACAAAAAAATAAAAACATAAATATATAATCTAAACTGCAGCATCGTCATCGTCATCGTCGTCGAGTTGGCGACCCAACGCAACGGTTAAATTTAGCAAACACCACGCGCGAAATCCTTTGGCCCACCGCCTCCATTTTATAGAATATTATACAGAAAACAGTTTAATTTGGATATTTCGTAAGCAAGGCTACGCTATCAATAACACAATGTCCAATGTAGTCTCAAAAACAGTGACACACAGAGAATTAAATCGATCCCGCCTATACAACGATCTGGTATACCATCGATTGCAAACCTTACTTATTAAATTATTCGTCCAACGTTGATATTGTGTATAACATTATAAAAATTATTCCAAACCTTTCATAATAAAAACTATTATTATTCAAAATTCAAAATACTATCAACTATCGTATTATGCGTGTCAATGTAATATGTATACCATACGACCAATTTCATGCGTTACAAATACTTTATCTAATGGCATAACTGATTCATACAATCATATTGTTATACATTTTTATATTATTTAAATTATCAGTTATCACAAATCACATTGATGCCTACCCTCCATTATATCCGGTTTAAATGAATAATACATTATGGATCTAGCATATAATATATAAAGCTATAAATTGGTGTAGGTATAGTATAAACATAAACCAATTAAAAAAAATAGTGTATGATGAATTAAGTTCACTATAATATCACTCAAAAGTGCCAAACCACATTACAATCTTTAAGTAATTATATTCAAAATATATTAAAAAAAAATAAAGTTTTTAAGATTTCTTCGGTATTTTCTTTTGACGACTCGGTTATTTTTCCTTGCACTTAAAGTGACAAACAAGAAAAAAAATAGTTACTTTGAAGTACCGAAAATACTCAATTTAGAAACGTTAGATAGGATATTATGATATATGACACTTTTGGATCAATTTTAATCGAAAGTGTGTACGAAAAAAATACATTTAAACACAAATAGGTAAGCACATTTATAGTTTCGCTCGGAATATAACATGTTTTGACTCTAGTTTCATTGGTTGTTAACTCACGTTAAGATACATGGTTTATTAATATATGTATTTAATATGAAGTATATTTAGAAAAAAGTAAATAAAACAAAAAATATATTCATTTATTCGTCAATAAAATAGTAATATTACTACATTATATAAAAATGTTAAATTATACTTAACTAAATTAATCCATTAAAAAACTAGTACCTACCGACTAAAAACATTGGTAATTGATCTTGATCATTGAGTATCAACGATGTATAAACAATTATTATTATTATAAAATAATCCACGTTATATTTTATGTTATCATTTTACATATTTTTTTTAAAATATTACGATTTCTTTAATATTTTGGATTTTGTATTGCTGTTAGAGTTAAAATATAATAAAAATAATATACATTGCATAGTTGTACGCACACACACATGTATTAATACAAATTCATAATACACAGGGAAATTTGCATTTCTTCGAGTACGTCCTTGAAAAATGACGAGCACCGTGTAAAGTAATTATTAATCGCAAACCAGTGGATTACACAGTAATCACATTACAACATAATATGTATAATGTTATGCTGCTGGATCGTTGTTTTATGATGACACGATTATTATTATTATTATTATAATACTGTTCCTAGATGTTGTGCAGTTTTTTATTTATTGAGTTTCTTGCACAGCTTTCGACATAATATTATGGCAGTTATTCGTAACTTATATAATATATATCAAACTGTTATATGTATACGGAATGATAAATTTAACGTAAGGCACTTATTATTAATTATTATTTCATTAGCTATTGAGACGTTTGTGAAAATATATTTTTTTTCTATTATTCTATTATTGGAAAAAAATTATTAGGAGTTAATTTTCATCATTTTTAATTTTTTTTTTACTCTTTCGAATTACTACATATGTTTTTAATTTCATACTCCGAAGCAGAATATTAACTGAAATATTGCAATATATAAATACAAAATACTTATACTTATAAGTAATAGCTTATAAATATTTAAAGTCTACCAATATTTCCGGGTTATTTCTATATTCTGTTCATACAACGTTAAATACTTGCAACTTATAAAATAGGTAATCATCCGAAATTCGATTTAAAAAAAATTAAAATACTGTTAAAATATTGTGTTTTGGAATAATTAATTAATTATTCACGTTATAATTTAAAAATAAAACATTTTTAAAAAAAATAATAAAAAATATAATTTTCTTGGAAAAATGTTATTTTTAACAACTATAAATGAAATAAAAAAAAATTTCACATTATTATTTTCAGATATAAACCACCTAGTGTGCATATACCATAATATTTTATAAAAAAAAAAAATTAAAAATAATGATCAATTATGTTTCGCATATAACTGCAGAGAAATATACCTTCATATAATATTATTACATCAGTCATCAGCATGCCGTATAAATCGGAGTACAATCGTGACGTTTAATGTTGGTACCTAAACCACATATCGCGAACAGAACACAATGTTATATAATTATTATGATAGGATGCGCATCAGTGGTATGTTTCATTTGTATGCGTTCGTCGCACTTTTCGCAGGATTGCACTTCGAAGGATAATATTAAATATAATATATAATGGCACCTAATTTATTTTCCCCTAACATCGTGTGTCAACAATTTTAGTAGACACCAGACATTTTACATATCTTAATATCGGTTTTATTATTGCATGGGTGGTGGTATATAGGAAAATCGGCGGAGGGCATCAATAAGCTTGTATATTCGGAATAATGAAAATTTATTTCTGTACAAATATCATGCCCACAGTAAAATACATTCGAAAAAACTAGACCAAAATTAAAATTTTAAAAATGACAAATTTAAAATATACCTATATACATATTATATCATAGAAATAAAATATACCAACAGAAACTCAAATTATTATTTTTAGTTAAATTCAAACTTCCAAAACAGTTAATGTTTAAATTGAATATATAATATACATATATATTAAATTATTAATATAAGAAAAATAAATAAACATTTGAAAATATAACGAAGCGCATTCAGATCTGTAGTGATAAAAGTAATGACATTTTGTCGATATAAAATCAAATCAACAATATACTTTCAGATTCGATTATGTATAAAATATACCACTATAGGTTAGATAAAAAAATGTAATTTAAAATATATTTTTTGAATTTAATTTTGGCAAGGTTTTCACAAAAATATTTTACTTTATATCCACACCAGTGAAATAATTTATTTCTACCCCGGTCGGTTAAATACAAAATATAATATATCGACAATAATAATATTATTGTCAATGTAGTATACAATATATATAATAATAAATACAATTATTGTATGTGTCCGACAGCGTCAACCTACACCCTATTACAATATTTTATTGAACCACCACACCTCGGTTTTATCTAAATATTACTGTAGTGACTATTTAATGTTTATTTTGCTGAACAGCAGTAACAATGCGTGATATAATTACGATGTCGCTTTGTTTTTTTATAATTTATTTACATGCACTCGCTTTGAATGCGCACGCTGAAATCCAATTATCACATATTGATGTATGTCCGAATGGCCACGTCTAATTAACGTACGTATAGGTACGTTTATTCAATTTCTCTTAATTGCAGCAAATACAATATTAGTCACAGTCCGGTGGTATAAATAGTAGTGAAAAGTTTCTTCGCACTTGATATAAATTTTATTTCATACAATTTGTTTCCGGTTAACTAACCGACTTATTTGCCAGGATTAATCGCAATTAAGAGTTTTTGATAAAAAAAACTTTTTTTAAACTATAATGCTGTTGAATATTAAATACTTCTCGTGCAGCATTGAAACGTAAAGAAAATATAAAACGAAGAAATAATACTAATATTTGGTATAGAGTGGCAAATGAAAACAATTAAAACGAAGAATATTAATTGTCACTTTTCGTTAAAATGAAAGACAGTCGTCACAAAATCAAAAACAATGAAAGCGTATGAATGGTCGTATCAAAGTCAAAAGTTTTAGTCATGACTCGTTTGAGACTATATAATATAATATTTTGTATAAATAGAATATAATATAAATATTTTTTATTGGTACAATAATACTTTTGTTTTTCAAATGCAAATTTTATTTTTAATTTAATAATCTAAAAAGGAATATTTTCTAAGAAATGTTTATGGATATAAAAACAAAATACGAAACGAATAGTTTTTTATTAAAACAAGATGAGCGTGGTGAACCACAAATATCACAGGACATCCCTTGTTACTTCACTCGTTTTATTTTTGCTTTGAACACTCATAAATAAAAAAAAAACTATTCGTTCGATATTCACAAAAATGTTAAGAACAGTATTCTGCTTCAAATTGTGAAATATAAATATAAACTGCTGATAAAAATAAAAGTTTAAAAACTAAGGATAACATAAAATGTCAGAAATCCACGATGTTTAATTTGAAAAACAGTAAATGCTTTTCTCAATGGCGAATATTTACTGTTTAAAGTATCACAATAATAGCCATTATTTTTTATAAAAATATCACGGAAAAAAATATTTGAAATAAAACGGGTTGTCGACAGACCACGGACGATAAAACACACTGCATCTATAAATCGACTTGTTGCAGTTTCAACTTTTATTGTTTCGACGTCAAGAAAACTCAAACGCCATTTCCGTCTCGGCCGACGACGGGAGGATCGGCTTCGTCTATCCGATGCAGATTATTGTCGGTATATAATCAGATAGCCAATTAAAAGTTTGGGACATGGGTACAATATTTATTATACCCGTGCACGGATACTCTGTATATAGACGCATCGAGAACAGTTACTAAAACAGTATACGATATACATAATATTATACTGTAATAGCAAACCATAAACGACGGACTCGGCGGGATTAGATCGATCGTATTTTGTTCGCGTTCGGAACGTTTTATAGCGATGAATAATAATAATAATAATATTATTATGCGTACTCGAGGCCGCGTGTTGGCGGCACACGGCGCGGTGGTTGTTGTAAACGGCGTTGGCGCGAAAGAATAACGCGTATCGAATTACGATCGGAACGCGTGTGCAGTGTTCAGCTGGGGCGTTTTACTGAGCGTAAACACGACGTGGAAAACCCGTTACGGCGTTCAGGTCGGAACTGCAGAAATCGATTACGGTGCACAATCGACCGGAGGCGATCGGCGGTATCATTAGCCAAAAGACAACGACGTGATGATCACAACAAACAACGACGGCGATAATATAATAATATTATATAATAATAACGCGTATTATTGACGGTTGCTATATCGGTGGCCAATATTATAAACTATCGTCTTCGGAAAACGCGACGACGGTCGTAACCCCGCGAAGGCTCGGTCAGGTGTAGCTCTAGCAACACACCACCTGCTCAGGTCCGAGCGGGTACGTCTCGCATATTATTATTTTACTAGTTTATACCGGAAACGCCGAGAGACGATTTTTAGACGCGCGTTCCGCTGGTCTCCTCGAAAAAACGTCGTCGTGTCGTCGTACGCCAACAGAGCACGACGACGACTGATTGCGACACACACACACACACACACGCGCGCGCGCGTGCTTGTGGCTTGTACGATATCACTATACGCTACGGACGACCGACCTACTCTGAAGGGGCTGAAACGAACGACTACGTCTCCATCTCTCTCGCGCACGCCCCTTCACGACCAGTTCGGGACCGGCACACGCGTTCACCGTCCGCGTTACGGGTTGTTGGAGTCGCGTTCCGCCGACTGCCGTCGTCCGGCAGCCGTCGTCACGTAACCGCGAAAATATAATAACTATACGTCTCGCGTATACATGTTGCGTGTTGCGTGCGCATCTCCGCTCCGCGCGATATCATCATCATCATCATCGTACTATATAATGGAAACCATATATATATACGTGTTTAATGTAAGAACAACCGTCTGCGTAGCACGTGTGCGTGTGTGTCACGCATACCGGTTACCGGGTCGTCGGTTCGTTGTTATTATTGTACTCGTGTGTGTGTGTGTGAATAGCTGCTGCACAACTCTATACGATCACCGTTCGCCGTATGCTCCACGCGACACGCTCTTGTACGCAGATATTGTTATTATTATCGTTATAATATAGAGTATTATATGGTATGCCCGCATCGTCTCGGTCCAACGCGTCAGGTCGGTTTTCCGTCCAGGTCGCGATGTGCATGTAATATATATATATATATATATATATGTACCTATCTTCTGTATTTCATTATATATCGTATCACCGTTTCTCTTTCTCGTACATCGCACTCGGAGACCGTTGCTCGGGTCCCGAGTCGTGCGTCATGATATCATGCACCTATATATATCTGCATTCGAATGTGCAAAATACGAGTCGGCACGTCTCTGTCGGGTGCACAAATGCACAGAGTATAATATTATACGTTATGATGGGTGCGACTAGTATACGAGGTACTATTATAGATAGGTGCAGATTACTCACGCGAAAATGATCCCTCTCACACGCCGACTGACAGTGGTTAAAGTTGGAAAAATACGAGTAGTTCACGGCGGAGGTTATATAGATACTAAACAATTATAAGCGTCTCAGGCCATAATTGATTTTTATATACATATCACATTTGAAAGAAATAGAGTATTCACGATCTGTGCTATTTCCACAATAACTGAAAAGTATGCACTTTTAACTATAATAAGGAGTACGTCCTTTATCCCCGTGCGTCTCCTCCCACTGATACACGTATGGAATTATAGAAGATGACAAGAGTAGTTGTACTTTATGACTAAAATATTATTTATGATTTGACATTTGTGTGCTTACGAGATTGTTTCAAACTATGCATTTCAGCAAATAAATCTACTCAAATTAAATAATGTTCTGATGTATATATCATGCCTGGTATATAACTTATTAATGTATATATAATATTGTACATGATATATTATATTATCACTGCGGACGTAAGCAAAACTCAACTGACACTACGTGCAACTTTGAAACCCTCAGTACGGCAGTACCCGTGCAGGTTACACCGCTGTGATCAGGGTCTACAGTATAATATAGAGTACAGTATAGTAAGTGTGAAGACTTTAAACATAATAATACTATTATCATTTATCACTATATATGCGTAAACCCAAAAGTTTGGCCGGTTCTTCGTTGACACCGCTGTGGGACACTCGTAAAAGTTAGATAACGTATGATTTCAGTATAATGTATTTATAATATTATACTAATATCAAAATGGCCAATGGTCCAACACTCTGGCCGATTTTGTATACACATAAACCTATTATAATACGTATAGTATGACGCCGGTCGCCGAGGTAATTTGGTTATAATGTAGTTTGTATACAGACTAGCGCCGCGCACTCATAATATATATTATTATGTAGTTTTCCGCGTTAAAAGGGACCTACACTTTAATAATGACAAAATGGAAGACAAATTAGATTTTTGCGATTCTCGCGTATTATATCCGACAGTTATACATTATACTTCAAGTATCCATAACGAATATTCAAACCTAAGCATCGGTATAATTCTACTCGCCGACTGTAAATATATTGTATTACAATAATATGTTTTAATAAGTGATAACAAACAAAAAAGCTTTTAAAGTATCACCGGACGTTGTTTTATATACATTACAATATACGAGACTATGGGTCATATATTATTTATATATACATCAAGTAACACATTATAATATGCGTAGTGAATTTTGTTACAAACCAATTTAATCTCGAACAAAATTACTAAAACTTTGAGTAGGTATACCCATCAGTTTGTGAATAATTCATTTAAGTTACCATTAGGAAATAGAAATATATTGTTGAATCCGAACCATGATGTATTATAGTAAGTTGTAGGGTTAAATTTGTATATTATATACACACGACAGTCGTGGTTGCATGTACACATGTACGGTAGGTCGACGCGCGTCATATTCACCTCACCTCTAGTCACGTTTGTTACACTCATATAGCGGTATGGCGCATTCAAAAACATGCACCTGTATTTATATTCACAAACAATAATTATACTATCAGTAAACTTTATTTCCAGCTGAGAAATGAAGGCGTAATGCGTATATTCCCTTCATGTATATAAACGTTCACATAAATTATCCCTTTGTTTGGTTTCAGCTCATCGGTGTACATAATAGTAGTAATCATTATATTATTATTATTATTATTATTATCGAGTTTATACCCGAAACGAATAATAATACGACCTGTTTTAGTATATAATATTATTTGTATAGGAAATATTAATTAAAATCCCGAAGTGTCGTACAAAAATTATATGCCATTATAATTTATATTCCGTATTTTATTAGTTATTTATTACATTATATTATTATAATGTATAGTATAATATTCACTCGTTACGCGAACAATGTTTAATGAGAATAATGTAACATAGGAGTAAAGCATTCATGTGACATTATAAACTTTTACGAAATGTTTGAAATTTTCACTGTTATATAGAAATACCATGTCGTCAAATTCTCATACAGCTCCTGGCGTTCCACATATATATAAATTACAAATTTCAAATTTTTTGAATTACCGGTAGTTAAATATAATATTACACGGTTACATAATACATTTGATATTTTTAAAAATATGAAATATTATAATTATATATAATTTAAACGATTTTATACGATTTTATAGAAACTCGATTCATAAGCCACACTGACAATCACCATAATGGTTATACAGTGTCTTTTAAATATATGCTACCGATCCAGCATTTACAAGATAGCATATTCTAATATTAAAACATATTGTTAATTTATTCCACCTATCATGGGTCGGCAGGGCTAACACTCTAACAGTCAAACACGATTCACTAATATGGTTAGTGGTATGTACCGTTTTCACATTTCATATCAATTTCTTAGTATACGCCAGTTAGTATAGTCCGCTATCGACCGTGGAAGTGTTTGTCTAAAAATAGATGGACCAACAGAGCTCGGGTACGAGCGCATATTATTATTATTATACAAAAGGAAATAGTTATAATATATTATAACCTCACAGCTGCCTGGTGTAGTCTACGATGCATGACAAATTTAATACAGGACGGTTCACCAATAACAATACAGTACAGTATATTATGTATAGGTCTCTAATACTTGAAGCGTTGAATAATAATAATACATTATGCTTTGAATTGTATTATTTCTCTTAATCAGGTACCTAATTATAGTGTAAGGAGACTATGGCTTGACAATTGTTATTTGTTGATAAATAAAATATTGATATCTATGTGTACCTATATAATACTATAATAGTTATATTATAATATTGTATATTATTTTTTAATCTCATTTTAAACTGAAAATAACAAACTTTACAAGTTAATTTATTTATAAATATACTTTACTTTCATATTTCATTTTTATTAAATTATTATAAGTCATTATTTTTATATATCTTATGGTATTTAATTTAACTGATGTCGAGTAAAATATAATAAACTATATTATGCGGTCTGCACCCCCATTCCATAATACTTAAATACTTTGTTTGATATGTCAAATGTTGTGAAATTGTCTTCATATAGTATAGTTGTATTAATTTTTGTTATCATAATGTGAATTATTACAGAATGATTATTAGTTTATAATTTATCGATATTATATAAAATATGTACCTACTCAAGATTAAATAAATATGTTAACAATTTATTTTACGAAGACTGTGGTGGAGTGGGGTCTGGACCGCTGGTTATGTCAATGATTGATATATTTAATAAAAATCATTAAAGTGTTAATCATTTCGAATCAATATTCATAATTATCCATGTAATGTATCAGATATATGTATATCAAAATACAAATTTTAATTAGGTAATATTTTTTTTCAATTTTAATTTATCAATATTTAGAGCATACAGAAAAAATTATAAGATCATCTACAATATTTAAATTACATTTACTTTTAAAAATAACAATAATTACGTGGTCTTAAGGTAATCGATAATTGTTATTGTTGTTGAAAATATTATACTTATCGACCAAATGTAAATACTTGAAAAAAAAATGTAATTTAAATAATCAGCATTCTACCGAAATTCGCACTATTCTACGTTTTCTTTTCTTTCAATACATTATATAGAAAAAATTATATATTTCTTCAATTCTTAGTTCCTTACCATACTGGATATCAGCAGAGAAAATAATTTCTGTTGTCTTTTACGGTTCATTATAGAGACCAAGTCATAAGCCACGTGAATGCTAAGATATATTATATGGTTTATGAAAAAAAAATTAAACCCGGTCAATATGAAAGTAACGACTAACGAGATCAGTGTGAAATTAATTGACAAAACAACCGAAGACAGTACTACTAGACTACTGGACTCTTGTAACTAGAGGATGTGTCGATTATAATCTGAAGATAATGGACAATGGCCGCGGTATACAATAATAAAAGTAGAAAAAACGGGATGCAAATAATTTAATATGGTATGTTTATCGAATAGAACGAGAGGACAAATTAATAATAATGTCTTTGTGTCTGAGGTTTGCGATTGCGAATGAAATATTTACGAGAGAAAATTAAAATAAAACGAAGACGCGCGCATAACTTATTCAAATGACCATTAGTGAGCCAACATCGAGATCATTATTAATCAGTATACATAACATCATGGAATTTTTCAAATAGGAATCATAGAAATGTATTTATTACAAAAATAAATATAATCATAAAATGTTGTTATTATAATATTATTATTATCACCATCAGATGAGTAATGAGTTTCGTATATAAAAAAAAATTACAATCTAATTCAATTATTTCTCATAACTCGATATAAACATATGTAGTTGATTTGATTTTCTAAAATCTTAATTATAATTTTAAGATGAAATGTTCTTTGTACGATAATGGGGCTATATGAATTATAATTAGAGTATTAATTTTGACCTTGTTTAGTAAATTACCTTATCTTCATTCTTCGTCGCTAAAAATAACATCTATTTAGACATACTAAAAAGTACACATTTTTAGTACTAGCTATAATGTTAGACAAAATTCGGATCCAATATTCGTATAATTTATGCATATAAAATGAGTCCTGGCTGACTGATTCATAATTAATGTACAGCCAAAGATATGATAGCTAGGGACTTGAAATTTGCATGGTACCTACGTACCACCATTTACTAAGAAATTATTATATGCAATTTTGATTTTAAAGAGATGCTAACAATAGGGAAATTTTAAATCACGAAAAATTAATATTCATTTGTATGTACCTATATAGGGTTACCATTGGAAAACAAAATAAAATAGTTAGAATGATTGAATATAATTTTAGACTAATATTTTAGAAATTGTTCGAAACCACCTAAATCAATGTGTTAAAAATCTGTGTAGTTTGCATATAGTGGAAATCAAAACATTATTTATCCAAGGGGATTTAATTTTTCACGGACAACTCTATGCAGGATTAGCTAGTATAGTGAGTGATTCGTCGTCAAACATGCTCAGTGAACATTGCTCACCCTCATTTTTTTTTTTTAATACTACATCTATTAAAATCCTAATTATTAATATTTTAAATACATTTAAAGACCATATTTTTAAATCCTTGATATTTTTTGTAGGTACTACCTACTTAAGGAATTTTCTGTAACGATATTAACTTTTTATTTTTTTATAAGAACTCTTCTTTTTTTACTAAAATTACTACGGATAATAGTCTTTAAAAATGGTTTTACAAAAATATTAATTTGACATAATATTGGATATAGTATTTATATTTTATTATACTTTGACCATTTTTATAAATTATAAATTTAATATTGATAAATTAATATCAATTACCGAAGTTTTAAAATTTCCATAATCCTCAAATCTTCCAAACCATTGGTGTACTCACGGGAGAAGCAGGGTGGGCAGCTTTATCTCCTGTGGGCTAAATGTGCTTCTAAATATAGTTTAAAAATCTTTAAAAATACAATAATTATTTACAATTGATTTTTTTTATCAGAATTGTGCACCTACTTGCCATCAAGTTCTGCACACTCCTATGCTCTAAGCAGTCCAAGCCCATTATATTGAAACTAGTATTCTTAAAAATAAAGTTAAACAACTTAAAATTTGCTCGTTCAAATGTTGATATTGATATTACAAAATTTTCAAAAAAATAATCCGCTAAATAATTTACGTATAAAAAGGAGATTCTCATTTAAAAAATAAAAGTTCTTTATTACACTACAGGACACTTCTTAAGTAATGAAAAATCTCAACAATTTAAAAATTCCAAAAATCAGATTTTGAGTAATAACTATATTATAAAATAAAAAAGGGATAAGCATGCTTGATGAATCAACTGACATCTTGTGTATAATAACAAACATCCTTTACGTCCAGTTTATAATCAGCGACCAATTGCAATATTCAATTTTATTTTAAAATAATTTCTTGTTTTTATTTTTATTATTATTTTATTATTTGTATATAAATACCTTTAAAAAAATTTTAATACTATACGTTCACACAATAACCCATACCGCCGAGAGTTTAAAATAAAAATAATAAAATACAATAAATGAATATTATACCTACTTCTTATTTTCACAAAAGTATTTAACAATCAATAATTTACCATCTTAATAAATAATAATACATTTTAGTTGCAAATATTCCTTTATCGTTGATTTTAAAGTAAACCACATGAAAATAAATCACTTTTAATCATAATATAAATAGTATTTATAATCAATGATGATAAGTTTTTAATTAATCATTTAGTAATCATATTAAGTTGTAATATTAAACTAATCAATGGAGTTTATAAACGTATCAAAAATTAAAAATTGCAATTAATATAGATAGTATGCCTTTAATTTATTTTGTAAATAATACCTTCTCACTATTCAATAAGTACCTACTCAATTATGTCATAGGCTCATAGCATTATGCAAATTTAGGGACTTTATGCACAGTCATATAGTAATAATAATAATGAGAAAAAGATGATATTTTATTCCAGGCTAATAGCATTTTGTAGGCTTGTATAATATAATATCACGACAAAAAAATACTAAATGGATCATCAAAACCGGATTATCAATAAAATCCGTTATCGACAGGGGTCGTAGGACAATTTATTAATGTATATGTGGCCTACTTCAAATGAATGCATTTGTATACTGCATTATTGTATACCTATATTATATTCTATTATAAAATATTAAAATGTATTGAACAACACAAGATTTGAGTAATATTCTGAATGGTAAAAGTGATTGAATAAAATGAATAGGTACTGATAAATGTGACAACATTATAATTTTTAATACCGTTTCTTATAGGGCACTAAGAGCTTAGTTGATTAAATTAAATTTTTATTTATAAAGTAGGTATAAGTTTAAAAAAATCTATTTATGCTTCTGAAAAAAAATTATTATTTTTCTTTTTAATTATGTGACCTCGGGTAATCAAAACGATTAAAAACAATTTAAATGTACTTAATTTTCTCCATATAGTCTTGTTACACGGTATCATTGATATTACTATATGTAGGTTTTTTTAGTTTGTATTCCAGAAGAATTATTATTTATACAGGTCAATGTATAAAAATCTTAAATTGCATAGTGTAACTTTTTATAGAATATTTATTTATATATCGAATAAACGTTATACTGTTGTAAAGCGGATAAGTACATATTCATGTATTGTTGTAGTTTAAACAAAAAAATTTCAATCACCTCATTTATAATAAATTTATAATTTTGTTGATATAAATTTTTATTAACAAGTTTGAACATAAATCTACACTGCAACGTTAATTAATATGCAGAACATAAAAACTTTGTGCAAGTTAAATAACTTTTAGTTTTAAATCTATATTATAACAATAAATTCCGAAGAAATGATTCGTTTTGACAATATTTAGAGATTAAGAAAGTTTTAATTCGTTTTTAACACATTGTAGTATGTGTTTACTAAAAATACATTAAGAAAATTATGAAAATGAAATTATCATTATAAAATAATTCATAACTCAGCAGATATATTGAAATTAATGTAAATCAATTGTTACAGCATTATAATAAATTGTATTGAGTTAAGTAAAAGTTAAAATGTTTGAAAATTAAAATCTTTTAATAAATTCCGGGGTATAATAATAGAATGATTAATACACTGAAGTTTATATTATTTTATTTGTATTTGATTTCATTTATGTAGAAAACGGTTTTTTTTTTAAATAGCAATTACAGAGTACAATTAAATATTTAAGCATAAATAGCCAAGTTCATATTAGTAATGATTTTCGCTATTATTACATCTAAATGAATGTTTAACAAGTATTATACTACTGTAAGTGTATAATTTCTTTAATTCAAATAAATCCATATGGATACATTCAATTTTGTTAATTTTTTTTTGTGAACTTGATATAAAATCATTAGTTTCAACAATTACAAACTAACTAAATACATAAATAAATAACGAACTATAAAAAACTTGTTTTAAAGAAAGTAATTAATTTAAAAAGCAATTTTAATGTTAAATTAGTTTGCGTTTATTTTTTAAATAAAATAGTATTTTCTCAAAAACAATTATTTTGATATTACCTTTATCAGGAAAAATAAACATGAGATTAATGCACTTATACGTATTTGTATATAAAATATAAATATATCTTGATGGAGAATATCTTTTGAGAAGTTTATTAAATTCTCTACATTATATTGTGCACATTGTTCAATTTTGAATTATGAAACATATTATAAGATTGCATTGGGCTTATAGGAGCATCTTTACTTTTCAATATATTTTATGAATCATGATTAAGGTATAAATTATGGGTTATTGGTACATACTTAGGTTTTTTCTTAAAATATTTGTTTTGTTTTTTTTCACTATATAATAAAGAATTTAAAAATTAAAACATTACAAAACAAAACGTTTGCAAAAACTCTTTCAAGTTATCTTAAACAAAAGTATTTAATAATTTAAAACTTATATTTGCATGAGATAGTTTTCATTGGCATATAACCACCAACTTAGTTTGTATCTTGCCAAAAATTAAATTGTGTGTGTTTCATTTTATCTATTTCGTATATTCATGTACAACGCTGTTCAACACTTGTGAAATAAATATTTACTCTCCGTATTCAAGTTATATTAAATTTATTATAATTGGCGAATATCAAACGATTAATAAATCAAACAGTAGATAACGATATAATATATCTATAGGAGTTGTAAATGGCTATAATTGAATTTATCTTTATATGTAGGGTATACTAATGTCATCACTACTCGTATTAATATAGTGTGTACATTTAAAATTTTAAAACATTAATATTAATACTAATATTTTTTTTGTAAATTACTATCATAAATACATAAACTTGAGAATTAAAAAACTAAAATGTTTTGTGATTTTAAATGTTTAAAATCATATTTAGCGAGAGCAAGGCATCAGTGAAAGCGCTTCGTACTTTAATATAACTAGTATAGTTAAATATTTACACGTTGTATGTTGATACTTGCTAAATAGAACATTTAAATAATGTTATAGCCTTGATAAAATAAAATCCCAAGGGTCTTTTTAATGTATAGGAACTGTGGTATTCAACCCACTTAGCCCCCCTTCTATAGCTTCTATATCCTTTAATTTAGCCCTGATTAAACAAATTGAGAAATAAAAATTGAATTAATAACTGAAAGTACACAAACGATGAAATTTTATTAATTTAAATATAAAACATAAACATAAGTATATACATTTTAAGAACTATACTATGTAGAGTTATAAATAGAAACATATACTTATAGTGTATACAGTATATCCACTTACCTATTCTTTAAAAGAATCGGTCGTTATTTGTTTTTTTAAATTAAAATAATTTAAAGATTAATTCATCCATGAAATGTGAAAAAAATAAAGACTTTTTTGTATGTATTATTGAATGATTAATCATGCTACATTATAATTGGAGTTTGTGGTTATTCCATATCGCTTTGAACTATGTATAGGTACGATCATAATTGATAAATATCTCAATTATCAATATCTTATGTTATATACATACTGCCTAGGTATTAGGTACTAATACTGAATAATAATGTTTCTCTAAATTTTTTTATAGTATTGATGTTGGTGTAAAACTAGTTTTTTATTATTGTGATTTAATAACTACGTAAAATTAATCATGAATTCGAATATGAGTTCGTTTCAAATATGTGCCGCCTCCTGCCTAGGATAAAAAAAAATACATATTTCTTTCAGCTGCATTATCATCAATCACCGTATGGATATTATCATATTAACCACGCTTGTCACTATTCCAAAACTATCTATAAGGCGATCACTATTTTATTACAATAAAATTATATTATGATTTCGGCGTGCAATCAATTTTTTTGTTAATTTAGTTAGTTAGTAAAAGTGTTAGACTTGCATCTACCCCCACTAAGTACAGCTTTTACCGGGGGTAGGAAAAGCACGACACATGGCGGAAAATTCTACTCGATCACTAGTTGTAGCTGAGATCGAGTATATTTTCTACACAATCTAATTCGAATAAATATACAAACTGAGCTATATTTTTCCAAATCGTTATCAACTGCCCGATTTTATGTATACAATGTTACGGTCAAGGTATAAAATCTTGATGTTTTTTTTATAAAATGCCCGGCAACTGCAGTATAAATAACTAATTGTAATTAACAACTGCAAGAGTATACATTTAAAATAGAATAGTTTCGCGGCACCTTATCTATGTCATCGTGGGATGTAAAAAAATTACATTTTCTCGGTGCATAATATTTGCATTGGAGTGAGTTAGTTTGAATTCTAACCCTAACTTATAGATATTTATAATTATAAAACACATTTTTACGTAGTTTCCCTTTATAAATTATATTATGCGTTTGATTAATTCTTATACAACTACCTATAGTTTCTTTAGTTTCTTATAGTTTAATTCAAGGCCTAGTTTCTATACTTTGGCTTTTAATAGGACGTTTCAGAAAATTCAAGTTTACTAGGTGAACATATTTAAATTATCTCTATTCATATGTTTTTTTATAAAACATAAATTTGAAATACTAACAAAATTGTGCCAAATAACTACAAAAGTATTCCATAAACCATTTATTAAGACCACAAATATGATTTGTTTGACAAAAGGTTTAAACCGATTAAGTTAAGGAAATACCTAATTATATTGTACTCGGCCATTGATATAAATTATCAATATTTTATTATAATATTATACAATATATTTGATTGGTTGTGTAAAAACCTTATGTTTGTGAAATATATTGCATTTATTTATCATTTTACTATTTAATATAATTTAGTATGAATTTTAACGTTGCAAAATATGTATTTTTATATAATATGAACCTATATTATACATAACAATTTGTTATAATATTATTTTTTATGAGACTTCCAGTGGCATATTATCATAGAAGTTATCTATAAAATACTATTAGCCATTTTCACTGGTTTTTCACAAACCGACTACAATAATATATTAAGTAAATAAATACGTATAAAATTATTTTTTAATCTAATTTATATTTACTTTTTCACTTTTAAAAATGAAGGTTATCTAACAATATAACGGCAAAAAAATATAATATATACCGGCACCATTGAACTTGGTTGTTCTTAAAATGTCGACCCTCGAGGTTTCGGCACCTCTGCCTCTTAATTGCACCACCGACAACTTCGTTGTACCTACCTACTGAATTTCACACGATATGACACTGCCGTATGAACAACGGACATTGCATATAATGCCCATTGCCCGTGTTTTCTGTATTAATTTCTACATTTCCCGAGCGTTTTATAATAAATATCCTATACTTTATATCATCCGTAACATAATGTATAAAAATTAAATTTAAAAAAAATAAGTTGTACATTCCCGATACTAGTTGGTATAGCACAGTGTTTTAAAAATGGATTTTAATAAATATCGTAGAAATAATTACCCGTGTTGGATACGATCTGCAAGACGACCAGAGAAAAGAAGACGGCCACGAGCGTGGACGTCATCGGGAAAGCGTCGACGGCGGCGCGACGACAACGGTAATAGCGGTCGCACCGGGACGTCGATCGCTGCAGACGCGACTCCATAACTGGCGGTGTCGTCGCTTCCGTTCGACGGACGTAAAGATTACACTTACGGTAGCTGCAGATCCGGCTCGAAAGTCGTCGACGGGTTGATGGGCGATTATAGCGCGCGCGCGCGCGCCACCGACAAACGACCGGGAAGAGTGTAACGGTTAATTATTTTTTATATTTTTCCAATTACTTCAAAAGTCCGTTTTACCGGTTACAGATCTGCGCGGTCGGGTCGCGAGAGACCTCTCTTGCAAGTGCCGTAGAAAAATAATAATATTATTATGATAATATAATATCGTTCGACGTCTTCGAGTCGAACTGCAGACGGCAGCGGTACACACGGGGCACGTGACTACGGCTACTAAACGTTGCGGACCGAATAAAACCCGCTACGGCGCGCGAACACTAACAATCGCCGCCGTCGTCGCTGCGCATCGTCTCTCTCGGTGCGCGCCGCCGCCGCCGCCGGTGGAAGGTGTGTTTGTGCCTGTGTGTGTGTGTGTGTGTGCGTGTAAACGCGTGTGCGCGCGCGTAAATGTGTGTGTGTGTTTCTAGATGACGGTTGGGTCGTCGGGGGAGGCGACTCGAGCATCCGGTGGCGGTCAACTGTAATAATGATGATAATAATAAAATAATATATAATTCCGTCGCAACGACGACGACAGCGGTGAGCTGCAGAGTGCAGATACTCCTCTGGGGCGCTCGCTAATCCTAGTCAGTGTGTATAGGCCATGACGGTACGGGTAAACGAGACTACGAGAGCTGCAGGTGATCGCCGCCGCTGCAACCAAAGTCGGGCCGATTCGGTGACGGTGGTCCGACTGCGAGCGGAACTCGGAAGTCCGTCACGATTTCCGGTGAGGGGGAGAACGGAGTTGGTATTTATTTTTTTTTTCACACGCGTGAGCAAGCTGCAAAACAAAAAGTCCAAAACGATAGAATTATTCATTTGAAAAAAAAAGTTGAAGTCTGTATCGCTACAACACGCAGAAACACCTGCAGTCACCACAATTTACATTAGTTAAATACTATACAAAACATGAAAATATTCAAAAATATAGTATTTTAGTATCTAAATGACAAAATGCCAAAATTCGGAATTTGAATAAATGCTTGATGGGGATAAGCTATTACTTGTCAATATAATGCGGCTACAACACCGCAGCCAGTGAATAATATTTATAATAACAATTACTAACCGTCACTAAAATGTTAATGGTTTTTAATTTGTACATTATCGTAATGTTTATCCGTGGCCAGGAATTGTTTTGAATTTCTGAATACTGCAGAATAATATGGTATTATTTTATAATCCTATACCGAGTCGGTGGAATACTCACGCATCTAACATTCCAGCTATATCAATCCATTTGTGTATAGGCGAATAATGGTTAGTCAAACAACGAGGATAGTGCGTATTCTAAAAACCGTCAAAGTATGTTAATACGTATATTATTATGTTTAAAATATTGTACAATTATTAATAATAAAAATAAAAGCTAAAAATCTCGAAAAAAAACATTTTTTTTTTTTATATATATACCTACATAAGTGATGTTAAGCAAAACTTAGAATTTGAATTGTCTGTTAACTCTATGATATATAGTAACTGGTAAATAGCAATTAATCACTATTCATTACTTGTTAAAAACAATTTATATACATTTCACTTATAACAGTGTGTTATAATTATACCTTATACATTATAGAGTTCAATATTAAAAGATTGTATCAAATTAAATTAATTTTTTTTTTTATATACTTGCATATATTATAAAAACTGCAGTAAACGCGTAACTTTACTTATACTTTCATTGAATAATAGTTAAAATAAATAGTATTTTTTTAATTAATGCATTATTTTATTCCTCGGTGAAAGGTTTATTACTCGTATTAACAATTATTAATATTCATTAACATAATATATTATATTATAATTATTTTTAAAAAGTATTAACATACAACTACATGTACGTATAATATTGTATGGTCCATAAAAATATTTATTATTTTAATATCAGAAAATGCCCAAAAACCCTTTTCATCTTAATTCACATAATATCAATAATTATGTACATGTAAACCTATTATAATAATATATTATACATATATATATATATATTAGTTTTCGCGCTAATAATACCTGCGAACTAGTCTTTGTTATATTAGTTTAATAATATTGTATTATTTGATATTTTGATATGATTAATAGGTGTCGTAAATGTAAGATCAAATATCACGTGAAAGAAAAAAATTGCAACCATCATTATTCCACTGTTATTTGAACATCGTTATGTATTTTGAAACTCACAAGTTTTTTTTTAAATCAGTAAAATAAAATATGTTCCCATTACAGTCATGATAAAAACTAGTGCATTTATAATAATTTCGGTTGTACTATAAATATAGGTATGCGTAAACTAAATAATAAATAAATCAAATTTATTTTAAGAAGAATACCGATTTACTTTGCTATACAGATTTTAATACTGGTGACCTTACGGAGTGTAAAGGATTTTCAGAACGTGTCATATTATATATTTAAGAAGTATAACTCAAATCGACACCCGTTAGAGAAAATCTAATAATAGTATAATAAAAATGAATTACGTAATATTTTATTTGAGATAACTGATAATCAGTGTTTGAGGACTTAACATTCAATTATTGTTTGCAAATGCCGGCGGGGGCACAAGTTAAGGGTTACTCGAGGTCTGTATATATGTTATGAACATTTTGGTTGAAGTTTTAATTAAAGAAAAACCGGGTCCCTTTAATGAAATAGTTGCCGACAAACATCAAATCTTAGCCATATATTCTTTTTTGGTGATAATAAAATTTAATTGTATTGTTATTATAATGAGCACATTGTGATATGATTTTTATAAAGTATAAAATAATGATCAATTAAAGTTTATTACGTTTTAAGACATAAATAAATATAATTATTATAACAATGATTGTATAATATATCAATTATTTTTATTGAATATCAAACTTATGAAAAGCTCTATATTATTGACTTACAAGCAAAACCATAAATAAAAATTATGTTTTTTATTGCAAATAATATAACTATCCAAACTTGTTTTAAGCTACAAACTGAAGTATTATGTTAAATTTGCAATACTTTTGAGTTTAGACCCGTTATTACAGAGATAAATAAATAATTTATTTTTTAATAATATTTAGATTAATATATAAATGTTACTTAAGCAATTACAATTTAAGATTTGATTATTAAACAATTCTATAAAAAAGGCATGTCTTTAAATTTCAAATCATATAATATACTTAATAGTAAATAAATAATAATAACTTAACTGTTATATCACTTCAATATTTACTTATATGATTATTCTAGGACATAAAATATATATAAAGTATCTATTTAAATCTTAGAATAGTATCTACTCAACTCTTTAAACAATATTTATTTGATTGTAAATATTTTATACTAGTAAACATAATATAATTTTTATTTGATGATTTTAAATATTGTAATATTTTAAATAAATAATAAGTAATCATTTTTTACTTTCACAACAATTTTTTTTCTTCTAACGATAAATCATAAAAACAGGCTTAAAAATAAAAATCACTCGCAATTTTTATAACTAGTAGTTGAATTGATGATATGTGTCGTAAAATTAGGCTGAGTACTTACACGCTTCATTACATATGTTCTACATACCTACTCAATATTTTTGTAATATTATTCATGTCAGTTTTTTTTCCATAGATTCGTTTGTTATTATTTTAATGTTCCTACAAACATAAATACATAATATAAGTAAATTAATTTTTTACAAATAAATTGCTTTATAATTCTGTACTTATTATATTCTATACATGTTCAACGTTTAAATTATTGACGATTGGCTGAAAAATACCACATAACTGGGTTGACTTAATAGTTAGTTTTAAAGATTGTTTCTTATAATACAAAATTATTATGAAAATATACACACGAACAGTTTATAAATTACAATATTATTATACTGATATATCCAATAAAAATAAAATAATAATGAAAATCTCAATCTATACTTTTTAAACTTGTTTAAACACGTACTGGCATACCGAGATACCAAAAGCAAGTCATCATTAATTTTTTTTTAAATAGGCTAACCCTTAAAAATAGGCAATTCTTTTTTTCCTTTAAATAATTTTATCACTTATTAAAGTAATATTAATTATTACTTTTAAGTTTAATTGAACTGAAGCCAATTCGCTTTAAAATTAAAAAGTTGATTCTTCTGAACTTAAAAATTGATAAGTTATGCATTAGTAAAATGAAGTCAATACACCCAGGCACGACTTTCTTCTGATTGATTTCTTCCTAATTTGTATTAATGTAGTTAATTATATTTATTTTTATGTAGGTAGAGTCGATAGTACCCAACTACAATATAATGTATACAAACATAATATTAGTATAGTGAAAACAAATAATTTTTAGAAGTGGTCCATAACTTTAGATACTATATTACGCACGATTCAGATAGAAAATAATACACACAAGTTGATTTTGACTAACTTATAACTAATATTATGAGTAATAGGTTTCCATTAATACAGTAATATTTAAAAAATAATAATATAAAATAATATAATATAATGTATTTCACAATTATCGAAGCACAATTAATAATTTTGAATTGTCTTTTAAATAAACGTTTTATGTGAAATTAATGCAGAAGTAGGTACTAATTATTTTATAACCAAACGTTTAATGATTTAAACAGTGCGGGCAAACAAAAGTAAGCATATTTTCTTGATTGCCAATCAATTAATGTAGTAAATATTATAATTTACAAACAATAACCATTAAAATATAAGCCTAACTACACAAAAAGTATCCTCTAGTAACAGCTTCAGTATTGGCATTATATTTTTATATTATTATATATATTATATTTGTTTTACACTGTATTGATCGCGATTTATCGTAATCAAACGATTTTAAATCAAATCCATTAATTCTGTGTTTATTGTATGTATTAACGCATTTAGATGTCATAAATAAATATTTAGTAAACATATTATTTATTTAAACATAATCACGAGCGCAAAGTTTTGATAGCAAAAAATTATTTTTACATGTTTAATCATATTAGTGTAATCGAATGAATCTAGAAATTGATGTTGTACCTATATACTTAATTACAGAAAAATAAATTTCATATTTTACTTTGAAAATAATGCTATAACAACTAAAGAAACAATTCAGAAAATATTTTTAAAAAAAATGAAAAAAAAATGAATTTGTAGGAATGATGTTCTACAAAGTGTTACCATACCATTGACACCTCTCTATTGATGATATGTTTTATTGTTATTATTAAGCAATAAATTAAATCAAATGAGAAGAGAAATCATCATATAAAATAGATTGTGTAAGGCATTATATTGTTTTATAAGGGAAATTTTCATGTTTGACGTCTTGTCTCCAACGTTTGCTTCTGAATCACCAAACATTAAAACTTTCAAATAAAAATTCTATTTTTATTTATAATATTTTAGTTACACATTATATTGTTATTTCCATGAGCATTCGGGTTTTATTTACTGTGTTAAAAACCAAACGCTAGTCAATGCCCTAAGGATAGTAATAAACTAGTTATAAAATAACTATAGGTACTTTTAATTATATCAACCTACGATCCAGACTTCCGTTAGCAAATATATTAGCTACCTACATAGCCAATCCTCTGATTTCTTATACTCCAGCCACTGAGATAGCGCTACTCCTTCGCGTATCCAAATAATTGAGCTCCAAGATTTCGTACCCAAATATCTCCCACTCTACTACGCAATCGCATGTGAATACGTGAGAACGGACGAATTTTGGTCGTCACCCAGATGCGCTCAATCGATGGCCGGAGTAGATAAATGCAATTTGATAAGATAATTGACCATAACACGATTCAGGTATAATACTAAATATTTATAAAATATACTTTAATATACTTATATTATAATATTATTAATATACAAAGTGTTAATAAATTTATTTATTTATTTATGGAGGTAAAATTTTATTTTTATAATTTCAAGAATTTTATATATAATATACACATGACTGTTATTGTATGGAATATTATATAAAAATTAACAAAATTGATTTTCTCTCGCTACTATATATATCCAAATCGTGTTCGTGCGTTACATCAATCCCGTTGCGCCGGTTTTTAAAATTAATGTCATAGTAGCCATGTACGTTTAATTGCGTATCCACAACGCCGTGTGCTTGATAATATTAATTAAGCCACGTAGAATGCAAGTCCAATCACGTATACTAGCCAATAGACGGTAAATGAAGAATTATCTTTACGTATACGCTTATCTAAACAATTGATATACAATAGAGTCAACGTAAATTATTACATTGACCGTCACCAGTCATTAACAGTTAATATTAAACCAGAAATTCTTATGTTACAGTGTTTCATTAAAACTTTTTTTTAAAACTTTTCCTGAAACGTTCGTACGTACTGATTTCATCTGTAAGTAAAAATAAACCTATAGTAATTAATTACACGAAAATTCATTATTTCCACTTTATGAAATAACAACATGAAATGGGTATTCTGTTATTTATATACTAAAACGGGTATATTGTGAAAATCTTGCAGCAGTTAATAAGAATAGTACAAATATTTTCATAGGATCCATAAATTTGAAACTTTATAATATGACCTCCGCACTGAACATAAAACCTTATTATCATAGTAAGACATCAAATCAAATTATTATAAAGATCAATATTTAAACAATTTTAATGAACATAAGTATAATATTGACTAGTGATAATAAGATTAATAAAATCACAAAAAAATAGTCGGTAATAGTTGGTTATAATATTATCTATATTTTATAATGTGTTATATTTTTAATCTCCTCCTAAAAGTAATCAATGAAAAAATATGGACACTTAATTTTTAATGAATAACTTTGACGAAGGTAATCATTTAATTGAAAAATAACTTTTTTTTAAATTGACGTACTAATGAGTGACTTCTTCAAATACGCTATTTATGTTATAAATTTTATAGCATTATTACTTTATGTACTGATAAAATTAGGTACTGTAAAAATAAAAAATAGTTTTATGTTTTAATAAAAATATTAATAATTTAGCAACTTTATTAAGCAAAACTGAGTAGCGAGATAATAATTAATAAATTTGCAAAACACTGTTTTAGTTAAATATAAAATGTAAAGCATGGAATATAATTATACATAATTCAATATTATATTATAATATATATTCAAAGTTTACTCTGCAAATTGCATTGATATAAAAGTAAAATCTAGATAGTATGCAATTTCAATTAAAAGAAAAAAATAATAATTTTGTGCATGATAAAATGTTTGGCATAAGATGTGTATAAAATTTGTATGTTGAATATAATAAAACTTAATAAACTTTGTACACATTTATTACATTGGTGATATGTCAATATTGTGCATAATAATATAGATTAATTTATAATTACTAATTTGTAACAAAATATAAACTTAAATATATATAATATATATTATCAGCTAACATGTTTAACTTTGAAAACCATTTAACTGATCAGATATATGTACATGATATAGTACGTTAAAATAACACTACAAAAAGAGTTTATGTTGAAGGTTACCGAGGAATTTTAGGAAAAGATCAGTGTTGGGATCGCAGTCATAAAATGTTTTCACCTAAAATTTATTTCCTTCGGATATATTTAGTCTTATAATGGGTACTTATTCGATTCTTAACCATTGTAGACCAACGAAAAGCATTTCTTTCCCCATCGATGCAAACATTAGTCGTGGGAAAAATTACTCACATGTTGTTATTTATGACAATATATTATCTGAAAAATAAACAGGGCCCTTTTTATTAAGTGATAATATGTAAACACTAAACACATACCTATATACGTAGTAATAAGAGCATAGGACGATATTGAATAAATTCCATTAAAGAATGTTTAGCGTTCACGCATTTTTATCGACTAACTTTAATATAAAAACGACAAGAGAACGACATTTATTCAAACGTTATACACACACCAGACGAATACATTAAAATACGTATATAACAATAAGACTGTTTTTTTTTATTTATTGCTGATGTGCAAAACAATTAAATAATACGATACTTAATTAATTTAGGCACTTCAATACTTCATTTGTATTTGTAGAAAATCCTGTTCATTATTTACTCATTCGTTTCACAAATCAATCGATATACAACTCGGAATGGTTTGCGACGGATTTGTTTCACTACAACTGTTTTTTTCTACGTAACACTTAGAAAAACCTGATAAAACACATTAATCATTCTTTCGACTTTCGTCCGTTTAATGATGTGCATTAATCTTTTTTTTTATTTTTATTGTCAACACCCAAATGGACATATTTACATAAAATGTGCGTATGGACAACTGTTAAAATAATTACATTTAATTCAGTAAAGTGCTATAAATACCTGCAATACCCACGATTTTAAGTATTAGTATTGTCATCCTCAAAAATGACAATGGGTCATTTGCTTCGTTCTTTAATTATCATCGGCTTGGCTATTCAGTAAGTTAATTATATTTTTAAAATACTAAAATAATTTTCATTGGATGATTAAAACAAATATATATATATATGTTTTTAAAATGCTTATTTAAAAAAAACTAGTGTAAAATATACTAAAAATATGATTGCAATACATATTTTATACTATCTCATGTGTATCCTAATTTTCGATGAATAAACTAAAATCTACAAAAATAAATAGTCTTTTTAAAACTAATCCATTTCCAATTCAAATTATTTTCTTATGCTAAAATCAAAACAAAAATATATTTCTGAAATCAGTTGATAATTTATAAAATAAATTAATAAATCTTATGAAGAATAACATTCATTTCAAAAAACAATACAATTGTAAATAATTTTTAAATAATCATCTATTTCCTGCACGGATTTTAATAGAATTGTATAGATCTATCTCCTGTAGTTATTATTTGTATACATTATAAACACATACAATACGCTTAGATACTATAATATAATAAACGCATCTGCCCTCTTAAGTAAAAAACATACATTACTAATGTAGTTCTAATTTTTAAAAAACACATAACATGTTATTAAATATTTTCAATATTAAATCATCCATGTATTATGTGAGGTAATATACATTTTTATAATAAAACATTAATCATTTTAAGACAGAGGTTGCATTATATTACCATTTGTCAGGTGTCCCTATAATTAAAATATACTAAGTAATTTATAATTTTCATGTACTTATTAAACATTTAAAAAAAACAATAAATTCTAAATTTAACAAAAATATTGATAATTTAATTTATTATAAAAAAAACCCAGCTATTATTTACATATATATGTTACTTTAAACAATAAATAATAACTAGCATACTAAATACTTAATTAAATCAATCAGTATGAAACTATTTTCACATAAGTACAATGAAGATAAAAGGTTTTATAAGAATATACTTTTAATAACAACTGAATTTATTATCTAGATATTTTTAGTTGTCTGTTGATAACATAACATCAATTTTTTAATACATTTTAATGATTGTTAATATTTTAAATATTTTTTTATACATCTTTATAAAAATTTAGAAAAATTAAAAATATATCGACAATTAACAATTACATCATGTTTAAAAAATATTTATATGAATACTAAAATTTCAAGGAGCTATGATTATTCATCTCCTATTTATATTTACAGTAAAGGAACATTATATCGATTTTGTCGAATATTTATATTTCGTAAATATTCCAATACTTTTGTAATTTTAACTTTCCAAAGTACCAACTATCACTAATTTATATCAGAAACCGTTTACTTCTTTACTGCTCCAAGAATCGACTTAAAACAAAAAAAAAACACATCTTGGTAAAACCAATACACATAGCTTTTCGTTAAATATCTAACATAGTTAATTAAAAATTTTCATATGATGTAGTGTTATTGATATTTGATCTAAAATATACAAATTATTTAAAAAATTCAACTATGTAACATAATTATGTTTTTTTACATATTATACTCTAAATACTCAGTTGAAATTATTTATATAAAACAATAATTATTTTAACAATAAATTATAAATATGTTTAATATTAAATTTATTGTTTTAGGCTTTGCAATGGAACATGTTACTGGAGTAAACCAAAACATAAAAAAGTATCAGTCAACTCATGCTCAACTAGTAGTTCTTCCTCAACTACTGTTAGAGCTTCATCAAAGTTCAATGTATTAAATTCAAAGGTTAAAATTGAAGACCTTGAAAAAGGTCTTAAAAAAATAAGCACAAACTCTCAAGAAGACAGCAGTGAGTACAACGATGAAAGTTGTGAGGACTTAAATTACAGAGATACTCAATCAACACGGAAATTACAAACCTTCGTACAAAGTCGTGCTCTTTCGAAAAAAATTAAGAAAACAATAAAAAAAACGGCTACAAAGATCTTAAGAAAAAAGATTATTCCTGTAATCGCGAACAAAATTATTAAGTCTGCTACGACAAGATCTACAAGTAATGGCTTTCAACAATCGTTACAGCAAAACCAGCAAATTGGTAGTACAACAATTACGACGAGAACAAACACCGTGGGTGTCAACGGAAATATATTTCTGTCAATACCAACAGGATACGTGGCAAACACAATGACAACAACAACAACTAGCTTATTAACTGAAGAAGAAGCTGTCCGATTAGGACTCTTGAGTACCACACTAATTGGTGGAAGTCAAACATATACGTCTTATCAAACTGATGGACAATATAGTACTGGTGGACAATATAGTACTGGTAGCAGCGTTAGTAGGTCTATCAATAGCCAAACGTCTCAAGTACAAAACAATGGAAATGTATATTATTCAAACGGTAATTCACAGAATATCGTAAGTTCAGATGGTTTAAGAAGTATTAATGGAAATTCACAACAGTATAATAGATACACATCAGTAAACAGTAATATAAGTAATAATAAGCAACAAAACACTGGTCGACAAACTATGGGAAGATTGTATCAAACAAGAAAAACTAATTCAATGAAACGTAAAATTAATCAACTTAAAACATCAAATAATGTTGTGGAAGCCGGTGAATACGGTCGTGAAGATAATGAAATTAATGATGATATTGAAAACGACCAAAAAGTAGGCGTCACAAATGTTAAAACATCTGGACAATATCAATTTACATCAGATAATAAGAATCAAATAAACAAGAATACTAATGGTCATCAAATTAATAACTTAAGCAAAACAACTAAGTCAAGACATATTCAACAATATAGTACTGCTCATAGACGCGATATTAATAAATCAGATGAATCAAAATCTTCAGACGAAAATAGTGACGAAAATAGTAAGGTAATTGTTAAACAAACTGAGGAGAATGTTAACAACAATGGAAATGATAAAATAAAGGTTATTAACTATAAAAATGAAAAATCTGAAAATAAATATAATGAAAATAATAAAATAGTGGTTGTTAAAGATAAAAATGAAAAATCTGAGAATAAATATAATGAAAATAATAAAATAGTGGTTGTTAAAGATAAAGATGAAAAATCTGGGAATACATATAATGAAAATAATAAAATAGTGGTTATTAAAGATAAGAATGTTAAATCTGATGATATTGATGATGATGATGATGATGATGATAGTGAAGAACAAGAATCATCGGACGATGAAGTATCGGTGTATGAATATTTGAATACATATCAGAAGTTCAGATTTGATAGAGGTCTAAATGCAGTTGGTATAATAGGAGAAGTCTTAAACCAATTAGATTACCAACGTTATACACTTATGGATGATATTATATATCCACAAGACTCTACGCGTTATGTCATAAACAGCGAAACATTCGATTTTATCATAGTCGGTGGTGGTAATGCGGGATGCGTTCTTGCAAACAAGTTATCTGAAAATATCAAATGGAAAATATTATTAATTGAAGCCGGTGGAGACCCCTTCCCTGTAACTCAAATT
The DNA here is from genome assembly GCF_020882245.1 of Rhopalosiphum padi. NCBI lineage: Eukaryota > Metazoa > Arthropoda > Insecta > Hemiptera > Aphididae > Rhopalosiphum > Rhopalosiphum padi. The sequence continues at coordinate 56,039,133 of NC_083598.1, forward strand.
CCTAATTTATGGGATAGGTCATTAAATAGTGATGCAGACTGGCAATACAAAATACAACCAGATAGTACAACTGGATTTGGAATTGGTGGTAATATGAAACTACACAAAGGAAAATGTCTAGGAGGAAGTAGTACTACAAGTCCTCAAATTTATGTTAGAGGAAGTGAACAGCTCTATAATTCACTTGTTAAAAGGGGTTTGAAAAATTGGTCGTACAATACAACGGAGACTTACTTTAAAAAGGTTGAAAAAGTTCGTTCGATTACAAAAACCGAAACAAACACTACTATTTATGGAAAATGTGGACTTATCCCCGTAAGCAAATTCCGAAAAACTGAAGTAAGTGTTTTAGAAAAAGTCGTATGTTCTGGTTTTGAACATATTGGTTGTAAAAAACAAAGTGATATTAACCAAAAAGATATTGAAGTTGGATTTGTTTCAATGCAAGGTATAATCAAGAATGGTAGATCTATGAACACCGCTAAGGCATATTTAAGCCCAGTTTTCGGCCGTGAAAACTTGAAAGTAATGAAATATACTAGAGTTACAAAGGTTTTAGTAGATAAAACAACAATGAAAGCAACTGGAGTTGAACTACAAACGAAATACGGTCAAATTCTTACACTGAAATCCAACATGGAAGTCTTACTTTGTGCTGGGGCTGTTGGTTCTGCTCAGATATTGTTGGCTTCAGGTATTGGGCCTAAGAAGCATTTGTCCGAAATGGAAGTCCCAGTAGTCAAAGACTTAAAAGTAGGACAGAACTTCCTAATTACTCCAGTGTTTACTGGTTTTGTTATGTCCTACGACAAATCAATTGTTTGCAATCAAACAGAAGAAGAAATTGCATTCAAATACTTGTCTAGACATTCGGGACTCTTAAGTAGACCTAACGGTTTGAGTTTTGGAGGATTTTTAAATACTGGAATATCTGGATCTTCATTTGCTGATGTTGAAGTTTATCAATATTACATACCCAAAAACACTTATTCTAAGTTATGCCAACTAAAAGCGATATTTGGATTTAGTGATACCATGTTATCGGTGTATGCTAAATTGAATTACGAACGTGCTATTTCTATTTTCACAATATCACTGATAAACGCACAAAGTACCAGCAAAATTCTTTTAAGAAGTAAGAACCCATTGGACAATCCGATTATTGTTGGCAATATGTTGACGGAGAAAAATGATGTAAAAAGTTTCCTCGCAGCCATCAAATTATTGTCCAAAATTGAAAAATCTGATGGAATGAAGTTAGTAAACGCGAGATTAGAAGATATTGATCTTGACGGATGTGCAAAATATAGCAAAAAAACCGATGAGCACTGGGAGTGCTTACTAAAATACATGATGTCTACAACATCAAGTACTGCCGGATCGTGTCGTATGGGAGTTGAAACTGACACAGATGCTGTTGTTGACAGTGAATTGAACGTGATTGGTATTTCTAATTTGCGAGTCGTAGGTCGATCTGTTATGCCATTGATTACAAGTGCCTACAGTCATGTCCCTTGTATCATGATCGCTGAAAGGGCATATGGTATAATAAAAAGTAAATACAACTAAGAACCAAACTACCCGATTAAATATTGTTTTTAGAATTTAAAGCACTGTGTTTACTTTATTATTATATTAATTAAAAAATCAGAAGGAATCAAGTTCTCTTTACGAAAAAAAACAAATAAAATACTAAGCACATTATACATGTTTTGTTTTTTTTTATATATATCACGGTAACCTTATTTCAAAATTGGTTTATAATGTTTATATACCTTTAATCATTTTCTCGTTACTTAAAAACATCGTTGGGCTTAATAATACAAAATTACTTTGGTAAAATGGTATTTTTGAAAGAATTTTTATTCAAAATGTATACAACATGCATATTAAGTAAGCATGACAACAAAAAATTAGTATAATTTCGATAAATATAATATTTACGGGAAGAAACTTATCAGCACTGTTTGAAAATTAAATTAGGTTTTGAATTTAATAACAGATTTGTAGTTATATTCATCATAATTATTACAGATAAATCGCATTTATATGATCTAGTATCGTTCGGAATTTAATACATTATAAAAATAATATAACATTAATAAAATAATATTATTAAATTAAAATATCCAAAAATATATTTGATTATACCTACACCCAAGTAAATAGACAATATATATATATTTTATATAATTTTTTTCAATAAAACATCTGACTAAAATCTGAGGTATGTTGTGACTAGAAAATAGAATATTTTCATAAATAATTTATTCAACTATACAACTAGGTTTTATAATAATGAATACTTAAATAAAAATTAAAAATCAAAATTTGAAATTATCATTTGAATCACTGTTGATGTAAATACACTTAACTTTGTTTCGTTTAAGATAAAGTAGATATTTTACAAAAATAACATGAAATAATCAACATTAAAAATATAGTTTTTCTACAAAATAATCTTACTTAAATTAGTGACGTACAAGAACCTCATTTAAATTTGTAAATGACTAAGAATAATATTATAATTAAGGCGGGGTGGAAGTCTACAAACACCATTCCAACGTCAATTTATTAAATCTCCTAACCTAACCTAATTGATTTAAATTGAAATTGAAATATATAAAAATGTTTATCTGAAAAGTGCATACATACAGTGCAGATGGCTTTTCTAAGTAGATTATAATTTATTTTATATTTTTTTTCGGTTAACTGATTGTTTTGAGAATATGGAGTAATGTAATTAATAGTAATAAAAAAGGGGCAAGTGGATACCACTCTTTCATACACTAGATATCGAAGACAAGTGAGTCACTGTAATGAATGAATTAAACTTTAATTAACTGATATATCATTGTATACCAAAAACAATTCTGAGTGATATATAACCCATCCATCAGTCAATATTTCTATGAGTATTTTATAATAAATTTATATTGCAATAAGATAGTTTCTTTACTTTTAGTACTATGGTAATTTGATTTAACTTTTACAAAAAATCATTGTATTTATTTAATTATTAAAATAATATTAATAAATATCATTTATATTATATTAAGCGAATTCTCAAGTTCGATATGAAATATTATAGTAGCCTATGCTGTTATTATGGTGACTTGACAGACTCTGTGAGACAACGACGTGTATGGATAGCCAAATTATGACTTCAAACCCGATTTGTATTTATATATTTGTACTCGTATACATAATTGTACATATTTTATAAACAATATACTTTTATCGATTAACTGTGTTATATTTATCAAGTTAGGTTATGTTTATTAAGTGTACATAATATAGTTGTTCACGTTGTTATATACAAAATAAAAATGTATAATTTATAAAACACTGGTTTATTCGATCAACGGATCAACCGGTAGATATATAAGATAAAATTATTCAAATGCAATGTTCTATAATAATGTATTTAATTTAAATGCATATATACATCAGTTTAAATGTGGTAGTGTATTTAACTGTAAATGGACGATTTGAATCCAATGAAATATCATTGTATACGAAAAACGATTCTGATCAAGAAGATCTGACATCTTATATCATTAAATATAGCAAGTAATTCATGATATGTTTTTCGATATTTCTATTAAAGCAATTTTGATTTTACTATTAGTATAACGGTACACACGTTGATTTAAATTTTGACGAAAACTACATTTATAAAAATAATTAATTCAATTTTATTGTTAAGATAATCTATTTAAATACCACATTATATTATCGTTAATAACATTTGAATCGATACCACCTTACCGTAAAACAATGTAAATAGATTCGCCATTCGCGGTATAAACAGGTAATATAATAAAAATTAATCTACAAATGTTGACCATAACGTTGATTCGCAAGCATGGTGCACTTGGACTAAACACAAATTTAATTTAATTTAGAAATTAATATACTTCAAAAGTTACGTCTTTATGATGTATACGAGAAATCAATATTGTACTCGTAGTTTTTATTAAACACGTTTCTGTGTTTTTACGTTTGCGGGATACGTACAATATTTGCATCTCATTGTTTTGAACTATTCAAACAGTGCGTTTAAGATAACGAGATGGCAAGGCTTTTGGTTCACTGGAATGTTACTTGCGTCTTTCATTCTGCCCTCGTAATTCGCTAAATTGTACGATTACTTATTATAAGATAACATCCCCTCCAGTTGAAAATTCGTGGGCGCATAACTGTCTTTAACACTGGCACACTGCCGTACGGTTATTAATATTATTTCATAAAATGTACATAGAAATATATTTTAAATTAGTGAGTAATTAAACTTTAAAGTAGGTCGAACCGATGTAGTAAGATCTTCTGGAGTGGCAACATAATATATACCATTTAAGACCACAATAACGCAAACACAGGGAGACCGGTCGCTGTCGTGCAGAAAGCAAAGACGGAGAAATCGATCAATAAGTGTGTGCTATTATCGTGGCTTGAATATCAACTTATATATATATATATATTGTGTGTTTGTTTGTCTTACAATAAAAGTGTTTCTGACAGCTATATTTTGAGTTATACTGTTGTTAATTGTTCGGCGTCCTTACCTTTAAAAGTCCTTACAGAACCGGGATATACGTATCATATGGTCATAAGGTCCCTGACTTAATAGTTTATAGGGCTGGTGTATAAATATCATATGATCATAAGTTCTAAAGGAACGTACATTAAATAATAAACGTATATCATTGTATCTCGTTAAAAAGTGACAGTTCTGGCTGAATTATATTTCAAATATGGTCATTGACTAAGAGCGTACAAGGGTAAGACGTTTCAAGTGTTAACGCGTATTCATTCGTGTGAGTGATACGACAATACTCAATACTCGTTGGTAGAAAATATTGTTCATAAGTCATGAACTAAACCACTATGAGTCATGACTATGATCCGTGGTGAATTGGTTGTTAACATTGTGAAGACTTTACGAATATAATTTTAAAAAAAACTTTTAATTCTTACGAAAAAAAAACTGAACAGATTTATAATATATATATATATATATATATATATTAATATTTTACTGCTCATCTTCCTGATTACAATAGATTGGGCACTGGGCAGTCATTAAATATAGTCTATTTGCCCATTTATAGATTGTGTAAGCACCTAAAAGTGAAAAACACACAGAAATCTAATTAGTAGTTGTTATATTAGCGCAATCTATATATACCTACCTACAAATATAACCATACAAATATAATAGAATGTAAAAAAAAAGGGGTTGGCAAGTGGGTATCGCTCTGCTATATAGTAGAGATGGAGAGTAGGTCACTATAATGGATGTGTTAAATATGAATGCAATGACAAGTATCATTGTATACGAAAAACGATTCTGAACGGAGATGATTTGTCAGTTTAGGATAATTAGTAGGATATATTATATTATTACCTATATTTAAATTGTGATATAAAATTATTTTACTCGATTTCGTGAAAAATTAAATTTCATACGCTCATAAAAATGTTTCTAAATTGTTGTCGTTAGAATTTATTTTACAGTTACTTGAAGGAAAACTTTTGGATAACCTTATATTGAGTTTTGTAACCTTAGGTATAAATCACAAAAATTTTACGAATTTTCAACTTCAAAATTCCTTGTAAATTTTTACGATTTTGATATATTTCGTAAACATTTGAACTTTAAATGCTTATAAACAAAACTTGTGATGAACTATTTTTGATTTTTTTTTACTACGATAAGCACAACTTATAATAAACCTTGTATTCAATTTTAAAGATCTTTTGGAAGCCAAATTTTTTTTATAGGTATTTTAAGAAAAAATATTTAGAAAACTCGAAAATTTCAATTGTCTATAAATAGCTTTAAAAAAGACAAAATATTTTGAAAATTTAATCGTAAATATATAACGTTAATATAAATATCTGGTAAAAATTTCAAGTATTTACAAGGATTAGTTTTTTAGTTACAGTAGAATAAAAAAATTGATTTTAGCAAAAACTTGTTTTGCGTAAAAATTCCCGTTTTTCCATTATTTTGGGCTTAAGGCAAAAATCAAAGTACTATTACTACTCCAAGACGTAATGACAGACATAAAAAAAACACACACATCATTGTAAAATTAATGCATTCATCACTCCGTTCAGAATCTAAAAAATATAATTACAACTAAAATGACCGTCGTAAAATCATAATTATAATGATTAATGAATAATATCAAATAGTAAATTAAAAGATAGTTCATAAGAAAAGTCATAATTACTATATATTGACTACAACTGTACAAAATATTGTTTGCTACAGTGATCGCCTATTGGATGAAGTGATATTATTCAAACACGCGTATGAACAAACATTCTGCATATATCGTAGAATGAGGGATGTTGAAAACAATTGATATTTCCGATTGGCATCTGTGGTGTTTTAGATAAGTATAATCGTGTAAAATCGGTATTATACGTTAAATTTAAAAACATTGAGTAGAACATCGGTATACACTTTTATGGTATTAACAATTTTATTTTATACATAAATAACATAGGTAAATAAACAATCAAAAATAAACTAACAATATGACGCGTTTTATAACGTCATCGTTTTTGCGCAATGCAACTTAAAACTATTTAGGGAAAAGTTCAGTGTTTGCGATTCCTCTCGCCGGGCGGTTTAAGCACAACGGATTTTAAAATGTCCGTCGTGATCGGAATGCGATAGTATACTTTTTCACCGGTGGCTGTGTTCATAGGTTTTGGCATATTCCGTGCCGCTTTAGGAGCCGGTGGTGGGGGTGGGGGAAATGGTGTCGTTGGTACCAAATTCATATCCGGTGGTTTCGGCACCGAAAACTTATTATTGCTCACCACCGAAACTCCGAATGTATCTGGTCGACTGCAACCGTGGTTATCGGGGGAGGGCATTCTAGTTGACCCAAATTCATGGCAACTAGCCAACTCCAACGACAATGCACTGATGTTTAAAGTATTCTTCATTACATCTCCTGTGTACAAAAACATACAAAATCATGTGTAGTAAAAATAATATTGATTAATATATCATAAAGACGTTTAATAGAAATGTATTACTTTCTAGGGTTTCGTTCCACGATTTCAGTGATCTACACTTCCTAATCGAATTTTCAGTATCACCTAAGCAAATAAAACGTGTGGCATATAGCACATATGTGTTTTTAAAGTAAAAATAATGTATACTAATATCGTAGATTATCAACTGTCAATTACTTTTTATAGAAGTCAATTTTTTTTCAAAATCGTGAAACATCGAATACGACGTATAGTAACAACTCTTTATTGATGCAATTTCGCACACGAGTCTCCTTAATTTATCGTCAATCGTCTCTGTTACTGTCCTCTGGTCTTTATACAATTTGTCAACCTTGTCGTGCAAGCATTGCACAGATTCCTCATATTGACGCAACTGAAATCGAAATAAAAATGATTTATTATTTTGTTTATAATATGTCCCACTAACATTTCGTAAAATCATATTTTTTTTTTATTACTTATAAACTACAGTTTAACGGACATAAGTCCTTAAAAGTATATATAAAGATGAACTTTCAATTAAATAATTTAAATAATATTGTTTAAAAGGTACTTGTAGACATCTCGACATTGACGATATTTGTTTTTCTTCGCCGTGTCTGACCATATCTATATAATATTAATCATATAAGATATTTGCATAATAACAATTAATATTATCCATCATTTATAACAATTATTACCTGATAATTCTGTCAATCTTTTTTCCAATACTAAATTTTTTTCTTTCATTCTTTCAAATTCTTCTTTTAATGTTTTATTATCAATATAATATACAGTATCTTTCACTGCCGTTAAATCTACTTGTACTTCCGTATTCTTATATATTTTATCATAGTAAATAATCGCTTTCAGGTAATTCTGTAAAATACGATATAATACTTTACAAATATGTTTCCTTTTGAATATCCCATACATGACAATAACGCCAAGTAAAAATGAAATAATTAAATAATGCATAATTGGTATATCACTCTAAAAATCTCTCTGAAAATGCTTATTAAGTCAAGACTAATTAAACTGGAATGAACCTTTAGATAAATAATAATAAAAGACAGTTGTTTATTTTATACATAGTTACCAATATACCATAGAGATTATTTTACTTTCTGTTAATTTAAAATTATTTATTTAAAAAATAAAGCTAGAGAAGTAGGTAACCGCTTCACTGTCAAGTGTACCTCGTCATTGAGTAAATCACTATAATGAATATGTTAAATAATAAATTTAAATTCAATGATAAATAATCCCATTTGAAAAATAATGCAACTACAAAACTACAAAAATAAAAAAAACACACATCATTGTAAAATCAATACATTAATCACTCCGTTCAGAATCTAAAAGTATAAGTATAAATAATTGAGATTAAATTTATGTGTAAAAGTTAGAATTTCTGATAAAGCTAAATTTGTAAATTTTTCATCTTTTTATCATTTTTTTTCTAAATATACTCAATACCATATTGACATAATATTATTATTATGATATTGTGTATATTTTATATCTAATGACTTACACTAACATATTATGGATATTATTATTATTTGTATAATAAACAAAATAAAGATTTCAAATTACTTATAGCAGTGCTCAAATGGGTAAACGGAATGTGTAACTCCGTTATATATATATATATTGTTTTAAAGTAGATCACGTAATGGTACACAATATTATAGTGTCTGTCATCACGTTTTTTAGTAGTAATAGTGCTTTGATATTTGACTTCAGTCCCTCTTTAAAAAAGAAAATGAATCTAGTTGGTACTTTTGGGGATCAAAAGTAAACAATTTAAAAACCCTAAAAAAATAACGGAAAAACGGGAATTTTTACGCATAACCAGTTTTTGCTAAAATCGATTTTTTTATTTTGCTGTAACTAAAAAACTAATCCTTGTAAATACTTGAAATTTTCACCAGATGTTTATATTAGCGTTATATATTTATGATTAAATTTTCAAAATATTTTGACTTTTTTTAAGTTATTTGTAGACAATTGAAATTTTCGATAAAAAAATTTGACTTTTCAAAGAATCTTTAAAATTTAATACAAGGTTTATTATAAGTTGTACTTATCATAGTAAAAAAAATCAAAAATTGTTAATCACAATTTTTTAATTTATACCTAAAGTTAAAAAACCCAATACAAATGTTTATCCATAAGTACTGACAAATCAACTCTGTTCAGAATCGTTTTTCCTTTATGTACAATGATACCTGTCATTGCATTCAAATTTAACACATCCATTATAGTGACCTACTCTCCCCATCTCTACTATACAGCAGAGCGATAGAAGTCAACTACCGACTAATAGTATATCAATTATTAATTGTATTACATATACACGCATACAATAATTATTGAACCTGATGGTAATGGTAAATATTATTATATAGAACATTAAAATAACTTAGAATTATTAATAATAATTAGGTTCGAGAATATTTCTTACAATGTGTCTAATTCAAAAAGTATTATCAAAACAATTATCTTTAAAAAATCTGATTTAATCTTAAACTACATTTTACAATAGAACAGATGATTTTCGGCCCTCGGGTATATAGTTCAATATAATTGGTAATTGTTAGAGCTTCTATTGTACAAGTATTACATGAATACGATATGTTTCTGATGCTGACAAGTGACAATAGACATGTCCATAAAATGTATTCATTATACTCATCGTAATTCATCAAAGCCTATTTATTTTGGACAAAAACATATATTTAATTAGTGAGATAAATCAACCACAATAGGGAATGCATACTCGCATTAATTTACAAAATATCCCAAAAAATCATCTAATTTTGATTTTGAATTGCATAGGTAGTTCAACAGTTACGATAATATTATGTACACGGTATATCCTAAATTTCAGTTTACAGGTTTTACAAGTAAATTACAAAAACGTCCTTAGTATTCTTGCGAGATATACCTACTTTAGAAAATCTACACGACATCACACTATTATACACGTTTACTGTATACGAAAGACACGATATTATAATAAACCAATTAGGCTTAAACCTGTTTAAATTATTTTATGTAAATCAAATGGTATACAAACATAGAAAAAACAATTTGTGGTTTTAATGTATTTTTATAATTATAATAATAATAAATTGTAAAAATTTACTTACAACAATCCATATGTTAAACAATGTTTAAGAAACACACTACAAAATGTAATTTAAAAATATAAAACGTCACATAAACTAGTATACATTGAAACGTAAAAATGCATTACCAATATTAGCAAATATTATAATTTATAAGTATAACAATAATTATTACTTATACCTTTCAGTTGATCATGAGATATACAATCCAACAATCGTAAATTAAGGCAAGTGTTAAGTAAGTAATAAACATATTAATTTATAATTGGTACGCGTCTTCGATATTATTGTTAAGGTTGTAATTATAATTTGCTCGTTTAAAATTACAATAGTACTGACTGAACAGAATTGGTTTGTACTCATTCATAGTGTGATAAATAATAATATGATATTACTAATGAAGAAGCAGACGGGAATTTAGTAACGAAATAAATAAAATTATTGGTTTACAATTGGGTACCAATACACAACGTACCTACTACGTATCGAAGTTAGACAACGTGCTTATTTTAAATGATAAGAGTAAAATGTCATATAATTTAGTAAATTCAAATAACGAATTACGGTTACTTAAATTATTGAGAACAATATAATAATATGATAAACAACTAACAAATCCAAACTTTCAAATTACAGAAAACACTTAAACACTTATCTATACTAATAGATCCGGGTTGCGGAAAAATGTAATTAATTTAATTGATTCACTAAATTTTAATGAAACAATCGTGTAGGTACATAAGAGATCTTTAGCTCACTGTATTGATTTTTGAAACGTTTAATGATTGTTAACGCAACCCGGCATAATAGAAGTAACGTGTACACTAACAATTACGGGTAACGGTTGCATTTTATTTTTATTGCTACTTTAGGAGCACACAACAACTTAAAACAGTAGTCTAATTGCACAATGTTATATCTATAGTATAATAGGTACCTATGATTAGTAATTGCACAATACAGTTGTATGGTACGTCCCTGTCATTACAATATTGCCTATAATTATTATTATTGTTTTATTATCCAATAAAATTACGTAGTTTTGTAGAGCCTTGCAAAGGAACGAAAAAAAATGTCACAAATATTAGTGTTATATTTACTAGTGACAATTCACGTCATATCGTTTTTATTATATCCGAATTTCTAAATATTATTTATGTACTCATCTATGATTGTTACAATGTCGCGTTCCGTAAGGTTTGCGAATTTTCAAGAACATTTGACCAATTTGTTATACTATTGTTGATTCAATAAATCAATATAGAAAATTAATAGGAATTATAGGTGCATTTCGATTTCATTAATCACAATTAAATATACCTTGGTCTTATTATAATGTAATTTATTTTTAAAAAATGTAATTTATCCTTAATATACCTATGATCGGATTATATTTTAGCTTTCCACACGTAATAGACATGTCTGTGGTAAGCTTTTATTCGAAACATAAATGGTATATTCAATGATAGAATAGGATTTTTTCGGCTTATCAATGGATTTTTCTGTTTTTAACCATATCCGGTCATTGTACAATGCAAAAGATGGTCGAATAATTGTTTCTTAATATTTTTTATACTATATATATATATATATATAAATACACATGTCTTACAACGTTACATTGAAGTTACACATGTACAATCGATGCATCAAATTTCGGATATGCGATTATATAATCATAATATATTTAACAATTAAAAACTTTGGTTGACGCGATTTTACAGTAGTCAATATAATCAATAAATTCTAAAAAACAAAAATAATAATAACGCTTACTAAAGTAAAAAAAAAATTCATTAATTCGAGAGTAGTTAACAAATTATATAATATTGTGGCATTATTGTACTAAGTCTAAATAATATAATATAGGTACAAGACAATGTGGGCAGGGATCGCGTTACAATACGCCTCGGTGTGGATCATACATCAATATGTTACAACTAACCTCTTACTTAACGTACATCACACTAGTCCATACATATATAAATGTATTAGACGTCATTATTGTAGTCTTTTATATTTATTAGTCGTATATTACATTACGGCCGTGTTGTTATTGTTTGGAATCATTAAACATACACGTCAATATAGTAACTACTCCGAACTATATAATGAAATTTATGCGTACATATATAATATATACGACTATTGTTTATTCTAAAATAAAAAAGTTGTCTTTTCTTGTTGCAACGGAAAAACAGAGAGATAGAGAGTGAAAGAGAGAGAGTAATAATTTATTAGTGTGAAAATCCGCCGTTGCATTTTCCTAACACCCGGTCTGCAGCAGGAGCTTGGAGAATCTCCACACTCGCGTCCAAGCCATAGTTCCGCTGGCGATCACCGGGTTGTCCCTCAGAGCGCACTGCCATTTACCCTGAACGGACTGCGCGGCGGTGGGCTGCGAGTTGTGCGTTGGAGTCGGCTGTACGCTCGGCAAACGGACTGGAGACGCGGTCGAGTTGGTAATGGCTGGCTTTTGTGGCGATGCTGCGGGTGATGTCATGATGAGATCTAGAAATAAAAAAATAATCATGATAATAAAAACATTAATTAATTGACGCTTAAACAAGATATAGTTTCCAGTAGAGGCATTTGTGGCGAATTTTCAATATAATATACTTTACGATGTATCAAAATATTATCAATAATATTTCACACTAATCAAATATACATGTATAATAATTAATAATCAACGAGTCTATTATTAGGCCGAAGACAACGAATGACTGAAAATGTTGCTAACAGATATGAATCGTACCTATATTGTTAAAGTATTAAAATAGGAACATTATATAAATATGTACCTCAGGTACCTGTATTAATCAACGATCAACGAATAATTATTATAATATAGATCACGTAAATATTAATTTCCTATAGAATACGCTTTTTTTTTTTGGTATATCATACATTATTCATATTATGATGTATTTTATTTTATAATTTAAAAAAATGAATATCCCACCGGTATAGCAATCCTCTTGGGATAGAGGACTTTACCGTTATGAATAGCATTACACAAAGGTATTTTTATTTATTTTAAAAAGGGTTTTAAATAACGATATTTACGATGAGTAAATACGCATTTTAACATGATATACATTATTATAATATAATATTCTTAAAACGAAAATTATGTATATTTTTTTTATAAAATGAATACTTAATATTTAAAAATGTATTATCTCGAAGTATCAACAAAATAATGTTTTCACGCTAAAAAAATTCAAAATAATTGTATTTACTATACAAAGTGCACCAATAATTGTAAAGTAGTATACCTACATAAATTCCTATATAGTGTCATTCAGTTTTTGAACCAAATTATTATAAAATGTAATTTCTTTAAATTGTCTATCATTTTATTTTTTAGATTCACTATAATAATATAAAAACCTCAGAAAAATGTATAAAAAAATATTAATAATAATGAAATATTTCATTCGAATAAAACGCAAAAAAATAATATTTAACAACCTTAATCTGAGTAACCTGTTTACATTATTTACATCTCTAGTCATTCTTGTATAACATAATTATTAATTACATATTCATAAGTCATAACCATATATCGTCAAAGTATTAGTTTAAGACCACATAATATAAATATAATCAATATCTCGTGCAATATAATATAAGTATATTAATGAGTTAATATTAATACTTAATAGGTAGGTGCATTTCAAAAACGACATTTAAATTACTGAAAATGGCCATTTGCCTTTGGCTATAGTCAATAATAATTCCATACGACTGTTTGTTGCCTTGATATTACCTGCTGAACTATGATAAGTGTTATAGATTATGTAATGGATTTTCTTATATTTCAAAACTATAGTTAGTTTTTCAATGATAATAACTATGTTCCAATGTTTAATACTGTTTAAACTAATTAATTTCAAAATGATTTAATATAAAGTCTGTTAAGAATTTAACAATACAAATGATAATTAATAACTATAATATTACGTATTTACAATATTTCTATAACAAATAGACAATAGTGTACATTTTTAAGTCTTAGGGGATATTACTAATAATATTCTCATATTTTACGTCATATAAATTATGCTAAATATATTATTATAAAGTGATTATTAATTATAAGATCGATTAGATAGGTATACTTTATAATATTTACAGTTACGTTTTAGACAACAATGATCAATGAGCACAGTAAATCATAAAATTAGCTTTTATAATTGTTGTATAATGTTGTAATTAATGAATGGATATTATTTTTAATGACTGTGGTTATGTAAATTATGGTAAAAAATATAATGACAGTAAAAAAAAAATATTAATCAAATTTAATATTTTAAAATGTTTCCTATTTAAATGTTTTACTATCCAATTATAAAATATATAATTCATAACAAATAAATTAGTAAATATATTTCCACATAGATAATTATTGACACCTAAAATACGAGTTAGGCCTTGATATTTCATGCAGTGTATAATAAATATTCGTGAAAAACACTACGGCCTACAATATATAATCAATATAGGTACGCAAAATTAAATTATATCATAAAACTAATTAATTTTAAGATTCAGACAATAATAGTGAACAATTAAAAAATACACATGTACGTCATCAATAAATTAGACGTAAAACTGCAGTCGACTGCAATTGACGTACGTTGTATCTTTGTTCCCATTTCTCAAACGTGAAATGCTGAAACTAAAAATGCTATTTTTAAAAATAGATAAAAAAAAATAAAGGATGCATTCCTTAAAAAGCAAAGAGCTATTTTGGATGAATTCGCCCTAAACACTTTCAGAGTGATGGATTGTATATATAATGACACAAATTGTACTTAAATTATACGATATGCAACTGTTATCACAATAAATTATATTATGATTTAACTGAGTCTGAAATAACTTATTGTTAAATTTTGTTTTTACACTTTAAATATTTAAAAGTAATATTGTAATTAAAATATTTTTGTTCTATGCGCAAACTCATCATACAGTATCAGTTATATAGATCACATAATATAGTTGACATTTCATATTATAATGATGCTCATACATAAATTAATAAACTAATATATTCTAGTAGACTATAGTAACAATGATTAATTAAAGTTATTCATTTTTATTAAACTTTCAAAATAAATTATTGACATTTAAATTATAAATCTCAAAGATAAAAATAAATGTTATTTAAGTACCTACTAAACAAATGTAAGTGAACAAAAAAATTATAATAAAAATTAATTGTGGACCTTTGTCCTATATAGATTATATATATATTTATATATTAGTTATTACACCCATATTAATAACCTTATAAATTCAGTGTGAAAAAAAACAAATTTTAAATAATTGTACGTCTAATAAATCTATCTACCTATCCATTTCGTACACATTTCACAGCCTCAATAACCGTCGACATTGATGGATCATTCTGAAGATTCATAGTTTAAAACGCATATTATATATAATGCACACGAATTCGTACAATAGAAACAGGATGATGGATAGACACTGCTATATTATAGTTGTCCACGATAGGTAATATTACCACACGAAAATCGATATTATGTTATTTCTTGTTTTGAATATTTACAATTACGTGTCTTTTTGAGAAATCATCAAATTTGTCTTATAATATTTTTCTATAAAAAACAGAATGTATACCCCGTTGCAATTAATCACCTGAACAATTTTTAAATAGGCGAAAAACTTAAAACGTTATTTAATAATCATAATATCTGCGAGATAGAAAGAATTATCTCTATGAATATTACTCAGAGCAAAGAATATTATATTATATGTTTTTAATTTAATGAATTTAATTATTTTATAGTTAAAACTACTTAAAATGATCACCAGGCCGTATTTAAAAAATGTTCATTTTATGAGTTTATTTTTTATCTTAATAATACGAATAAATTTACTGTGTTCCAATGTAGATACAGTTATACAAATTATTTATTTTCAAAAAAAAAAAAATACAAAGCGCTGCTTTGAAGTATCAAATTTTAAAAATGTTTAAATTGTTAAAAATGTAATGTAAATATTTGTGTGGATAGTTGTTATATCTGAAAACCCAACAAGTATTCAATCACTTGATTATGCTTGTAACTTTTATTTAACCTTTCCATTCAAAGAAGAAAAAGTTATTGCATTTTACAAATCGTGTAAACAAGTAAATTAATTATGAATAAAAATATACCGAGTACAACGACCCTCGTTTTTTTAACGCATAGTATATATAATAATATTTGGCAGCTATATTACATAAACACGTGTCAAAGGTTTACGTGCGGTTGAAAAAATATAGGAAATCGCATTATTAAGTTTTTAATTCATAGTTTTAATTATTAACTTGAGATAAAATTTACTTACATGAAATTAGAATTGTAACTAATTAAATGAAAAATCATAACATTTAAGTAACTAATTAAGTTCTAAAATTATTATAGAATCAACTTTGACTAACTTTAGTCTATCCATATTCACTTAGAAAAAAAAATAATGTTTCAAACATACTATATAAGAAAGGAAACTAATAAAAACGTATAATAAATTATGTATGTGTTTTATAAAAACACACTACGTTTTCGTATCAATATGTTTAATTTCCGAATTAACCTTCATTATAAGGATATTTAATATTACAAAAAATGTTATTCATAAAGTGTTTCACTAGTAAGTTTGCTGAGTAGGTACAATTCAACACTCAAACAATAATTATGATTTATGTCTCAAGAAATCTCACCATGGATGTAAAAATGTCGTACAAATACTTGCAAGGTAATAATATGTTGGTGTGTTACAACTTAGTATGTAAGTCAGTAAGTGAACCACAAACGCTTTTTGACGTGCATTAAATTATAAATGCAGGAAACATTAATTGGATTATATTAATTTAATTAAGTTAAACACTACTAAGATACAATATAATAATGAGAAAATCCCACTTAAAATTTTAAATAAAACGTTAATTTAAAATAATTGTATATCTATTTAATCAATTTTAGGCTAACTGATTATAATTTTTGAAACTTTCATTTTAAATATTAGATCAAATCACAAATCAATACTTGACAGAAAGTATTATAACTATTAAAGAAAATTTCTTTATTTCAGTACTATAATTTTTTGTTTTTTAAATAAAACGCTCGTTAAAGTTATATGTAAATTCACATAATAATATATAAATTATAATATAAACATATATATTTTAAATTTTATAATATATAAACTAAGCATGCCGAAATTTATTTATGAAAAGTGATTCATGTATATAAATCATTTTAAAATCGTAATGAACTCTTGGTTATTCATTTGAAATTAATAAGTTTTAGAACATTTTAATGCATGCGTATTTTTTGTATTTTAATGTTCGATGTGCAAACAATACTCAAGCAGTGATAGTGTATTATTATCATTATATAAATAAATGAAATTAAACATAATAGGATATACTGTTTATTTTTGGTGCATCAAAGTAAAGAATAATTACAACGTACTGTTATTTTAAAGTTACGGGTTTGTGATCATAACACATCTATTTCTTAATCACGTATCTATTTCTATCAGAAAATGTATAGAAACTCTCTGGGACACTTGTTTTTCAAGTGTGAACCGTGTGTTTGTGTGATATTTCATCACAAACAATAAGGACGTTATATTATTATAAACAGATTTACTTATACAATATCAATATGCTAACACTTAAATACAAATCCAATCAAAAAAGACGTAAAATATTCATTAATATTTACACCAGAAGTGCTCGTGGAATACTATGATCGTTATTGTAGATCTTCCAGTACTATAACCGATACCTACCACATATGTCACTAGTTTTTAAAATTATTAAAAATTCCTATAAACGTTATTAAAACGTCATATTATTAGCTACAGCTGCGAGTTATCTTATGAAATAAATAAATAAAAGTCCAGCGACAATGGCCATAAGTGTTTTTACCCGCGATCATATGTTATTTATGCAAACGTCTTAAGCTTACATATTATATACAATATAGTATGTACCAACATATCACATTACATTAAAAGTTTGAGTAGTATAAACACATATTATACGAACAACGATTAAACCGTTATCGAGTGCTCGGCCATCGACAAACTATAATATAGTATATACTACTATATATATATATATATATTTGTGTGTGTGTTTATTAATTAGTTATTACTTATAACTGTTATCTATTATAAAATTTCAAACAAAAAACCACTTAATGCACGCTGCAGCTTTAAATATTGTGTCTGGACGATTATTATTATTATTTACGGTGCATCCGGGCTTATTGCCAGACAAGGACTGCTGTCGTTGTTTCAATGGAAAGTGTATATAATATATAATAATATTTAATATAGATGTGTTATTTTTTTTTTGTGGGGTTGACGACCTTTTTTTCTTTTAACTCCTACTATGGCGGTTGTCGTGGGGCTATTGTATTTTGGACGTAGCCCAAAAAGACTACGCGTCTGCCGTCTCTCGCAAATATTATTAAACCTATAATAGTGTTTGTTCTGTATTCGAAATAGTTAAAATATATACAATATATATCTTGACACTTCGATTCGTCGCTAAGTCGACTACTTTGAGAAAAATAGCTCGGCCGAGCATTTACGAAAGTTTCCAATGAAACGCTTTTGATGAATGTCGAAATGTCAAAATTCAAGCGCGTGATTCGATTGTTAAACTCGGAATAATAGATGTGAAGTAGTTAGGTTATACACTTTTAACAAGATTTCTTGAAGCTTTTAAAACCATACTACACTCCCAAAAAAATTATGTTGTATTATTGGTATATTTATTTTTAGTATTGGTAAATGATAAAAATAAAAACCAGCCACAATATTTGAAATAATTAGTTTATACGTATCTACAATAATAATTGTAGTGACATAATATAAGCACAATAATATACCCAAATTAAATTATAGGTACCTACGTAATATAATATACCATTATATTACATTAACTGTGATGTATAATTTAATTGGATCAATTTTGACGTCCATAACAATTAGTGGGTGCAATTCTACTATAGGTAGGAGCGCTAAGTATAATGTGTAAAAAGGATATTATGTACATTATAATTACAACGATCCATCATTGCCATCAAATATTATAATATAATCAATTATAATTAAGACCAATCGACGAATAATTTTCATATGTACAACGAAAAGCATTTATTTCTCCGTCACAAAAACACGACGCATCACCGAAAATTGAACAACCCTAATGATTGAAATATATATATATATAAAAACAACGTATTATTATTTATTACATTCACGAATGAGAAGATGCCTTTGATATATTATTTAAATATAATAAGGGTACAGAGAAACGTAAAAATGCACCGAATACGGTATATTATATAAATGAGTAAAATGTGATACGAATTGTACAATATCAAACTCAGTATTTATACGCCTGCAAATACTGGCGGGAAATGGTTATTATTTCGTTTTAGTGATTACAATATACCGCTAAAAACATTTTAAGTACATGCGATATTTACACGAAAAAAACGCGTTGTGCCGACAAACACGATACTGCGTTTTTGAGTAAGTATATTTATAAATTCCCGTTTTATATATATATGTATATATTTATCGCGGTTATCCATCTCACCATCAAGTATAATACTGCGTAATTGCATCAATTTAAAAAAGTTTTTTTTTTTACTATTATTATTATTATTCTACATTTTAGTGTCCAGTTGTGACCGTCCGCTTAAAACCGTATCGAATCAATCGGGTAAAAAGCTAATGTCATAGTATTATTACAATACGTCGTAGTGCGCACTCGATTAACACGATTACTAAATTCGGGCGTGCGTGTGTGTGTCACTATGCATATTATGTAACGTTTACAACCGATATTTATATAATATATATATATATATATACTTTTATTGTTATACTGCAGGCGGGCCGCGACTATATTATTATTACAACAGTAAATAATATGTTATCCATAGGCTATACCATTAATATATGTGATATACGAGTGTGTATGAAACGTATGGGTTGACGGTTGTGTGCGTTCGCGCGCCGAACGAGAATGATGCGTTTCGGGAGTAGCGAGTAACATTTCAATGACACCTACACACGTGTGGCCCAAGTCCTCCGTGTCATGTACTGATATATTGTACATCTATATATTCTATATACTCTATAGAGTATAGGTGCATTGCACCGTGAAAACTCGAACCGCGTGTGTCAAATTGTTTGTGTCGTCGGTGTAAGACAAAAGTTCAACGCGCGTTTCCGTAACCGTCCGCGTGTTTTATACACGCCTATATAGTATAATAATATAACGTTATATTACAGTCACACGGCATAATATATATATACATATTATATAGTAGAAAACATCGGTTCGTACAATACTCGTCTAGCATTCGTGTGTGTATAGTATTATATTATACAATATACGTATAATGATAATATTATATATATATATGTATAGTTATATTATATCGTTTTGTACCAATTAGTACCGCTCGTTACCCGACACTTGTTACCAGTTTGTTTTAAAAAAATATATATTTTCCACCCATCTGTGTGTTATAATATAGGGTCATATGTATCGTGGAAAAACACACAGCACGTCTTTTTGAGTTTCTTATCCGATTACTGTCGTGTAACGTCGTTATTTTACCCGAAAAAATATGTGGAACAAGGTGATAAGGAGACACCCTCGTGTCGTGGTTTTTTTTATGTCCAAAAACTCACACCATTTTATTTTCAGATAACCTTATACGGGCGTTATGCAAGACATCCAATAAAAAAAATGCACCTATAATTATACGTATATATATATATATATTTGTATAACTATGCGTAAATAATATTTATATGTAGTACACTGTACACCTCTAATTGCCGTGGAGGTCACCTGAACGTGTAAAATAAGCATTTCTTTTGTGCGACCCAATGTACATTAAACGTACTTACCTAGGTATATTATATAACAACAGTGACTTCTGATACAAGATTCAGTGTGTTTTATCGACGAGTAGTAAAAATATCGGGGACAATGTTTGCAACACACGTTGTACGAGCCATAAAAAGCAAACCTGTAAGCGATATGAACTAGCAAAAATAAAATATCGTAACATTATATTTGTTATTTCTATTTTATGTATTGTATACATCTATTTCTCTGGACTGAAATACATAAAAGTCTGTGCTTTGCAACCGTTTTTATAATATAATGGTTTGTTATATATACTTATCGTTTATAGATTACAATACAATACATTATAACATTAATATGATGAAATTCTTTTTGTATATTCGACAACACATTTTTAAGTTAAAAACTGCAGAATAGTGAATTAAAACAAAAAAAAATCATCAATTTAATATCAAACTCTACTTCTAAAAGATATTTAAAATATTAGAATATTAATTTTTTATTTTTTTACATTGTGTTTATAGAAATTTATACAATTTATTTCAATCTTTTTTTCTCATTATGTAGGTATCTATTTAGTATTTTCTCTATGTTTATTTATATAACAGCCAACTTGTACACTATGCAGTTATAAAGTTGTGTAATAGCTAATTTAAAAAAAAAAATGCCTATTTGGTAGTATATGGATAGAAATAATAACATAGACAATGCTATACCTATCAAATATAAATAGTAAATTATTTTGCGTTGTTAACTAATATCTTATTATAATAAATCAACGTACATAAATACGTACATAGTTAGGTTACACGAAATGTTAAAACGATCAACGATTAAAGGATATAACGAATGAATAGTAATATCAACATATTTTAAATAATTTTTCTTTATTTTATAAAACTATGAAATACTGGATGAATATCTGGATGCTTTAGAAACACTTCGTAGTAAATACTTAAGAAAATTAATTACAATTTTAAAATATATATTATAGACAATATTTGAAGAATTGAATGCCTACGTTTAAATATACGTGTTAGTCTATAGGTTATGCATATTTGAATTAATATAGTTACTAATCATACTATTTATATTATAATGAATCTATACTAGCTATCTATCTATCTAGCTTTATTCGTTAAAATTCATATTTACCCCACAATATCTTAACAGTATAAAATTGTTTATTTTCCTTCGACGTGTTTTTCTTTGAGCAAAAAATATTACTACATGGATCAATAAAAACTAAAAATGAAATTCTGTGTTCAGTAGACCATAAATTCTTGGAATTCGTGGAATTAAATAACATTGATGATAAACAAAAAAAATCACAGTTAAATAGCGGTTGTAAATCATAAGGAAGTTAAAATAATTGAGAAACGTATATATATATATACGTATTATGAACTGCAATAAAAACGTTATTGAAGTAAAGAACTTAAACGATCGAATATAAATACATATAATCATTTGTAAATAAATAAATGTATCACTAAAGTATCAATAGTTTTATTATAAGTAGTATCATTATAGTATATAAGTTGTAATTTAGTATCTAATAGCATAATAATTATCGATTAAAATATTTAAACTGAAAGTAACATTACTCGCTCGCAACTAAATTATAAGTCCTTTCTATATTATACTCAATAAAACAACTAACCGGTTACTTACAATCGATAATAATTGTTTCAAACTTGTATTTACTTTAAACGATTATCGACACTCGATTCTATTATACAATACTTGATTAGAAAATACGAACAAACTAGTCAAATCAACATAATTTGTAGTAAAGTTAT
The DNA here is from genome assembly GCF_020882245.1 of Rhopalosiphum padi. NCBI lineage: Eukaryota > Metazoa > Arthropoda > Insecta > Hemiptera > Aphididae > Rhopalosiphum > Rhopalosiphum padi. The sequence goes on from NC_083598.1 coordinate 56,062,022, forward strand.
TATGTAAATGGCGCCATTAGGATTGATTTGAAATCCAAAACGCATATCGTTTAATACGACACACGACCGATTCGACATTGAACCAATAACGGTGACCTGGAAAAAATTCTACGGGGAACCTTAGATTTTCGCAAAATCTGCATGGTAAAGCGTCAACACTACATAACACAACTAGGCAAATATTATTCTACTAAAATATAATTAAAATCAGTATATTATACTGAAATCCATATTCAAAATCGTGTTTAACGATGTCCTAGCAAACGAAAATTGGAGATTCTCGATGATGTAAAAAGTTATACGATGACAAAAATAACAGATCAATACGATTCCCCAATTATAAAGAACATTATTAAAAAACCTACCCGAAACATAATCATCGTCGTATCAGGGGGTATACCTCTATAGTCTATACCGTTTTGTTATTACCTAAACAAGTCGGTCTGCTATACTATACGATCGATTCGCAAGTATTATGAGACATAAAATAATATCAATAATAATATCGAATTACGGTGTGTACACAAAATATACTCACTGTGATTTAGTGGCAATAATTATTCGTCGTCGAAAATTGATGAAATGAAAATCGATCTTCGGAAACCGCTGGCTAAAGTACAACTGTTATACGGCAACACAGACAAGCACCGACAGTGGTCGACCGGAGAATGAACGGCGGCGGCGGCGGCGGCTACAGCTACGTCGGTGACGACACAACGGCGGCAGAGTGCGTGTGTATGCATGTGTGTGTTTGTGTGTGCGCGCGTGTGGAAATTCACACAGCTTTGCCGTTTTGTTCGCGTGGAACGAGCACCCGGCCGGAGAAGAAGTCGGTTTTGGTCGTATGAAACCGAAAAAATGTTTAGAACAACAATACGCAGTAAATAATAATGTTAGTATTTACTAATTGTTACTATTATTATTATTATTATTATTATTATTATTATTATTATTGTTATTAGTGATGCAAATGAAATACAAAATATACGGACATATACGGTATAGTGTGATGGAGACCGGACCTGCAGATGCGGCTAAGCCGGACGGTCGCAGTGCGGTGGACGATGATGTATACACGGAACGGAATTAAATCGTAATCGTTAAATCGCGTACACGCACGGACGGACGACAGCTAAATTAATATAAATCGCTGGCGTTTTATTATCATGACCGACGTCGTCACTCTGTGTATCGACGCCTCGGGCAATTAATAACAACAAAAAACGCAACACGAATATATTTATAATAATACGATATTCCTATAATCAAACGCACGGTCTGTATGCGACTTCACGAATCCGACGGCGTATAGGACGATTGTTCAGGCCCAGATTCACACTGATGCAATGGGTGCGTGTGCACTTCGATCCGATACTCTGGGAACTCCATATTATTTAAAACAATATTATTTAATTGTAAATATTTTGATTTTTTTTTCTTTTTCATTAATATGCTAAATATATATATATACCTATGTTTTTAATCGGCCGTATTGATGTTTAAAAATACCCAATTAAAAATTAAATTCAATAATAGACCAAAAGACAATAATGATTATTTAATCACCTACGTATGTTAACACAATCATTGTGTCAGCAGTACTATAGCTGTAATTGAAAAACATAAATAATTATCATAGTTTCGGAAAAATTACCGTTTCTAAATAAACAAAACTGTGTGAAACGTTTATTGAGTATAATATTTGGAAATATTAAATGAGGAGTCTAGTTTCAAAGTGTACAATCTCCACCTTTCATGAAAAATAAGACAGATACCGTGTCGTATAAAATGTTAATCGCTGAATTCCAATAACACATTTTCGTTGAGCAAAATGGCCAAACCCTATTATATTTTTTAACTAAAAAATTACATTTAGTTTCAAAATTTACAATCTCCTTGTATGTTGTATGTGCTAGGTTAAGTTACTTACCTTTAATACATTTAAATCGTTTAATAATGTATTATACTTATTTAAAAATCTCTAATTTAAATTTACTGGTGGTATAAGAGGAATTTTTGTAATTAGGTATGCTAAAATTTAGATGTAGTTACCTTTATAGAGTGTAATATACTAGAGTCTAAGGTTACAAATTGGCTCTTGTACTTGATCCACATTTCTTTTAATCAGCCCTCAGGGTAGGTAATATTTTGCGTGATTTTTGACATGACTGTGGTAGGAAATTATTATTATATTATTTTTTCAAATCCTTTTTATATAAGTATATGTCCTTTGCGGTACATGAAAAAAAAATACCAGTGTTTACTCGCATGCGCTACCATTCAGCACGGAAACGTTATCGATTTAAACTTTACATATATTATGTTAATTTTTCGTTATACTTTGACGACGGTGCTCGCCGAAGATAGGTATACTACGATTTTCAATTTATATTATAATATATAAAGATTTTTTTTTAAGAACTATTTTCTATCTATACTCCTCTATCATTAACACCACAACTTTCTCACAGCCACGTCGATAAATATTTATTTTATTTAGACACCATGTTTATGTGTGTTTACACCGCATAACCACCGATCTAGTATTAACTCGATTACTATAATATATTATGTACCATGTAGGTACCAAATCATAATATTATTATACCTATAGGCTTCAACTATAGCTATTACTGTATGTCAATAAATTATATAATTAATCGTACTCGTACCATGACTGGCATGACAGTCGGCTAACGCGTGACAATTTATTATTTTCCGAGCGAATTCCTCGAAAATTGTGTCATCTCCGTGCAGTTTTTTTTTTTTTGTTTCGACTATTGAGTAAATAGCTTAGTGCATCCGTTTACACAAGCTGATTTTATTATAATAATTATTCAACATAATATATCAACGGAACTCCGCGCGCAGTTACTGTCTACCACACTGTATTAGCAGCAATGCTCGACTTGTATGTTTAATTTATAATATCATTATATAATATAATAAATTCAGTTGCAAATCCGGAATAAGATTTAGTAGATAAGTGGACAAAATCCTACTGAACATGTTAATCGCTTGAAAGTTAATTGGTAAAGACGTAATTATCTTACTAAAACATAATACATTTACATATATAGTTCTTTGAACCTAAAACGATCTTACTGATTAGTATTTTATGAGTTACGGGTAAAGTTCCTATTTTAAATTTAATTTTCCAGTTATCATAATAATATAGTAAAATTAAATTAATTAAAAAGCAATGATGTTTAGGTGTTTAGTGTGGTAATGAAAAACCCTCATTTTACACTCTAAATTCACTTCTTCAATAATTATAGGTAGTACTTACAATTATAATGTATATATCGATTTTATTTTTCAAAAATTGTTACAATCATACGCAATCGGTATATTAATGAAATGAAATGATTTTCGACGATTTTTCAATGCTTTTAAAGTATTTGGTAAGTGAATTGTTCCGAATAAATAAAATCTTGCAAACTATTTAATAATGTATAATGGACAATAGTATAAACACATTTATATAACGGCACCAAAATCAATTTTGTTTGTCATAAATACAATAGTATATTATACTAATAGATCAATGGGTCAGTGGGGCATTAAGGACTAGGGTCGTAAGGGTTGGTTGGGGAAATGGTAAAAATTATATAACAGCAGTAACAAAATCATGAGACTAAACAGTAGTTATTTAATTAGATCGATAAATTATTATAAATAGGGTCGTCGACGAGGGTTGTAGGGACAACAACAAATTATATAGTTTCAAAAAACTAACCTTATCAGAAATTCATTGTTTTTTAATTAAACATAATCTAAACTCGACACACATCCCATAGATTTATAAATGTACAATAACTCTAACGTGTATATTGATTATCAGATATTATTATTATACGTTTTCGTGCAGACGGTTGGACACTATACTGTGCTAATGACGTAGTATTTTGTATTAATTTCTCAACTCTGTGATGGTATTGATCGTCGTATTACTTTCCGATAGTATATATAATATGTATAATTATGTTCATCCTACGCGCGTTTACTTATTGTATTCCGACCATCACGGGGGATGATTGTGGGATGTGACGAGGACGAGGCACAAAACGATATAACGCAGCACCGAATGTTCACCCCGTTTGAGCCCTCAGACCGCAATTCTGATTTAAGTCCGTTTACCCGGTTATTGGTACCTGTATATTATAATATAGCTGTGTACGGTATACCTGAAAACCAGTTGTATAATAATAATAATATACGTCGAAACCATATATTATTGTCAATTACTTGGTAATACGAAAAACGCATCGATATGGTATTATTATGAATTATAATCCTAAACATTATAATATACCTATCATTATTATGCTATGTAAAATAAACAATATATTATACGGTCCACACGCAGCGTGTCAATAACTGTGCTACCGCGGCTATTACCGCCGAGCGACCTGCGGCCCGAGCTGCGCGTCCCGTTTTTCACGCGCGCGCCGACGGTGGCCGCGGAGTGACCCAATTCCTCTGTGTCGTCTCCGGCGGCGGAACGCGCGTGCGCGCGCGCGCGTTACATGCCCTCCACCGCCGACTCATCGATCCGACAGCGCGCCGAGCAGCTGCTGCCGTCCGCGGGACGAGCGAACAGCTGACGGCGACCGCCGCCGCCGCCGCCGGGACGAAAACAAAAACAAACAATAAACGCCTCCCGGCAGAGACCGCAGTCGTGATAATGATATTACACTGTTATTGGAATTCCGCAATAATTATAATAACGTCATTGGTTATTAATCATTGTGCTGTCGTGCTGTATGCGCCTTTACAATATCATATTATGCACGCGAGTCCAAAGTCCCCGTATGCCCGTCATTTAGGGGGGGGATGGGCGAAAGGGGCCATTCGATCCTCATTCCGTAACCCTTTTTTTTATCGTTTTTAAATCATAACTGTCTAACAATATTATAAGTCCACACTATTAACCTACCCAGTCATCGCCTTACCGTGATGGTTTGGTATAGTTTGGTACTATTCGTTTCGAATTCCGTAGCGTCGGCAGAAAATATTTACTTTACAATATTATTACGGACACCACGAAATTACGCAAATACCGCATAATTTGGTACTGTAAAATATATTGCTTATCATTAAAGTGGTCAGCTAATGCCTGCAGAAATGTAATATAATGGATATTATTTAGGTATCGCGATACTTTGTTTACAATTGTACGTATGAGATAATGTCTTTCAAATCGCGTGTGGATAAAAATAATGGGCACCGCGTGAGAAAAAAAATCAAATTTAAATAAGACCCTGCGGCCCGCGTGTATATATTGAGATACACCTACGTACAACTCTGTCAAGTCTGTTTGTCACATTCGCATACATCTACACGTGCGCACGCGCTCCGCTATTCTTTTTCATGTCACGCGGCCGTTCGATTATATTATAAGTGCGAACGTCGATATTATATCCACAAGCGAAACGTACCCTCTGTTATTGTTTGCTGTCATTTCATATTTTTTTTCCCCGCTATCCTTTGTACACAAGGTCCGTGTCCTCGACTTTATATTATTTATGTTTGAACAGGTAGATCCGTAAAATGAATTGCAGAAAGCCGGTGTCGTTTAAATCGATAATCTCCAATCTAAAACAACTGGTATCTTTTTTTTTAAATGTTATTAAAATATTAAAATAGAACGCGCCGCTGTGTACTATATTTTTTTTCCACGCCGAACAATTAACAAAAAAGACCCATGTAAATGCCACGAACAGCAGTCAGTTGACAGTTCATTGAACTCGACATTTTATACGATAGCAAACTGAAATATCCCGCTCCGGCTACAAAGCAAAATATTATACATTTATATAAGGGCGTTGGTTATATAGAGCAGTATATTCTATAATCAATGATATAGGTAATACATTGGTAAATATAAAATAGGTAAGTACAGATTAACATGAAACTTTCCGTTTCCTCTGACTACTTATTTTCAGTCCATATTATTATTAATTTTTTTAATCATTCTTCGTTCCTTGTTAGAAAAAAACATTATTCTAATATTTATTTTACTTTATACGTAGGTAAATTGGAGTATCGGGCTTTACTGTGCATGAAACATATCAAATATTCCTCAATTCTTTAAAATCCTTTATAACTAAGCACAAAAGAAAATAATATCATGTACTTTTATCAATGCGTAGTATCTGTGTCTCTTGCATTGTTATAATAATAATAATATAATGTCGTATAAATCATATAATACAATAAGTTATTAACCAGCTCTTTTCTTAAACCGGTGAACCTGCCCGTTTATTTAATTGAAATAAAATCGGAATAGAACACAATGGACGGGCTTATCGTTACTTATTAATATGTTCGCTAATACAGTCGACAAAAAATCACTACTAAACGTGGAAACACGTGTTTACAGCATATCGCTTAAAAGTTTAACAAATGAATGGGTTTTTTTTCTTGGTCTATAAAGTTTTTACAGGAAAATATGAATTTAATTTGCAAAAATATTTGTTTATTACTATGTTGCTATACAGCCTAGTACAGGTATTTAAAGTTTTAAACATTCTGAAAAGGATTTACATGAGTAGGTACATACTATATTATTGTATATTATTCGATTTTGATAAAAGTTTAAACAACATTCAGAAAAGTTTGAATTTATTAAATCTATTAGACTTACTTGTTATCATCACTGGTTATCGGTATACATAGACAGGGAGTCAGACAGATTGGGAGTCGGGAGAGGAGAGATCCGTATTTAAAAAAAAATGTATTATAAATATTTTATGTTTTATAAAGCATTTTCATGTTGCGTTGTTTTTATATAGTGAAAAAAAGTCCCGAAGAATTGACCCCTTTATCGTATGTGCCCCCACTAGCTATCATAAAATATATCATATAGTATCATAAATAATCATAATTATTAAAAATAAATTTTTTATCTAAATAAATTGTACTAAGGTGTCAGGCTATATGGCGTTAAAAAAATAAACCCTGTTATACCTACTACTCGAAAACTTTAAATATAAACAAGAATTAAATATTTATTACGTAGTTGACATAATATTATTTTATTATATAATTTAATAACTGATGGTAAAACGCAAAACTAGGTTTATTAATTTTTCTCAGCATGATAATAGGTTAACTAGTGTCATAAGTGTCAACAATGATTAGTACCTATTATGAAATCAACGTATTATCGGGTAATATATGCATTCACTATCGCTATTCTGAATCTTTTTTAAATGTTTGAACGGTAATACATTAATACCACTAATACTACACGTATTACCTAATATTTAATATTGGTAATATTTAAAATACATATTTATAATTTATTTAAGTAAAGTTAACGTATAAGTGTTTATGTTATGTCACGTAACCATGACAAATAAAAAAAAAGTTAAACATTCTACACAATGGTATGTCAATCGGTTTGGTTAGTCTTAAATATTTAAGTATAAACATAAACTTAACCTAACCTATAAAGTTATTAGTAACACTTATTAAGGTAATTATATTGTATTTTGAAGATGCTGCTAATATGTAAAATATATGTGATAACCAGATACCGGATGTGAATTAAAATATCAAAATGAATGTAAAATTTATAGGCGATAGATATGTTAAAAATACAAGTTTATTTTTGTTATAAATTATAAATTTTATGATATTGATGTTGAATATTCAAAAAACTAGTTGCGTCTACGAATGCATCAGAGCCTTCCATTAAAGTTCATTATAATATTAATTTTAATTGTATATCTATATTAAATATAAATTGGGCTTACGTCCGTATCATAAGCTTAAATAAATATATAAATATTGCCATGTTATTCAAAGGCAAAAAAGTTGAAAGTTAGTTTTTAATAATTATAAATTAATGTATGGAAATACGCTGTAAATAATATATATATATATAATTATTAAAGGGTTAATTAATGAAGATATCTCATATAGGTATGTAGTTATATCCACTATAATAATAATATTATCAACAATGTACATCGGGTCATTTTTTAACTAAATATTTCAATTTCGATCAAAATATCTTATATTTATATATTTGTATATAAATCTGTACTGAATTGTATATCTTTATATATTTATCTGTTTCATTTACCTATTTATAAACTTAAAAGTATGTAAAATACCTTCTTTAAACCTAATAACTAATTTTAATATAAAATATTTTTTCCACTATATAGGTAGTATTTAGTATACAAATAATTTAAAAGTATGATCATTATGAAAAAAAAAATGAATAATTATTTGTGGACCTGACTTAATAAAAATAATAAAATAATAAAGGTTAATACTTGATAAATTATTAAAATGCCTCGCTTAAGTAACGAGTAATCTAAATAAGAATTATCAAGAAAGGTGAGTGAATATAATAATAATTAATAAATTCCAAAAAAAAGGTAGTGACTTTAAAATTATAATTTTTTTTAATTTTGTAGTATTGTATTTCAGCTTAAAACTCCTAAGTATGAAAAAATAAAATAATAATGAATACTCATTGTCCCTAATTATATTAAATTATAAAGTATAATAGCATACTTAAATGCGTTATTGGTGTATTGAGGAAAATAGCATATTTGCAATCTGACAACTGATGAAGACGGTCAAGGTGTTCCACAGTGTTCACACTAGACAAATTTTGAACTTAAACAAATACAAAAGTATATTAGCCAATAATGTATAAAAGATGTAACCCAAAATATAATTTTAGTATTCTACATAAAAATAAATAATTTATAATAATATAATTACAAATTATTACTGTTAATTGTTACAAATTGAATAAGTTCTTGGTTTTCTTATAATACAGTCTTATCTGTACCAGACACCAAGTTTTTATAATGTGAAATAAATTATTATGATTATAATATGATATATTAAATATTAATAAATTAAATAAAAATAATATAGTTTTATGAAATTATTCAGAAGAAAGCTTTTCAAAATGTTATGTTATATTCGGCCAATGCGAACATTACCTAATTCTACAATTATATTCAAGGCAATAATTGGCTAACGAATATTGATGATATTTTTTCATCCGGATAATGTAAAAATTACACGATAGTAAATTTTAAATATTAACCATTACATATTTTATACTTTACATATTACAACTAAGTGGCTTTAGCTCTCCATCCCATTTAGAAATGTTATGCTGTTATATGCATTATATATATTATACTTACTAATTATAATTTTATATAATTAATAGTTCACATGTGAAACGTCTAAAAATGTATACATTTAAAATATATAAACAAAATGTTTGATATAATCTCATCCATTCCTATTTTATTACGTATGAACATTATATTTATTGTATTTTATTTGAAAAAAATGTAGCCCCACCTTACAACCTTTTATATTTGTACCTGAATATTATATATAGTTTAAAAAAGCTAGACATTTTCAAGATGAAAACGTTGATAATATACATATATATATATAAAGTAAAATTCGCTTAGTAAAACGCAGCAAGTATAGTATACTTAAATAAAACAAAATAATGTAGGTGCATATAAATATTTGAGGCAGACATGAGGTCAGTGAACACATAAAATATATATAGCTTCTACCTACTAATAATTTTATATCTTGTCAGAGTAATCAATAACGATCAAATATCTATATATTAATAACACGTCTTATTGCAATAGTATTATACTGTATGACTAAGTACTAAGTTACTTGTACACTAAACCTATATTATTTGAATAATAAATGGTTTTTTTAATCAACTCAGCATTCAAAAGTAAAAAAATATACAATTAATGTAAAAATTATGCGTTATACGCATAGACATATTAATAATAATATTAAATAATATTTATTAATATGTCTATGGTTATACGACATACGTGGCGTTTTGTAAGTTAGTTAGAAATTGACGTTGATAAAAAAAAAGGATTATAACCTACAGTTTGCAGGTAACGTAACGGCATAGTAGCTCAGAGTGACACTGTTTCTGTAAACAGAGGTCCCTGTTGATGTTACACAATTTTCACCAGGTTATTCACAGATCTCATCAGTTCTTGCATCTACACTCGTCACTCGTCAGCTTATCTGTGACTACGTGAAACGACATTATACGCATTTCTGGATCCGTGAACTTTTTTGATTTGATGTCTATGACAGTGTCGAGTATATTGTGCATTGGCAACGACTGGCTCTGTAAACTCTGTGTAGAGTGTAGGCTGTATAGAGTGTAGATGGTTTAATATAATACCATTATGTTCAGTTTTCGGTCGATTGTCGCGATTTCTTTTGATAAAACTTTACAGTTTTATGATATTCTCTAACTAGTAACTAATAACAATAAAACTATGATAAATACACTACAATTCCTATTAATAATGAGTAATGACTTTTCAATAGTTTATATAATTATATCGAAGGATTGAAGAGAAATCATGTTCATATCGTTGCAATATAGGTACGAAACGAAAATCGAAATACATATTTTTCGCCACCATTGGTTTTCCAATCATATTTCGTTTTGAATTTGGTATTACATCATCCACACATATTATTCTGCTTAGTCGATTATTATTACACCAATGTAATGTATTTTCTATAGATGTCTAAATGTAATATCATATATTTAAGAACGTACAAAATGGAAAAAATAAATTAGGATATAGATGCTTTGATGTGAATAACACACAGTGAAGTCAAATAAGTAATTTTTCACAATTTTAATATAAAATCAAGGTGATGGATATTGTATATATACTAAGAAAAAATGTATCGTCAAGATGATTCAGTGTTATAAATGGTTAGCAACAAAATTGAAAAACGACGCATACGTATATTAAACCATTACATATTCAAGACTATAAAATGGAAAAACAATGATAGTAAATTTGTTGGCGCCGCGTCCGATCCTACTTTTGGAAATTCGCGGTTATCGGACACGACTCGCGAGGTGTTGGAAACGGGAAAATGTTATCCGGTATATATATATTATAATAGCACTTCAATATACGAGTGCATATAACACCACCAAAAATGTATATTAAATAAATAGAATATAATAATAATAATCAATGCAAACGGCTTAACAGTCTAATAAAGGTGGGCGCCCATGAAATAATAATAAAATAAATAATTTGTGTATATGACGATTACAATAAATCAAACAGTACAATTAATGAAAATACAAAAAAATAGGTTAACGATACCGACACCGCTCGAGCTCTGCCTAGTGGTCCGGAACGCTGGAACAATGATGATGATATTGAGATGCACGCGTCACACCAGGTGACGAAAAACACCGTGTTAGATTCTGTGGCGACAACACACAGAAGAGCTCGTCTAAACACGTTGTTTTCTCGGACAGCACGTTACACGACGCACACGAATGTAATATAATAATTAATTTTGGTGTATGAATACCAGCACAGCAACGCAACTATGCGTGATTTTATGGCAACAACGCACAAAAAATAAAAACCTCGTCGACCACGTGGCCGAACAAGACGCGAAAAAGGCACAACTGCGGTGACGATACGCGATGCCACGACCGGCAAAAAAGGTATATCGACCGTTGCGGTCGACCGCTGGAAAAGAACGCGTATAAGTTCGCAAAATGCCACAACGGCTTAAAATATGTATACAAACGCATTTACCACACACGCGGTTTGGCCGCACAACCCGGCACAAGGCGGCGAACAGACGCAACGATGCGTCAGGCCCGAACGCCAGGAAAAAAGTGTAATATCTAATATAAAGGCTGGCCGATGGCGGCACAGCTTATATAAAATTAGCACTCACGGCTTCGGTACGATGGCGAACTTCGAAGAGGGAGGGGGGAAATTGATAAGTCGCGATAATGCGCTTTAGTAGATCCGCGTTCGAACATCCTCCCCTCGTGAGGCTTTGCATCACTTGCGTTGACGAGAGAACCGGATCGGAAGTCCAATGAAGATGGAAGTACGACGTCAATAGCTGCCGGTCTCATAACCTGTTACAAATTGTAGTGCCAATGGCTCACATTATTTTTTTTTTTTATAAGGAGAGAAAAAATCATTAAACACATATATAATAGAAAAAAAAAAAAAAAAAAAAAACAATCCAATGAACAGAATATGATTCAGGTAATAAATAATTGTAAAAATACAAAAAAAAAATATATTAAGGACGTATGTCCGTACAACAAAATGAAATTCGCAAAGGCACTATAAAAAATAATTAATAATTTTGTAAAAGTGAAATAAACATAATTTATAAATTTATAATTAAACAATCATTTTACTAGTCGTAAGACGATATCAAAATAATGTACACAATTATGGACACAAAACAATAGTGCCGCTTGAACAAAATAATATAAATTACAAAATAATAATAATAATACCGATCAAATTATATTTCGGCTTTATACATGAGGACTCCCCCCGTTCCAACACCCAACCAGTAGCGATATGTCTATACATAGTTAAATAACGTGCAATACAATAAAATAATTAACAGGTGGTTGGGTTGGTGAGCCAGACGCGTCGTGTCAAGGAGCACAGTGCTTATAGGTGACACAAAAGGACGCGACAATGATAGTAAATCATTTTCAAATTATTGGTGGGTAATAATGCCACCATGGACATATTACATCACTCCTTACCTTTCGACGGACAATTATTAGCCGCAATTCGTACATATGTAACGGGTCTGCCCCCTGTCCCGATGACGATGCGGAACGCATCGTGGTACTGACACACGGATTGGTGGAGCACAACAATCGGTGCAATCGGTGACCGAAGTGCTGTGAGACGCAAGAGATCGACGTTACGTAAATGGTACGTTCGCGCTTAGACCGGGCTAAGCGCCGCGGTCGACCGCCTCCGTCAAAAACTATATACGGAAACAAATTACTTGGAGGTAATATATACGATACCCAAGCTTCGCAAATGACAACAAGGACCGACGGGTCACAGTTATGTCGACCACGAGTGGCACTCTTACGACGCCTATGAACCACAGTATGCAACATGTGGTCAATATTACAAGTACGCGTAGACAATTGGTTGGTCATATCAACAATACGCGTGATACACGACGACAGAAATTTGGGTAAATCACATAAGGATAGCGACGGAGATGAGTCGTCCCATTCCAACGGATCGCCGTTCGCTCCATGTGTGTTACACCAGTATAAGAGGAGTCGGGCTGGAATAATCGGCATTATGCCACGCAACGCCCTATCGACGTTCGATGATTTAATATACTGTCCAAAGAAACCGGTCATTAACAATGTGCGGATCTGATACCCGCGATTGAACATATATTTTTTAAACGATTTGTGAAGGCCTATTACCCAAACCACGATACTTGTCACGTCTGCCCATTGACGTAATGACGACGGCGATCCCATCACGTATTGAAGACGGCGACGCGCAGGTAAATAATATATCGATAACGACGGATACGCATCGCGATAGCGTTCCGGATTTTGTACGCACATTGTAGGCCTACGGAATACCACGGGGTGGAGTGGGAACACAGGCGGCGGCGGCGGCGCGACTACGCGCTTTAACACGGCCGAACCTTTAACAAAGTTCAATGACCACTTATGAGCTCCATTGGCAGCGCGGACTGCACAGATAATATCGGGGGGGAGGAGCGGCCCGTTTCTAAACAAATCATAAATACACGGCCTTACGAAATTCGGCGATCTCATTACAGGCCCGAGCGTAAAAACCAACTTGGCCAATGGTGACCTGAACGTCAACAAATTACAATCTAACATATCATAATCACGATTCAACAATGGTGTGGCGGTTGGGCGGGACACGACTGAATTTATATCGGACGCAGACGGACGGGTCGGTAACACTTCCGAAAAATGTCCACTCGGAAAACTAATACATTGGCTGCGGACAGTCTTCGACGTTCGCGGAATTGACTCAAAGGTCGTCGGATGTGCTTTAATAATACGCTCCGTGCCCATATGACATATTTGTGTCCAAACGGTTTTGGACATGTCGACAAGTTTGCGCATGGTAGAATGTAAGTCTAACGAATACTCGTCCGCCCTGTTAAGCTCAAACAAACAGTTTAATACGACCAGATCAAAAGACTTGAACTCGTGCCACAAAGAGTCTAGGTCAGCCACGTAAAAGGAGTACAGGGAGACTAAGCTATTGTCGGTAACGACACGTAATGCCACATCATGTGTGCTTCGAATTTGCGCAATCACAGTCGCGCGCTTTATAGTATTCAATTTTAATAATCTTGTAAAACGACGGAGACGCTCTTCATCTTCGGCCATGGTAGCGGACCCCACCCTACGCTACTATGGAAGACTACAACCGAATGAATTCTTACGAATTAAATCACAACACGGTATAAACAACCGGAGTGAACGGACAATACCCAAAATGTTATATAAAATATTTCACAGCGACCGGCGCGAATAATAAATAATAATAATGATATATCGGCGATATCACTTCAACGACAGGCGCAAATTACGTAGTATACCTACGACGTTAGTGCAATTGATATATCGGAGATATCAATGTCGCAACCGACACGACTAATTAAGTGTAGTTTAGATATATCGACGATATCAAAACTGACGGCTATCGCGTATACGCATTAACTTATTGAATATATCGACGATATCCAGGTGATGCGTAGAATTACCTCTAACGTTAATCTACAGTACAGCTGATAGCAAACACCACGACCAACGCGCGGTTAACTTAATGTTAATAAACGCCTATATCAGCCATATACTACTATCTGCACTATGCGCGCATCACACATTAACTTAATTTAATTTAACAGTACCTAAATAGTACTAATAATAATAATCACCCACGGGGAAGGCCGGTCAACTAATACACACGTATAGACAATAAATGTCAACGTCCGGGGAACACCCAAGCACTGTACTTAGCACCAAAATACCAAGGCAAAACACGAACCAACACACCGCTACCGAACCCCCCACTGAGGTCGGAACCACGCTCTGCTACCAAATGTTGGCGCCGCGTCCGATCCTACTTTTGGAAATTCGCGGTTATCGGACACGACTCGCGAGGTGTTGGAAACGGGAAAATGTTATCCGGTATATATATATTATAATAGCACTTCAATATACGAGTGCATATAACACCACCAAAAATGTATATTAAATAAATAGAATATAATAATAATAATCAATGCAAACGGCTTAACAGTCTAATAAAGGTGGGCGCCCATGAAATAATAATAAAATAAATAATTTGTGTATATGACGATTACAATAAATCAAACAGTACAATTAATGAAAATACAAAAAAATAGGTTAACGATACCGACACCGCTCGAGCTCTGCCTAGTGGTCCGGAACGCTGGAACAATGATGATGATATTGAGATGCACGCGTCACACCAGGTGACGAAAAACACCGTGTTAGATTCTGTGGCGACAACACACAGAAGAGCTCGTCTAAACACGTTGTTTTCTCGGACAGCACGTTACACGACGCACACGAATGTAATATAATAATTAATTTTGGTGTATGAATACCAGCACAGCAACGCAACTATGCGTGATTTTATGGCAACAACGCACAAAAAATAAAAACCTCGTCGACCACGTGGCCGAACAAGACGCGAAAAAGGCACAACTGCGGTGACGATACGCGATGCCACGACCGGCAAAAAAGGTATATCGACCGTTGCGGTCGACCGCTGGAAAAGAACGCGTATAAGTTCGCAAAATGCCACAACGGCTTAAAATATGTATACAAACGCATTTACCACACACGCGGTTTGGCCGCACAACCCGGCACAAGGCGGCGAACAGACGCAACGATGCGTCAGGCCCGAACGCCAGGAAAAAAGTGTAATATCTAATATAAAGGCTGGCCGATGGCGGCACAGCTTATATAAAATTAGCACTCACGGCTTCGGTACGATGGCGAACTTCGAAGAGGGAGGGGGGAAATTGATAAGTCGCGATAATGCGCTTTAGTAGATCCGCGTTCGAACAAAATTGTTAATACGAATAATGATATACGATAAGTGATAGTATGATATAATATATTACTCGAAGATAATAAAAATAATAATAATATATTTTATATTGTCATTTATTATACTTTTGAAAAATCTCACCACAAGAAAACCTAAACGCCGCATGCAATACACTAGTATCTAACACCTGTATATACAGAATTACAGAATGTCCCAAAAAGAACGCTTTTTTTAAAGCGATTGCCATTTTTTGGTTTTTGTGTTTAAGACATTGTTCTCATCATTTTTTTAAACTACTATAATTTCGGTTTTTTGTTGTGTAATCAGTTTTTGTCTTTTTTTCAAGTGTCACCATGGATCGAATATCAATTGAAACACGCGTGTTGGTTGTCAAGAACTTTTACCAATCTAACGAAAGAAATGGGGAAACTATGCAACGACTTCATATCTTACTAGAATGGGACGCTGCTTCCAGCGTGTCATTGACTCGTCGACTAATAAACATTTTAAAAAAACTGGTTCAACTGTTGTTCTCAAAAGCCTCGGTAAGGTTAAGACGTCTCCATGAAACTACCCAAAAAAAACTAAGAGGTAGTTATTGTTAATTTTCTCGACCGCACTTCGGCCTGATAACAAGCTAAGGGAAGACAATCGAATGATATTATTTCTCATACGTAAACAGGAAATTATACCGAACTGTACCTGTACATAATCTATTTTTATGTTTGTTTGAAAAATAAATTGTTTTTTTTAATTAATTAAAAAAAAATCCATTCTTTTAGGGAAATCCTGTATGTATATTTAAATAATGTTATATAATCGCGGAAGTCTTGAAAGATTGATAGCAAATAATAATTAACACGAATGAAAATAAAATAGAAATCGATACTAATATACTATAATTATTGATGTTATGATAGTGTGTGCATTAACAACTATGCGTGTAGCTATATTGATTGGTATAGATTCTAATATTCAATCATTTTTTAAAAAAAAAAATATAATACGAGTACAAACCATATTCCGTCTGGAAAGTGAATTATTACGAGACTTAGACCAATTATAGTAGATGCAGTGTTTATACTTGAAAAAACTGTTTCGTGACAAAGTCGCTTTACTGGAAAACGGAAGTCATCTTATAACTGTAATTTTCATATTTTCTCTTGTGTTTTATATATTTTATTATGTCACTATAAATGTAATAAGCTGTGATTCTGTGTATACAGCTATCGTTTACGTTTAATTAACTAAAGCACGCTCATAAACATGTGATTTCCAAAAACTAGTATTAGGTTTTCGTGTGTACCAGCACGTGTCCTAAATACAGAGCACACTGCACTCGATAGTGAATATTTGCATTTTGCAATATAAATTAAAATATACTTTGATATACTTTAATTATGACTATTTATCGTTTTTGAAAAACATCGCTTAACCTTGAGATAATTTCGGTTGTCTTTATTATACTTCAAGTGATATCACTTTTCATCCAGGATCCTTAAAGCTCTTCCTTTTGATCAGTTTAATACAAAATAGTATATTTTTTAAGTATATTTTGGAAAATAATGATACTATAATAGTATTATATATGAAATCAAAAAATATTGAAGAATATTTGTATGAACTATGAACTATTAAATTATTATTATCAATGGAGAATTAAATGTTTCCCAAACATTGAGAAAAATGTAAGCAAATGTTAATAATTAGTAACTACTATTATATACACAAATACAAAATGTGATATAATTCATCGTCGTTTCAATATAATACGTTAGCCGTTAGGTATTCTCTAAGTGTGCACAAACCGAAATAAAAATATAATTAAAATAATCAATTTAAATGAAAAACTCAAAAATATACATTGTACCTATCTACTTCACAAACAGAAATCGTACCGTTGAAGGCATACTAAATATTGATCGATTGTATTAATCAAACGAAGTCTTATTAATTACAGTAGGTAAGACCTACGTTAATTAATAAAGGGAATATATACTTGTCTCCTAATTATTAATATCTTCAACTCCCCTCCTTAATAAACCTCAGCTCATACCAAACTGTGACTTCTTAAATAATATCATAATATATAGCTTATATTCATTGTCTGTTGTAGTCGGGGGAATATTATAACGACTGTTGTTTATTCGATTGATGCGTGTGACTCCGGAAGAGCATATTTTGGACGGATTGGTGTACAAAGTGGTAAATACATTTTATTTTGATTATTTAATTTGAGTTATTGATTTTCCACGGGTTAAAAAGTATCATATAATATGATATCATAATATTTCTACATAATAATATTTTATATACTAACATGAATTTATACAATAGCAGAAGGTAGTAAAACATAGTAATAACTGAGCGAAAAGAATTTGAGTATTTGAGTTACAAAAAAGTACGTCTTAGCCTCTTAGGTACTAATCAAAAATATAATTTAAACAATAAAACGACTAAAAAGCCAAATACGTTATTTACCTTCGCAAAATAAATTAGCAGCAGCACAACTATAACAGACACATAAATAAAATATAATGATAAATAGTTGGAAATTATTAGATGATTACTCCCAAATATTGTTGCATATATATTATCACAGATAGAAATTAGTATAACAAACAACAACCGCATAAAATTATGTTTGCAAATTTTTCCAAAGTATTATACGTATACATCATACATTTTCTCAACCACCATGCTACGTTCCCCAGCACATGGATTTGTTTGTAAATATTTAATATTGAATTTGTATGAATTAGCACGAATTTATTTTTCAATGCAATTCGCAAAATACTGTGGCTGCTCTGTAAATACATTACCTACGGCTCGCCTCTAAAAAATAAAAAAACAATTTTTGCAAAATATTTTTTTACAATTTTTTAATACTTTTTTATACGATTGTATGCAAAAATACTATACCAATATTCTAACAAAATATCTCCCAATCAAATGAATTAGGAAAAATAAAAACAAAACCAGTTTTTGATAAAATCATTTTTGTTGTTTTACAAAAATATGAATATTTGCATTTAGTAGACATAAAATAATTTCCAAGTTTTAGTACCATTTTGTAATATTGATAAATATTTAAAACTTTCAATTTTGTTTTTTAGTTTATTTTTTATTATAAGTATGATTATCAGAGCCGTGCCGTGAGTGAGGATCTAGGGGGCATGCGCACCGGGCGCCTGGTTTAAAGGGGCACCAAAAAAATTGAAATATATAATGATAATTAAAATAGGGATCGAATATTTTTAATTTTGCTCTGTGCAAAATCTTAACGACACGGCTCTAATGATTATAATTGATGACATTGATTTTTGAGTAAATATGCTTGATAATTGAATATAAGGTTTCTCATAACTTTTTCTTATAGAAATAAAACAACGAAAAAACTTATTCACAGTATTTTTTTCTAAGCGTTTAAGTTCAAATTTATACCAAATTTGTCAAAATCATGAAAATATTATGTTAATTATATTTTAGTTTTTAAACTACATGTTTAATATTTTTAATGTGAACACCTTTGGTTTCAAACCGTAATACATGATTTCTCACATAGAAATAAATAATAATAAAAGACAATAAATTTACTGGCTAACTATAATAAAATACATAAATGTATACATTGTAAAGATTACCAGTAAAGTAGAAAATATTGTTCATGAATTGGTGTATTTTACAATTTTTAACGCTATGTTAACAATAAACATAGATCTTATTGGAAATAAAACAATTATATATCGCATAATTATAAAATAAAAATCAGTCGATGATTATGAGACAACTTTAGCCTAATTAAATAATAACATATATTGTACTCAAATAATATTTTTAAAACATAAAATTATAATTCTTCGGTCTTCCGTATAATTTAAGTTTTTTTAAATTATTTAAAAGTATATTATTTACAATCAGTACATCTTAAAAAACATTAAAAAAATTGCACAATAAAAAAATTTAATAATATATCATACAATGTTTTTATTTTCTTATGAGAAAAGAGACCTTCCAAAGATATAACCTAAATTATTGTTAAATTATTTCTTACCAAATAATAATCATTTTCCGGCAAATTTAAATAATTATTATAAAAATTACAAATACCATAATTCAAAAAACAATTAATTGTATACATTGATTAAATTGCATTCTTACATTATAAATTTGTATAAAAAAATTTAGTTTTAACATGCTTAAAAGTATGTACGAGGTTATATTAGATTGTATTTTTTTCTTTGAGGAAAATCAATAAACTGCACTATAATCATGCTCGTGCTTAACAAGGTCATAAATGAAAATAAAAAACCGTTAAAAATAAATGACCTCAACCATTTTAGTCTTTGAAAATAATACTTAATAATTAATGCTAAGCTAAAATATTTGTAGAACTTGCTTACAATTTGGTACAATATTATTAATAATAATGTAAGTATTATATTTCTACAACATACATCATATTAGCGTACCTACTGATTATCATAGTTTATAATCTATTAATTATGCATGGTGTTGTGGTAAATATTATTGACATAATGCTGTGTAATATAAATTATTACAAATTTCCATAGAAACATGCGATATTTTCAAAACGAATTCATCTTGTTCGCTCTTATCGTCGAAACTTATCGAAATCATACATTATATAGGAGAAACAACAATTGATTATGTCGTTATAAAAATCTAAAAACTTATAATTAATTATAACTATCCGTTTCCTATATCTAATAAATACTAAGAAAATTTGTATCTGTATCTGAGAAAAGTATCAAGATATAGCTGTAATAATAATTATTATTATTATAAATGCACCTTCAGTCAGCACTGCAATTTGTTTTCCGGTAGGTACACGTTCCCCCCTGGCGGCTGGCAGTTAGTTGCATATATTAAACGCACAGTCACTCAAAACAATTAAATATTATAATGAGCAGAGCAGAACGGATATTTAAATTATAGACGCTGTGTGTATTTTCGTCACCAAAAAGGGCGTGGACTCTCCGAGCTTCTTGACATCTTGCCCGAGACTCGATAACTACACATAAAAACGTATTTTATAATTTTCTAATAATATAATAATACATCCAAACGCGCCGACGCACGCACGTAGTGCATTTACCGAAGCAGAAATATCCATGCACGCACGAACGGTATACCCAAGCCCAATCCCGGTGTATGATAGTAAACTTATTATATTATACACTCGCTTTGGTCTGGTCATTTGATTAGACTTATGGATGAATACTCAAGCTGAACGATCCATTGGTTTTCAAAACTATCTCTTCGACAATAAATTCAAAATTATTAACAAACGCAATATAAATTAATGTACACACATGGAAAATTGTACCATCGAACTATTAAATTGTTGGTGTTAAATGATAGTTGAATTAGTTTACAGTATTTCTTTTTTGGGCCTTACAAAAAAAAATTACAATTCTTTATAGTTTATTTAAACAAACTTTAAAGGGCTAATAAAATAACATTTTTAAAGTATTTTTAGCCTACTATCTACTATTACATACAATTATAACAGACAAATGTAAAAAACATTAATATAAAAAAATTTATCTTTGCCTTATCCAGAAATATTACAAATTTTTCAATTCGCATACCTCGCCTTGAAATATCATTAATTAGTTATCAGTAAAACATTTATTTTTATTATCCGCAAGATAGATCTTTGTTGACACGTTACGATGTAATGCATAATTTATTAATTTATGATAATAGAAATATAAAATATTTATTATTTCAATACATTTTATTGTAACAAAAAAACCTTTACCAAATTAAGTGTAAATTAAAAAAATATTATACAAAATATAAAATAGGATACTATTCTTCAAATTAATTCATTAAACTCAACTATTAAAAAGTAATAGAAAGTCTGATATATTTATAAAAGTGATAAGAATACTTAAAAAAAGATTTGAACTCGACAAGATCGGTCAAACGACTTTTGTTAGTTGTTATAAAAAAACTTTTTTTTTAGTTCCTAATTTCCAAAAATTTTAAGTTTTAAAAATAATTTACCATTAGATAATAAAAGTTAAATTGGAAAAACTGACCTGGCCAATCCCTTATACTTTTCATACTAAATCTAATTCTGTTTTTTGAATTTGTATCGCTTTACTACATAAATGGCTGATAGAATAATAGTTTAAGGCGTTCTAACATACAATTTAGTATACATTTTTGTACTGAAAACAATATACGGCGTTATAATGGGGTACTACACTTACTAGTACAGCGATATTATAACGATATTCGTTGTTGCACGTTGATTAAATTTAAGGAAACTGCCGTCTACCTTATTTAAAAAATATATATATACAAATTAATTAACAGTTTATTCTCTTTTATTTAATTAATTGACCATTTTAACAAACAAAATTTTATTACAATATTATGTAAATTAATATTAATGTTTAAGTTTAATCCGGAAACGTTATTGCCCAAAATATGAATTAATAGTTTACTATTCTTTGTTGCAGACATAGTTAATGAATATAAATGTTATGGACTTAGGGAGGACAAAGGTCACTATTTTCATGCTACTAAAACAATATATTTAATAGATGATATTATGATAATATCACTTTGAAAACTATAGGACTCAAGTTACGAATTTTAATTTTGAAAACAAATTTTGGTTCATTAACAATTTTCTATGTTCTAATCGAAGCTATTTTTAATAATTTTATATAATACAATTAAAACATATAAATACAATTTTTGCGTTCTTTGATAATTATATGAAATTAAATTTTTTTTTAATGTTCGCTTCGATCGCACAGAAAACTTGTAAAATGATCAATATTCCTTTCAAAAATGAAAATCTGTTAAATCAAACTGGCAAACTATGCCAGGTAATTAGGTCTATCATATATTTTACAGTTCTACAGCGAATGCCCAGACATTTAGCAGACTATAATAGTAAACAAATTTCTTTATCAATTTTTTTAAAGACCTACTAAATAGTAATTATTTAATGAATGATGTTCTGTTTATGAATAATACTAATTAATGCTATTATATAATAGCATAATAAAAAACGTATAAATAAAATCTATATTGCACAAAAACTACTTATAAGTTAAAATTGACTCTGATAAACCATTTGATAACAAAACAATTATTTTATGCTTGGGATGTGATTAATATTAATTATCAATAAATTATAATTCCTATTACACAAACTACACAGGAAACATTAATTATATAACTGTAAACACGGAGAATTCGATTAAGATATCCATTAGTCTTTACGATGTTAACATTGTATGTTTTTCGTGTTGATGCAATAATAATATAATAATATTTTCATGGCAGTAAATATCTTTTTATTTACAATAGTAATGAACTTAAAAAATAGTTATATTATAATATTATTATATATTTTTAATATTATCTATAAAATAGAGTGGATGTAGTGTAATTTTTATACTAATAAGTGCGTGATTAAAAGTTTAAAGCATATTTTTCAGTTGTGCGTAGTATTGTTGTTGGGAATTAAAACTAAACAAAAACAGGAAAATTACGTATTACTTATAATTGACTTATTTCACAAAAAGATATTATTTTAATTACTTAATTAAATGATGATTATATATTTTATTTTAAATTTTTATTGTATTAATTATTATTTATTAGTTAATTACCATTTGTTAAAAATCTGAACTTTCTGATTAAATAGTTTTAAATTTAATAACGGTAAAAACTCAAAGTATATAGTTAATTATAATACTTTTTTTGTTTCAGATACTTAACCTATACTGATAGAGTTATAGAAATGATTTTATATTTATTATTGTAGTCTCAATAAATGTTATCGTTTACAAAATAGACACATATGAACAACACATCACATTCTTCAAAATCAATCATTAATCTTTGTTAGTTTATTGAATTTATTTTAGTATGTGGTTGATTATAAAAATATTATAATTGTTGGTGGTTATAATTTAAACAATTGTTTAACATTATTTCACTACCTACATAAAATATCTTTATATACTTCTCATTGCATAATGTTTTATATTATATATAACAATTTATATGTTATTAATAATTATAATTATTAAGCTATTTAATATTTTTTGTTAAATACGTAAATTAAATATGTAAATTGTAGGTACTGTGTAAGGAAATAAAAAAAATAAATACCAAAATACCAAAATACCTAAAAAAATGTTGATTGCATATTTATTCAAAATAAAAAACAATCAAACTTATTTATTTATATTCCCAGTGACGAGTATATGTATTATCCGTACTTATGTTTATTATATTACTTTTAAAAATTGTATTCCTATTTTAGTATATTATAGGTACCTACTACAGCTGTACATGATTTTACAGGATTAATTAGTGGTTATTAATAATTTTAATCAGCTGTTCACATTCATATGGAAATGAGAATGGTGTAGACAATGATTGAGTAGTAAATTATAAAAAGTAGTATAAGTACATTTGAGTGACATGAAGAGCCTTATTGAACTCTTGAAAATTCATTTAAGCCCTTAAAAATATAGTTTTCTTCAGAAATATGTACCCGAATAATTTATTCGAGTTTTAGTTCCTGGGTGTATTTGGGTGTTCAAAAATTTCTAATACTGGAATAAAAAATGTAAACAAACAGTTGGGTGTTAATAACTTATTATTCATATTAATATTATTTAATATGGGTGTTCAGTAACATAAAAAAAATATATATTTGTATGGGAAGTTAAGCTCCACAAATTATTTACACCCCTCCCCCTGAAAAAAAAAATTAAAAATGAAATATTTATATTTATAATAAAATATCAATTCATATCGCATATATATACATACTACTTTTCTTTAGACTAAACTTAAATTATTAATTTCAAACAGATACATTTTATCTGCAGAAACTGTAAAAACTAATATAATCAGAAATGAAATAGGTATTTGTTTTATTGGAAGCATTTAAGTCGCTACACTGGCATTTGTTGTCTTCATCTTAAAAGTACGTAGCAAATCTACGCTCAACAGTTCACATTTAGATTGATTAGATTTAATATTAGGGTGAATCAACCTATTATGTAACTTAATGGTAAAAACTTTATCCATGTTTGTATGTAGATTTTTTATAATAATTTCATATTCAAGCTAAGTATGCACATTTTTAAGCTGCATTATTTTATAATACAAAACTTAGAAAAAATTGAATTATCATAAAAAACCATTATACAAACACAAATAGGGTACTTACCATTAAGTTTCATAGTAAATCAATTCACTCTAATATAAAAGCTAACGAAGCTAAACGTAAACTGCTGAGTGCAGATTTGCTATGTTACACGTTATACACTTGTACGACGAAGCCAACAAATATGGGTGTCGCGTCCTCTTAATATGTAAATCTATATATATCTTAACATACAATTTATAAGTTTTCATATACCTATCTATCAATATTTTTAAATAACAGTTACCTATATGGTATAGCATTATTAAGCCCGGATTAAGATAATTTTGGGCCCGGAGCCAAACAATTTTAGAGGCCTATAACCATAACCAAAAATTGATGATCCACAAAAAAAAAATATTTCAGACAAAAAAAATTATACCTATTTATAAATGTATTTCTTACTTTTTTAAATACGAAAATAAAAATGTTATTTGTATAAATAATTGTACATGTTTCTTTTGATGTAAAAAATATACTATTATTATTATATCCAAATATTTCTGATTTAATAAAAAAAAAGTAATTTTCACCAGGGGACTACTATTATTTGATTTAAGTTGTAGGCCCGGAGCCATGGCCCCCCTGCCCCCCTTAATTCGGGCATGGGCATTGTCATTGCAATTACTATAAAATATGATAATTTTAGTATTTATAGTCACTGTCAACACGTTTTATGTTATTGTTACCAAACCATATACAATTTATTTTATACTAAAAAAATCAGTGCCGTAGCTAAGGGGGAGTCACTGTGGGACGTCCCCCCTAAATCTTTTTTTGTTAGTTGTAGTATATTTAAAAAAATTGTTTTATAGTTATTTTATTAATGTAAATATATTTATATAATTCAAGGTAAATCTATGATATAGGTAATTAATTATTTGTAATTCGTATACATATTCATAAATTTCAAATAGTCATAGATAATCTAGGATTTTAGATAAGAAATACAAGTGGATGCCATTTTTGTAGTGAATACGGTTATGGTTTGATTAATATGTTTATCATTTAAATGTAGTGTTTGGTTGTTTCGTCATAATCTCCTTTATTTTGAACTATTGTGTAAGGTCAGCTATGGATTATTGTATATTATATACCTATATTTGATAAAAGTTAAAAGTTATGATCTTGTTTTCTTGTTAGTAAATAGTAATAATATTCGAACAAAATAGGAAATTTTGTGTTTACAACATATTATATTAATTAATACATCAATCTATGGTTTACATTGAAAACTTTACAATAATATTAATACTAATACATTATTATGTTAAATGTATGGATACCATTGTTTATAACATAAGTAATTATAATTATAAAAAAGTAGATGATAAGTACTAGGTGGTAAAAAAGTGCCCCCCGTCAAAAAAAAATAATAATAAATAATGTAAAATTTGACGATTAGATTTAATAGGTTAAAAATCATATAAATAATTGGATTTTATTTTCAAGTTAAACTAAAAAATATTTATAGAATTTACCTATAATTGATTGTAAAATAATTCCTGTTGAAATATTAATAGTACCTATTGTTATTAAACAGCTAACTTAAACCTATAACTATGTAGGTACGCAAATTACAAACAGAAATATATTATGTAAAGTTTATAAAATTAAAAATGATTTACATTTCGAATGAACCAGACTATTTCATTTAGGTGTTTAAAAAATATTATTTAGGTGTTTATGTTTATTTTTTAAGAGTTTTTAGAGATGTTATGAGTTTTATTAATTCAGACGCAAGGTCCTGCATGACGCAAGTTTTGTATTAATTAAGTAGAACATGCAATTTAAGATATTGGTAGGGTCGGTAAGAATGAACTTAAAGCAAGGTATAGACTATAACATACTACGTATGATTAAGAATCCTATTATTCTTTAATATTATATATATTTTTTTTTTATATACATACATATGTTCAGACGCGTAGCCAGAAATTTCAAAGGAAAGAGGGGGTGTTTTTCAAAATTAATTGACAAATTATACACAACAAATTAATAACTTTACATATACTTTATTGTGCAAACGCATCACAAGTGAATAGAATGGCTTATGAGAAAAAATTTAAATATTATTATTATTTATAAAAAGAATATACCACGGCTGAGAGGGGTGTTACTACACCCGTAACACCACCCCATTTCCCCATGAATACGCGACTGCCTGTATTCATTGAATACAATGAACATATATTATATTAAAAATTGTTTCCTTAGTTATATGAGTAGCTAATTTACCTTTACCTTTATATACTTTTTTAATTTACAGTTTGAATTGAGTTAATTAACGTTATTAGGTAATAACAATATATCTATTTGAAAATTGCAATACTTTATTATTCCTAGATTACTTATAATTTATTATCTAGGGTGAATACTAAAAAATTACATAATATTTCTATATAATATTTTAGGTATTGTGGTGAATATTAGTTAAGATACTGATTGAATCATTTAGAATTTAACTTTATTAAACTTATATATTATAATATACCTACATATATATATATATATATTGTAATATTATATTTTTATTATATAATAAAATAATAATTATAATTTATAATTTATTGTTATCAATAGCTTTCGGTTTATTAAAATATTGTACCTATGATACATATATTTTTATCATATTTATGTCTTATTTATGTGGTTTTTACAGCTTATAACTAGATAAAAAAAAAATCAAATATAATATAATGCTTTACTTTACTTTTATGCCATTACTTATTATTAATGCATAATTTTTCACCGTTACATGAACTTCATAAATATTGTATGTTTATCTATCAATAGTCAGTAATATTATTATACAATATCATATTAAATTAATTGTGACAAAATTATTAAAATATGCATGTTACATACCGTATATGTAATACATTTTATCCAAAAGATTAGAAGTACTATAGAATACTTCGAAAAAATATTATGAACTTCTTTAAATAACATCTACAAGCCTAACAAATAAAGCTATAGAGTATAGACTATAGAGCTTCAAATTTCAAATATACCTGAATATCTCTGACAGAAAATAAAAAGTATTATTTTTCTCAAAAAAACTACCTCTTTTGTATTATTCAACAAGGTATTTAGATAAAAATACATACTAAAAACATAGGGTTTCTGAGTACCTGTTAAAAATATTATTACGTCAACAAAAATACAAATTTACAACGACTAAGCTCAAAATAGATCGTAGGGCATATAGGCAACGCAAAGCATTATCACTATAATAATTCTTATACTAAAATACTTAATATTAGTAATGTATATTGAACTTATCTAACACACTTTATATCTTAACAAAACAATAACTACCTACACAAGTAATAATATATTAATAGGTAGTTTAAGGATACGAGAGTCAGGTGAGTGCATCACTTTATGTAAATATTAATAATTTTTCATTATTTATACATTAGTATTTGCAGTTTAATCCATTATAATAAAATACCTATATGTATACATTATACTACAGCTGTAAAAAATAAAAATTTTAGCATTTCAATTTCGCGGAAGCTGGACAAATCTTTTGGATTGATTTAAAAATATTTCAATCATTATTTATTGCACAAAATACAGTGCAACTATATTAATACATTTTAACTTTGTCTTCATAAATATTGTAAAGATAAGATAATCGTATATTAATAAATATTCAAAATAGTAAAATAATCAACTTAGTTGAGTTTAATCCGTTGATTTATAATTATTAGACATGTATAATATACAATATACACAATGTATATATAATATATAATAACGGATTCAGGGGAGGTGCACAGGGGCACGTGCCCACTTGTCAATTTTCTATCGACAATTTGTTTTTATGTAACTACGAGTATCATATAAATGAAAAATACAGTAAATAAGGATATTTCTTCTTATTAATGTACATGTATATACCTATATGTATAAATTATTATTTTGATGTATTATATTATGTATCAACATTATATTAAATATATTACCAATTTTGTTTAAAAATAAAAGTACCTATGTATTATTAATTATGATTCAAATTATACAATTTATATGCGCCCCCTACCCCTATCAAAATATCCAAGATCCATCCCTGTGTATATACTATATATATATAGGTAAAATAAAAAGTTACTAGGTAAAAAAATAAAAATAAAATGTTGACCCACTAGTTATTCTAACAAAATAGTGTGAAAGAAATGTGTCAGATTCTATAAAACTAGGTATATCTCTAACAGTAAAAGTAAACTAAGAATAATTGTATTTGTACCTTATTGAAAATGTTTAGTTGGACAGTTGGGATGAATAATTTTTATAGTTAATTGTAGCAGAAAATATTAGTTCGAATCTCAATTCTTTGAAAATGTTATATTTAGTTCACAACATTTTAAATTTAATTTTAAATGATTAATCGAGATACAAATTACACACTTAGGTACCTACAATTGTTATAAAGTTTGTAAGGCTTTGAAACATATAATAATTTATGAACATATTAATAAATTAATTCTTACTATTTTTGAAAAATGAATATTTTCGTATTACGTATTACGTAAATAGATAAAAAAAAAACCGCTCAACAAGATATTAACATATTAATTTAAACTTATGTTAATATATTAAGTATACATGTTACTGTTTCTCATAATTAAAGTTACCTATTTTGTTTAAAAACAAGTATTGAGAAAAAAATATGAATTCTTAATATTTTTAAAATTCAATATTTAGAACAAACAATATTAGACCAAAAATTATATAAGCAATACTTTTACATAATACTGCGATAACACAATTAACCATAAACAAAATCCAAAATTAGTACTTATATTCTTTTAATATATACAAACTATTTATAAAGGAAAACTGCTGCAAAGATGAGTTTAAAAATATATGAATATTTTATTATTTAATTAAATCATCTTATTTTAATTTTTATCGTATGAAGTATATTATTTTAAATTGTGCATTAAAGATATAAAGCACAGATATGTTACCTATGCAGTAAATATTTTAGCACTTCAAAGTGACATTCAATCATACAAAATAAATATTCGTCAATATCTAAATAATCGTTAATTTTAAAATGTTTTTTAGTGTTTATAACTTCATAATTAAAATATTATTAAAAGCCTCCGTGATACTCTAGCTAATAATTTCGTCTTTAAATTATATAATAAATCAATTCACTCCAATTTTAAAAATAAAAAAGTGTAAAATTTGATGTACGTTTGTAAGACGTAGAATATGCGTGTGTGTTGACGTGTTGTCCTCTTAACCACTCATCAGTAATTACAAAATTTAGTTACAAATAAAAATAACTATCTAATGATACGAGTCTCGGAGTCTATAATTTAAAAATAAATTATATCAAATTATATGATTCTGATTTATTTATCTGATAAAATATACCTAAGTAACTGTTAATGTTAAAATAATTGCCTATAATTTAAATATTAAATTAACCTATATAACTAAATTTGTCTGTATCAGTATTATATAACCTTTATTTATAACACATAATATTATAATAACAATTATTTCGGGTATATAGACATAATACGAAATTGATAAAAAATATAAATTAACATGAAATACATTTGAAAACTAAAAATACTATAAATTATAAAACGATATAAATAGTTATAAGTAAAAAAGGTATATTTAATTTTTTAAATCCTAAAATATTATAGATATAGTTACTTTTTAAGAGAAATGTAGTTCAAACTCTAAATAAAGTAATAATTTTTAATAGCATATTTATTCATTTTAATTAAGATTTAAGAATGTAGTAGCATGTACATAATATTTAATTATATTTAATTTTAAAACATATTTCATGAAATAGCAATATATATAAGTTACCTTGTTACCTACTAAGTAAGTTGATATGGTACGTTAATAAAAAATATATTAAGTTTAAGTGGATAATAAATGCTGACTAAGTATATATTGGTTTTTATCATATAAACATTACAAATATCACCTCGGTAATTCTAAAAAATATCATTCAAATTCGGTTTTAGACGAAAAATAATGATAATAATAATAATTCATCGAACATCTGACATTCGTGCATAATGCCTTACCGTTATATCTTATATAGTAACAGTAGTCTGTAATAGTGTAATCTTAATGTAATTAAGCGAGTGCCAAGTAATGAGTATGAAATATTAACATATTAAAATAAGCAATCTACCACAAATTTAAAATCTAATTTGAATGATAAATATACACAATTAACACCTGTTATCTCGATAATTGATTAAGAATTTAAGAAGTACCTAGGTAAGCTAAATGTTGTTAACGAAATATACAATTTTTAAGTAATTTTGATTTTGAAGTAATGCTTTCTGCTAGATACAATTAACAATATAAATTATTCATCCCAACCGCCCAACTGGACCGATTCAAGTTACCTAGTCCAGAAATTAATTTGATATCTGCTATTTTTTACCTTCATAAGTTTCAAAAACTGAAAGAAAATTATCCAAAATTAGAAGTGATATACCTAGTATCAAATGGTTAAATTAGAAAACCTGTTTTACGGTGATTAACTAATTCCTAAAAAAAAAAAAATAATTAGTGAAAAGTCGATTGTAAATAAATTTGGTGAATAACTCAAATCTTATGAAAAATTAACAGAATGCATACCTATCTAAATTGATCAAATGTTGTTGTTGTTACATAAGGTCTGTCAAATAGTAGCTTAGCAACCTAACCAATAGATTACAATATATTATATCTACTGTAGTATGATGTAATCTATGCTTAACGTTAACCTAATTAGACAGGTACTTAGAAACTACTTATGAAGATATAAATTGGGTACCTATGTATTAAGACTACGATGCAACATAGGCAACAACTAACAAATAATGAAATAATCCACCTCGGTGACTTGGTAACTAGGTAAATAGTAGGTAAGTAAACTAGGATCCAGAAAGAAGGACAGGTACCCACACAATTCAGTTCCTTATCATTCGTAGTGTTTTAATCGAATCGATAATGTCCGTATCACAATATCACATTTTGAAGTTTATAATAATTAATAATAATATGATTTTGTTACGTTTGAACTTAAAACTTTGAAAGTTGATTTGAGTTTTTGGTACGATCGTATGAACTCTAAATAACCGTATACATTCTCAACAATCTCCACATTTGACGTCGTTCGTTTACTATAACCACGTTTGTTGTTGTAACCGCATAGCAAACACATGACGTTACTATCGTTGATAACAGAGCTGAATGATAATGAATAATAATGATTATTGATATGATGACCGATGGATATACATTATACACTAGTCAGTAGTTCAGTACTCAATAGAATATTCGATCCATATTCAGTTAATTAGTTTCATCATGGTACTAGAGTTGTAATTACATTATTCACTTACGAAGTAGTCTCGCCGGTCTTGTTGGCTCGGCATTAAAAAATTCTAATTTTGTGAGTATACGATTTGTGTAGTGTTATGATTTTTAATAATTATTAAATGCTTTTATTGTTTATTTTTATTTTTTTGTTATACAGGTGATTAGGCGTTGAGACGATG
The DNA here is from genome assembly GCF_020882245.1 of Rhopalosiphum padi. Lineage (NCBI taxonomy): Eukaryota > Metazoa > Arthropoda > Insecta > Hemiptera > Aphididae > Rhopalosiphum > Rhopalosiphum padi. Next base: position 56,094,739 of record NC_083598.1, read on the forward strand.
CCCAACAGTGGCACTGCATCTGCTGATTCACTGCCTAATGTGGCTGCTCATCTACCCTCAATATTTATGTCCCTGCGCACTAAACTTCCGTCTCATGTACTAGCCATTCGGCCCTGGTCACTGAGTGCATCAATAATACCAACTTTATTAGGCTGCACCATAGCTCAGAAATTAAATTCCAACATAGAATTTAGTTTTCTGACACTGCTGTTGACTCTACTAACGGTCGCTTTGGTTCATGGAGCTGGAAATGTGGTGAATACCTACTATGATTATGTCCGTGGTATTGATGGCCGTAATAGCGATGACCGAACACTGGTAGATAGAATTTTGTCTGAGAATGAAGTTGAAAGATTAGGTGCTATATTATACTTTTTGAGTTTTGTTACATTCTTTTGGCTTGCCATTATATCTCAGGCTAAAATGGGTCATCTGGCTGCTGCCTATTTATGGGGTTTGAGCATTTCATTTTTATATACTGGTGGATTTGGTTTCAAATATATTGCTCTTGGAGACTTAATATTCTTAATACTGTTTGGACCTGCATCAGTTTTATTTGCTTATTTATCTCATACAGGTCAACTTAATTTGGAACCTATATATTATGCTATACCGTTAGCATTAAACACTGAAGCTATATTACATAGTAATAATACAAGAGATTTAGAAAGTGACAGGAAAGCTGGTATTGTTACATTAGCAATATTAATAGGCCGAACAGCTTCAATAATTTTTTACGGATTTCTTCTATTTACTCCGTATATTATGTTTGTTGTTCTATCAGTGAGATGTTCTAAATGGTTTTTATTGCCATTAATTACAATGAGCTATGCATTTAAAATAGAAAGAGAGTTTAGAGATGGTATAAATATTCAATCTGTACCTAAACGAACTGCTAATTTAAATTGTATTTTTGGAATTTTATATATATTGGCAGTAATGGCTGCTGATAAATCAAATTTGCCATTTAATATTAATTAAGATACTAATATTTAAAAGTTATGGCTATTAGTATCGAATGTTCTTACAGTAGGTTGCGATGGTCCTAACAACGTTCCTTAGGGTGTATAGTTATTACTTATTATGCATCGAGAACATTATTCTGAATTTTTTTTTTATTGTAACAGTTTTATATTTTTTAATCTATAAGTAATAAATTAATGTATTAAAAATGAATGTTTAAAGAAATGTTAAAGCTACACATACGTTTTATGTAGTTGATAAAAACTTTTACTAAAATATCCAGCTCATTTGGCTGAAATGTACTGAATATTCTATTTTAATTACAATTTTTGTTACTTTGCTTAATAGAAATCTTTATTGTACAAACACATCTAAGTTATAACATTAGAATACTGGTTATTATTATATATTTTTTTTTTTTTTTTACAATACCTTAAATATGTGAAATTTAAGTATCACAAATTGTTGTTTTTTATTTAACAAATAAATATTATATAATCAATGTGATAAATCAAGATATAGAGTTCAATGTTATCAATTTATCATTGATTTATTATTATAGTATGTGATCTTTTATTTAATTTTAGCAATATTATTTTTATCTCCTTTTACTAATATATATTTATATTAATTTATAACAATATACATTTACACTAAACACTAAACAGTATAATGTAATTTGGTAATAAAACAAAATTATATTTATTATACTGAATACAGTCATTAAGTACTTATTGCTTAAGATTCTTACGCAAATTCGGCTGGTTTTGTGTAGTATTAACATTTATTGATCCCATATAATATATGTATAATTATTATTTATGTATATAAATTACAATATCATGTAATTAATATGATTTATTATTAATATAATATAAAAAATGCTATACATTGCACTGTTTTTAAATTTAAGAAGAATAAAATTCAAGTATATTAAATATTAAAAATCAAAGTCTTCCTTGAATAAAAATAAAAATGTATATGATGTTGTATAATATTAGTATAATATACTGAATTTTAAATTTTGTAAATAATTGATCAACCGAACAATCAATTCTATAATATATTATGATTTATGATAATTTATAATATTGGATTCTTATTAATTATTATTATTTTTGTTTTTGACCAAAGTAATCTGTTAATATATAGATTTAAAATTGGCCATACAATATTTTATTAGATTTTAAATACAAATTTAAAAAATATGTAAAAAATTATTTTAAGTTTATTCATTGATTAAATGATGTAATTGTTAATATCTAAAGAACCAAGCATGTAGTACTTAAGAAATACATATTTATTGTTAGGTGATTCAAATGTTGTTATTAATATTAAGATAGTAAGATGTATTATTTGTCAGAAAATATTAAATATTGTAACAAACGCTTACACTTTACAGCATTTCATATAAATATATAATAATATGTAGACAAACACAATCAAAAATTAAATATTTTTTTAAGTTTATGATCTGTAAAATTATTTAACTAGCTTACACAAAATGCAAAGTAATTCAGATAACCCTACCAAATATGATAGTGCTAATACCTTATAAAATAAAATTCAAAAAAAGGTATTCTCCTTACAATTATTCTCTATTTCCTATCAAAAAAAACAATATTGACTCGTGTGTATAAGTTGTATACTTGTATAATAGAATAGTATATAATACTATAATACCACACAAATCATGTATCCATTGTCCGCCACTAATTGGTGGATTTACTGAGTGATCCATTTAATATAAAATATTTATTAATGCAAAAATTTGAAAATATTTTTTTAATCTTAAAACATTTTTAGATTCTGATATTATTTTTCAGTTTTGATTTTAAAAGTGATGTGTTTTGTGTGTGAATGTCTATATGTAAATACATTATTGATAAAATGTTTTAATTTTCAATTTTGTGAGTGCCGGGTGGTTTAGGATAGAAATTTATCTAGACATCTAGTTTGTACTTTGAAAAGGTCTGAATTAAAAACATACAGTACTTATTTTCATAATCCGGAAAAACAAAAAAAAATTAAAAGAAAACTGTAATTTTTATGTTTAATCATATTTCAAAATTTATATCTTTATTTTGTAGTAATTCAAAAACAAATAACCATAAAAACTTGAAAATTTCACCAAATCTTTATAATATAATTTTCAAAATTTTTGACATTTTAGTTATTTATAGACAATTTAAATTAAAAAAAATAATTTTTAAATGCCGAATATTATTTTTATTAAAATAATCCACGGATAGAAATTATAAAATTTAATACAAAACTCTTCATAAGTTATTAATTCCTTAATTAAAAAATTTGGAAAATCTTTAGTCATAATATTTTTTTATAAACATTTAAATTTATTATTGATTTATTTTAAGATACCTATTATGTATTTATGCTATAAATCTATTTTTATTGTTTTACGAAATTACATTATATTTTATTGAATTTTGAGATTTATAAATTGATATAATATGGTACAAATGTCAAATATTAATAATATTATATATTATTGTGGTACTTAAATAATTAAATAAAAATATAATAACTACAAAATGTTTAGATAAAATTATAATCAACCTAGCGTAGGTAATATTAATACTAATAAAATAGATTACTAAACACTTTAACAGCTATATCAAATTACATTTAATGAAATAAATGTACATGTTACATATAAGTAGGTACTATGTTATATAGTCTATCAGGCTGTATTTGATCAAAATCGTTATTCGTATAATATAATGATGATATTATAACATTGAATTCAAATTTAATACACCCTCAATAGTTACACACTCGACACCTAATGTACAGTGGAGCGGTACCATTGCTTATAGAGTAAAATTACATATTATAAATGATATAATGAATGGTGGTACCTAGCTACTTGCCTACCTTATTTTTTCTCCCAACTATATTGAAAAATACCGAGAACTTTTGATTTTGATCTATTTTTAAACATTTGAGTAATTATTCTTACTTAATATTTTTTAATACTAATTATATACATAATATTTAACTATTGATTTTTGTCAACTATTTTTTTTTTTAGTGTCAAGTACCTCAAGTTTAACAATGTAATAAATTACGCATAATTACATTTTTTTTCTTAAGTGTAATATTATTAATATTATATATTATTTTTGTCTCATCTATAGTTTTATAGATCTATTTTTTTAATTTCCAAACATTTCTATGTATAATAACAACAATGATTTAATACAAAGGCTAAGTTTTCATGTAGCTTGACAATAATATTTCTGAATTGACTGTATTTAGTAGGTATATAAATACATAATAGATTTATAAAAATTGTTTTCCTTATATGGAACCTGTATAAATATCGATATAGTATTTAATATTTATTTTTATTTATTTTAATAAGTTATAAGTACATCTTAATTCGTGGTACCTACATAAATAAAAATAAATAAATTGACAAGAAAAATAAAACTTTAGTATTATTGCCTATACTAAGCCCCTTAAAAGGGCCTACTTTTAGCAATTTTTTTAAAAAAAAAAGAAAAAAGAAACTAATAATTTACATTTATATAGTATTTATACTATACATTATATACATGTTAACATAAACTTAATATCCTTGCTTTTCGGCCGTACTTACTTTTGCGAAAAATGCAATAATGAAAAACAGCAAAAGTAAGAATCGGTTCACTATTTTGAACAAACATCAAGCAAATTGAAAATTGTTAGAAAATTGCCAGTTTGCCACAATCGATATTATTACTTAATTATTAATTGATTCGTTACTTTCCCAAAAAAAGCAATTTAGAATGTCACATTAATTTTTTTCTTCTTTTAATTATAAATAAATATATTTTATTTTATTGTAATTATAAAAATAAAATCCATTATTATAAAAATTCATCTATTTATTATTGCAATCTATACGGCCTATAAAAACTCTACTCGCTTAATGTGACCCAGTCTTCCCGAAACATTAGACAGCTCTACTATATAGCTTAGATGATTAAAATAAAATATGTATAGCCAAATAGCCAATAGGATACACTATACAGATAACAACATTTGTGTCTTAGTTCTGAAGTTTATTCACTCATACCAGTCGTATCTTGTTTGAAAATGTTGATGTACCACTGTTAATTATAACAATTATACAGTGGCGTGTTTGCGACGTTTGCGTGGACGTGAACAGATGTCATAAATTGATCCGTCTTTGTGGTATTTTTTTACGTCCTAAATATGATTAAATATTTAAATCTAATAACTTACTGTATTGGCTTTTAATAAGAATATGATTTCATAATATTATGATTCCTATAGACAAGGCCGAGTTGACCGAGCAAGTTACCGAGTAAAACTCGGTAATATGGACCGATTTTGAGTGTTTGGTCGAATTTTTTTTTTTATTATAGTGATAAATATTAAATTAGTACAGACATTAGTAGAAAATAGAATTTGTTCGAATTATTTAAACCGTTTAGTAGCTGTAATTATTAATTAAACGTTTGAAATTCAAAAACTAGGTAGGCCGATACCTCGTCAATCCGGCGCTATATATAGACAAATTATTGTAAATTTTCAATCTCACAATTGCAGTACCAAAGATTTAAGGACTATTGACTAAGGAGTAGGCTAGGCAATGCGGTTTATAACGGTGGACATATGGATACTGGACACTCACACTTACCAATGGTTCACTAAAACAATTTAATAAATTTGTAATAGTTCACTACTCAACGAAAGTGAGTAGCAAAAATATAAGCTCACGTTAATTCAAAAATTGCCTATTAAATACTCCTTAAAAATGTTTCTCCATTTTTAATTAAAAAACTGTGTTACACTTTATTTTTAAAATTATTTTATAATTAAATTTATAACGAAGCTATTTATATTATACTATATAAGTAGTTTATTTTTTGTTAGTATTTAGTAATATACAGTTTTGTAAAAGATAATTTTTTAAAGTAATCAATTATAAAAGAACTACAGTTACTTTTTTGAAATATGTACTTGAATAGTCGGTAAAAAAAAGTATTTGAGTATAACGTATTATGTACACATAGATACTTCAAAAAAGTATTTATAGATACAAACTTTTAAAATATATAAATAAAATTGATTGGTATCTTACAAATTAACGAAATAATTTTTTTTATTGCATTTTATATGTTGTAGACCATTTTACAAATAAAAATAATACTTCGAGAATTATTTTATGTTTTAAATGGATTATAGAATATAAATTATATTTTATGATTTACATCACGCTTTCAATTCTCAATGTTTTAATTTTTTTTTAACGTGATTGAATTGAAAATACAAAATATACCTACATACTAAAAAGAAAAAGTATTTAAAACACAAACCTGAGTACCTAATTAAAAAGTATTTGAAATGTTGAATACTTTAACTCAAGTACTTTACAAGACTTATAAAATGGTACCTATAGGTGGAAATTTTGACAAAAAAATTGTATATTTTTGATATATTATTTATTAATTTAATGGTATAATGTAAATTGTATAGCTTGTGTTGCATTGTATACTTGCTACTTGCTATTCTCTAGGTTCATGGACAAAATGTGTGTTTTTACATGCTTAATTTGATGGTACTTTCAAAAAAGACCGGTCGAACTTATTTTGGAAGTTATGGTCAAAATCTTTAAAATGCTCAATTTTTTTAAAAATCGTGTTTTTGAATTTAAAATACAAAAAATTTAAGTTTTTAGATTTTTTTTTTTAGTAATGTTTGTATAAATTTATATGCTCAACATTTTGGTGGAATCAAAATTTGCCTATCGTGTTTACTTTTTATGTTATTGTTAATAAACCACATAAAATTGAATTATAAAGTTATTTCAAATATTTGCATATTTGAGAAACTCAAAATTGATTTTTTTTTTTTGATTTTTTTATCTAAAATATTTTGTAAATTTTACCTTTTCTAGATAATGATAAATGATAATATCGGAAATACTTAAAATTGGTCGTTCTATTTAGGATCTAAAATATCTATTTTACTAATTTATTATTTTATTAATTAATAATTTCTTTAGAATACAATTATAAAATATATTTAAAAAAATTAATAATTAATATTTTTTTGATATTATACAATTTATAGATATTGGTATCATATTATTTTCGTTTAGATAAATATTTAAATATTTAATTTATATAACAATTAGGTATTTAAATAAGAGCACAAACAAAAAGGATTTTTAATGATTTCATTATATTTATTTATGTTTGTAGCAGGGAGGCCACAATATTGTTATTTATGGTGTACGACTGTACGAGAACTATTCAAGGTTTGTCATTTGTGTATTATCTCACATTTGAGTGTTGAACGTACCGTACTGTGTACACTGTAGTGTGTACCATATACATATACATATGAATATGTTACGTCGTAGAAAACATTAAAATAACAGATAATAATAATTAATAATAATATTTTGAAACGACTTGTTTATGTCATTTGTAAGCAGTACTAAGCACAATTTTAGATTAATTTGTTCTTTATTAGCATCTATATCATGAACTAGTAGTTCATGATCTATATAAACATCTGTGTTTATTAGTTTGTGAGTTAGTGACAAGAAATTTGAACTGATAGCACCTGTGCCGTAGTTGTACGTTTTTCTTCCATGCTACTTCACGTCAGCTGTTTTCTTATTATTTTAATTTTCCATCCCATGACCCCCAGTCGTCCACAATTGAAATACATAGCGATACCATATTATTATTATTTTCTCCAGCGATCAACACCCGCAGCACTGAGCACAGGCTACCAAGCCCCCCGCCGGCCACAGCCAGCCACATTCTGGTTTTCGCGTCCGTCTTGTGTTTATCTCCGTCATTCGTCTCGTGGTGCTGGTAGTTGGTTGTTACTAATCATCTTTTTTTTTTTGTCAATTTATTTTTTTTTAAATTCACTACCATCGTCTACTCCGTTCAAGCTTATCGTACTTTCCGTGAACAAGCAGTTATTTGTGGTTTATATCGTTTTTATTACACATTTGCGATTTATTAATTCGTTTGAGAACGTGCGAATGCCGCAGACCGAAATGCAGCTGCCGAGTTCGTCGAGTACAATATTCGTTTGATAACAAGGAAACGAGAACACGGATAACGTCTGGAACCCTTTTGTCGTAATTTACTCTGATCATGTTGCTAAAACGAAATTTGGGCAGTGCATTAACCATCGGACTAGGAATAGCAACAGTTGCTGCTAAATCAGGTAAAATTCTTTATATTATTATTATTTTTATTGTTTCAAGTGTCGATTTACACAGGTTTATCAATATTTCACTATGTGGTTGTTTTCTGTATTAGAATAGAGACTTTACAACCATATACAAATAATTTTATTATACACTTAATCTCATTCTGGTTCTCATCTTATAAGTTACTTTATAAGTATTAGTTATAGAATCTTTATATTACACTTATCATTGGACATCTAATATATCTACCACAAGTGATTTCAAAATTATTTTTTACAATAATATGTAATATATTTGAATCATTGGTGTGCAACTTGTGCGCTGATATTTTTAATCCATTTAAATTGATTTAGATAACCATATGTCACAACTGCAATTGGATACACATATTATATAGCAAATTTAGTTACCTAATAATAAGAAAGGCATACAAAATTGTTTTGTTGTTTATTCTTGATTTTCCTTGAATAAAATATAACCATAAATAGTCTATATATATTATATATACCATTATTTTAGTTTCTACAACTTAATTAACTAAAAACAATTGTATTCATTTACAATAACATAATATTATCATATTACTACATTAAAAATATATTTAACTTGTATTTAGTGCATACTTAGGTAGGTATCTACCCTGTGTTAGGTAACATATGTACTTATATAATTTTGCTATTTTTATATTATTTCAAATAAATAGGCATCTACATATTTATTTAATGATACATTGATTTAAATTTTATTATATTGTGGCAGTGTAGTATTTAAACTATCACAACTTTAATATGAAATGATAAGGAAAAAATGAAGTCAAAATTCATATAGTTCTTAAAATAATTTAAAATCATAATAACTGAAGGGATTAATGTTAATTACCTAACTAAAATAAATAACATTTTTTGAACAAATATAATATGCCTGATACCTTCTAATATAATCTATTAACATTATATATTTTTTTAAATAACTTGAGTTATTAATATATTATTTTATTTTGAATTATGTACACTAAACTATTATAAACCTTAAAAAATCAAAAATATGAGTACATTTAATACAGTTTAATTTTTAATTTTTTGATTCATTATTATTCAATAATAATATCTATGAAAAAACAAATAGTTAATACTTGCATACTTTTAAATAATTATATTTTTATTACCTACATTTATATTTTATTATTGTTTGTCATCAGTAATATTTTAGATACTTTTATACAATATGCTATCTAAGGTACTGATAAACCCTTATTTCTAGGTATGTTTAATAGAAATATTGATTATGTGTCAATTATTATTGTAAAAAAATATCCATTTTTTTTTATTTATTATTAGGTATCCAAATAATTAGGGTTTTATATGATATGCCTAATAAGTAGAATTGTTAGTACATTAATTTGAATTGTTTGACTGCCACCAGATTTCATTATGTTTTCAATTCCAAATACCAATATTAATATTATAATCTATCAAATGATTACCGTGTAAATTAAATATAATAGCCGATAATATCCTAGGTTCTATATAAAATATAATTGACTGTGTGTGTTTCAATTTACATTGTTTATTCATAGTTCCATCAAGAGTAAATTATATTCTTATCATTTTAGTGCAAATTATGAACTTCAGAAGTGTGCCTTATACAATACTAATAGGCATTTATGTAAAGTAGGCTTTAATAACTGAAAATTTAAATTGCCTAAATAACATTTATAATTTTTATAACTATTTATTTTATACATAAGCGTAATGAGAAATTGTAAAACTTAAATGGGCTTAATTGATTTGTCTTATCTTATTTTGTAGTAACTATTGTGATTAATGTTTAAATAATCATAAAATAAGTGTTTAATAGGAGTAATACTTGTTGATATTAGATATTAGTACATACATATTACTGGTTAAATTATGATTATTTCAGCTCTTAATATTAAAGAATATAATACTATAATATTAATACCTATATTACTTCTTTTTATTTTATTCATGTAACATAGAACTATAGAAGGTTTTTAAGTTCTATAACTAACTGTATTTCTCCAGAGTTGACAATGTTAAGAAAATAGGGACTACCACCCCAAACATTTTTATCCATTAAACTTTTGCCCTTCTAAACTTGCGTAACTGTCCCAGCAGTCATAAATTATGTTTTATTTGAAGCTATTGAGATCTCACCCCCCAAGAAATGTCATTTAGTTTTGGAAGTAGGGAGCATACTATGTGCTGTAGACTGTACACCAACTATAAAATGTACCTCCCCCTGTATGTTAATCTCTGAATCAATAGGACCCTTTTGTGGATATATATATATTATATATTTATATATAAGTGTGTGTGTGTGTGTGTGTGTGTGTGTGTGTGTGTGTGTAATAGATCAATTTTTTTCCTTAAGAATGACTAATTTTTTGTATATGAGAATCTGATATATTTATATTTTATTTTTGTTCTTAAAAATGTAGGGAGTAAACTGATTGTAACTATAATATTAAATCATATGGTAATTAGTAAACACCTTGAAAATATTATTTTTATTTATATGTTAGAAATTCTAATCTTATATTATTATGCCTTATATTTTTTTTATATTTATTTAAATACAAACTAATCTTAAAGTAAAAATATTAAAATAGTTTTATAAAAAAAATTATAAAAATCAGTTCTAATAAATTATAATTTTCTCATCCTTATGCATGAATCATACATATAATCATATTTTTAATTATATTGAAAACATATAAAACATGTTTAATTAAATAAATTATTTGCTTTTGTTTACAATCACGCATTTTAGTAGGTATTTATCAATTTTTTTAATATCTGAATTTGGTCTGCATTTAATATAATTACCAAAGTTATCTAGTTCTTATATTATATATATTATTCATGCTGGAATACAAAATTTTAAGCTAAATTCATTGATCTGATTAATGAGTTGGTATGTTGAAAATAAATTGCATAATTTTAACATTGTATTAAAAATTATATTTAAGCATATATACATAATGTGTAAATATATAAATATTTAAGTATATTAAAATATGTTTTACCATAATTTTTCCATATTATTGAAATATCCATGGTAAATGTGTTAAAATAGTATTAATATATCTAGTATCTACCTATTATTATTCAAAAGTTAAAAATAATAAAGATCAGTGATAGGTACATTACTTATGTATTCACAGAAACATACCTAAATTCAAATGGTAGAATTGGTTTTAATCCCAGGTTTAATGTATTTTAAATAAATGGTTTGAATTAAATTTATTCTCAAAGCAATAATGAGTTTAACAGTAGATCTGGTGCCCTTCATCTATTAAACCCAAAAAGACTGTATATTAATTATATACGAGTAAATAGGACCTTATTTTATTGATACCTTTAAAGATTTTTCATTATACTTACTTATTAAATTACGTTGTATGTTATATTTGTATTTTTATATTCCTAGTTATTACTATTTTATGTTTCAAATTGAATTTACCTTTATTATGTATTTAAGTATTCAGTATTGATTTCAGTTAGTTGTAAACATATTTATTTTTATGATTAGCACAGGTATTTATTTATAAAAAAATAATGTTATCTTTTATTAATTACAGCTGTTATAGGTAGCGTTATGTAGGTATATATTTAAAATTGTAATAAGTAGTAAAACAAAATTATGTATTATTGTCTATTTTCATTTATAATAAATACGATTGTTTTGTATATTTATAGGTATAATATATGGTTATATTATTGTAATTTAATCGGGGTTTGCTTATCTTGAAAAACGACGTTATTGTTTCGTTGTCTTTGTACAAAATATTATATTCTTCTCGCGTACGCAGACGCTTCCTTACTAGTGTGGTGTTTGAACATATAGATCGACGTAGATACGTTTCTTATGAAACGGATCATTATATTTGCAGTAATAACTAATAGGGTTTCTTTCGTGTTTGAGATATTCGTTCCAATAAACTAGTAGATGTAGAATGTGAAACATAATAATATGTACCAGATATCTACACTAATACAGTAATACCAATAAGTAGTAACTTCGAAATATACACACCCGGAATTGGGACTGATAGATACTTGCATATTAATAATACGTTCTTACAACATGTAACATTTGCATAGGTATTATATTCTTTTGGGATTATTTTAGAACAATTTAAATAAGATACACACTTATCCACACTGATTACAGATTCTAAAATAAAACTTAAATATTTTGCATATTGATGATTAAATTATTTTGTTAATTTAGTTTCAATTTGAATTTTTACAATTTTATTTTAAATTTTATGAGAGTAAGCAAATTAAAAAAAATTACATTTTAATTCGCAACTACTATTTTCAACATAATTTTAATTTTCAAAAATTAATTTATTGCTAACAGTCCTACACCCCTATATCAAATGTTTTTGTTTTTTTCCTAAAGTGATCTCTTATTTGCCTTGTTGGAAAAAACATTGGAAATTGTTATTTGTATTAATATAATATATTTATTTTTATACATTTATTGAATTATTGATGATATTCATATTTATAAAGTGATTCCGATCCCCGCGAGATGTTATTATTTATTAATTTATTATCTAAGTAGTTGTAGTCTTGTAGGTACTAGGTACGTGCAAATTGTTATGCTGCATGGCAGCAATAACGGTTTTTTGTTGTTGTTGACATTCGATAGTCAGTTTAATTATATTATTATTTTTTAATAATTATACTATACATTTAGACGGCAGACTCGCGTACTATGGGTCTGACTGCGGTTGGAAGGATTTTTTGGATATGTGATTTGAACGTGTGGCGCCGAACGACGTATTTTTTTTTTTTTAACGAGTTGTCGGAGTCTGCGGTGTCGGGTACGGAGCAGCAGCACAACACCACTGCAACCGACGATGATGTCCTTGACCCTCCCCTCAGGCAACGCACACCCGGCCCTTGGTGGCGGACGTGGTTTCTCCGCCGCCGCTGCTGCGTGTAATAATAGTAATAATAATAATCACCGTCGTATCGTGTATAGTATAATATATGTACGTGCACACGCACCGTGTACGTCAGGCGTAAATCGCGTCGAGGTGTTGGGCGGTTCACGCCTACCACGCGCGTCCGTCACGACTCCGCGGGGCTAATAATATGTAATGTATCATTATGTATGCGCGATAATAGTAATAATAATAATAATAAAGGGAAATATTATGGTAAAAAAATGTACGATTTAGATCTCGGAATTTATGAGAAACGATTTGCATCCGTCCGTCGCACCGTCCATCGGACGACGACTTCCGCGCCCTAAAGTCACTTCGTCGTTGTGTGTAGGCATGAGTCCTGTCTGCGGTGAACATCGCTCACCCACGCACGTTTTCACGTACAGACAACCGTCAGCCTCCGCCGCGAGACTAGCGCGCAAAAATCGTTACCTGCAGATAACAAATATACATCATACTATTATTATTATATAGATTCACGAAAAATCGCTGTGCGATACCTGCTATATAGTTCAAAAAAAAAATGTTAATAAAATATACATTATTCCTATTATATACTGCATAGTGCATACCTTTTATCTTGTTACACATATATACGTGAAATCGTTTGCAAAATGTCTAAGAACGCATGCATCTGTAATGTTTTTATTCTATGTATATGCATATTATACACTTATAGTGAGTAGTCTGTAAGCACTTGAAATCATTCGGAGAGATGATTAACAATAATTAAGAACTCGCGCCGGGTTGTTCTCCCGAGTTATTGGCACTCCCAGCACAATGATGGTAATCATAACAATTTATTAGTGGTTAATGGTTATATTTTATAATATATGCAATGGCAGTCGGCGATGTTGATGTAGTCGTCATTGTACATTTCGAATTTAATTCCACGACTCATGTACAGTGTACAGGCATACGATACACAAGATATAGAGTTTATAGATGACCATCTGTAAAACATGTATACTGTACATGCAGGTGTTGAACAACACGATTTATGGGTTCACGTTTATTTTTATATTTTTTAAACGTCTACAATTAATGTACAATGGGTTTAATAAGTGTCAAAATCCAAAGCGTTTGTAATGACAGATTGTAGCAGGCGGCTATTGTATACGCGTTACAGCTAAATAGTAATAGTATAACACTCTCCTACATACATTTTATAATAATAATATAAATATGTAACGACGTCAGCGCAGCTAAAATATAATAGTATTTAATAAATCTACACTCATAAATCAATCGACGAAGAAGATAATCAATAATCGTTTTGATAAACGAACGTAATTATATGAATGTGTGTAATTATATAGTATTAAATAAATGCGTATATTGGTTATCTAAGTATTGAATTCTGGTTGTTTTTATATAGTTTGATATTTTTTCTTTGATATAGAAAATTTTCAATTTTATTCTTCTTTAATAACGTTTCACGTCTTGCACGATAATACAAATTATATTTGTTGGTTGTTATGCTTAGAGGAATATAGACACGCAAATTCCGAATACGGACATGTGTCACACGTGCATTGAAATATTTCACACTTTTAAAATCCGACGGCCGCGTTTTGCTTGCGAAAATATAATATGCCTCGTTAACGACAATAGTGCAAGGCTGCGTTAGTGAATAATTCCATATGGGGTATGTTTAATGTGCATGCGTGTGTGACTGAACGTAAGTATATACTGCCAGGATAGAATCTTATATTCTCATCGACGGAGACGTAATATATACTGTATGCGTTTTATTTATCCGCGATACCACGCAGTTAAGTTCTTCGAGACGGCGGCGGCTGCGCGATCCTTGAGAAATCCGGATTCACAGAGACCAGATCAAATCAGTTTTGCCATAAAAAAAAAAAATTGAAATAAGAAGAAGAAGTAGGTTTATATATATATATTATAAGTAAAACGAAGCCGTACAAATCCTTTTGTGCATACAAAGTCATTGCGTGACAATGTGAGAATTGTTCCGAACGAGTATTATTATTTTTTTTATATATATACACATATATTATACAGATACACGTTGTATGCCTACACGGCTACACGTATATGATGTTATGTGTTTTTTTTATTTATTTCTTTTACTCGCCCCCTCCCCTTCTTCCGGCTGTCGCGTGGTCCGTGGATCTTTTATACCGATCGTAATATACTGCGAAGACATTTATATGCGTACGTGAATATAATATATACGTGATACGAGCGCGATAGATGTGGTATCTGATAATGGGAGGAAAACGCCTGCAATGACATACACACACGCACAAAACATTTATGTGTCTATGGCTCGCCGCGATACGTGTGTACACGCACACCGCGCGGGATTAGGCCGACCGCCGTTGAATAATTGTTGATGCCGGAGAGAAGAAAAGAGAAGACGAATGTGTAAGTTTGTGCCAGATGGTCTGAGAAAAATATACCATACATACTCGCGGTATATAATAGGTACGTAGAAAACCGGTCGGCCACACGTTTGTCTCGTTATGGTCAACTAACCGTTTGCGTAAACTGCTGCCGGGTATTAAATTTGATAAAAACCAAACGTTTAATGTAACATTTTGTTACAGTTCGTCTTTATTATTATTATTATTATTTTTAAACTTAGCCTCCAGCAAATACTCGAAAATATCTCCAATACAAGATTCCGTATCTTGTAATTGCACGTTATATATATGTATATATATTGTATTATTATATCATATGTATATATAAAAAAACAAATACTATGATTTACTTGTGCGTGTGTGGTACGACACCATCGTGTTTCGAACGTGCTTACGACAATTATTGGTGAGATAGCTGACCCAGAAAACCTGTTGTTTATAATAAAATTGAGGTGTCGGCAAATAGGTACGTGATTTTTTTCCTCTTCCGTATGCCTTGTATTCGGTATAAATTGGATTATAAAGGTTTGCTCTGGTAATATATAGGGTCATCGTACAGAATAGCTGTGTTATATATGTACCTACACTATTTAATAGGTATGAACATTGAAGGTTTTTTCTTTGACAAAGAATCGGTTCGTGATCGTTAGCCAAATACGTGACTTTTTCAACGTATTCGGGATAATTTTGGAACATTTTCAAAAAAAAAAAACACGCAGAGCGTAATCCTTATGGAGTCGTAACTTAGGTTTTCAATTTTAGAATCTCTATTTTTACTATGATATTCTGTTAATCTCTGAAAGTAGGTATTTTTTCAACATAGTGTTTATTTCATATTTATAGGTACCTACTTGTCCCTAAAGCGTTGATAGATTTCATAAAAATAAAATATTTACTTGTGACTGTCATCACCTTTTGGAACAGTAAAAATGCATCTATTTTCAACTGTGAGGCTCAATTTTTGACGTAAAGTAGATCTAGTTGGTACTTCAAGGGATCAAAAGTAAAAAGTAATTTTCAAAATTATCGTGATAAATTTTAAAAATATCTGCTTTTTTATATTTATATACGTTTTTTATTTTTTCTATTTTTTTTGTACAAGGTATTTACAGTTTAATTATGTTTTTTAAATAAAATAAAAAAAACTGTTAAGTGTTTAGCCATATGTATAATTTTTTTTATAGAATTCAAAAATAAAATTTTGACGAAATCAGATATTAAAACAAATATGAACTATTTTAGTTATGTTGCTGTAATTCTAATAATATTATTTTATAGACTTGAAACATTTTGTCACTATGTATATTGTTATTTAATATACCTATACATAATACAATTTTCAAAATATTAAGATTCGTTATAAAATATTTATACCATAAACCTATTCACATCGTTTTACGCAGTTTGTCGGTAACAACTTAATTATGTAATATATGTAATATATAAAATTAGTTAAACTTATTAAAATAATAGAAAAATAATTTATACTAATAGAAAAATATAAATGATTATAACAATATATACTTAGAAATATAGGCTGTTAAACCGTCTTTGCACAGAATCGTTTTTCATATGCAATGATTTATCATCAAATTTAAATTTGATATATTAATTTATGTAACTATCTGTTAAATAATATATTTAAATACCATCTCTATTAAACACCAGACCGTCTTCTCCAGTTTTTAAATTGGGTATGTTTTTAAGATGCTGAAAACTAATAGTGCATTTATGGTAGTGGGGTCCAAGGGTATCAAGAACCAAAAGGCAAAAAGTAATAAAGAAATATTAAAGATACTGAATTATAATATGCACAGATATTGTAGATATTTTTTATACAAAAGACTTTGAGAAAATATTTTTCTGTGAATACCAATTACCTACTATTATTTAGTATTTTAAACTGATTAATTTATTGTTTTTCTACCGTAAACACACAATTACATTTTAAAATCATTTATCTATTTGTGAAAAATATTAAAAGTAATTTTGTAATGGTCTTGGTCTACATCATGTTTTATATTCTGTAAATTGAGTATTGGCACAATTTCCTTATTGGATAGTAAACATTAACATTCTATAGGTACTTTTGAAATTGTGTGGCGAATATCGACCGATAAACTCTTAGTACTATAACACAAATACACAATACGTATTTCTTTAGTTGTAATTGGATTTTCCTTCAATTTTCAACACTAATTTCATGTCTTTTTACAAAAAATACCCTTTATAATGATATTTCAATGACAATGAAATGGAGTTTGATGAGAACGTATTCGGTAGTTTGTCGGACAAAGCGTGACCGTAAACTAGCGTTTTTCCATCGAAAAAAAAACATCAAAATAAATTACCAAGACGCTGATGTACCGAGACTTCTCGAAAGAAGATGGCAGGTATTGTATTTTTGATAATGTACTCACACCTGGCCGTATATAGTATCCTATTGTCTGATAAAATACAGGTGTCGTTGACACTGTGAGTTCTACACATACCTACGCGATTCTGTGAGCCACTATATTGAATTTATCACGTTTCTGCATTTTTAATGGTTTCGATGGTATTTTGGAATTTTATTTTGGTTTAAGATAAATATTGAAGAAATTTATATTACAATGCAAATATATTGTTTCAATTGTTTATACTATACGTTATACTAAACGAAATATAAAAATTTTTCTTGATAAAAAAAAATACTTATGCGTAGGTAATATATTTAACTTTATCTCATAATGTATGATATCATATTATGTACGTTATTCACTAAAATTAAAAACAAAAATTTCTATTCATATAAATACCTATTATTGTTGATATTTTATTTCTGTAAACTGTGACAAATTTAGTTTTTAAAACATACTAATTGTAATTTTTTTTGTAAGAAAAAATAGTAAATTATAAAATACATATAATATTAGATTGCTTGAAATAATATAATATGCTATCACTCATACCTTACTAGCTAGTAGCTATATATTCTTACTGTGTTATAATGTCCCTTATTCCTAAGATTTAAATTAATAATGGCGTTGTATAAATACATTTACACCTATAAGACAGTCGATAACATTTTATTAAGCGGTGTTTACAAATCTCATTTTGTATAGATTACATTGATAAAAATCAAAAAAAACTTTTCTTAGTAATTTTACTTTTGTTGTTGGATAATAAAGATAGTATTATGTAATAAATATTATTTTATTTTCAGTTTTTATCATAATGATTTATGATAGTATTGGTGTGTATAATTCACTCATATAATATGTACCTTTTATATTTTGTACATTAACGATTATCTTAAAATTATTTATTAGTCATTAGTCATTACTCATTACTCATTAGGTACAAGTAATCGGTAAACTAAAGTAAATAAATAAATTTATAATTATTATATAAAGGAAATCAAAATGAATTGCAAAGTAATATATTTTTATTATCTTCAAATCGGTCGAAGAATAATCTTTCATTAAATAAAATATCAGATAATATTGTTAGTTATTTAGTTTCATTTTCACAATTTGCTGATTTAAAATTCATTTTTATACTTTTCCTATTGAAAAGGACAAACAGTTACTTCCAAACTAAAAGTTTAGGTAAAAAATAACGAAACGCCAAGTAGATGCGACCGAGGTCGTGTACGAGTATATTATAATATATAAAGTATTAAAAAATAAACCTTATTTTTGAACCAATGGGAATAGTTTTAATTGTTGTTGTGTCGGGTGGTTTGTCGTTGGGCAAAAAACGTGACGATTCGCTTGAATATTATTTTAAATCGGTACGTGCGTACCCGGCTGGGTTGTTATATTAGGACTTCTCGGATAAACTGTGTGAACACTGGTGGAACATGTGTGCAGCGTTTACGCACCGACGAGGGGTGTTGCATGACGTTCCTTAAACAGGTACCGAACGCTTATTATTGTCGGAATAATAATACAATAATATAGTATAATATATTATAATAAATATAATAATAATAAGGGTACTTTGTGCGCAGCATAGCATCGTCGGCGTGGTGCACATGTGTTGTGCCGGTGGTGCTGGTCGCGTACCCCGAGAGGGGTCGTTCGAGAGAAAGACGTGGTTGTGTGTATAATATATTGTGTGTGCGCGCGGTCCCGTCCTCGTTGCCTCGCCCGTCGAACGTGATTCCGATGCACGAAAACAGATTTGTTGTGCGTGCGGACGGTGAAACGTAAGACGAAGAGAGAAACGGTGCGAACGAGTGAGCGAGCGAGACGTATTATATTATACAAAAACCAAACCGGTCGCGTCGGTCGGTGCAGCTGCTGCCGCCGCCGCTGTCACCCGTTGACGACCGTCGTGGTGTTGCATGTGTTTGAGCGGGCCCAGTGTTTTGTTGTGGCGGGGGCGGGGGCAGGGTTCGACGCAACAAATCACGCGGCGGACGTGAAGGGACGTGGCGGGGGCGATCGCGTTCCTCGTCGGTGTGTGTGTGTGTGTGTGTGCGCGCGCGCTCTTTTCTCGTAAGCCGCTGTCCGCGGGTGTACGGGGCGGGGAGGGGTCAGAGCGAACCGGTGCGCGTCGGGAGAGAACGGTGTCGGTGTTTGGCCGTGTAACGCGGGCGATTGTTTCTCGGACACCCGACACCTTTGCCACCACGGTCCACGGATCGGAATTTATTCCTCGGCCGGGGGAGATTCGACGCCTCCGACGTGTGACGGCGACGACGACGGCGTGTCCAGCCATCGCGTGTCGGCGTGCCGTAAAATAATAACATACGATATTAATATTAATATTATTATTATTATTATTATTATTTTTGTTATTGCAGTATGATAATATAAAGTATTTTAATATCACGGTTTTATTATAATGCGACGACGATCGTACTATAGTAATCCGACACCCCTTAGAAACCGGACGGCCACTCCCGTCCGAATACGTTATTATAATATTATATATTATTATTAATAATAATATTATTTTTTATGTGGCATGACCAGCGCGGGCACGTGTAGTGTGTAGTATTTTCGGAGATCGAATTTATTGTTGTCAAACGTGCCACTATTTAATAATAATTGGATTTGGGTCGAAACTTTTCTGGAGTTTAATGATCGACTGTGATTTACTATAATAATAGTATATATAATACGTAATGTAGTATTATTTTTTAGGTGTATAATTCATTTAAACCGTTTTTCAATTCGGCTTGGCGTGTGTCCGTTATTATAAGGAAGCGAAATGTACTTAAGACCCGTATATTATATTTTAGGCCAATTATAAGTCGACATTAAAACAAAACGTTCAAGTCTCTGCGGTATATTATTTTCTTTGAAAACCCAGTGGATCCCGTAGACACACCCGAAATTATGTTTTATGTACTGGAGCCTCGAGAGTAATAAAATCGTAAACGCCTAAACGGCAGGTAACGAAAAACCCATCAGTTTTAATTAGTCTTTAGGAGTAAAAAAAGTTACCCGCTCACTCTCACATCATCCACTGAGAATGACTCCTACGTGTTTATTATAATATATTATAATATAATATCAGAGCGACAATGCGGGCATTCAAGTCTCTCTCTCTTTCTCTTTTTCTCTCCCTCATGCGATTTATAACCGATTAATAATTAAATGTCTCGGTAACACCATTATGCCGCCCACTGGCACATAAATCATAAATTATGTAAATGACTGTATAAAATATTCATATTATATGAATAACACGTATTCATATTTTTCTGACATGAGTTTTTAAATGGTTTTTTTAGGTGTGACAGATTTAGTTGTATTGTTGTAATATCTCATAGTATGGCTCTGTGAGGTTTGAAATTGCTTATCATAGTGTGTATACGTATATAGACGGACCAGGTTTTTATTATTCAACGTTTTTATGTAAAAGGGGTTAGTTGGATTGACCCAAACGCATACACTGCGTATCCATTTTGAATTTTTATATATATAGCACTGTCGTAGTCGTTGTTGTTGGTTAACAGCTCTTTGTGTCTGATTCTTACCTGCACTCTCTTTACCTTCTTTTATGATGTTTAATATTTATAAGGCTATGCAACAGGTGTTTTTTATTATTATTATTTTTAAAGTAGGGGAAGGATTTGAATAGGATATTTTATTTAATCCCTATAGCCTATACTAAAAACGATTTCTCATCGTTCAGAGTTTACTACTCGTAATATTTTCAAAGTTTTGGATATAAGGTGGAGAGTTAAATAAATATTAAGACTCAATGTAAACAGAAAAAAAGAAATGTAGATTTCGAGATTAATATTTTCTTTAGCAATATTTTTATTGTTTTAATATTATTTGTTTAATATATTTTCACCTAAAATTTTACAAAATATTTAATCTGCCTGTAAAAATGTTGTGAAAACTGTTTGATTTATAGAAATTAAAATAATCAAATTATTTAAATTTAATTATTATACGAAACTAAATAATGTTGTATTAATTAGGTACCAGTTTAAGAATACGTGAATTTATTATTTTGTTTTTATATCTTATGACTCAGTGTTTCTCGTCCATATTATTTATTATCCTATATTATCCTTATTACTTTGTGATATAAAATTAAAACGGAAAAATAATGGTTTATCTTAATTGGTAATACAAAATAAGGAACAAATATAATATAAAAATAATGATAAATACCGATAACAGATAACTTATTTTTAATCACTTTAGAAATTATATTAAACATCTATTCATTTTTGTAAATTGTGAAAAAAATGTTTGTACATTTTGTGTTATTTAATTTACTTCGTGACACATATGAACTTATCTGGCGACACATCAGTGAGTCTCAACACACTGGTTGAGAAACATTATATTATATGTTATAAATAATAAGACGATATGTTTTTTTCATTTCTTATAGAACTATAAACTACTTAGGTGGGAATAATAAAGGTTAAAAAACGAACTTGGATAAAAAATTAATGTATCATATTTTATTTATTGTCTATATAACCGAATGAATGTCCAGATGAATTTTAATGAAAATATCTGGGCTACCGGTTTTCATTAGTTTTTGTTCAACAAATGGCGCCGACACTATAGGATTTTTTAATTTTTTCTTTGATCGTCTCATAATATTTTTTTTATTCTTTTTTAACACAAATTTTATTTGGTACCTAATTGAAATGGAATTTGAACACTTGCAGATTTTTTTACAAACATTTATTTACAAATTAATTATGAATGAACTATTGTAAATAAATCTTTAATTTAACAACATGACATTTAATTAAAAGGAACATTTAACATATATTTTATCAGCTATTTAAATTTAAATATCTATAAAATATCTTTTTTACATTTTAGTCCATGGATTGACGTGTTATTGCGAACATCAATGTCCAGACGGCCAAATAAACGGAACATGTGTAACTTCTCGCTATTCTCAATGCTTTAGCGCTGTGCATGAGGAAGTAAACGAAGAAACCGGTGAATATGAACCAATAGTATCTTATGGTTGTCTTGCAGCTGGCGAACAAGGCTTCTTACAAGTAAATATTTTTAAAATTTGCTATGTATACTTTTATAAAAAATACTGTTTTATATAAATATTATATTCTAATTTATTTATTTTTCTAGTGCAAAGGTGGCAATTCTTTATATGGTCTAGCTATTCAGTGTTGTAACTCAGATATGTGCAACAAAGATATAAGACCCATGTACATACCACATAGTACAACAACAGTACCACCCAAAGTTCATATTAATTCTGTACCTTACATTGCATTTATGCTGTCAATGATTATCTGTCTCCTAGTATCTGCAATCATCATAGGTTGGATATACCTTAGGTATAGAAGAAGGGAGAAAAATCGGCTATATGCTTTAGCATCTACCGACAGCTATATATCTGGCAACAGTAATTTGTTGCAAACACTTATTGGCCATTCATCTGGTTCTGGTTCTGGGATTCCATTACTTGTAAGTACCAATGCGTGATTACAATAAAACACTAAATACTATTAAAAAAAATATTACTATTTAGGTTCAAAGAACAATTGCCAAACAAATACGAATAGAGCGGCAAATTGGAGAAGGTAGATTTGGTAAAGTATGTTTAGCTAATTGGAGAGGTGAACATGTAGCTGTGAAAATTTTTACTACTATTAATGATCAGAGTTGGCTACGAGAAACAGAAATATACCAAACTGTTTTACTTAGACATGAGAACATTTTAGGTAAATTATAAAATAATATTATTGATTTTGATTGTTTAAACTCATTATGTTATTCAAAAAAATTTAAGGTTTTATCGCAGCTGATTTAAAAGTCAGTGCTGGAGGTGCTCAGATGATGTTGATTACAGAATATCATAAACGTGGTTCCTTACATGATTTTTTGAAAGAGAATACTATTGATACCGCTCAGCTAGTTGTTATGGCACGATCAATAGCTAGTGGCTTGGCACATTTACATGAGCCAATTAATGGTACTCACGGCAAGCCATGTATTGCCCATAGAGATATTAAATCAAGAAACATTTTGGTCAAGACTGACGGAGAGTGTTGTATTGCTGATTTTGCTTTAGCTGTCCGATATGATAGGTAGTTATCTATTTTATATAATATTTATCTTGAACCCATAATAATTAATACATTTTATACTATTTTAGTCGAAGAAATGAAATTGACATTGCTCCCAATTCAAGAGTAGGTACAAGACGTTATATGGCTCCTGAAGTAGTCAATGATACTATTGATGTGACTTCATTTAGTGCATTTAAATCTGCTGATATGTATTCAACAAGTTTAGTGTTTTGGGAGTTGTGTAGGCAAGTATTTTAATAATTTTACTCATACTATGATTTAAAATTATTTAATTTTACTAATCTAAAATTATACTCAATTTTCCTAATTTACAGAAGGAGCAGACAAAGTTGGCCTGTTGGAGGATCACCTATGCTTCAAGCTGATGAATATATGTTGCCTTACGCTAATTTGGTTGGCTCTGATCCTTCAGTGGAAGACATGCGCTTAGTATTAATAATACAAGGAGCTAGACCAGACATACCTATTCGATGGAAGTGTGATAATGTGAGTATAAAAATAATATAAATGTTATTTGTTATTTTGTTTTACTTAATTAATTGTATTTCAGAGGTTGAGAGTGATATCAGAAATCATACAAGAATGTTGGCATCAAAATCCAAATGTAAGATTGCCAGCATTGAGAGTTATGAAGACACTGCGAAAACTCGAGGATAGTGAAACCTTGGAAAACGGAATTCATCATGTATAATACAGGATGAATTTAATGTTACAGCCATAAAAGCTGAAATGTAGGATTTTATAATTTTGCCCAAGACTGTGTAGATAGAATTAAATTTAATATTACTAAATTGCTATTGTCAACTTTAAATGAACAACAATTTTACTATTTTTTTGTCAGCTGATCTACTTAACATTTAGCTTATAGATGTGTGCCATTAATGTTTTATAGCAATGTAAATATTTTTTTATCTATAAGATTATTTTTGTTTATTTTTTATATTTCTGGTATACAGTAGAAATTGACTTAATAGTCTAATATAAATTTCAATAAGCATTTTTTTATTTGTTTTAACTATGATTTTTTTTTTATTAAATTTGTTCTAACCATTATACATTGTTTACAGTGTATAATAGTGTGTTAAACTACTTTCTTATAATTTTATTTTATAATCACTTCAATCTTATAACAATTTCTACTGTACACACATGTCTTTGATTTAATGGTTTTCCTTTTTATGTACAATAAAATTAGAATTTAATTTTCAATATTTTCCTATATTCACTAAAATGACATGTACATCTCTGTATGACTAATTATGCGGTTAAAGATAGTATCTAAACATGTAACCGATTCAGATTAGTTAATTATTTAATATTTAATTTCTATAATTTTATGATATATATTAATTATAATTATAATACAATATAGTTATATATTATAGATTATTTTTTTTACTATGTACATTAAACAATCATTGTTATTTATTTACTGCATTATAATATTTTGTTAATATAATTGTTTTTATTCTAAATGTATACTTACCTAGTAGATTACAAGTCAACTTATAAAGTTTATGTATAAATGTATACAATATATTTACCTATAATTTATTTTTGATAGTAACGTTTGTGTTTTTAAGACTAAATCATTTTTTAAACTGCAACATGTTGCTCGTAAAAGACTTGTAAAAATTTCTTGTTTTATATAATTATAAATAAACTGTGTATACCTTTTATATTGCCATATTTATTTATAATCATAAATTATGTTAAATTGCAATCTAAAATATTTCTATGATGAAGATTTGACAAAGCACTGCGCCTATAGTTTAGAGATTTATTGTGTATTTTCAATAATATCTGCTTAATTATGATTAAATTTTTAACATTTTAAATGTAAAAGTATAAATTAATAAGACTTCTAATGATCCTAAAATTTCACACATTTTATTTGTTTTAAGGATAATTTTTTTTCTAAAAATTCTATGCCAGTATTAAATATTGCGGAATATAACAATTAATTTTTAATACAATTTTAAAATAAACTAATAACATTTGCAAGATAGATTGCACAATGTACTTTAAATTATAATTACATACAATAAAGGGCAACAAGCCAATAACATACTAACGATTAAAATTTAATATCAAATAATTAAGAATCAAGAAGTATTTATTCTTTTTCTATGAATGGATCATAATATGATAAACTAATCTACATATTGTAACATATATCATACAGAGAAATATCAAATAAAGAAAAAATAATCCAAACATGTAGAATAATAAGATAAAAAAAATTAACTAAGCACCCCATATCAAAAAACAAATACAAGCACTTCAATGTTCATCAAATTGAAAATTTTTTAATAAAACAATCTTAAAGTTGTTTGATTCAATTAAAATATTTTAGCATACAATTAAAAAAAATTTCAAAGAAAGCACATTTTATCGCAACCACATAAGTAGGTAGATCTAGTAATCTTGTGTTGTCTGTCTTCACATTTTAACATCTGATAAAATGACTATGAATATTGGTTATATTTATTAACTAATTCATCATGAAAATTGTATTTTAAATATTATGAAGAAATTCATATGTGTGTAATTAGATGTCACTTAAAAGAAAAAAGTAACAATGTAAAATGAAATATAACTAAGAGAAAATGTATGTGGTTGTTTAAATTAATATATATATGACAGACAAGGTTTTTTCGCTTCAGGCTCATTTTTAAAGGTAAAGGTAATGGACTATTTCTATTATTTTCGTGTTACCAACGAACTGCTGTAACCTATTGGCTAATGTTGTCGATGTAAACAGTATATCTTTCGTATTTGGTTTACGCAATATTAAATGAGTAATGACCACAGACTAAAATATATCTTATTATATCTTAGTCCGTGATAATGACTAATAAGTGTTGCTATTTTAGATAATGATTAATTATTTCTATTATTTATTTAGTGATTCTTATCATTCATAGTGATGTTTTAATCTATACTGTCATTATAATATATTATTTTTAAACGTTAGTCGTTATCAATTATTATTAATACAATATTACACTAATGAGTATAATGAGTATAATGATTAATGACTAATGAGTAGTGATGCAGGCCGCATGGTTTACATTTTAAATATTCGAAAGATTAATAGTATGTACAAATATACTTAATTCATTTAGTTTCCATTCAAATGAACTCTAATTTTTTGTTTTATTTTTATTATTTAATCTATAAATTGTTTTTACCATTTTTTTATGTTTACAAATTACTAATTGTATAACTTACAAACGTTTTCTATGGCCTATGCGAACAAAATTAAAATTCATTATTTATTTCGTATTCGTATATATTTTTCTTTACACGAGCTGATTTATCATCGTGATCATTGTTCATGCCCCACATGGTTCATCTATAAGACAAAATGATAATACTATTACTCAAACTAATAACTATTTATGATATTTTCGACTTTTAAATGTATTTAAATAAATAATATTTTCAAAATATAATAAAATACTGCTACCATATTCGGCATATTCTCAACTTACTGCAGATATGCATATACTAAAATTCCTATAGAATATAAAAATCATTGCGTTTGAATAAATTGTTCTATCCTATATTCCTACCAGTCAATGAAATAATCAACTGTGTTGTAATAAGTAGGTAACTTTTGATTTTTACAACAACGCGGATCAAAAATATTACACACTTGATAAACACTAGGTAACTTTATGTATATTAATATATTATATTGTATAAAAAAGTATAGAAATATATATATATATATACATAAATAATGATTTTTAGACTTTTAGTATTCGCTCAGACTTGTCGTCTCAAAGAGTCAGTCGAGTTTACCGTAATAATGACAGTTCAACTTCCTACCGAACTTGAAAATTATTCGCCTTCCCTAATCATGATAGGAACGATCGTTGTTTACGCAGTAGGTTTACTATTACCTCCGAAAAACGGTGTCACGACAGTATGTTTGAATCGCGTCGCAGAAAAGTCACTGTTATCCGCAAGTTCAATGAGGTTCGTATAGCCGCCGCTCGTTTAGTATATTGGGCAGTTTATCAAACAGATTAAGGTTATTAGCTTACGCCACGTAAATATAACTACGTTTGGTTACCGAACTTTTGATTTTCGGTATCGATATTTCATCGTGTATTATGGTCTATTGACATGAACTGTAGTTGTAGTTCTAATACGCCAATCATCAATGGGACGCGCATTCAGTTTTCTATCGTTTAGGTCGATCTCACTCTCTTGGGCTTTGGCAGGATTGTAACAGACTATCAACAGAAATTGGTTATTATGAACTTTTTATTTTCGGCTTCTTTTTCTCGACGTGTATTATATTTATATAATATATATATATATATATATATAGACTGTTGTTCAACCACTTCTTCGTTAGGTATACGCCGCGTAATTGATGGGATGTTTTCAGTGATATCGTTTAGGTCGAACCCACTCTCTTGGCAGGATTGTATCGACAGGAGGTGCTTACTGCTTATTATGACCGCATTGAAAAAAAAAAGACTTGAATGGTTTTTATACGTTAGTCCGTGGAAAAATCATTGTAATTTAATGATTTAATGATCTTTATGTATATAGCCGCCGCCTTCCGTAGAACGTTAGACAGTGTATGTCCATCAACTCGAATTTGTTCTGCTTCACGCAAATATTGCGTTGTTTTATTGTGGACAATTTTATTTTCGATTACTTCTTCTGGACTTGTATTATAGACGTAGACTGCCTATATAGTTTAATCACGTCTGCGTGACTGCGTTATTATGTCACATTGTCACGTAATCGTCAAGAAGTTTTCAGCATTTTTGCTCAGTACTGATGCATTTTCGTGTCATAATGCTTCCATCGGTTCATTTTCATTGGTAAGTTCGATGATGTTTGTATGGCGGCTGCTGCTCATGAAATGTCAGCCAGTATGTCCAAGAATTTGAGTTATTATGGAACAAAGTCAAGTACACACCTTCTTTATCTATTTCAAAGTAAGGCAATTGATTAATGATAATATACGAAAAGTCGAATATAATATCTTAGATTATTATGTATACTAAAAATATAAATAATAATATCACATAATATATATTAATATTTTTGGGATAGCTTACAATCGTTTTCGAGGTCGACAAAAAAAAACATTCTTTACCAGAATACAATCGTAACTCAAAAACATCATAAATGGAGTTATGACCTTTTTCGTAGGAGGTATCGATTTAGGCTGACAGGCCGTCTCCGCTCAGAATCGTTTTTCGTATTTAATGATATATTAATTTGAATTTAAATTCAACGCACCATAACAATGACCCACTCGACACTTACCTAATATACAGCAGAGTGGTGCTCACTTGCCTATCATTTTTATTTATACACCTTGACAAGAGTTTTTAGTAAAATACAACATGGGTATATCTCATATTTAAGGTTAAACCGTTAAACTATTACATTTATAAATGTGGCCAAAAGGTATATATTTCAAATAAGTAGACTACATGGTTGGTAGTAATCTTGGATTACCTACAAAACATTAATTAATAAATCATGTGTGACGTGTGTTGTGTGTATCAAGTGGTTTAAAAAAAAAAAATTCAACAGCTTTTGGTTCTGACTTTCTGAGCCTAGAATCTAGATACTATGAGTCATAATAAGTTTTATATCAAATAATAATTATTTTTTAATACATTATAATATTATATAGAATTAAACTCAAGTTATTTATTTAAGTATTCGTATTTTAGCTATCAGTGTCATTAGTTCCTTTATTGATTCGATTCGTTTATACACAATACGCTAGATGGCAGAGCACGAATAGTGAGATTTTTTAAAATATTTAAAACGGAACTACAAAAATATACTTTTTACACTTAGGGTGTCACTATGTCGAATAGTTTTTGAATATTATAATAATATGCAATACATTTTATTATAAGATTTTTAGGTGTTAAATAACAGTAGTACCTACTTGTATATAGTTTATTATTATATTTATTATAATACTTATAAACGATAAACGAGTAAATATTATTAATATTATTTATTACCACCAAAACAAGATATTTGAACATTTGATAGGTACCTACTTATATTTTAGATAAACTACAAAGAAATAATGTTAAATCGAAATAAATAAAAATAATTCATACATTTCTACTTACAATAGAGAAGTTTTATTAATATATATTAACAAGTAACAACCGTCAATATTCACATAAACTTAGATATATAGGTACCTAAACTCTTATAAAAATAATTACATTTCGTGTTAGTCCTTTAAAATACATAGATGGGTGATAGTGTGATATTATACAGCATAGAAAGAAATTTAAAAAATATATCTGTTCTAAGCTTACTATGGCTTATTCATTTTAATATATAAAATAATATTATGCTACAATAGTAATACAAAGGAAACAAAACAACTCAAAATAGTTAAAGCAAATAATTAGACCTTAAATTCCAATCATCATAATATTCAGCAGTTCTTATTCATTTTAATTTGTGTTTACATAATGTTCAAATGTTGTTAAAGGAGATCTGCAGAATTGGGTTTGTATATATAGATATAAAATAAATTTATTTTCAGTGATGAGCAAAAAAAACTTTGGATTAAGCTTTTGGTAGCTATTTTCGAGGTTATCTGTGAAGGCCATTAAAGAAATAAACAGAAGAAAAGCTTTTAAAATATCTTACAAACTAGACATTTAGAGTAGCGGAATTTATCCTTTTCGCATTTCGACTTGAACGTTCTTGACACATATAGATGTCCTAATTTCTAGAATATTATGTATTATTGTACATTTTTACGACGTTATAACAAAGATAGCTAATGTAACTTATTAGAATTTAAGAGAGAAAATAGGAGGTGTCTACTTACTGTTTTATTTAAGTTAATTGTCCATAAAGTAAATTACACTATTTCACGTTAATATTAAATTGCAGAATTATTTCTTGAACGACGATTGCTCAAAAAAATTGTGTCATTTATTTGTATTCGAACGAGATTATATAACTAAATTATATTATACTGATATAAAACTGGTACTAACATGTTAATTGGTCAATAAAAAGATAAAAAAAATATTAACATTAAGGTTATGCTTCTTTACAAATAAAATATAATATTATTAAATAATAACATATTTGTTTTGGCTATATCGTTAAAGTCATTTACCTATCAACACAATAGACACTTAAGTAATATGAATAGAAGAACAATTATAATTATATTTATATTATGATAGGTACCTACTTATACTTCAATATTACTAATAAAAAGGATTAAGTTCATTATTTGGTATAGCCAGTGTTATTGGTACCAATGGTACCTATAGGTATAGTTTTTACCTTTAATCCATACTTTTCATTCATATGATTTTTAATTTTAATTTTTATAACATTAGTTATATTTCTACATTCTTTGTAAATCAGAAGAATAACAATTGTTTCATGTATGCAATGTACAGGTATATATATATACGTATTTTAAATTAAAAATGTTACGTACGAATACGAATGTATACATTATCTAAAGTAAATTTAAAAAATACTGTTTCTTTAAACGCATTAATTACTCACATTATTCTGTCCTATTTGCATTATATCTTTTTGAATTTTCGTTTCAGTTGACTTAAAAGAGAAGGGTACAGAATATTTTACTAGTTACTGTTTTGTAATTATTCGTTAGGAGAGAACCTAAAAGGTCGACAAATGAAAAAAAATTCTTTTGATGGTCCAGAAGTTAATCACACAGTTTAATTGAATCCGTCGCATTCTTAATTACTATTCTAAATGAGTATTTCAAAAGGGAAAAAGAAACTCTTTGAAATCTCGTAATACATTGATAGAATCATCAAAAATATTTGTTTAATCTTAAATAAATCAAAATTTAAAGAGTAAAATAAATAGGTTGTTATTTATTCAAATGTTGGAAAACTAAGAACTATTTACAAAAATGTTAAAACTGAGAATTTGAAAAAAATCTGAAAAAAAAAACCTAACCTAATCTAGAAGTTGTATAACTGTATAAGTATTAACGTTAATTAGTAATTACGTTTGAAAGGAGTAGATACATTCACAATATAAATGATTACGTGAACCTTATTAATTAATAATATTGTATAGTTAATGATTTTTTCCTCGTCTGCGTATTAAGATCATTGAATTTCAATGAACAAAAATGTCTGAAATTTATAATAATAGGAAAAACAACATTATAATATGGTATGTTATAATATTTAGTATTACATGGTCAACTAATTATTATTCTTCATACATATTAGTTTCTATCAAATTAAAAAAACATATGTATGATCATTATGATCTAATAATATTCATGATCTGTGTTATTGGTACATTATCCAATGGCTTTACTCACGAAAGTATTTTTATAACTAATAAAAAAAAGTTATATTTAGTTGTATTAGTATAGGTTTAAGTATAAATAATATAAAATCCCTAGTGTCTATTAATATAAGTACATAGCTACGTACGAATAATCAATATGACGGTTTACAATCAAATCCTTAGTCCTGCTGACTTCTATTTTCTATTTATTGATAAATATTTTCTAAATATAATTTAAATTGTGTTTTTATAACTGTAAATAAAAAGTAGTTTACACGTTTTTAGAACTTATTTTACTCGAGCAGTCAAGATCATATAAAATACCAATAAAATTAAATAATATCTTCAATGAATATTGGATATACACTACTGCAGCATTCTTTTAAAAATACGATTTTATTTTTTACTGCCGTATTAACGAGGTAAACAATTGGGAAATAAATCGTTTTTAAGATAAATAATATCTTGAGCTAAATCAAACGGTTTAAAATGGAACTCATGCTTTGGTTAGGTAATGTTCAATATCAGTTCTGTTAAATCGCCTTTTTTTTATCACTTATTTACCTGGTTCAGTACAGGATACCGTCAGTCGAATTTAATAATAAATAATCCACCAATCAATTAGTTGAAAAAGCTTTTTCTAGAAAATCACCTTACAGAATCGAACGTGTTTACGCATCAACGGTATCCCTTATCAATGTTTAATTTAATTGATTGGACCCGGTCTCGTTGATGGATTGCTCGTGTATTTTTCGCTATTTCATTTTACCTTGCGCCGAATTATCCAGTCGATTAGACTTGAGTTCATTAATTACGCGGATTTTTTTTCTCTGCTCCGTCATTCAACAAACTTGGCAAAACGTTTTCGGAGCTTTGGTATCATTAATCGTCCATTCGCTAAAACATTCTTTTCTAAAACTTAACCACTTCCTTTACAGATTATTATTACTACTACTATTATTACTATTTTTTTTTTTTGTTAACGAAAAAAGTCATTTTTTTAAATTAATGTTTTTACATTGTGGGGTTCGGAATTAACTATAGCGACACATTTAAAAATGCACTTGCTAGATTTAGTTCAAACTACCATTACGCGTTGCCCACTATCTTGTATATCTATATATACCTGTATAATATAGTTTCAGCTACCTACGCTGTTTCCTTTTTATTTGTTATTTATCCACCGGGTTACGGTACTTGAACAGTAAATACGCCTTTTTTTTTTAAATACAATTTGCTTTTTAAAATTCATCTACAAAGAATTATCATGAATGTTATATTATGTGCTTAGGGAGGTAATATCCAGTGTGTACATTTGAATAACACAAACAGTACGTGAGGTCTCATGAATATCCTGGACTTTATACATTTGAAATATTATATTAAAGAACAAAAAAAACGAGCACGTTTCATTATAATTTTGCTTAAGTACAGTGTTACACTAAACAATGTATTAAAATAATTGCTTCAAGTTTTCCGAGTGTAAGTAAACATTTGATTTGTATAGGAGTTTAATGTAGGTACACTGGATCATTTTTGTATTATATGAGCATTTAATAGGCGAATGTATAACATAATTTTAATCTTTTTTTGTGCTTGCACTTTTTTAAATATATTTATTACACACACACCAATTTAAAAAATGATCTTTCAGACACTTTCTTATATCTGTGTGGAATTGCACACACACAATTTAAAAGCTATGCAATTAGAGGAAAAGATATTATATGTTCAGTAAAAATTGTGTTATTATTTCTCTGATTTAAAAATAATACAATTAAATCATTTTGTTTCGACTAAGTACTGAGAAGTTATTCATAGTCTATATTAGATATAATTAATATATGCACAATCTGTAATACGTCATAATTTGAGATAGATGTATTAATATTTGGTACCCGTGGTGTATATAGCATTTTTTTTCTAGGGGGTTATCGACAAGAAATGTAGTTTACTGACCGTCTCGGTACATAATGGTACAATATTATTAGCTTGTATAAATAATAAATATATACATATTATATTATAGTATTATACAATCTCAAACACGGTGTTTCACGGCTCAACTACTCAAATGATATTAAGGTTTAATTTAATACTACGTTCCATGCATGCTCTTGGTATTTCCAGCAAATTATTGGATTGCATTAAGAATTACCGGTTTTAATCAAACCTTAAGGCCTCGAGAATGCGTTCTATAAATTCCAGCTTAAAATTCGATATAGGTGCGCCACCCCATTATTAAATATGACCAAACATGAAATACTTGGGGGTTAAATTTCGTATTAAAACTATTTTTTACGTTTTTGTGTTCTTCATTTTTCTAATATTTATTGTACAAACGTAAAATTAATTAAAGATCGTTAAAATTGATTTACATATTATATTTATAAATAATTTTATCTGAATGGCATCATATTATATTTAGATAAAATTAAATTAATTAAATATGTTTTGACTGTTATTTCATTAAATAATTATGATGTAAATTTGGAACAGAATAAATGTATTCAATTTATTCATTTTATTAAAAAAAAAAAACAGAAAAAGTATCAATATTCTAAAGAAGGTATTTTTATAGTGTCATAATAGACTAATAGCAACCAACTACTGACTTTATAAATTGAATTTATCCATTTGTAAGTTTTTGAACTTTAGAAAAGCTGTCTTCTAAGACAACTTATATCTTATTTGAGTCACATTGAAGATATACTATTGTGGTGGAAAAATATTTTTCAAATATTTTTAGAAAATATAGTTTAACACCGCCTTTGTTTGAAATGGTTTTTCACGTGTAATAATGTATCATTGTATTCAAATCTAACACATCCATTATATACAATGACATACTCAATGACGAGGCATACTAGAAATTTACCTTAAAACAGAGCTGCAGAGCAACCTCCTCTATCTTATATTTTAGGTGGTCGACGGTGTGTGGTAAAAGAGAATAAAAAAAAAAAGTCAGAGACATAACCTATGAAGAAACGAAACTAAGTTTCATTTTATATCGACTAATTGTGTGATTTCTTTTAAGTTTTAAATATAAGAAAAATACAAAAACCTAATATTATATTATGAAAATTACGTAGAATATTATTTTCTACGAGACTTGTGTAAAAATCGATACATGGTTAAATTTACCTATATTCTCGTTAATTTGCAAACCATTAAAATGTTATTGTAATTTTACCAAGGAAAATCACTCCAGAAATAGTAGATTTGGCTGTGATGGTTTATTTTTTTCTGAAATGTGAAAGCAAACATTTCAAAAACCATCTTGAGTTGAATTCGATTTACTTAAAAATAATAAAAATTTTGTATTTATAAAGGATGATTATTTTGTTAATGCATTTTGTTTATTGTTATTTATAGTTTTTAACTAGGAATACAAAAGATATCCAAAAATTAAAATTTTCCTTTAATTTTCAATTTAAACGTGTAGTTTTAAGAAACTATCCAAGTTTTTTTGTGTTAAATATTAAATGTTTACTAAAAATACGTGAAAAAATGTCAGTAATGAAAAATCATCCTCATAGCTATAAGAATTTACAAACATTATTAATCACTTCTATAGTACAATGTTTGAGGTAAGAAAAAAAATTAGTCCATAATTATTGTTTCTTGTTGGTTATAATTAATATTACAAAGTTATCTTAGCGCTTATAATCAATGATGGTATAAAAAAAGCTTAAGGTTTCTACACGGAGCATGTCTTTGGCTACCACAAATCCTTTATCATGTATAAAAATATATAATAATACATGTGTATTATAATCATTTAGCACTTATAATGTGAACAAACACAATTTAATAATTAAAATGGCCTTTTTCAATTATTTAAACGAACTTAATACGGATTTATGTTTTTATCGTTTTATTTTTTATTTTATAATGTGTAATAGAGAATATCACCAGAAAATTATAATTTTAAATGCATCCAAATCTACATATGTTACATACAATGCGATTGGCTGTTGTCAACATGAATGTCATCATACAATCAAACTAAACATTCAGAAAACTTATTCATCTGCAAAATTGCGGTAAATGTGAATCATTAGTATTGATTTTCATTCGTAAGCATTTCATAATAAATTTCATCCAGTGGCATTATTTTCACCCGCAGAGTTCACACGTCCCCCACCGTTTAATTAAACGGGCATTTCACCCTTAAACACGTCCCAGCACATTAATAATAATTACCCCTAACATTAAAGATATCGAATTCTTCGGGTCTCTTCTCATTTTAAATACAAAACAAAAAATGACCCATCTCCTCACCGAGTGGTTATTTCATCTGGTCAGAAATATTTTTATTGTCCGTTTTTTATAACCAGCAAATAAACTAAAACGGCTTAATGCAATATAAATATTTGATAAATACTGCATTTATGTAAAATATAAATGTAATTGTTTTGAAAAAAAACATTATTTTTTTATTGTTAGTAATCTATTAATATTAGCTATATTAACTGTACAATTATTCCATGAAGTAATATATTATTATAATTAATTGAAAAGTTATTTAATTTCCATAACATGGATAATTTAACATCCAGGAAATAATTTAGTGTAAATGAAAATTCAAAAGTGTAATTAAATTAATATAATAATTTAACGATGTTACGAATGTTAATAATGTAAAATAATAATAATGGATAATATTTTTTATAAGATGACCTACGAATCACGAACCTATGTATTATTTACATAAGAGTATAGAGTATATACAGGATATTATACTATAATGTCTTCGGGTCTTCTAGAATGTTTGAACATTTTTAGCTATAGTTTTATTTAACAAGGTCTATTATACTATTATAGCATTGACTAAACAAATTTTAAATCGAATATTTAATATATTGTTTTTAATAGTATACAAATTACGTATGGTTTGTACCTACCTAATAATAAAAATTGTATGTTGTTATTTCTATAGCAGGTACCTATATGCTTAAGATATCCATTATTTAAATTGATATACACGAACCTTTGTATATGTATATCAGCAAACGATTCATACGAGATATTGTATATTACCAAGCAAATTTAGAGGTACAATTTTTTTTTATTTAATAGATAGCCTCGGTATTGGTGGTCACGTGAGTGATAACAGATATTTATTTACACGTGGATTACACCGTTACCAAGTTCATATAAAACATGTTTAATAATAAGTTATGAGTGGACTTCAAGAGATACAGTTGTTTTGATAATATATAGATTTAGAGATTTTGAGATATAGTTTTGGACAAGCATTTTGGATGCTTTGAATTTTTTTTTATTGTGATCATATATGTGTAGGATGACGATAGTATATGAACCTAACATAATGATTTGGTTACTGAAACGTCATATTTATTTAGCCAATTATAAACTATTTTATTCCTATATTTGTGTGTGGCTATTATAAATTATAATATCCCGAGTTTTGCGGTGATTGCTTTAAGCTTTGGTTTTAAAAATATATTTTCGAACAATATATTTCTAGAACTGTTGCTGTTTGTGTGAGATGCAACAGAATTTCGGTTATGAATTATAATAGGCTTTTAGTACACGCGTATCAAGCCTTCTCTGCAGTTTAATTTGAACTACACAGTGCGGTTTTATATAAACGAGAGAAAGGCAATTAATCAAAATATCATATAATATATGGTAAATATTGCGAAGCGGGCGTTTACGGTAAAACTACCGGACTTGCTATAATGGGAATCACGGTTGTCAGCGAAGTTGAACATAAATTAAAAAAAATAGGTACTGTATAATTGAAAATCCTACCTTCCCTCCCCCGACTACGCCAACGCAGCTACGAGTACATAGCAACGATTTCCTCCCTCCGGTCCGCTCAATTTAACATCAATTAAACAGTTGGGGAAATTTCTATATAGGTATACACTATATACATGTATATATATATATATATATATATATATCTGAATAACGACGGAAGAAAAGAGGGATAACGTATACAATAATAAAAATAATAATAAAAGAAACGTTCAATAGAGGTCCTAACGAACCACACGGTAAAAACTTTTTTCGTCCACTGTGCTTTTTGCTTCTTTTGTTTCACTATCATATATATATATATATATATATACATATACATTATATATCAAAAGTCGGTATCGCCGAAGACAATAGCGTTCAATCGATATCACGCGCACACACTCACTCATATAAATGCACATAAATATATACATGTGATGGTGCAACGTATATAAGGTGAGTACGTGAAAAAATATATACACCCTTCATTTACCTATACGACTCCCTATCGGCCATAAACGCGTATAGACGTATATATAGTGTGGCACAGGAGTAGTTCAGTGGAGCTTTTTAGCTTTTCACTTTGTACGAGCAGCATTGTTTCCATGCCACATACCAATCCACCCCCCCCCCCGGGCGCTACCCAAAACACCCGCATACACGGTGGGTTCCTTTGACAACAATATTACACTGATAAGACGTTTCCGCGAGCCGATTGAGTGTGACTTCGGGAATTACAATAAATAATGTATTCCATATTTAACTGCGACCCTTTTGATATTGCGGAAAACATAAAATATGTATACAATAATCTACGTATAATATTACATAGTTTGAACAAAATATTATGCTGCTATGCACTAGATTGCAAATGTCGTTTTCGTAAAACATACTGCAGTAGCATATTATTTCTCGTATCGAATGCACGATGCGTCTATTTTTAACCATCTCTAAAACAGTTTACAATTAAATATTTTTTCAGTATAACAAAAAAAGAAAAACCATTTAAAATAATCTTTTTCACTACATTCCGTTGATTATGGATAAGTACTCAATTATAGACTGCAATACTAATCAATGATTATAGTAATCATGTATCTATAATGGTATTTGTAAGACACTCGGACTATTTCAGAAGCTGAAACGTTTTTTAATAACGTATTTAAATTTTAATATGTAAATAATAATATCTTTTTCGAAGCTAATCAACTCTTCGATTTATAAATATATAAGTAAATGAAAAATTGAATGATAAATATATTTGGAAACTATTTTTAATGCAATATTTCAAACAAAAAATATGATGTATTGTTATAAATGTTTCCTCCCCCAAAATATTTAATAAAAAATGAACGAAATATATGAAATAAAAAATAAGCAAGGGGAGAGAAGAAAGGAAAAAAAATAATTCCATTATATTTTAAAACTTATATTATGTAAAAATAATGTTGGGTAATCAGTTAGTTATTCACTTTGTAATAAATTTGATAATTTCTAAAGGGCATATTTATTCGTGGCATTATAATATTAAATTATTAGTAGTATTGAAATTATATAAATGTATAGATAATATTATGTTTATATATTATATTAAGTTTTAGGCACCTACTTACCTACCATACAAAACTGTGAATAATAATTGGTTTTAATCTATATTTTGTATATATACAAATAAATCTATTGAGCCCTTTTGTAATTTTATAATTAGATATTATCAGTAACTATTTTTATGTTTTTTAAAATACTCATTTAATAATTGTACTATTATTATTTTTCTACTGTTTCCTTTGGTCTATGTTATTATTTGTTACCCAATTTTAATTTTAATTATATTTTAAATCCACCTATTATTATTATACATTTTTATAATTCATGTATTGGACTTCAGCCCGTTTAAATAGTTAATAAATGAATAAATATACATATTTTGATTTTCATCAATAATTCAATTGAAACCAATTACACATCGTTATTTTATGGATTACAAGTCAATCTAATATTATAAATCATTGACAAATATTCCATTAATTATTTATTTAATAAGTATTTTTTTTAAATTTATTTTAAGTAATTATAGGTTATTTAAATATAGGCAATGCCTTAGGCATAACTCGTTGGTGAGGGGCTGAAGCCGCACTAGATAAATATATACACATAACATTGTTAACTTTATTTTCGCTATACAATTATTTAAAAAGTACTATGGTATTAAATTTAATATATGTAGTATTCATATAGTATATTATAATATATCTAATATAACAAATATTTATCCAGTGACTCAGGATCAAATCTCAATTTAAATATTTGGAAACAATAAATTATTATATTTTTAATAAAAATATCAATATTATATACATATTTTTATACTCGTAGACTGGTAGACCGGCATTGACTGCGGCCTGGCATGATTACAGTAGTACCTATTTATATTAATTATAAACTGAAAACAAAAAATATCTGATAAATATCCATACAACATTATTATTGTTATTATTTTTTTATTATTAAATATGCCTTATAGCGACTATGGCCGATGACCATAATAAATTAGCATATATTTACAATTTATCTTAATTTACATTAGGTATGCACATAAATAAATTACAATTGATTAATTAATTTGGACTTAATCATAAAGGCTATCATGGACTTTAGGGTTGTCTGGGTGAAGTACAACATTATTATGACATATTATGCCACTTTTAATATTAAACAACATTCTTGGGGTAAAACTAATTACCTATATTATATGTATGGTATTAGTTTTTAATATATATATTAAAAATATTATAATATACTATAGTATATTAAATTACAATATCTGTTTACTCGCTAAACTAAATTCAATAACAATATTATACCGTATTAATATAATACTATATACTCAATACTCGTATTAATAGTTTAGTGGCTTTGCTGTGAAATTATGTATAATAAACGTAGTTACTAATATACTACAGACATAAATCATTATTCACTTTAAACGAATATAATGATATTTATCATTGGTAATTTAAAATAAATATAAAATAATTTTTTCTTCAAAAAAAAAAAATTAAGAACTATTGTTGAATTTTAAAAGGTTTATTAATATTATAGGAAACAATTGAATAATTAATTTATTCTAGTTGAGCTTATAAAAACTAAACATTATCGAATATAATAATTGAAGTAAATTTGACCAAAAGTATCCGACTAAATATAAGAAGTAAATTATAAATTGTAGGAAATCATTTTAAGGTAGGAACCTTTTGGTGTTGTAGCTACATATGAACGATAAGTATTATTAAATCTGGAAAAATTTAAAAATGTTGGTACAGAATATATTATGATTTATTGATATGACGTGACTATATAATTAGTAATATACTAATATGATATATCATATATATAATTTTTATTTTAGAAAAAAATTATTTATTTGTCATAAATATTTCACTAATCGCTAGTGAAATTCTATATTATTCATATAACATGTGTTATCTAATTTAATTATGAGTAAAAATATTTACCATATCATCCATATGTGCTGCATATATAATGGGTTTGGTAGTATATAACATTAAAGATGTGTTGATTAATTTAGATGTCTGTAAATATATACAATTGTACCGTCCCGAAGAGAGAGTTAAGCCACGTAACAGTGGGGTGCCAGAGATAAGCGAACCGAATAAATTTCAATTTGGAAACATGTCTTTTTTTCCAAAATTTATGTTCATTTATTATTAAAATAACATAACTCTAACAATTGATATGTAAACATTTTTAGCCATGTACAGAATTCAATTCAATTTTCACACTAGAGATAATTTTTGTGAATTTAATGTTATAGCTATATTTATATTGTGACTCGTTTTTTTTTATTGTTTATATATTTTTAGATGATAATACCGATTTAATACGAAAATACGCAAACATGATATAAATAATTATAAATAAGTAACAACTAATTATATTTTACACTGATTAATCTGATAATTTTCACAATTTGTCAAATTAAATTGTTATAATTTGCAATAATAGGTTTAATCAAAAACAAATTATAAATTAAGTAAAACTTATTTGACGATATTCGTATTATAAATTAAATAAAACTTTTGGAATAAAAATTTACTGAATATAATTTACAATATACGCTTGAATAAATTCAAAGAATGTTAAGACCTGGAATACTACAGACAGTATACTAGAATCAGTATTTGAAATTTATGTTACTATCTACTTTTATTTTATAATAATAATGCTGGATGAACATCTGATAATACCATTAATACCATGTATGACATACAATTTTTATTAAACCATTAATTGTATCTAGTCTAGTTTTAATATTTAGATTTTAATTGCACTTACCTATGTATAAAAATCCCTCCCCCAAATAAATAAATTATTATTATTATTATTTAAATTGAATCAATAAATAAAGAAAATGTATAAAATTTGGATATTTATGATGTACCTATATATACCTAGTATTGGGTTTACCCACGATGACTTAATTATTTAAAGCTACCGGGTTGGTTATGTTTATGTTATATAGATTAAATTTTCCCATCACTTTGAATTATAAATTCTTCTTGAAAACTCAAAGCTCTGTGTTTGAATATCCTTACGGGTGTAATTGAAACGAGAGAATCATGTTAATACTTAACTTTAACAATTAATCTGCTTAAAATTGTACATTGAACACCAATCAACTTTTTGATTCTTATTATAACTGCGGGCAGTACTTATTTATGAATTATGGAAAATTTTAAAAGTTTAATCTATCGTCATTTTATAAAACGTAAAACGGTAATATTTAAATATTAACTTGATTTATCATTTCAACTAACCACAGATTAGTTGTTTAGTTACTCGTTTTGTAAATGTAAAATGCCTAAGGAAATTATTACATTTAAAATTTGTACCCACGGCTTTAATCTACATTTTTTTTTATTTGATAATATGAATGTTATTATTAAAAACTTTTTATTGCACTAAGTCTATTGCTCAGTAGATACCCACTTACTCACTCACACCAATTTTGATTACCTCAAAGAAGCCTACTTCGGTACGCCACTACAGCGAGGTATGCATCTACATACTTTTTAAGTTAAAAAAGATTAAAAATATTGAATACATTTATCAATATAATACAAATTAAGTTAGAAGTATAATATATTTATATATATATATATTTATTAATATATTATTTGTAATATGGTTTATACCTAATAACAAATCTCTTACATAATTTATTTAAAACTAATTAAATTAGATATTATATTAGATAACATAATATAGTGTAAGTAATAAATATACGAGCACATTTTATACTTTTAAAAAAATGAAGATTATTTAAATAAATTTCTTTTTTTTATTGTAAATGATTGTGGTTAATGTGTGATATTATAAATGTATATGCACCTAATATTATTATATTCACCTAATCTAGTTTATTGTTTATATAAGTTTAATATTTGAATAAAAAAAATGGTTTTAAATGTTATAATAGTTGGTTGATGAACTTAATTATGTATACTATTTTACATTTGCACGTCTTACCTATAATGGGTAATTCTATATAATGAAACATTTTCAAATTATACATTTATATAATAATATATATGTAGAATAGTAGTGGTTAATTTTACCTGCGTGCGTTTGAACACCGTAAACCCGAACAAAAATAATATCAATTTGGCTTTCAAAAAGGGTGATGCTGGGAGGGAAATAATAATTTCTTGGGGACGGTCGTGGAAAATTCTAACGGGCCTTGGTTGTTTGGTTAATATTGTCATAATGTTATGCTAACTCGATTTACAGACAAAACCCGTCATAATTTTAGGCTAACGCAATCAAGTAAGTCCCCTCTTTCACCCGACCAAGACAAACACGGGACACCTCCTCTACTCACGTTGTTCTGCAATTACGTGCCACTACGACTGTTACAGGAGATGCAAATTGTTTTAGTCGTCGTCCAAAATAATGCTATTTGGGAGCCCGGCGGGATAAAAATTGACTACGTTATATACACGAGTACAATACATATACATTATACATATATAAATTTATAATTGCACACTCGTGCGGTTTCTGAAAATGTGGTGTTCGTCGCGTATATTGTTATAGATGGCTAGATGAGATATTGATTATTTATCCTATAGATAATTGACAATAGGTACTCATCGTATTCGATTTTGCGTGGCGCTGCAAATCTGCGATGTGCGACACTGTGGAAAAGTCGTTCGAGTGAAACGTGCTATAAATTAGTCAAATTAGCCTATATTGGAAATGACTATATAATATTCATTTAAATAGTACCCATGGTGACGGTTTGCTGTCGAAGTAATGATCTCGAAAAAAAGATAGTTGTTAAATATTAACACTATAGCATTATGTTTTAGCCATTATACGAATTTTTATCATTGTCTCTGTTAAAAATAAATAATGATACATACAACAGGAAAATAGATTTTTCGTCAGATATTAGTGATTTTATATTATTTTTTTATTACAAGTTCACTCGGGTTTATATTTATCATCAAAGAAATAAATAAAAATTGCGCCCAAAATCCAAGTTCGTTCAAATATTTGATTTATATTTTATAATAACATAGTGGCGGTGTCTAAAGTATATTACAACTTTCAATCTCACAAAACTTGGCTTTTACTTACACGAGCAATAAAATATTTTTATACATACGCCGGTCACGTATTTATCTCCAAATCCA
This sequence comes from Rhopalosiphum padi, assembly GCF_020882245.1. Classification (NCBI taxonomy): domain Eukaryota; kingdom Metazoa; phylum Arthropoda; class Insecta; order Hemiptera; family Aphididae; genus Rhopalosiphum; species Rhopalosiphum padi. The sequence goes on from NC_083598.1 coordinate 56,139,638, forward strand.
TGTTACCGCAATATTAATAACTGCACCGCCTATACCTACATGACGCTATTATGACAGCAGCCAGGAAGCCGAAAATTTTTTCAATAAATGAAGAATTTGAACGAACCGAACGAGAGCTGCAATGATAATAATACCGTTGTCATTACATAATGCGTTGCACGGTGTATGGCGTTCAGGCTGTTTAAAATGTTGTAAACATCGAGAACATAATAATAATATGAGAGTGACGACGCCCAGGAATTCGGGCTCGTGGTGCGTTGGCGGGAGTGGATGGTTAGTCGAAATTACACTCTATACTAACCATGATAGACAGGGTGTGGTCGTGTCGATTTATCAACATTTCAAGAACGAGACACAGGGTGAAAAGACTTTGACAAATGATCGACTCCCAAAGGTTCCACTAAAACCAACCCCGCGGCATCTCTTATATATACATATTCCCGTGTGCTGGTGTTCACGTACGCTTATGTACCTACATAATATCGTCCGCGTGTGTGTATGTGTGTGTATGTGTGTGTGTGTGTGTGTGTGTGTGTGTGTGTGTGTGTGTGTGTGTGTGTTTGTGTGTGTGTGTGTGTGTGTGTGTGTGTGTGTGTGTGTATACGACGGCGTTGTAAAAGGGCTACCGTTAATTTCTCAAAATGTTAAACGTTATTGAAAACAACCCTCCCGCCGCCGCCGTTTCTACCGTGTAAATATTTCGCTAACACCCGAGCGCAATTTTCCTAATAACTCTGAGAGGTATTTGCAATACACTTAAACGTGATTGACGTTTTTAAGAATAATAATTGCCGCGGAAGACGATTTTTCATTACGGCACCTCCGGCGGCGGACGCGAGAGAAAAAAAATAATAATACCCAAAGAAAATTACTTACGTGTATGATCCATTGATATATTATATATCCATGGCGTCGAACGTCGGTGACATTTTGTAAAAAAAATTGTGTAAAAAACGTAGTTGGTACGCAACAAGCAACTAAATTGTTTAAAGTGCTTACGGATGCTCCTTTTGGTTTTCGCTCGAACGTTTACAAAGGCGCGATAATGATGACAAGTCATATCACCGAAACGGTTTTTAATTCCATTAACACACACACTGTTACAAATACGCGCATGGATAAATAAAAATCGAAATGTTGCGGCTTCGGTTTGCGAAATACGTGAAATGCAGCATATTTAAAGATATTGTATAGGTGTGTATTATGTATAGGTATATAAACACTTTGAATATGAATAAGTCATGTGTGTAATAATTAATGAAATATATTATGTGAAATAATTGTCGATGTTAACTTCACTTTATAGATTACTCAATATAATAATAATAATAATAATTTATTGTTATTATTATTATTTTTTACTGTTGTTATAACATACTGAATTTATAACACACTAGGTATGGAAAGTATTGATTTTATTTTGTTTACGAAAATCTTATGTTTTAACGGAATGTTGTTTTAGTAACATTTTAATGAAAAGCCGGTGCTTATATTATATTTGTTTAGTCAGGAAGATTTTATGGGCCACGATTACATCTAAGTACAAGATGTGTATTATATCACTATATTTACACATTCAACAAGACTACCAAATGTTATTAATGTGTACCTACAAAATAAACTTCCGTTTCAACTTGGGTTTATTTGTTATACACTTAGTACAATGTTAAAAAACCAATACAACTATGAATGATAAAAAAAAGTTCATTCTAGAAAACAATAAGCGAGTATTGGAAAAGAAGTATAATTTATTTTTGTTATAGTAGATATTTGTGGATTTTGAGAGAAAAAAACCATTGATTTTGTAATAGACTTATAAAATCAATGGTGTAACTGTGAAATATTTAAATACTAAAAAGTCCATATACGCATATAATATAAGTAAGTACATAGTTGTATTAGAATTTATTTTGATGCAATGTAAACATTTTTTGATAGTTTCAAATTGAAATACAATATTATGTTCACGGCATATTAAACAATATTTTTTTTTCAACCATTGTGAAACGTTTATTGTTTTTTACCCTTTCATAAATAATTTATAAAAGCTGTTTGCGCTCTTTGAGAATATTTAAGTGTACTGGTATGATATAAATAAATAATTAACTCCAATTTTTAAACCCAACTGATGTGAATGTAGGTTCAGTTTGACTGTTTTCAAGTACATAACAAAATATGGCATCTTTACTAACACTATATTACAGCCAATTATGATTCTCATAAATCATAATACATTGAATTAAAGTCAAGTTTTTGTGTAACAAATTGTGTTAAAGGGAATCAATAATAATTATTTCATAATAGCACGAATAATTATTAATTAAGCACATAATAATTTATAACTTACCTTTAGTTTTGGTATTCTTGCAACAGATTAAAATCATCCAAGTCTAAATTCGAATCGTCTACAACTGCTTCTTCAAGTTTATCTGTACTGTACTTCTATAGGTCAAGAAAAATGGAATAGAATACTCAAGCCATCGTGGTGTAACTTATATTAGGTTAATTTTTTCAAAATTGTTTTGTACTCTGATCCATCTCCTTTGGAATTAAAATTCCATCGTACAATTTTTTTTAACTGTGAAGCAATATGTATATATTTTAAAAATAAATAAATTATAATAATAATAATAAAAAAAAAATAGTAAATATTTTCGTGAGTGAAAATAAAAAGTAAAAATAATATATTTTATTTTGCAAAAATAAGACCCATATTTATATGTTCATAAGAAAAAAGTATAAATAAAAATATAGTTGAGAATTTTAGTAGAAAAATATATTTATATTAGAGGCAGTTAACTCTATATTAATTATTGAACAAAAATAATTATAAAATAATAAGGAATTTTTTTTAGGCAAATATAAGTCCTTTTGTGTTGGATAAAATAATTGAGAAATAACTGAATTTTTTAAATAAAAAGTCCTTAGGTTTGTGTGAGAAAATAATAATTTTGGAGGAAATGCTCCTCCATTTAATAATTAAATTAAGTAAAAAAAAAATAATTTTATAATTTATATAACTTAGTTAAATAAATCTTATAATTAAATATATGATTATTTTATAAAAATTAGTGATATAAAAAAGTTGATAATTAAAAATTGAAGTAAAAAAATAAATATAATTATTTATGTAATTTAAATAAAAAAACTAATAATTAAATATAAGATAATGTTATTTAAAATGTATTAATTAATTATTAATAATATATTGTGTTAGAATAAATAAATCGAATATTAAAAGAAAAAGAAGAGAGATTAAGTAAAATAGACGTTTATGTCTTGTATTATGTTGTAGACCAGTGGTCGACAATCGGCGCGCTGCTATTAATCTATTATATACGGCCCACTTTAAATTTTAGAACGAAGAAATTTTTTTTTATACATTTCATTATCTTAAAGTTCTAGACAGTATTTTTTTTCATAGTAAATAATATAAGAGTATAAAATTGTATTTTTGTCTGGCCCGCGAACTTTTTTTAATTCGTTAATGTGGTCTGAGAGTCTAAAAAGTTTGCCGACCATTGTCGTATACCAAATGGGAAATGAAAAATAAAACAACAAAATAAAGGTTAGGTTAAGTTATTAATAAACTAAGAAAATAAAAAAACAATGATATTTTAGGTTAATTATTGTGATGTCAGTTAAGGGATTGCCAATCAATCAAGAAGATCCCGCAGAAACAATTATTTTGTATGAGCTAACAGATAGACATATTACTTTACATACATGTATTACTATACATGGGAAACGGATGAATGAATAATAAACATTACCAAACAATGATGTTTGTATATAAAATACGATAAACTAAGAATGTACTACTATAACTACTGCACAATCAACTTAATATGTAACAACGAAAAAAAAACAAAAAACGGTAAGCTATATTATTATCAAGAAATCATGTAATTTAAACATACACAGAGCGAGAAGTAAAGGATTTGAACCCTTACACGGTTTTCAGATTCTATTATTTACTTAAAACTCAAATCCATAGATGACTTAAACATAACAACCACTAAAAAATATATTTAAAATAATCATTAAATCAATTAATTTTAAATTTACCAAAAGCACTTTAACACACGAAAACATAATGACACATTTATCCGATACAATCACAACTACAACAGAAATGATTAACATTACAAACAATCCAAAACAGGGAGATGTCAAATGCACTAAGGGGTGCGAAAATAGGATTTTTAGTAATACAATAAATATATAAGTGATATAATACACAACTAACATTAACAACCTCACCTAAATGACAAACCTATTATAATTACCAGACAAATAACGAAATTACTTACAATTTTAACGCTATAAAAATTGTAAAATAATCATATATCTATAGAATAATATGTTTATACTTTATAGTTACCTACCCCTATATACAGTAGACATTATCCAATTTGTAATGTTTGTATCAAATTAGGTTATTAACATAAATCGATATAACCAGTGGTCGAAATAGCTCAAAATAAATGCGGAGGGATGCTTCACAATATTGAGATTTCCTCATATCATCATAACATTCTTCACACCTTGTAGGTATAATATATTTTTTTTTTTTATAGTTTATAATAGTTTATACACTAGTTTAAATATTTTGTTTATAAATCAAAACACTATAATTTTTTTTTATCAAAAATAACCATTGAAGTTAAACAAATAAATAATTATAATATAATATTTTCAAATTTACTAGCAAAAATAACCTGATAAAATATGAATGTTCAACAAATTTTTAAACGTATAACAATGAATGTTTTAATACATATGTTTTGTAAAAGTTGATTTATGCACAGTGTAGGGAATATAGTTTGTAAGAGCGTCGATCACTGTCTAATTTAATCAATTACTATACTAATACACATAAACCATAACCATTATCAAAAGTACCTATACATGTTTCAATGTCGTCATAGTAAAGTGTAACAACTTCGATTACAATTTGCAATTCAACGTCTGTGGCAATTTAATTTGTTTATAATCAGTGTTCTATTTATGGGCTAATTTTAGCAATTGATCAGCTCACACAATGTGATATACCCACAGATATGTATAATAATTGTACATTATGTATCAGTTATCAACAAAACATTGTCAGACATGAAGTTTAGATATTTTAGCATATTGCTAAGTCCTTACTTCATATTTAAATTTAATCTCATTTTTTGGTAAAAAATTTAAAAAAGAATTTTTATTTAATTATTTTCAAAAAAATCAAAGATAACTAAAAGAGCTAGCTCATAACATGGTTTTCATTTATTAGTACACCGGATACAATTTTTCCTATTCAATAAGTCTTAAAATATTGTACGGTAATAAAAATTAATAATTTCAGTTACAACACTCTTTATAGTGTCGCAACAGTGGTCCGTGTGTTTGGATCCCCAAATAATTTCTTATGGGTTGTCATAAAATAACTTGTTACGTATGTTAATCAATCTAGAACATAATATCGACAAAAATCATCAAATTATAACTTTTTTTTTGAGTAGTAATAATAATGATGATGACTTTTGAAACTATGAAGTATGGAAAAAACAGTTTTGAAACGTTCAGCACACCAAAACAAATAGACCCTGTTTGAAAATAATTTTGTTTTACTATCGTTGCTAGCAGTGTAAAAAAATGTATTGCAGACTATTGGCAATACAAAAAAGCAACATTGGAATAATATACATATTATAATGTATAGAAAGGATAATCCATTTATTTGATACCATAATATAATATGTTGATTTATTTTAAATTCAGGATTTTCAACGAATATATAGTATAAATGGCAAAAGAGGGTTTTCTTTCGCACCATCGAATTTGTCGTATATTATATACAACGACGAAGAGAGCATTTCAAGTGTTGAACGAATATCTTTAAAGACATACAGACAGACGGCAGTTGTCGAGTTTATTGTGTACGACTGAGCGATCCTATCGATTTATGGTAATAATGTGTATATATAAATATTTATTTGTGTGCATGTGTCTATTTTTGAATTCAACCATTTAAGTAGGTATATAATATTATATATAATAGACTGCAAATATACATAATATAAGCCGACTCTCTCGACTGATGTGGTTTTTTAACGTTTATTCTTAACAGTCATAATAACTGGCGTGTTGCAGGTTCGCGCTTTTTCCATCCCTCGTCAATTAAAATCACACTAATGAATTTCGGTCTCTAAAAACTTTTTGGATTTTGAAAATTAATTTCCATGTCCACGTTGCTTTGATGCGGTCCCGTGGTGTACACGAACCTCTAGGGGGTACTGCCGAAGGAACGACGCATTTCACTCGGCATCGCGCTGTTCAAGGGATTTTTGGTTTTGTAATCGAGTCCGTCCCGTTCAAAAGATCGACAAAAGGTCTTTTCAGTCTCTTTTGTCGGAAAAGAGTTCAGCAGATATTCCGTTCGTCTCCCGCTATCATTTAATAGAATCTGTATTATGAAAATAAGTTTTAATTACCGCTGCTGTGGCAAAAAGGAGCGCATAAAGTTCACCAAGTTTATGTATTCCCGGGCTTTGGAAATCTTAAGCAGACCAGCTCTCATTGAATAGAGATAACTGGTATATATTCTGCACATTAATCAAGAATTTTAACAAAACACTGTTGTTTATTTTGATTTTATTATGTGATTCGATGGATTATTACTACTTACTACGTTTTAAATTGTATTCATATATCATGCAATTTTATTAATATATAATACATCTGCAGTACGATTATGAATAAACGAATTATTTTTATATGTTTTAAACTTGTAACAGATTAATTATTATAAGTAGCACTATAGTATATGTTCTAAGTAATCATTCACTAATTATTATCTACAAATAGGTTGAAAGTACACGAAGTGAAATACATGTTTCTATAAAACTACGCAAAACGTTATATAAACAATTCATATTAATTTATTCAATGCTTTAATATTATTTATATAACGATATATTATAAAAATATAGATAAGTGGATATTAATATAATATTTTAAAATAGTATTACATCTAATAATATAAGGATTGATGAAAGATGTAATCATATTTAAAATTAAAAAAATATTATAATCGTAGATGTATTAGATGTAATTAACAATATTTTTTTAAATAAAATTAATTTATCTGACAGAGATAATATTTTGTATTTAAATATAATTTATTTATTAATTTATTTAATTCTTTTAATTTATTAATTTAATGCGTAAGTATTGTGTTCAATGCTATTAATGTTTTTTTTTAGGTACATTAAAATATGTATTAAATTTAAATTTGGTAAATTAAAATTATTTTTTAGCCACATCCGGTAAACCTAATAATTTTAAATCAATAAAATAATTTTTATTTCTCTAATTTTTTATTTTATAATACTGAGCTCAGTGTTAGAAAAAATCTAAACATATATGTATTGTGTACAGTATATAATTATATTAAAAGAAAATAATATGAAATTTTTGAAATTATATACTACATTAAATTTGATAAAATTAAAAATAATTATTAAGTTCTATAATTACAACTTATAATTTCAAATATGGGACAATTTAAATGTATATATAAATTAATAAAATAATTTAATTTATATAAATACAAATATATTATTTAATTAGGTTCTTTTGATATTGATTCTTTTAAAAGATTTCCAATTAAGTAAGTATTAGTTTTGAATATTTCAATGGAATGTAAATATTGTTCAGTGTTAAATTGGCTGTAATTATTTTCTCATCTGACTGAACAGATATTAACTATTAAATATTATAAAATGTAGCGTATAATATAATTGAAATATAAATATATTTTATAAATTATTTTAAGTACATATTAAATTATAAATATTTATCTACTTGGAAATAAAATAAATACCTTCAGAGTATAAATCCGTTTATGTTTACTATTTTTACAGCACACATTTTGTTTTGATAATTAGTTAATATTTACGAGGTTGTATAAAAAAAAATCCACGCTATAGAAGAAAAACTGAATAAAATATTTAAAATATTTTTTTTAAATAAATATAAATTAATTAACTATTCATTTATTTTTAACTTAAAGCATTGAATTCAACTATATAATATATAACTATATAAGTACATAACGCATGCACGCAGGTACTACGCAAAAAATTTCAATAACGCAGACGTGGTGGAGTTTACTTTAAAACTGTCCAACCTAAGTACATTATTTTAATCAAAATACTATAACGTATAAGCCAATATTTTTATAATGATATGACATATTTAATTTACATTTATTAAATACTATGATAGTTGATAGTCATCGTTATTTTTAAAACATTTTTAAGGTTTAAATTTATTATTACAGTAATAGCCCACACATTTACACAGCCAATAGGTACATTTTAATATAAATGTGTTGTATTTTATTGTAGGTAAGTCATCGAAAGTAAATTACTAAAGCTTTTTATGGCTATCGTTGGAAATATTAAGTGTTTTTCGATGTACTTATATATTGTAGTAGTATCAGTAGTAGTTATAGTCAGTAAGGCATCGGTTACCGAAGTATACCTAATGCCAAATGATCACTGATCATGTTATAATCATAAAAACAGTAGTATGGACTAAAGAGATACAATAATATAATATTTATCGTTTTAAATAGTTGACGAAATATTGTAATTAAACATTACGATGAGATGCAATGAAGTGCATTAGTACTTAGTATAGGTATACCTAGATACCTATAGTGATTGATCCATTATAGGTTTAAAAACGATTGGACATTTATTATATTTCTTCGAATAATTTTTGTAAGTTTTTTATCTAGAAAATTTATTTATTAAATGCATTTTTGTCAAACATTTAAAATTTTCGTAGTATAATTAATTATATAATAGTACAAACCAGGTAGTAAAATTGTTTAAAAATATGCTTTTAATTATATCAATTAAAAACAAATTTTTAAATTTTTAACGTAATATCATAAATTTAATATAATAAAAAACGTTGTGTGAAAAAAAACGTTGTTTTTCTCATTGTCTTTTTTTCTCGACGAGTTTTCATTGTCATATTTAACCTAGTGAATAAGAAATATTTAGTGGCATGAATTATTATAGCTAAATATATAAATTTATTAAAACTTACTCGTAATTTTCTTAACGAAATATCAATGTCTTATTTTGTGCTTAATAATTTTGTCTGCATATTCTCTGGTATTATACTCAAAGATCTATTTATCAGAAATTCGACAATATCTTTTGTTTGATTTTGCGTGTCAAATGATTTTGTCAAGTAGGTAAATTTTTCTAATAATTTTTTCTTCATTTCTTTCGTTTCTGGCGTCAGCGAAGAATCATCACCATAGGCCTTTAACGAAATTGGTCAAGATTAAATTTAAGTTTAAGTAAATTGTACGTCCATTAAACTTTAAAATTGATTGTGAGAATAAATAATTGAATGTGTTCAAAAAACGTATTTCAACATAAAATGTGACTTCCTTAACATATATTAACCTGTATGATATTGTACAGTTAATGTATTGAGTTAATGCATTTATCAACAAATGTGTAATACACTCATATGTCATAAAATGTGATATCTCAAAACCGATTAGTTCTATGATATGGGTTATAATTGATTAAATTGGTGTTAAGTGATATATTAGAATATACTATTAATATAATACTATAATAATAATTAACTAATAAGTAGTATGTATTAATGGTTTAAAAATTAAAATTAAATAATATTATTTCTATATATTATGTACGTTATATGTTTTAAAACTTCACAAGTTTAACAGAAATTAAACATTATAGTTATAATATATATTAATGTCTAAAAAATAATAATAAAAATTATGCCTACTTTAGTAATTTATAATAATTATAACAGTTATAATTAGTTATTAAGTTGTACTAAAATATTATAAATTACCTTATTGAGTTCTCTCGCTATCTCGGCACCTTTTGATGATAATTTATATGAAAACATTTTAACTTGATCCCTTAATAATCTTACAGGATCTTCCTTTTCCAAGTCTGTGAAAGGCGTCTCCGCAAGGCGGACCAAAGACTCCAGCACTTTGCTTGTTATTTTATCGAGTTCAGTAGGTTGAGAAGAAATCTAAGTAGATGCAATAAAATATACAAATTATTAATAATGATTTACAATTTTTAAATATGGTTTGGTTTGTCGAACAAAATTAACATTTAAAAATACTTTCCTGGACTACTAATGTTGATAGCAAGAGACCAGACAAATATAACAACTTCATATTTGTAGAAAATAAAAAATTTTAACGATTGAATGGTTAATAATTTATATAATGAAATACCTATAGTGTTAACATTGACCTTATTATATATACTTTTTATTTCTGCGTTATTTTTTTATCAAATATAAAAAAAAATTGCAACTAAGTTATTATTATTTAACTATGATGTGTTTTTTATAATTTACAGATAATAAAATATAATTATTATAAAGTACAAAGTAAAATTATTATTATCAGCTTTTCTAATCATTCATTAGAAATAAATTTGAATCATGAAATAATATTATTTGCTTCATTTAAAAAATGCTTATATGTTTGTTATATGTTTACATAATAACTTGAATTATATACAATAGTCTGATAAAAGAATGTAATAGTTATATTTATCTACTATATAATATTTTTTCAACGAATTTACAATCTTAATGATTATAACATGACTGTCTTTCTTTAATTTACAAATATTATTGGCATAGGTAGGTTATAAAATAAAAGGGATTAAAGTTAATGCATATAATTGTAATTTAAAATAACGAACAATATAAACATTAATTTTTTGCATTTTTTGTTGTTATTAATATCTTAGATAGTTGGATTAAGAATTAAGTATGAAATAATTTTAATTTAAAATATATTTTTTTATTAGTTATAATGAAGTATACAAAATTTGTACCAGTAGACGCGATACGAGTATATGAGCTATGTGAAAAAAAAGAAAACATGAACAATTTGAATGAAAAAGTCGCATTTTTTTTTGTAATTATCTGTAGGTAACATTTTAAATTACCTACGTCCTACACAAAAAAATCAAGCTACATTCAATTAAGGGTTTCACAGATTTTTTTTTTTTTGATCGTGAATCATTAAGGTGTCCTTAAGGTATTAATGTCTTTTGTGTGATGATACACGATGTTATTAATTCACAATCTGTAATTATATAAAAAAAATATTCAAAATGTTCTATAATTAACAAGTTAAATTTATTTTATACATATCGGTTTTTATTAAAGAATAACGAACGCTCATTACTTTAAAATAAATTAAAATTTTATTGTTGGTTCGTAATAAGTACCTTCTGTCGATATAGTCCTGTTAAGAAAGTGAGTTCGACCAAAACGATAATACTCAACACATCCCATCGATTACATGGCGCGATGAAGAAGTGATTGAACAACAGCAGTCTACATCTACAGTACATGTCCAAATTAAGTCGCCGAAAATAAAAGGTTCAGTACCTATAGTAAGACTACGGAATATTCGCGCGAGGTAGAAAAAACTCGAATTGATGGACGTACTGGCCGACTCTTAACGGGCGGTGGCTATACAAATATCATTAAATTATTAGTATTATTACATTACAATGATTTTTCCTCAGCCTAATGTACAAGAACCATCCAAGTCGTTTTTCGTCGATGTGATTTGAGAAAAGCACCTCCTATCGATACTAATTGTGTCAGGAGAGTTCAACGGAATGAATGAGAACGCTGGACACATTCCACCGACTACGCGGTAGGTACGTCAGTTCACGTCCACAATAAGCGTTAAAATTTAAGATACCAAAACTCAAGTTCGGTAGCCAAACGTAGAAATATTCACGTGATGCAAACTAACATCGAACTGATTTATAGACTGCCCAATACCAAACGAACGGCCGCTGTACGCAGCTCATTAAATTTTTCGATGAAAATAATTTTTCTTCAGCATAATAATATCGTATAGATGAATTGTCGACATCGATTTTCGTCGGTGAAATAATTGAAAATAACTTACTTGCCATCAATACCATTGTGTTTTGAAAGTGTATCAGAACTGGCGAATGCTTTACGCGGCGACTACGCGTAGTCTGCTGAAGTTTTCGACAACGGTGATTTTTCCCCCAGCGTATCGAAGACGATTCGTTGACGTCCATGATCTTTATCGGCGAAATAAATGAAAGCAATTTGCCACCGGTACCGTTGTGACTTAACGACACGTGGGAACTATTCAATGCTCTACGTGCATCGGCTATTCGGAGCTCACTAAAATTACCGATGACAGTGGTTTTTCTGCGGCGCAATTCAGATATAATATCGACATATTTTTTCGGGGATCATAGTACTGCGCCACTAACATTCGTCGGTCCGGAACGTTTAGCTCTCGAAGTGATCGAGAAATTTAGGGGCTTCTTCAGAAATGAAAATCGAGGAGATTAACCGAATTACACAATTCGTCACCGATTTACGGGCGTATAGAAAATGTAAAGATAGAACAGTCTTTGTATATGCCATTTGAGGTACAGTAGGTACACTGCAATGATATCGATACGGATCTGGACAACATCAGTGACGGAGATGGAAAAAAAAAAGGAAAAACGAAAACAGCAATCTTATTCGGTGTCGGTGGTTTCTATCACGATTGGGTAGGCGACTTTTCAAGTTCGGTAGCAGGTTGTGTTGTCGTTGCTGCAGTGGTGTCTCAACTGACTTCGTGATGACGACAAGTAAGTCTGAGCGATACTGAAAATTATTATGTATAATATAGTTAATAATATAATGACCAACTGTGCACATCAAACGTTTTGGTATATACGTGGAAAAGTTGACTAAATAACTTGGTCACTTTTGGCTTAAACAATATTTTTAAATATTATACTTAATGTTGACATGCAAAAAACGATTGATAACGATTACTTTTGCTAGAAAAATAGTTTAGAAATCTGCAGTTGGTCAAAACTGTTTTTTTATATTTCGTAATAAGGTTCAAATAACACATTTGATAATGTTATATCATTTGTTAACTTTAAGCATATTATACTTCTTTGTTCAATTGACTAATAGGCATATAGGATAAAACAATTTAAACTTGATAGTTTTAACATTCTATGATAATTCATTTAAATATTTAATTAAAATGCATATCTGCAGTAGTTGATAATGGAGTCGCAGTACTTAAATATGGTTTATTTAAGTATATTTAGAAGTTGACAATTTCATATTTCGAATATTTACATTTTTTAAGAAAAAAAGCGATGAGTATGATGGCGAATATAAACGAAATTAATAATGGATTTTTATTATATTTGTATAGAAAACATTTGTAAGTTATACAATTAATAATTAGGTAATAATTTAAAACAAGATATCAAAAATTGGAAAAAAAGAAGAAAATAATATTAGTTTATTTGCGTAGAAATTAAATAAAATAGCAATATTTGTTCATGATATAAAAATAATATTTATGTTATATATTTTTTTTTGATATTGCTATTAAATTTGTTTATTTTACTTTTAGTAGTACGATAGGTTGATTTAATTTGTTCTGAAAACATTGTATTTATTATATTTATAACGTATTAAATTATTATTAAATATAAATAATATTTTATTATTACAATGATATATATTTTTACTATATTATATTATTGTTATTAACTTTATTATGTAAAGAAATTAATCATATAACTATTTGGTGAAATTTTCCAGTTTCTATAGTTATATATTCATTTTAATTAGATTTTTTAATTCTAGTTTGTCCTTAATTTTTTCTTTTTTTTCTACTGATTATTTTGAAAAAATATTGGTAGTTTCTATATTTATCCTATTTAAAGTACAACTACGTACAAGTTTCTACTCAAAACCATGTTCGAAGTTGAAAGGTAAATCTTTCTGTCGACTACTTATAGTAAATTTACAAAAATAAAATACACATTATTGTAAAATCTTACATTTATCGTTTTTTTCGAAGTTTGAGCGTAATTCCACATTTTTTTCAAAGGTGTCGGACATTTTTATTTCGATGAAATTTGATATTCATGTATAAAATAAGAGTTTCTCATCAATTGATTTTCTTATCGTGTTTTAATTTAAAAACGAATAATAAATAACCGTGGATTCCTTGAATTTTTCACCAAATGTTTATATTAGTAGTTTCTATGTGTGGTATTGTTACTATGAGAGTGGCCGGGATAATTGAATACCTACCTGTACCATTAATGTTACCAAGTATATGGTAACAATTATCAAAACATTGTATACCTCTGTCACTATAGCATCAGTTAGGAATTTAATACCGAACGGGAGAATATGAAATGATTTTGATATTATTAAATTAATATTAGACAAGACACTAAATTATAAGGAGTACAATTTAATGCAAATTGAAATAAAATGTTAATATAAAATATTTTACTTTACCGCTGGCCTGCTATACACGAAACAAGCGATAAAACGTGATTCCTTCGGCATATGCATCTGTAGCAGGCTGAAGTTATTCTTTTATGGCGAGACTCCGTGATAATACAGAATGAACATAAAATGACTCACGGGTCTAGGATATATATTAAAATAATAACATAGAAATAATGTAACAGTGTTTCACAAAATTATAGAATATGGTTTTACACTATGAGAGTAGAATTTTCAAAATCTTTTTACTCTTTTTAAGCTATTTACAGAGATTTGGTATGTTTTTTTATACGTACAATTTATTCGTTGAAAATATTACATATTGTTCTTAAAAAAAAAATTATTATTTTACCTATTTAAAAATATTAAAGATACATTATGCTCGATTTTTGTTTACGTTTGAAGTTAAAATTTTAACATAATTTGTTAAAATTTAAAAATTATTTTGTAGTTAAAAATATATTAAATGCTTAATTTTGATAACTAAAGCTTAAACATTTAAAACAACATTTTCCATAAGTAGCTCATAGTAAAAACAATAAAATCGTGCAACTACCCACATTGAAAGAATCGGCCTAGTTATTCTATTTGTGTAGTGATGGTGGTTGACAGGAATGTATTTTAGTAGTGTGCTGAACGGTACCTAATTAATAATCATCGAATGTGGAAAACAATTTTATACAGACTTCGCACGTCCGATATATTAATTCGTAGTGGTATAGCAAACGGAAATATAATGTAAATTATCGTGTGATTAACGTTTTACTGTATAAAATATCAATTTGAAATGTTTAACTGGTTTTTAATATAACGAACAATTAATAAACAGGGAAATTATCCAAGAGTTTCGTTTAAATTAAATGTTGCATGGTTGCGTAGCAACACGCCCATTGTACAGCTAATAATAATAATAATAATAATGTATATGTAAATATCCAATTTAAAATAAACACATTATAATAATTGATATCAAATTTTCAAATAAAAATATTGAATTATTGTTGGGTCACCTAATAGTATATAATAATCCTATAATATTATTTTCCTTCTAACA
This sequence comes from Rhopalosiphum padi, assembly GCF_020882245.1. Classification (NCBI taxonomy): domain Eukaryota; kingdom Metazoa; phylum Arthropoda; class Insecta; order Hemiptera; family Aphididae; genus Rhopalosiphum; species Rhopalosiphum padi. The sequence goes on from NC_083598.1 coordinate 56,155,095, forward strand.
TTCTTTAAAAAAAAATATACAAGATATTAATTTTAATAGATTTGTATTAAATATTAAAAAAGGTATTAAGTATATTCTATATTCATGCTATAAATTAAATCTAATATTTAAAATATTTAAAATTAAAAAAAAATTAAATACCTATTTAAATAGCTTTGAAAAATGATATAATTTATTTTAGTGATAAATTATGTCTTATTTGGTAGTTCTAGAAAGCCTGAATGATGAAAACTATATTCACTGAAAGTTATATTTAAATATAATTTAGCTAGTAGCAACATATAAATGTAGAAACAGTATTTACAATTTACAATAGCCTTTTTTATTTATTTTTATGTTTATTTATAAGAATAATAACTTAGCAATAACTTATATCTAGTTAAAGACTTACATACAGTGTTTATGTTCTATAAATACATAATATTATTATAAAAGTAAAAAATCTAGAGTTGATTAAATTTATTTATCACTTAACATTGATCAAAATATTATTAATTACTAGTATTTATTATACGATATGTCGATATAGTCCAATGTGTGCTAAATAAACAACGCACATCGTTTTCACGAACATTTGTAACTTAGGTATTTAGTTACTAAAATTCATTTTTATTTGAAAATTCATTTTAACTTTGTTTACCTTTAACTAGTTTAAAAAAATTGGTTAACTTGCCCAACTTGGATATTATCTACTTATTAAACTTGTATAATATGTACACTTATAAGTTTTATGATAATATTATACAGTGTTTCCTGAAGTCCGAACACTGGTTAGTTCCTTCACACAGCTTAATGTCTTGCAATTATATACGAGAATATATATACATTTTTTTCTTATTCTTTTTTTTTCTATTATATATACATAAATAGAAATATTGTTAAATGCCTTCATTACCACGTATACTTTTGTAAAAAAAAAAAATTATTTACAAGTTTTATAATTCAGAAAAAAAATATATGGTGTTTAGTTAGGACTTTCAGAATCATTCTGCATAATTAAATCATTCATAATTTGCATACTTAATAACATTTACAGTTGTCGTTTTTAATATAGGTACGTATTAATAAATTATTGCATAAAATATATTTTCGTAAACGATATTCGTAGTATAAGTTATTTAAAATTTAGAGTTTAGAGTGTTTAGCCTGTTGCAATAAATTTATAAACATATAGTTTTTACAGTTACCTATGGTTATAATTTAAGGCAATTGAGTATTATGTGTTTGTTCGATGTATGCTAGTGTATTTTAAAATAACTATATAAATTATCATAAGTTGTAACATTCAGCTTTAGTCACAAGTCACAAGATTACTATAACACCAACATGTATATTCGAGAAACAATATTTGACGTAACTCAAAAAATAGTATCATACGTATAGTCGAACAAAATGTTAGTATATTTTATATTATTACTGTTGTTTAATTTTAAATAAGAAAAATTATTTAAATTTGTCACTTACTACATTTTGAATTGAGTAGAGAACAATTGTAAATCGTATGTTGACTATTTTAGTCACTAAGTATAGAAGTTTAGTGTTTACAATTTATAAAAATATCAAACTAGCAATTTTTCTGTAATATAAAAATGTTCCAATTGAACATATAAACTATGAATAAACTATTTGAAAAATTAAAAAATGCTTTAAATTAAAACTCTAAAAATATTATGATAATTTTATTTGTTAGGTTTTTGACTAATTTCCAAAGTGTATTTTGAATTATTTTTAAAATACATTTTTGCGTATCGGTATGAATTTTATTTTAATGTTTAAAAGATTTAAAAATTATTATTATACAATTACTAAAAATTAATAACAGATTTACTTCATAGTTATGTTTATAGTTACATAACTATATCGCTAAGATTTAGTACAATCAGAACAAAATATATTCAATTCTACCTAAATAAAAGTTATATTGTAAGAGTAAAAGAAAAATATTTTCATACGTAAATTGAAAATAGTTGTCGATGGCTTAAATTAATTCTTCTACTATTATATAATAATATAATATGTTATTATTTTTATAAAAAAATAATATAGGTATTAAGGTATTATATACTATATAAGTTATAATTTATAAAATTATAAATATACATTAATAAAATATATTATACACATTACAATATAATAGTGTTATATTTTAATGTTTTTAATTCGTTATAAATTACGATGAAGATTAGATGAAAATATATGTAGGTAAATAAATAAAACGATGTTAAAATATGCATAAATATTCATTAGTCATAGGTAATTTGAATTGGTTCTATAATATTGACGACATAGTTCATTAATCTTTACAAATACTTTTTGATTCCGTAGAGTTGTCTATTTTCTTCAGTTTGAGGTCTATTTTTAGATTATGCCTGTTACAAAAATTGTATGTATTATTTCTCAATTACCTAGCAATTTGTATATATTATTGTAAGATATTTATTTTAAACCTAACGATCTTTATTTATTTTTTTAAGTTTACCTTTATTTTATTTAAAATATTAATGAATTCTTTTCCCAAATCAAATAATTTGTTCTGGAAATGTTTTGGTAGGTTGTCGAAAGATGTATTTATCATCAACTTGGCCGCTTTACTAACATCCCGAATTGCATTAGCTACTCTTTGCGAACTATTGGCATGTTCGATTAATTTCTTCTTTGTCAATTCTTTTTCTTCTGGTGATAGTGATTCCAAGTAGGCCTTTAAATACAATTTAAATATTATTTAATATATTTATTGATATATTTTGTTTTGTGTATTTTTTGTGAACATTCGTGTATCTGTGAGTTATCTTCCATTAAATTGGTTTATAGCCAATAACTAATATTTTTAAATTTGAGTATGAAAATAATATGACAGATAAAAAAAGGTAATATTATAATAAGAAGTATTATAATATTATAACTTTCCATGTTTTTTTTTTTTAACATTTTATAATATATTATTATTTAGGTACCTAAACATATAACTTGTACCTACTAACATTAAATATTATAATTATTTTGTATTCATAAATTAAAGTATAATATATTTATTTTTTATTTTAAGTTTTGAACGTTTAAAATTCACAATTATATGATATAAAATAATTTATAGCTAAGAATAAATCATGAAAAAAAATTGTCAAAGTTTGTAGAAACGAATTATTTGAATAGGTTCTTGACAGTCTTAATTTTAAATGTGTTAACAACATTATGGAAACAAAACCATGCACTGTGCAAAATGTTATTCCAGTTATATCATTATATAAAAAGAACATTCCAAAAAAAAACATTTAAACCTTCCTATAGAACTTACCTTTAAGTTTCGAAAACATTTTCGTAAAGATTTATACCTCGTTTCTTATAAACTATATTTTAGACATTCCTTAACCTAAAATAGGCATATTCCTTAAATGGTTGTACGAAACACTTTAATTACTTTCCAAAACAAATATTCCATAGAAATGACCGATTTCTTGTATAGTAAATAATTGTATTATTTTATAGTAAATTTAATTTAACTAACTACTTCACAAATTAAAATAGGTATAACTTTAGATAGAGCATTTTCAATTTAAAGTGGTTGATTTTTTTTCTAAATTATTTCGTTTTTCACAAATAATTTATGATTTCAACGATTTCCAAATAGTAATAATAAGAGAACATATTTAAAGCGACCTCTTAAAATTATATATTCAATCATAAACACAATTACACAAAAATTGCAATGTTGTAGTTCATCAGGTTGTACGATATATGTACATATATATATATGTAGTATATGTTATATACTATATAGTAATGAAACTAATTAAAAAATATCATTACCTTTTCAATTTCTTCTTTCTTCCGGTTAATTTTGGCTATGATATCTTTTAAAAATGGTTCTTTTTTTCCACTAGCTGCCGATGGATTAATGATATTTTCCAATTTTCTATATGGTATTTCTACAACGTTAACCAAAGAATGCATTAGGTTCGCTGCCATTTTATCAAGCTCAGTAGGCTCACTAAGCTCCGCAGATGAAATCTGTGTAAATACATTTATAATAATTATAATTAAAATACATTTTGTACCATATATATATCAAAAGTAGAAATTCAAAAATACTTTCCTGGGCCACTAATGCCGATATTAGGAAACCGAAAAAATATGATGTCTTCATCTTAGCAGTGAAGTCGAACGAATAAATTGTCAAAATGTATTCCCTGAAAATAGTACCTACCATTTATATACAATAAAAACAACCTTGAAAAACCTTTTTTTATACATCAATTCTAAGCCAATCAATGTTTTCTTTTATACCTTTCTTTCATAAGCGGTTAATGCCATCGCTAAATCTGATATTGCTTGCGTCCGCTGTTGGTATTATGTTGTATTATATTGTTTACGTCCGTTGCAATCGTTTTATATTATTAAATTGTTTACGTCCGCCTACGCTGTATGCAATTGCACTATACTCAAGACTCCGAGAGAAGAAGTGCTGAAATATTTTCATATAGACCTAACGGTAGCTATTTATATTTTTTAAATTTAACCTCATGAATAATAGAGAACCAATTTTACGGATATGAGTATTACTCTACAATTCTATATATTTAATGTAACAACGCGAGGACACATTTTGTAGTTAGGTACTCAATATATGTTTGAACAGAATAAAAATATTGATATGTTGCAACTTATGAACACCACCAGTGTTATAGTTTCGGGTTGTTAGGATCATAAAATTAGATAAAACTTATTTTGAAGGGTGAATAAAATATGTTTAGAAAGAAATTTTCTTCAGTTATTGTGCTTATAATGTATAATAACTATAAATTATAAATGGGTACTGTGGTAGGTGATAAAAGTATAAAATATGTAATCTATCCATTTTTTTTAAACTAAAGGTACAAAAAACAATTTACAAGATGATTTTTAATTTATTCAGTGTTTATAGGGAAAACTAAGGATCCGTGGTATGTTTCGAAGAATTGTCAAATGATCAATCATTTTTATCTTTTGGGAGAATGAAAGCAAAACATATTCTCAGAGTCATCCACAAAAAATATTTTTGATTAAAACATACATTAGAACTCTAAGTAAAGACTGGAACAAAAATCAAATTTTGTCGCATGCGAAATAATGCTTTACGGCGTTTAACGTTTGTAGATAAATAATATAAAAATGTCTTATGGTTTTTAGTTACATAAGTGTTACTTAGTTGGTAAATTATATTTTTCTAATAAAAAATACTACAACAGTCATAAAATAGTATTATTTATTGCATGAAATATATTATGATATATAATAATATACTTACAAATTATAAATTACAATCTATATCACATAATATGTAAATATGTTTAAGGTATATAATATAACGATTATAACGTAAACTTTATGTATATACCATGAATATATTTATTGCTATTTAGTGTTTTAATCGATATTTAATAACATTAATTGTTAGGTTTCAATTAGCTTGTATAGGTATTAGTTATAAAAAGCTTTATTATTTATTAACGCTTAACAAAATATTTATAATTATAATATGCAATTACTTATTAGTATATAATTTAAATACACATGAATAAATACAATTATCGTGTTTCTTATAGTATAGGTAATAAATGGATGTAGTTCATTATCATTTATTCCAATATAATTTAAAAGTTAATGTTGAATTGTTCTTTACCAAACCAACTAGACATTATTCAATTATTTTTGATTAAGTAATAAGTATGAATTATTATTTGGGATTTTTTTGTGATGTTTTTGAATTATTTTCAATGGTAACCTGTCCATAGAAAAGATATATTTGATTAAGTAAGAATTGAATCAATCATAATAGATTTTTTTTTTAATAACACTAAACTTACCTTCATTTTCCTTAGAGAGTCATTAATTTCGTTTCCTAATTCAATTAATTTGGTTTTAATATCATTCGGTAATGTATCAAAAGATGTGTTCATTACATAGGTTACACCTTTTGCTGCTCTCGAAAATGCTGATGATGCATAAAGTGACGAGTATCCAAGAATTTTTTCCGTTTTTTGCCTCTCTTCTTTTGGTAACAAATTAAACAAACCCTTAAAAAATAATATATTTAATATATATATACTGTTGTATTTGTATAATGCTCTATAGTATTATATATTATATTGTTAATTATAATCTTTTTATTAAATATTTTATATTCGGTGTATACAATATAAGTTATACACATATTAGTCTATTACTCAATTATTACTTTTACTTGAAAACTCAAATAAACAATATAACTTGTTTAGTATAAATATATTTAATTTATTTTAAATAAAGTCAAAGGTTGATTTAATTATGAAATGTGTATTAATTTTCTTGTAATACACGATATTATAAATTTATTTACAATTAAAATTATATATAATATTAGTTTATAACATATATTTTTTGTTTAATTAAAAATCAATTACACCTTTAAAATAGGTAAAATATTCATTAATTTGTATATTATTGTTACGATATGCCAATTTAATATTATTACATTAAACATAATAATATGTGGCTATATTAAAGTTCTAACTGACAAATCATACACGCAATTAATTCCGATATGAATATTTTTATCTTATACAATATATAGTGAAATAATAATATTATTTATAATATATTGTTAAAACTTAGATGTTATTAATTCCCAAATAAAGTAGTTAAATGTGATCAAAATAATTTTTTTTTTAATGTTAAGATTTTTATTTTTTTATTTAATAAAACATATTACAATCTGTTTAACAATTATAACAAGATTATGATTGTAATAAAGAATGGAACAATTAGAATCGAAGAGTGAATATGTGTCAATCGTCCATGTTATACGTATATAATTTATAGTTTATGCGTTTAAATGTTTAATGTTTATTTATAGTTTTATTATTATAAATTTTACTAAATTATATTACTATAGTATATTTTGCATTTTAGATAATAAAGTGGACGCCCCTTATAGAACTTATGGATATTAAGTTCAGCGGCTTATAAGACTCATAATTTTGGCTATGTTATAAGATTTATTCATAAAAAAAAAAAAAAAAAATGGTAATAAATCAATACATTTTTGGTCGAATTTTGAAATAAATTAGTTTTAAAAAGTTATTTGTGTTGCAATGATATTAATTCATATAATATTGCACTTTACGTGCGAATAAAAAAATAAAAAGGGGTGAAAAGGATAATAATGTTGAATGTACCTACGTTTAAAGAATGCTTTGTTAAAGTTAGAAATAAAGATTCTCGCGTCTTGGTCCCTTCGCTTTGACAAAAAGCTAAAGAATTGGCAGAAATAATGTGGAAGGTTTAGTTCAAGGCGACAGAAGAGTAATTTCATCGATTGAAAAAAAGAGAAAATATTTCTTCCAAAAAAACTCACGGACAATAAGGTGCAATAATTTTAATATATCGTATAATATGACTAATATGAGTACCAAAAAGTACATTTACGGAATAGTGGAATGTAACAAAACACAAAAATAAAAATAATAATTGGTAATAGTAAAATTAAAATAATAAATAATATTTAAGAGAGTATATTATGTAAAAGTAAAATATATACAACGAAATATCGAAATAAACTTAAGAATTTATCAATTTTATTTCGTCTTTCCTCGTTCACTTATAAGGTTCATTCAGTTAGAATTTTATAAGACTCATTTAACACTTTGCACTGGTCCCAAAACGAATCTTATAAGCGGCGTCCTCTATAGTAGGTAGTTGTCTATCTTATTTTTTACTGTCGAGTTACTACTTTTATATAAATTATTATACAATGTAAATAACATAAAATTGATTGCAATGCATAAAACAGAGATATCACGTGCACAAACTCATTAGTCATTTATTTACAAAATTTACTCTAGTATTATGTTTAAGTTTCATTAAAATTATAATTGCACTGTCGTCCTATTGAACATCTCAGATTAAAAGAGAAAAATAATAGTAAAATCCTATCTTGATCTATTAAAAACGATGTGCAAAGCAAGCCAAATTGACACGTGAAAAATAAAAATATACTAAGTGGCTGTTTGCTCTTTGACCCTATGGCGTAATGTTCATATTTTCAACACTCTAATACTAAATAATATTACAGTACCGTATTTCGATTTCAAACTTTTTTTAAACTATTTTAATTCGATGATTAATTATCAAACTTAAGATTAACAAATACAAATTATTCTAGTGAGCTCTTATTTAATAAAATGCACGTCATCTATACGATATAACTGATAGAGTATACTGTACTGTATGATATTATATACGGAGTATAATAATTTCGAAAACTTTTACTAACATAAAAATATGCACTGTAATAAAATTTTGAATAAATAAATAAATTAAATCAAGGAAATATATCATTGAATAAAATGGTTAATGTTACAGTTTTAAATTTTTGGTTTTCAGATTTTGAGCAGAGCGATGATTGTATTGATTTTATAATGATGTGTTTGTTTTGTGGGCGACTATACGAAGTTGTTGATAAAATGCTTAGAGATCAAAAATGGAGGTTGTATTAGATATAAATTTGGATTTTTTTTTATACTTTAAAGAGGTAAAACTTAAAAATTCCAATTATTCATTTTTATAATCTGAAAAAACAAACAAAATTAAGAAAAAACGGGAATTTTTACATAAATACATTTTTTGACAAAATCGGTTTTTGTTTTTTGATGTACTTTAAGGTTAAACTTATGTCTATAACTGTTTACCCAAGAAGTGACTTAAACATTTTACTGTATATTTGTATTATAACTTTTTATTTACTATACAATTTTAAAAATTATTAAGCTATCTATAGGCAAAAAAATGTTCAATCTTATTTTTTTTTTGATAAATGTCAATTAAAAATTATTTGGTGGTATAAATGTTTGAAAATGTAATACAAAGCTCCTCCAAATGTGTTAATATCTCAATTAAAAATATTGACAATATTTTTTATAAGCGTTTAAAATTAGAATTTTGACAAAATGAATCAAAATAAATACATTTTTTTTTAGTTAGAAATTCATAAATAATTTTGTTTTTATACCTAACATTATACCTAAAATTTAGTACAAGGTTTTTTACTATTTTTTCAATCTACGAATGAAAACAATTCTTCACCAGTTAATTATTTTTTTTATGTGTATATCAAGCTCAAATTTTTACGATTTCAATATTCACCAGTAAAATAATCAATTTCCTCAAAATATTTTTAAGTTATTTGTAGGTGAGACAATTTTTTAAAATTTTTTTTTTATAAATAACCATAAAAAAAATATTTGCTGGGTCAAAATTCTTTAAATTTAATACAAGATTTCATAAAAGTTACTCTTTTATCTGTATAAAAATATTAAAAATACATAAGATCAATTTTTTTATATTCTCATTTAGTTAAAATGTTGATGAAATTCGTCACAATCATAAAAAATTTTCTTTTTGTAACTAAGTTTTGATAATTGAATACAAAATGCTTTTTAAGTAGTTAATACTGAAACCATAAAATCAAAATAAAGTATGAAGTTAATTATTTTTTATAGACGTTTTAAGTTCCAATTTTGACAAAATTGCTTCTTTAAACAGTAAATAACGATATGATAATTAATTTGTAATATTTTAAGAACACTATTTGTTGTAACTTAAACTTTCATGTATTTTATATTTTTATGAATTTTACTTTATACAATAACATTTTTGATTTATTTTAAAATATTATCTATTTATAGGTATAAGCAGTACTATGAATCTACATTTACTGTCTTACGGTATTTAAAGATAGATGTCATTACATATTGAGTTATACGTATAAGTTAATATTGTATATATTTGGATAAATGTTATATAAATATAAATTATTATAATAATTAAATATTGATAATATAATAAATCCAATATTCACGGAAAAAATGATACCAAGCTATTAAAATAATACTTAAGTAAAATAAATTACTTTAATAGCTATACTAAAAAAATACATCACTCGGTGATATAAGCTGATACACCGTTTAAGCTCAGAATCGTTTTTTGTGTATAATGATATATCATTGAATTCAAATTTACACGGCCCTATATTAATGACCCACTCGACATCAAATGTACAGCAAAGCGGTATATCCACTTGCCACCTATCTATCTTTTTTTAATTTATAAAGTTCATTTGAAGTAACAACAACAATGAAATTCTTAAGAATTAAAGATACAGTAGCTAATAGCCGTATAATTGTATACTATATTGTATGTTTATTGTTTAACATATTTATTGGTTTATTATTAAAACAAAAAATGGGTAAAGGTACTAACAAATTAACAATAAGACAATACACTATACTATAGTATTAAATAATTATTATAACTTAAACAATATTTTTAATTACCTCCTGGGTATCTTCCATAACTCTTTTTACTTTATGTACATATTCTTTCAAGAAAAAATTTAAATCTGGATTCGTTTGTATTTCATTTAGTATATCTTGGAAAGGTGCTGCTGCAGTCTCAAACGCAGATGATTTAATCTTGTTTAATAATTTATCTAGTTCACTAATTTCAGATGATGAAATCTATAATATGAAACATTATTATTACTATACAACTAAATTTAATTTAATTCAAACAGTGTATAAAAATACTTTCCTGAACTACCAATATCGGTAGTAAGATTAAACAAATACGTGAAGTCTTCATCTTGTTTGTACTTAAATTTGAATGATGACCCTACGCTATAAGAAATCAATATTTATACTACAGTTTACCTCTTTAATCATGTAAATAACAAAAATTATGCAACAACTATATAATTGGTTTCAATGTTAATTAACTAATAATTTGATTAGAGTAGAGTAAAATACGTCTTATAAAATAGTTTTTATATCATTAATCATGGCAGTATTCTTGGTATCTATATACTTGGGTTATTCATAAAGAGTACGAACTAAACTTTAATATGGTATTTTTAATATATTATCATAGTATTTGAACATATTATGATAGTAAAATAAAAGACCAAAGTTTCATAGAGATTAGACCACTGTCTATCGCTAATTATTGATAAAAACATTATGGCAATAAAAATGTCTCACAATAAAGTAAATGTTTAGTTGAAAAAAATAACCAAAATCTCCGTTAAGGAATCGTAGCGGGTAATCAAAAATAGCATAATATGTAGGGATATTGTTTAAGTTTCTTAAGTAAATGTTGATTTAAAGAAATTTTAAAAATAGTTATGTTTTGTGTTAATAATATAATTAAAAAATAGAATATATTTATACAACATTCAAATTATTATGTTGATTAATAGTATTTTTAATACGAAATTAAACAATATTACTCATTTTAAAGTATATACTAGGTAGTTAGTTATTGCTGTTCTTAGTTACATTATATAAGTTATTACGCTATTGATACCTCAGATATTATGTTTAATATTATTACTTAGTTCATATTATGATAATATATAATATCACAATAAGAAAATGAGAAAACAAGAAGCGGTCCATCTGATGATAGCAGCAGTCATTATTAAGAATATAGTAAACTACACATTTTTATGGTTTGTTATTTCATTTAGACTAAATTTGGACTAAATAACTCAATTAGAATAAAATAAAAAAAATTAACTTTAATTTATTATTATCATAATGAGATAGTTTTATAGATTTATAGTTCAATTATTATATTCTGAAGTCATTGTGATATGATATATGAAATGTACCTATATTGCTGAAAAAATTGATTTGGCAGAGGTTTCCAAGTTCCAACACATAAGCCGCGGGCAGCGTTGAACTGGTCAGTGGACCGTTTAATGTTAACATTAATAACGTATTTATTTTAAATGATATTATTAAATATTTTTATTATATACCTAATAATATTATATTTATTATATACATACGTATATAGGCTTATAGCTGTGCTATTAGTTATTAGCGGGTCTCAATAACTTTTTTACAAAATTAGTGGTCCTCACAAGGTAACTATTAAAGGTTAAGAACCGCTGGAATATGGTAAATATCGATTTATTATTTGTTTTTAAAGATTTTTCTTTGTTTGTATTTATTATATTTGACAATTAAAAAATAATAAGAAGTTATTTATTTAAACAAAATGTTATGATGTATAAATATATATATATATAATCAAAGTAGAATATCAGATAAAAACAAAATATAATATGTAGGCAAATAGAATTTTATCTTATTTTGTTCAAAGTGCATAATGATGGTCAACATTTTCTATAAGTAATACCATTAACTATAAATAGTATTTATAATCAATGGTAATACCTACTATTACAATCTGTTACCTTTAACGGAACTTACAAACTATTCATAATATAAATTATATATAAAAAAATTAAAAGTAATAACGTTTTTGTACTATTATAGCTATATTAATAGTGATGGGCAACGATATCGATGTCGTGACACATTTTCGACAACAAAAACGTTCTATAATAATTGTATAATATCTATATCGTGATATCAAATTTAATATATTTTTTAGAAATACTTATATTTTATTTTTAGATTCTAAGCTTTAGTTAATTGTATTGTGTGTGCTGTGTAATAAACCATTAATAATTAATAACTAATAAAGTAATAAGTAATAATATTTGTCAACCGATAAAGTTTGTACGCGTGTCCCCGGGAAATGTATTATGATATAATGTAATATAATATTATCCATCTTAATAGTACCTATGTATTATAACTAAGTTACTTCGTAAGATATGATTAATTATTTTTTTACAATATAAATATTTATTTAAAATAAAAATATTTAATTATTATAATAATACTAAAATTATTTTCAGCGTTGTATCTACGAGAATTAATTTAAATGTTGCTGCTTGTTATAAATATGTTTTGATGCAAGTAGCATATTATAATAACAATAAAAATCTAAATATTTCTTATAATCCACGATAGTATTTTTTTTAAATATATATTTGAGTTATAGCATACGAGAGTGTAATTATATACTTATACTTATATATTAGACTAAAAACATTTAAAACATTATTGTAATATTTTTTTTAACGAAAACAAACATTAAACGATGATAGAAGATCTTTATTCTATACATACGATGTTTTATGAAATATGTTCCTTGTTTAGCAAACAAAATTCCTTAAACTATTAGCTTCATGAATATTTAGAGAAGCAATTTTACAGATAGCTATGAGTATTACTCTACATGTTCAATGTAAGAACGTGTATGTTACGTGAGGGTACATTTTGTAGTTAGGTACCCAATATATTTTTGAACAAAATAAAAGTATTGATATATTGCAAACTATGAACATCGCCAGTGTTGTATTTTCTGGTTATCGAGATCATAAAATTATGTACCTTATTTTGATAGATGAATAAATATTTGGTGGGAAATTGTCTTCAGTTATTGTGCTTACAAACTTTAATAATTATAAATTATAAATAGGTACCTACTGGGGTATGCGGCAATAATATATAATATGTAATCTATACATTTTTTTTTAAACTAATGGTACAATTATAAGTGATTTACGAAATGATTTTTTATTATTGTTCAGAGTGTTTATAGGGAAAACGTGTTATATGTTTCGAAGAGATGTCAAATGTTCAATAATTTTTATCTTCTGGAATAACGAAAGCAAAGGGTCATACCATAAAAAATGTTTTTGATTAAAACATATCACAACATACAACATACTTTAGGACATTAGGTAAAGACTGGAACAAAAATCAAATTTTGTCACAGGCAAAATAACGCCTAACGGCGATTAGCGTTTGTAGTTAAATAATATAAGAATGTCTTACAGTTTTTAGTTATAAGTGTAACTAAGTTTGTAAATTATATTTTTCTAATACAAAATGTTACAAAAATCATAAAACAGTTATTATTCATTACATAAAACGTATAATCATATACATTTATAGAACTAAATATTAAAACAATAATATTATACTTACAATTTTTATCACGTAAGGAAACTATATAATATACCTACCGTAAACTTTAGTTATGTCAAAAATATGTTTATTACAATTAAGTGACTTAATCGATATTTAATAACATTAGTGTTTCAATTAGATTATATTTTAATAATTACAATAAGTTTTATTATTTATTAATGATTTACAAAATATATAAATATATGTGATTATTATATAAATTAAATACACATCAATAAATACAATATTGTAATGTTTCCTATACTACTGCTATTGGTAATAAATGGATGTAGTTCATTTATCATTTCTTCCGATATAGTTTAAAAGTTAACATTGAATTGTTATTTATCGAACCAACTAGATATTCAATATTTTTTGAATGAGTATTAAATATTATATAGGGTATTATTTTGATTTTTTTAATCCATTGTCATTGGCAGCCTGTCCATAAAAACATATATTTGATTAAGTAATAATTTAATCTATTATCATAGATTTATTTAAATATCTCTAAACTTACTTTTAGTTTCTTTAAAAAATCATTAATATCGTTTCCTAATCCAAGTAATTTGGTTTTAATATCATCCGGTAATGTATCGAAAGACGTGTTCGTTACAGAAGTTACACCTTTTACTGTATTCCAAAATGCTGACGACATAGAATGTGACGTGAAGTCAATAACTCTTTTGATTGCGGATTTCTCATCTTGTGGTATCAAACTAAATAAATCCTTTAAAAAATATTTTATTTAATATAGTACTATTATTATGATATTGTTTACTATTATCGTTTTGTTAAATATTTTAATTTTCTGTATATACAATACAAATTATACGCATATGCCATATTAGTCTATAACTCAACTATTACTTTTTACTCGAATAATCAAACAAAAAATATAATTTACATTAGAACCCAATTATGTACCTTTTTATTTATTTATAAAGTTAATTTGAAGCAATAACAACGGAATACATAACGAAAAGATTTAAGATCCAGTAGCTAGTAAGTGTATTATTTTATAGTATGTTTATAGAATGTTTATAGTATGTAATAAAAAATAACTTATTGGTCTATTATTGAAACAATTATTGGTAAAGTTTTAGAGATATATTTTTTCTTAAGCTAACAAAAATGAGCAATAACACAATACACTATAGTGCTGTACTATATTAAATAATTGTTAACTAAAAAATATTTTAAATTACCTTTTGGGTTTGGTCCATAACCTGGTTTATTTTACGCGAATAGTCTTTCAAGAAATTATTTACATCTGGATGTGCTCGTATTTCGGCTAATAAAGCCGTGTAAGGTGTTTCTGCTATTTTGACTGTAGATGCTGTAATCTTGTTTATTACTTTATCTAGTTCAGTATCTTCAGATGAAATCTATAATATGAAACATTATTATTACTATAAAATTTAATTTAATTTAATTCAAATAATATATAAAAAATACTTTCCTGAACTACCAATATCGATAGCAAGATTAAACAAATACGTGAAGTCCTCATTTTTTTGGTACTTAAATTTCAATGATGACCCTAAGCTACAAGAAATCAATATTTATACTGCTTCCCATTTTTATCATGTAAATAACAAAAATAATGCAACAACTATATCATTGATTTCAATGTTAATTAACTATTAATTTGATTAGAGTAGAGTAAAATACGTATTATACATTTTTTTTATATCATTAACCATGGCAATTTTCTTGGTATCTATGTAGTTGGGTTATTCATAAAGAGTGCTAACTAAATTTTAATATGGTATTTTTATTGTATCATAGTTTTGAATATATTATCATAATAGTAATAATAAAAGACCAAAGTTTCATTGAGATTAGACCACTGTCTATCGCCAATTCTCGATAAAAATATTAGAATAATAAAAATGTCTCACAATAAAGTAAATGTCTAGTTGTAAAAAAATAACCAAAATCTCCGTTAAGGAATCGTAGTAGTGAACCAAAAAATAGCACAATGTAGGAATATTGTTTAAGTTTCTTAAGTAAAAACAATATGTTGATTTAAAGAAATTTTAAAAATAGTAATGTTTTGTGTTTAATAATATAATTAAAAATAATAGAGTAATTCCGTAACTCAATAATTGTTTTTAATTACATTTATTTTTATTTATGATCGTAAATAGACTTGGCGTTAGCGCGCGCACACACACATACACATAAAACATTTAAATGTTATTAACTAACAACATTTGTAATATGAAATTAATCAATGTAATACATTATTTAGAGTATATAGTAGTTATTAGTTATATTATATTTGTTAATACACATATTGACGTATCAGATATGTTTAATATATTATTACGCAGTTCATTTTATTATACACGTCATAATATAATATGTAAACCTAAATAAAATGAGAAAACACGTGAAGTGGCCCCATCCGATGATAGCAACAATCATTATTAAGAATATGGTTTTTTTTTTTTTCATTTAGACTAAATTGGTTAATAAATTAGTTGGACTATTGAATTAGACCTTAATTTGGTTCAAATTTTCTGAATTCACTCTGATATGATTTGAATATGAAGAACTATATTTTCTTTATAGTATATCGATGAAGAAATGGATATAACAATTATAAATTTAGCGTTTTTTTTTTTAAAAAAAAAAATTTATCTTTGTTTTGTATCTATTATATATTTATATATGACAATTAAAAAATAGCAAGAAGTTATTTATTTAAAAGAAATATTATAATATATAAATAATTAAAATAAAATATCAGATAAAATTAAAATATAATATGTTGGTAAAAGGATTTTTGTCTTATTTTGTTTTCAAATAATAGTAAACATTTTATATGGGTAATATGGGTAATAACTGCTATTACAATTTGTTATATTTAAAGGAAATTACAAACTATACATAATATATATTATAAAAAAAAAAACTAAAAGTAATAACGTTCTTGAACTATTTTATTTATATTATCCATCTAAATAGAATGTAATATTACTAAGTTATTTAGTAAGGTATGTTTAATTATTTTTTTACAATTTAAATAATGATATTAAAATATTAAAAAATAATATGATATATTATTTTTTTTTTAATTAAAATATTTAATTATTATACTAATACTAAAATTATTTTCTGTGTTGTATTTGCTAGAATCGATTTAAATTTTGAAGTTTAATTAAATAGGTAGTAATACTTAAACGATCCTTTTCAATTTCGTGTAATTATTAAAAATACAGCAAAAAACATTTTAATTGATATTATTGATTATTGTTTTTCTTATTATTATAATGACTAATGTAATTAAAAAAATATAATTAAATGTTTCAATATTCAGTTTATGATTAACACCTAACATGATGTTCATTTCGCTTAACTGCAAACCGATCTATATTAGATGGGATGATGAGAAACTTTTAATGTTGTCATCAGTTTTTCACCAAGACCTTTTAATATGTCGTTGACTTCTGTCAAATGGTCCACGTGATTACCGATGAACCTCTTGGTCGTCTGTATTTTGTCCAAAACTGATTTAATTTTTTTCTGTAGTGAATTATTGGAAAGATCATTTAATCTCTAAATAAAAACAAATATTATATAGTTACAGTATTACTTAGACCATACAATAACAATGAAACATAAGGTGTTTGGGTAAAAATGTATACTTTTTCCTCGTCAATTATATATTTTTCAAGCTGTTCAAGTTCCTCAATAGACTTTGTCAGAACACCGATTTTATATACTACGTAATCTATGGTTATTGCAGTGTTTTCATACATTATCAATCCTTTTTTTTGAAAATCTTTCATTTGCGTATCGTCAAAATTTGAACTATTCCGGAGACTGGAATATTGCTGTAACTACAAAACAATTGCAGATAACTAAATTTAGATTAAAAAAATAACGTTTACACCGCAGTTGTACTGCACATAAGTCTTCATACGTCGACGATCGTGATGTTTAAATTTCCTATGAATAAATCAATCATGGCCTGAATTTCGTGATCAACGAATTCTCTTGTTGAATTTCTTGCTATTTCCTCAGTAGTCTGTTCAATGCGTTCCAATAGCTGTGCGTCCAGTTCTACGAACGTGCTTTGCCTAGAAACTGGACCAGCCTGTGTCAAATACTTGAATTAATATTTTTATTCTAAATTTTTTTATCAAAAACCAAATGATAAGCATTTTATGTGTACTATAATACGTCCATGCATTTCGACAGTAAACAAATATTATTATTGAATACCTTTTCGCAGCCCTTACATCATATATATATATATATATAGACTTTATATGTGCAAGTAATATAGTATTATAGTGCATACAATTATGAGCGTTGTAACGTTTATTCGTAAAATCACAATATTGCAGGTATTTATAAACCTATACAGTAATATAGCCATATAGGTAGATAGCAAAAACGCATATAAACATAATTTGCGTTATACAAATAATAATAAATTTAATTCTAAATATTTATATAAACAATGCAAAATTAAAAATAATAAACACTTCAACATTTAAAAAAAAAAAATGTTATTTAAAACTAATCATATAATATCTCCCTTTTACTAGAGTATAATAATATTTTGAATAATTCGTAAGTATACTTATCTATCATAATTGTTTAAATTGTTATCAAAGATTTACTTGGATAAGTTGTAATATTAAAATATGTTTAATTCATCTATCTTAAACTTAACAGATTTCAAATTAAGACGATTGATGTTTTTTATCTGCTTGTTATACATATGTTGTGTTGCAAGTGACATATAATAACAATAATCTAAACCGTTTTATGTTTAACATAATGCACATTAGATTTTTTTCAAATGCATATTTGAGTTATAGCATACAAGAGTATAATTATAAACTTATACTTATATATGTTAGACTAAATACAGTTGAAATATTATTATAACATATTTTTTCAACAAAAACACACATTAAACAAAAGATCTTTATTCTTTATAATACAGACTAACACGTTTATAAATCGTATACGCAATTAACAGAATCTATTATACGATGTGTTATGCAATATTTTCGTTGTTTAGTAAACAAAATTCCTCAAATTAATTAATCACCATTAATCAATTAGGTACATTATAAATAAATAATTAAGTTTAACATATATTTACCGCGACACTAGCCAGACACCCAGCTGAAATCAAGGCTAACCACAGTACAGACTCCATGACGGTTAGAAACGATCTGCTTTGACCAATGTGTACAGTTCACTAAAACAGACTGAAGACTAAACTTGTATAATATAGGTGTACCTATATGTATTTGTATTTGTTTTTTATATACCTTTTTTTTTTTTTTTACTGGGTACTGTTATTTTGTTTCTGGTTTTGTAACGGACGGTTGTCCGCTCGTGTTCACATAATAAATATCGTATAAAAACCGTAATACACATAATACTCGTATATTTCACAGATTTTTACCGCATGTGTTCTCAAAGTGGCGCTCAACCCCTTTCTGGTGCGTATCACCCAAACTATAGCACGCACTGCTATGTTATTGCTGCAGCGTTCCTTCTTTACATAACACATAGCTATACATTTATTATTATTGCCAGTTGACGATTAATTGCAGTTTATAGATTATTACGAATATGGAATGATTAGGTTTTAAATTGTCATAATTTGATACACGTACATTTGTAATTGGACAATCAGACTTAAGAGCAAAGAGGTATAAAAACGTACCTGGTATTTCCCAAATGCGCAAAAGTCATAAGGTTTATTAAATTTAATAATAATTAGTATAACTGTACACAAAATTACGATAAAGAGAACAATTTAAAAATAGTGTTTACTTTTAACTCGGTCACATTTTTTATTTCATTTTTATTGATGACATGTTGTCCCTTTTTTGAGATTCTGCTTAATTGCTATGAGTTTAAAATAACAACTGAGAACTTACCTACCTCAAGAATTTTTGTGCACGTAATCGAATCTATAGTAAATTACTATTATTTTTTTATATAGGTAATGGATAAAGAGATAATTGTTTTTAATTTCATAATGTTAAATCCATATTTTTTTAGGAAATGAAAAACTGACGCTTAATTTATTTTGATCATGTGGTATTTGATATGTGGCCATATTTTTCTCCATAAGACACGCTATTCGTATTTAAATTACATTAAAATATAAAATTGACGTATTATTAATAAATCATTATAATATTCTGTTCCTATGATACCTATAGTGTATACATATATTTTTGATCGGATTAATTGTTACGAAAACCCTTATTAAGGATTTGTTGTGCACACTTTAAATATTAGTTGCAAGATCGTTAACAAAATTACTTCACTATGAATTTCGCCCTAATTATGTTATCATTAATTGCAAATGTGGAGCGAGTAGGTAGGAAATATTTAAGCATAGTTAATTAGTTTGATTATAAATTATAATTAATTAGATTGGATATCAATTAATTTCTTCGATCTAAATAAATACTTAAAATAAGACTTATATTTTTATGTTCAAGTTATTAATTACTAACAAATTACAATAATCAATACCTGCTACTAACTACACCTAGTTCCTATAAGTACACCATCTTATTTAAATTTCAATATCATGGTAACAACATACATTTTATGTTGTACCTACATTAATTTATGGAAATATTTTATACTTCGAATTAATCCGTGTATAATGTAAAAAAAAACAGTACCGCTATGACCAAGAAGTTAAATTCTTTTTTTAATTTACGAGTAATAAACAAAATGCATAAGTAATATAGAAAATAACAAGTTAAAAATAACCTAGTTTTAAACTTAATTTTAGTAGTTTCCTAAGAAATAAAAAAGAACTTAATTTAATTAAATATTAAAATTCAATATTTTCCAATAACTAATCAGCAGTAAAAATAACTACGAATAGTTGAATTGAGATTAATTAGAGTCGATGAAAGTAGTATGAAATATGATCTCAGAGTACCATATTTTAAGAAAAATACTTAAGTAATTTAATTTAGATACTTTTACACAAATTTTTTGAAATTAACACGTTCTTAATTTTAGTTTTTAATTTATTAATACCTAACTTTGACAACGTCGCTTAATATATACCAACATTGTGATAACTTACAAACTATCAGTACTATTAGGTATGTATATTATAATGTATATTTGGGGGTAATGATTAAATTAATTATAAAAAATATATATATCAAAATCATTACCATTTTAAGTACACGATAATTTATTTAAATACAATAGAAACTGCATTAATTATTTATATCATGTATAGTGTATAAAAAAAAATATATAACATTTCTTAGTACTTAACTACGTTAATTTAACAATATAGGTCATTGTGAAAATATTGAGTTCAAGACATTTTTATACTTATGAACTATAATTCTCCAATCGACTTTTAGTGAACACAGGGTAAAAACGCCTATTATCTGTTCAAAACAACAGAAAAAATATTTTTCTTATAGAATTTTTTAATTTTTGTTTTCATCTAATATTATGAACACAAATAAAATAGTTTATATATTTTATAAATAAACACAATATTTTATTTTTTGATTATTAACCTTGTATAATAAAATATTAAACTTTGAACAAATATAAGAGTTCTATTTATGAATTGCAAATACATATTACATATTTAATTCTAATATAGGAATTTTAATTTATTAAATGTTTTTAATCGGAAACGGAAAATAATATTAGAAAATAAGAACTTATCATTAAAATTTTCTATACAGTACGTTTAGTGAATAATGAAAATAACTTATAACACAATTTCTTTCTAAATTATTATTTTTATTATTTTTTCAATAGAAAATGAATGGATAATTTTTTTTTATCTGTAGATAATACAATATACATTTTACGATTAATAATAAATTGAAAAAAGTTAAGTCCAAGATTAATACACGTTTATAAACGTCAAAATTTCAATTGATTTACCATCCATAACTAACAAAGTTATGTTCAGTAGAGGTTTCGACCATATTGGCCCTTTTATACTAAAAAAAAAAATCAAAAAAAAATTTATTAGATTACTTTTTTATGTTAAATACTGTAGCAATGTTGTGAGAGTATCAAATATTTTAATTAATTACTTTTAAAATAATGTATCGAGGAATTTAGTACACTGAACGTGTTTAAAAATTATTTAATATTCCAAAAATATTATTTGAATACTTTTATTCGAATACATGACAACACTGCACATAGGTGGTTTATGGTACAAGATATGTTACTATACTTCAATAAATGCATGTCTTAAAGAATCCAAGTACGAATTGTAGTCCATTACTCCATTGGCTGAATTCCTCATGAATTCCTCATTGGTTCGATTAATGTATTTGAACAATGCATCTATTTCTGAAAATTTGCTCTTTTTTTTTCGATTTTCTGATCTAGGCGCCTACAGTCGCAACATTTATTTTGAAATATTTGTATAGAATAAAAACTACGAACACATTATAATATTACAGTATTTGTACGAATCCGTCAATACTCAAAACATCAATATAATTGCATTTTAACGAAACATAACATTGGAGACGGTATTGTAACGCTTTAGTTACTCTATCACTATATTATAGTATATATGTAGTATGTACGATATAGCATATCTTATAAATTAAGAACGTTCATAAAAAATGAAATAGTTACTTCACAATACGTTAATTAATATAAGATTTAAATTTATAAATAAATTATGATATAGACTATAGGTGTCTAATATTACATTAGGAAATATATATTATAATTGGTCCATAAACGAATGCACACGTGGAAAATAAACATATAAAATGTATGATTATATTTTAAATAACACTTGAAAACGTCAAAAAAACAAATGTCCTTTAAAGAGATTTAAATTTATTATAATATAGATTATAATACCGAAGTAGATATATTAAATCTGTGAGTTTTATGTTTATAACCCTATGTCCTATAATATAAGCTATAATAGTGTAATATTTTTTATGTTTTATCGAATATTATTTGACATGAAAATGTTTTTCTTGTCAAGTATACGTGAAATGTATAATTTATTATTAGAAATACAAATTACGAAATAATATTAAATTATAATCAACTTATAAAATTCGTTTTTCGTTTTAAAAAGTGTTTAAAAATAATTTGTCATTAACATTTTGCTCCTTACCTCGGTGATTGAATTGTCTATCACAGACGTCTCTGGCGTTAAAATATAGTTTTCATCTATTGCCTCAGCCTACAAAATATATATATTTTAATTGAACAAATATTAAGTATAGTGTATTTTATTTTACTAGTCTCAATCTTTTAAATTGTACAAATATGGTAATTAGTACTTAATTATTGAACAGATTGATGTATAATTTCATGTGCAAGCTTATAATAAAAATACAATATACAATATTATAAACTAACAAAAATATAAATTTATAAACGCTAGTGATTCCTTTATGTCTTTATTATGTTTATTTTTAATAAGTTTGGAACAATTTTGTTTTATAAGTAAAACGTTATTTTAGTTAATTTATATAGCTAGTCAATATATTCATTGCTCAGAAGTATCAATTACTGAATTAATTTAATACTGATAATCAATTTAATTGTAAATTATTATTTATTATTTACCTCTACATTCACAAGACACCCAGTTGAAACCAGGGCCAACCACAATACAAATGACATGACGACGATTAATGGTTTTGAAGTTCCACCTTAAACAATACGAACTGTCTACTAAATCGGCCCAAAGACTAAACACAATATGCGTTATGTGTTGACATTGTTATACTATGTAAGTAATATTATTATTCAGTAGATAAAAAAAAACAACTTTTTTAATGGGAGTGAGGAGCTATTGGCTCGCAGTAACAACAATGGTGTTTGATAACGATTTGTATTTGCATACCATAAATATTACTTAATTTAAAAAAAGTTAGACGTTTATTAAACACTTCATGCCTAATATATATGTCGGTTGAGAAATAATTAAGTACAAATAATACATAATATGAAAAATAAAATTAGTTAAATCCAATTAAAATTTGTTTTTAGAACAATTGAATAAATTCACTGACTACAAACTTTATTTTTTTTATATAATATGATATTTTTTCAATTTACACTTTTGAAAAATGTTCACTATTTATTACTAACCATAACTTACTAATACTGTAGACAATTTAAGTAAAACAATTACATGCATAGTAGAAAATATATTATATGGACCAATATTTTTCATATTATTAATAGTAATTTTTCTAACCAAGTCTTTGAGGAGCAGTGGTTAGTATTCTGACCATCTTTTTTTTAACTGTTCAAGGGTGGTGGTTACTACTTTAACCACCTTTTAAATAATTTTAAATATTTTTTGGACGGTGATAACCTCTAATCCAGTGGTTTTCAACCGGTGTGCCGTGAGCGCTCTTGAAGTGTGCCACGAAAAATCTATTAATATAGTTTTATTAGTATGTATTTATATTATATATAGGTATATACTATATATAATATAAAATATGCTTCACGTATTATATGGATTGGTGTGCCGCAAAAATTTTGTAGGAGATGAAGTGTGCCGCATGGTTAAAAAGGTTGAAAACTATACTGCTCTAACCACTTTATTATCAGTTTATATATAGGTACATGTATCAAACATTATCACTGTTAGTCTGATATAATTTCCCTTGTTTTTAATAATTTATTATCATTCTTCATATTTTCAATGAATTTCATCATGTCCTACATAAATAGAGTTTTTTCCAAAGTCAATTTTCACCCTCAAAGAGCAAAAAAAAAATTGAAGTTACTTGATATTTTGTTGAAAAACATTAATTTAAATCTCGGTGAAAATAAATTTGTTCAACATTAAGTATTGAGGACTGAGGAGCAATTCATTTTAAAATATGCGAAATGCTCATAGTAGCACATTATGTAATATTAAAACCAACTTTTGTCGTCTGTGACTATTTATGCGCATAGTAAGCATTTGACGTAACAAAAGAAGATTTTGAATGTACATCTCATCAACGACCTAATTTATCAATTAAAATGTACGAATTGTTTTACTTTTGTTGTATCATCAGATTGTTCAGAACACAAATAATATGTACTATTCAGTTATAATAACGAATAATTATTTATTCGTTTACACAACCGCATCAAGACGAACGGTATAAGACTCGTAAGTTTTTACATATTTTATAGCTCGCATCACAAACGCAGGCGGGTTGATGTATTTTTAAATAAGTATGATCCGGTGTAATGAAATAAAAATATATAGCAATGCATCATTCGCCGTTGCGTTATTTTATTATTACGTATTTTAATAATTACGCGTCCTATACAAACAATAAACGGGCGTATAAATAATAATCGTAATTCACGTATATTATATCTGTCTGTACGTTATAAATAACGAACAAATAGCGAAAACGGGAAAAAAATGTTAAGGTAAAATCGCGCAAACCATAAGTACCGGATCGTTTTCTTAAGACGGCGAATTCAGAAAACGTATACGAAATCACGGTTATATTATAACGCCTATATAACGAGGGTGGCCAAACCGCGGCCCGCGTCATAGACTTTTGCGGCTCGTGTCTTATCGTAACATTTTTACAAAATAAAATGTTTTAATATGAATTCATGCATATTTATATTTATATATGACCTTTTATATAATATAGCTGTATAACCAACGAATGCGGCGATGTTTGACGATTGTATTTTCGGGTCACGCGTGTTTTTCTTTTTCGTTACATCAACGCGCGTCGTATAGCCCTTTAATATTTATCGCGCCGACGGGGAGCCGAAGAGCATTTTTTAAAACATCGACAAACGTTCGACCGCCCCCCACAACAGACCATTAATTACTGTATTCGTATATATTATTTATTTTATTATCATACAAAATGTCGTATTTAATTACACGCCGACGTGGTGCCACACAATAAAACGGGCGAATTAAATGGGCCTATACGTCGCAAAGGCTCGCCGCATACCGCCGCCGTTGCGGTCGTCGTCTTGGTTACGAGACCAAAACACACGGGACCCGGAAAAAAGCTTTTGGCGAGCCGACGCAAAGGACGACGACGAGGAGCGGTGAGCATGATATATTACGATATTATTATATATATATATATATCATATTGTGCCTTTGATCTTAGCGCGCGTTGAAGAATATTAATATATAACGTTTGCGCGTCTGTATACAACATATACATAATATAATATGTGGCCGTGCGTCAAGTCTCGGGCCCACATTATAATATTTCCATAACTCGGTGGGCATCAAAAGTCTGTGTACAGTGGAATTATCATCGAACGGGCTTTGTCGCGAAAAACGTTTGTTTTGCACTGCCGCTGCGGTTATTTTTTTCCCCGTTCATCCCCCCATCTATTATATACACGGGAGCTGTTCAATTTTAATTAAAACCCGAACGCGATTGGATTCGATGGTACGTGTGTGTGTGTGTGTGTGTGTGTGTGTGTGTGTGTGTGTGTGTGTAGTTTTCCTCTATACATGCGCGGCGGACGCAGAGAATGTCGCTAAGTAGCGAAAGTCATTAAACACACCAGTATTATATACATATATAGAGGTACGTGGTATATATACTCTTTGCCGTTTTACGGTTTAAAAGCCGAACAGTGTTTTTATACACACATGACGCGTGTACACAAACGTAAATCGCATACGAAAAGGGTTTTTGCAATTTTCTTTGCCCGTCTTTCCCTATAGTTCGTTATTATTATTATTGTACACCGCGAGAGTACATAGATGATCCCCTTCACGACCGTACAGACTTCCAGAGACTCTCATACTCGTGAAAACGACGCAGGTGAGACTAGGTGGTTGGCGATACAAGATGGGCCACCGTAAATTCTCGTTATCCTATACATACCCGAGTAGCTAACACAGAAAAACACGATGGTTCACTATAATGTGTACGTATAATGTCTACTCTAATCGTTAGCGTACATAATTATACTACATAAAACACAGGGCTGTATTTAAATGTCTTTCGTGTGGAAAAAAATATCTTTTTTATTTAAAAAAAATATTAGTTTATACTCGATGGTTGTGAATACCTACACAATCAAATCTACTAATTAGGACAAGACTATGTCCGAATAAATTTACCCCGAACACCGAGGTTCTATGCTGTATAGAATATTACCTAGTTTTTAGTATAGAATACCCGTAAAATATGTGTGTATATTATACCAGATAACCTATTTAACGCGTAACTCATTATTTCAAAAATCAATAACACGTTTACGAAAGTATATTCTTTTAAGACGTTAAAATATATAATTATTTAAAAAATATATATTTTTATCATTTTTTATCGTTATAATTTTTTTAATGACCACGTGCGTTTTAGTCCTTTATTCCAAAATAGAATAATCGATGTATAAAAATCGAATCTAGGACGATTCATAACAACTCACGAGTAGCTTATGATTTATATATATATATAAGTATTTAAAGCTTAAGTGAGTTGAATGCAGTGGCACATATCTTGCAAACTATTAGTCCACTATTCCGTTTATCTAACCTTTAAATACTAACATTAAATTTCACCAACAAGAGATTTCCTCAGTGGTGAGTTGGGCCATCACTCGACAATTTTGTCTAAACTACTGTTATGTAACTACATAATATGACCAATAAAATTATTATTATTATTAAATAGATTTCTTTTCCAAAATTGTATTTATATACATTGAAAGACTAAATAATATTTTTCGTTGAAATATGAGATTAAAAATGTTTATTTCAAAGAGTAAAAACTAAAAAAAAAAAAAAAAGAAAATAGTAAAAAAGATTTTCTCAAAATGTTGTTTAGTAACGAGTTAAATTATGTAAGATAAATATTTTCAAAAAAGTTGTGTTTTCTAAAATAAGCATAAAATCAGTGTCCTACGTTGAATCGATCACCTCATTTAATATGCATAGATATGTCCGATCGACGAGTAGGTATTGACTTACACAGGTGTAGATCTAGATAATACAAATGTCTACTACATATTGGTTATGTGCTATTGGAACACTGGGAGGTTGACACAGAACAACTATGTATTATTTGTGACGATAATAATATTGTTGATCTGTAAAGCTAAACACTTTATAAGTTCGTTAGTTCATGCCCTCCACCACCCTCATTATTTCATAGATCCGTATACTCGTACGGGCGACGAAGACGTCGTTGGCCAGCAAACGCATGATGGAATATTTGGACAGATTTTAGACACGTTTTCTCTACGAAACAAAGGCTTCAAAGCCGCAACAACAGTTTTGAATTCCATTAGTGCACCCGTATCATTCGGATTACGAACGTTATAACGAGCCGAGTCAGGTCTCTGAGGATTCCGTTGCCACCGCCGCCGTCTCGTTGCTTTTTGAGGGTCGTTTAATTAAGAAGTTTTGGGGATTCATTACACTGTAAAATAATAACCCAAGTCTCCTGACTCGCCCCTCGACCATCCCCGTCACACTGGCTAGGGTAATTTCGTCTAATTATGATGTAAACGTCTGTACCTACATTACAGTAGTAGTATTATTTATAATGTTATACCGGGGTATTATAATAATATACATATATATTATAAATGTACCTACACAGCCACGCGTGTTAGACTAAAGAGCAAAACTGGATACCTACTCGTCCTACGTCATGTAGGCTCACATACCCTGCAGTACCTACGCCGAGAAGCAGAGAATAATAATAGCTCTCGTCCCAGTAACGTAATAGTGTTACACAATATTACTTACAATATATGATATATTCCGCGGCAGGTTAAAACGCGTCCGGATGCACAGTATGTGTTCGTCGTGATCATAATATCTAAATTCAATGATATTATGTATGTATTATTTTATTGATACAATAATCAAATAATATAATTGTTATTAAATAACAAATATACACTATAGGTCTATATATATTATTATAACTCTGTCGTAACGATATAATCTGTAAATTTGTATCTGTAGGTGTTACATCGCAAAAAGTTAAAAACCAAACTCAATACAACCCAAATGTGTTATCGTAACATAATTTTATTATTTCTGACTTGTAAAAAGTATTTATTTATATAGTTAATGGCTTCTTTAATAAAAATAAGATTAATTTTCTTAAGAATTTTGGTTGTTCACATAAATCCCTAAAATACCTACATAGTACACGATCATGTATTTACTATGTATAGTGTTTATTTGTTTAAATTTAAATAAATTGAAAATATATACTTTAAACGATAATTAATAATTCATACACTTGTGAAAGAATTAATTGCTTTTTGATACATCGAAATAATTTACATACATTTCACTGCCTCATCTCCTTTTATAATTTGAAATTTTTTCTTGTCTATATATTTTACATTATTTCATCCTTTACGTATAATTTGTTAAATGGTCCAATGTTGATTAAATCGAAAACTTTTGGGGATATTTAAAAATATATATTTTCACAGTTTTTTCTTTAATATTCATCATCAGGTGTTTCTGCGTCGGTTAGAATAATGTTAATAATAATATAATATGCAGCTAAGGCAAATGGACATGTTTTAACAGTCTGCTGGTAATAAATTTGATATAGCCGACGTAGAATACATTTTAAAAGCTATAAAATAAATTGTGGACTATGGTCTATGACTAAACAGTAGTATAAAAACATTTAAGGCTTCACAGCACCGAATATAATTAATTTTTCAGCGTAAAATCATCGTAAACATTTAGCACTATATATATATAAAAAAAAAAAAACAGAATATCACTAAACAATTATACGTTGACAGGCAGACACTTACAATTCTGAATATTGAGTATGAAACATTTCCTAATACAATTATATTGTGTACATAATATCATAGATATTATCAAAGTAAATCGTGACAATTATTGTTGACCGGAATTGAAAACTTAAACAATTGACAACACCTTAAATCTTATCATTATATATTATATTAAATGTGGTCCGATTTCTGTCGAACTCTATGACTGTGCTTCGTACTTGCAGTGTGGTAGAAGGTGTTAAGGTGTAGTTAAAGTTCTGCACAACAACAATTTGACTAGCACGCACGTATAGATAATAGTTTTTACTTTGTACGAACAACGAACTCATACGTTCGGTTCGAAATTATTGTTGTTATATATTATGCTCACTATTCAAATACGAAATGAAAGCGCGTGTCGCACGACGTACACATATTAATTATTATTATTATTATTAGTAAGTTTCAACTAGGTCTGCTCACAGGGCACAGGTTACTTGATATTATTAATATGTAATTATAGTATTGTCTGTATATTATTAGGTGGCTCAGTAAACATAGTTGGTTTGCATAGACTTAGTCCCTGTTCCCTAGAATCTATGTGTAAACTTTATGACAGACTGAATCTTAATATTATGTCATTGTACACATTTCGTAGTTTCGTACTCGTGATTTTTTTTTTTTTTTTTATCAAATTCGTGGAATTTATAGAAAAAAGACGTATTTCTTTATTTTTAACTTGCAATATTTTTATAACAAGTTTAAAACTTTTAAGAACAGCTGTACCGACCACAAAACCTACTTTATTTTTAAAATAATATCAATAATATTTTGTTAGGATTCTGATAGTGATTTTTGTTCTAAAAATGCTTATATTTTTATCATCAATTTTTGTTCATTACTTTATTAACTACGGCTCACTAAAGTTTCCCCTATCCTGCCTGTGACATATGAAATGTACGTGTACTCACTCCTTTGTATACCCTGTTAAATGTCAATTGTGTACATTTTAACACAGTTATTAGGGCTACGTAGTTAGATCAAATATAAAATATAGTTGTAAAATTGTGATAAATATATTATTTATCAGGTAATACGATACTTGTGAAAACTTTGTTACAATCAATTCATTCGTTTCTATGGCTTTCCCAAACAAATAATTGATGGCCAAATGTATTTGTGCCAGTTTACCTTGAAATATTAAATTGTATTTGAACGTTCATAAACCATAACGTATATAAATATATAATATCATGATACACAAAATCGATAAGAGGAAATAATAAAATAAAAATATGATCATTATTTTAATTGCAAAAATGTCAATTTTTCAAAGCTGTGCGATAAAACTATAACAACTTTATAGTCTGTGATCTGTAACCAATGGCAACCATATTATAAAGTTATATACTTGTATAATAATATATTATATAGATACAAAAAAAAAAAAATATATATAATATTCATTTTCATTTTCCGAAACAAAATTCCTGCGAGAGCTCATCTTTTAAATGGGAATTTTTTTTTAAATCTTCTTATTGCATATTTAGAGCATTATATAGGAGCGAGGAAGCGCTATATTCCAACTTTCAAGTATATAATATTATGTTTAGTGATTGTTGAGAAATAGCGATAAGTGAGTGACATTTGGATTATAATAGTATATATTATACAAATTTACGTATTGATATGTAATGTACTAATGTATAATATATCTACAAAAATGCAGCTTATACAAACTAAAATGTATGAATTGATGATTGCAGAAACGTCACGAGTCACATATTTCATAAAATTGAGTTATTAGTAAAAATGTATTTAATTATACTTTTTCATTTATAAAATTACAACCGAAAAATCTGGTTGAGAGCGAAAACGTCTTTAATTAATGACATGTGTCGATTTACACTAAACAGTATCTTTTGATTCAAAAACTCGTACTAGATTTTATATTTAAAACATATTTTGAAGATAAATACCCAATGTATATATTTTATTAACAATATGAATCTATCTGATTCCGAAAATTATATAATATAATCTGAATGTAGTATAGGTCGATTTTAACAGGAAAATATGCAATTTGGTTGAATCTTCGAACTGATCAATTTCACGGGAGGAAAAAGTACCTTTTAATGTATTGTTATTTCATTACTACGCTTATAAGTTATAAGAAAGGAACGGTAACAACTAACAAAAATATTAATGGCGTCAATAAGCATAATTTCTGGTTGACTCTACCTGGAACAAACTATATTGAATTACCGATAGAAAACTATAAAGACATTTTATCGATAAATTCAAATAAAATTAAGGATATAAAAAAAATCAGCATCTTACATATAGCTTCTTCTAAAATAATCAATTAATTTTGGAATGAAATTTTGAATTGGTGAACTATAGAAAAATAAAATATGAAAAAATTGCAGTGAAAATTTGTAATTTAATATTGTAATAATATTAAAAGTTAATAATTTACTAGATATTTATAATTTAATGATATGAACCTTTTATTCTTAATAAATTTTTTTTCTATGCGTTAAAAAAATTTTGTTTACCATATTTTCATTGATTGGAAAAACGTCACGAGTTATTTTTTACTCAGAAATCATTTATAATTACTAATATAAGTACATGATATTGTGTTTTAATAAGTATTCATTCTTAAATTAATTTTTTTTTCATTATTTATATTATACAGTTTATATAAATTATCCAAAACTTTTAAATAATTGATTCATGACGTTTCTGTAATCATCGATTCGTTTATAGTTAGTTGTGGTAATATATCAAGGTATAGGTTAATATGCACGCAAAAAGACATATAAAAAGTCCATTCTTTTTTTAATAGGCACCACGATTACCCGTTAATGGTTTTTACATCAGTGTAAGAGCATATTGAATTCGTGAGACTTCTGCAAATTGGTTAGCATGTTTAAGGGAACGTTGGCCTTTCTATTAAAATAATAACTACAATTTAGAATTAACTAACAGTTTTCTAGTTTATATGGATGGCTTGGGTCCAGTTCCGTCAATACTCGAACGGCGATTGAATAACATGTGACACTGTGTACAAGCCGCTGGTAAACGCTGAGACGTGGACGGTGCGACTACTGTGTCCCAGGACTGGCAGATTTAGGCAATGGGTGCGTCCGAGGTAGATGACGTATCCGGTCATCGAACTTAACCTATTTTGCCAATTGACGTAACTAGGTAAAATTTAGGGGAAGGGGCAAATAATTTATTCACCAAAATTGTTTGTTTTTACACAAATCTTAATACTAATTTATATGGCTTAAATGCCAATCGTAGGTATTATTATTATAATGATTTCGAAACCATTAGCAAATATTAAATGTATATAGTTTATAAAAAAAATGTTACATAACTTGTTTTAGAAAAAAATAATGTAATCAAAATAATCCTGTAATCGTAATTTATGAAATAATATTATTAGATTATTTTAAAACGTGAAATAAATATATTTTAATAGTTTATGTTTAATAATTCGAGTAAGTAAATATTTGTTATCTTATAACTGTGTATGGTAAGGTAAATTTATTGATTTTTATTTCAGAAGATTTTAAGATATCTCCGCTGTTGGTATATCTATGTGGGGTGGGGGGAATAAATGATGCCTTTGTACACCAGCAAAAATGTTAGTGGTGTAAGTGTCCTCCTCATTTCTACAATATTACGTAACTGCATACGGTGTTATCTGCGTACGGTTCACGGTTTTACCATCTGGACGGCATGTGCAAGAGTGGTCCGCACGCAGAGTTTGAAAACGACGATTGACTCCGAACGATGTACACATCCTGCCGATTACGATGGTCAGTGGTAGTCACATCGGCGTCCGTCACCAGGACCGGTGTAAGGTCACTATATCAAACACGATTATCGGTCGTCCGACAACAGGCACAAAATAGACGATTACTGCGGCAAGTCGTTATGCGTTTTCTCCCATCTTCTTTTTCCGATTTCGAACTTCGCAGCGTGTCGACAACGTATTTTGTCATTATTACTATTATTATTGTCTGATGATTATTTTTTTTTTGCTTTTAGGCTTTTGTAGAATTCAGAATAAGTATAAATCTGAGAAAAATACTGAGTGGAGCGGTTCGTATAGCAATACACTCGGCAGAGTTATTTATTTTAAACGGCAAAGCTAATGACATTTATTCATATTTGGCTATTTGAGTCTTACTCACTAGTCACTAAGTACTAAGTAGCCAGGTCTCTGCTGCAACCGCATCTGCAGCTGTGTAAAATAATAATAATATTTATAAAACGCGTACACACGGACACGCCACAATGACTTAAATTAGACGCCTTTCGATTTGTCGACGTATCATGTACATTATAACGTCTATAACGTCATCTATAATTGCAATTGTTGAATAATGATATTTTCTTATTTTATCTGCAAGATAGACATTATTTTAATACAATATTTATTGTTATTCATTGGTCGTTATCGTTTAATTCCAGGTGAGCTCAAAACATTCTGTGCAAACGCGTAAACGAAGACGAACACCGCTAATATAACACTGCAAATGTATACTGACCGGGAGAATTAAATATATTGAACACGTCCTATAAAACATTAATTGTTGATCGTGAAACGTTCTCGTTTTCATGTGTTTCTAAACTCGTTTGTGTATATAAATGTTTCCGACCATACACAAATAGACATTTCACGTAAAACGATACTACGATCGAATTTCTTGATTGCTCTCTTTTCGGGAAAATAAATAAATAATAAAAATAAATAGCACTTAAATTTTCCTCAGAATTTATATTTATTTGTACACTATTGGTATTTTGTTGTAGGGCGGACGAGTTGAAAAGTTTGCGTTTGGAAAGAAGTTTGCATCGTTAAAGTATATACACAACGTTTGGTTTGCAATAGGTTAGTTATTAAACTTACTTATCTAGTATACATATACATATAATATATATTATATTCGTATTATTATAGACTGCTAGTTGTAACGTTTAAATTAAAATCGAAAAAACGAAAGACTAAAATATAATAATTATTGTTCTACGCAGCAAATGAACAGTGAATATAATCACGGATTCATAGTAGTGTCAATAATTTGGTTTTGAAAACTATGGTCGGCTAAAATTACGATTGACCACTAAAAGCTCCATTGTGTAGTAAAATATTAAAATATTGTCAAAAAATAAAAACCATAATTTGAATACTATATATAGTAGGTATTGCCGATTATTTTTGGCTGAGTTAATGAAGTGATGTCTGATTCACTTGATTGTGAACAAATATTGTACGTACGCATTTCCAAATAATATGCAAATTGATTGTTGTTGCTTTTTAGTCAAAAATAAAAACAATATGACCAAAATATAATGTAAAGTTATTCTCAGAAATAATGAAATAATACTATTTAAATATGGAATCATTTTTATGCAAATCGAATATGGTCGGCTTGCAGAACGTTAAAAGTTTTCTGCTATCGTTGGTGTACGCAAGCCAAGTATAAAATATTTAAAAAATATAAAACACTAAATCGCTAGTAAAAGTACATATTCAACTGTGTTTAATTCGTCAACCTGTAGAACTTTGTAAAACATACTCATATATTATAATAATTGGACGATATGTTAGTAAAATCATTGTATATATTATAATTTATAAGTATATAATAGTAAAAGGGAATAAGTCAATTTGGAAATTTTTTTATTGTTATGCTATCTTGTAGTCGAATGTTATACGTTGTGTTTTTAATTTTTATTATAGTAATTTTATTGTCGATATATTATTTTTGACGAGTGCTCACCAATATGTTCGTTTTACCGATTATACTCAACGAAAAATAAATAATGTTTTAATCCCAAGTGTACTATTTGCAATGTCTTAAACTTTGTCGATTGCACCCTTAACAAATGGCACTAAACCATATATATAATATATAGATAAAAGAAAAACAACTCTAATAATATTTAATAATATAATTGTTTAAAATTTAAAAGTTTAAAACAATAACGATTTAATCGTGTACAAATATAATTTTCGTTTTCACCCAGTGGGTGGTGATTGCCGTGGGGAAAAAAAACACGTTATTGATTGAAAAAAAACATTGCAACCACTCGTGGCCGTCGCTAAGACGTAAATATTGGCTTACGGAACGAATTTGAATTTTCGTTCAAATACCTTTTTTTCTTATTATTATGTTATTATTATTTAGGGCAGCTGCGTGCGCTTATAACGTAAAACTACCAACCGTATTGGAGAAGTCTAGACAACAAAGAAAAATATTTATGCAATAACGTCACTGTATATACGCTCATATAATGTTCGAATGTCGTGTCGCATAAGCGATTTTGCGGTAGTACTTGAAACGATCGAAACCGTCCCAAAGTGCCTCCCGAGGAAGCAAATTATTAATTTAGGTCTATTGTAGACTTATAATTATAGTACTTTGCGTGTTTTCAACGGAACGATCGTATATATTTATATTATAATAATATATACGAATTCGTTCCACAACACCAACCGGGAGCTCATACTTATTTTTGGCATTTTTCATATGTATAACGTCTTTGTAACCAGCTTTTAACTTTATCATACGACCTACACGTTTTTCGTTAATTCATAGCATAGTATAATATTCTAATCGCTAGCTTTTTATCTTATATTTATGCGTTTGATTCAAGATATTTATAATATGCATATTACTTTTGTTACCTAATGATTTATTTATTTTGTATTTTTGTGTTCTAAACCAGCGATTCTTAAACTGTTTCGCGTAGAATATAGATAAAGTTGTATTTAACTGTTTTACCATTTTAGAATAAATGTAATTGTGATTGATTCATAATATTAATATATTAAGCATTATTTACGAGTGGATGCGAAAAAATTCTAAGAACCTCTGTTCTTATTTCAAAGCTCATAATATGTTTTATATTATATATCTGGTTCATAATATTAACCCCGGTTCGTCATTTTTTAGTAAATTTTTTTAATAGGTATACCCTGCAATGATTTATGTAAATTATTTTGTGCGTTTAGTCGAGTTTATTATTTCGATATGTGATTTTTTCGTTGTAACTTAATAATATTATTATTAATGCAATGATATTAAAATCGCACATCAATATAATATAATAATAAAATAATATAATATTCGTACTACTTTTTACTCACTAACAGTAAGTTGCCATACGCGTATCTGCCAAATTATTTGCCTATACAAAACTCCTCTCTGTCACCATCATATAATAATGTAATACTATCATAATATTTGTGTGCCCGATTGTGGACGCTCGATCATCGTCGTTCACACACATCATAAATATATAATATGTTGACGTTTCATTCGCCTAACATGCGTATAATCTCAGGACGGGCTCTTCCAATGTACGTAGCTGAAAAGTCTTCACCGCAGCGGAATTTTTAATATCTCGCCGTAGGAATTTGTCTTGTTTACATTCTGCTGTCCTAATATAACAGACACGTGCTCTACGGCTCCGTAAATATGAATGGCCTCATCGATTTGCATTCACTCATTCCCACCAACAAAATAGTGTGCGTCGTACAGGAAATTTCAAATATTATTTCGATCAACTGCAGTGCGTCGCGCTTACTTGTTTCAACAATAATTAATCGTAAGATCAAAATGTTAAGTCTAAACACAACAAAGTTGGTAGAGCGATAAGTGATACCAGTGGGTGGACAGTCGATATATGTCGATGAAGCCAATAAATAAATATCATTATCTATGTATAATAATGTACATTGTACATGCAACATTACAACTATGATAAAGACATACGATTTACATACATGATTGTTATAGTTTTAAAGATATTATTTTTTTTCGAATATCCAATTGATATTACACACTTCATACGTAACATCTGATGATTGCATAATTTGTAAGTGGAAGAGGTAAAAAAATAATAAAAATTACATATACCCAGCTAGGGTATTCAAACAGTTTTGTAAGAAAATATTAATGTTTACCCATTATCAGTGATACAGGGTGATGCTGGTAAAATTATTACATTATGTAAAATATATTTATTTGATTACATTTTTATATTTGATAATTTAACTGTTCGTATAAGACATTTTAAATAGGATTCAAAGCATATTTTCTTTTCTGGAAAAACAGAAATAATACTGAATTAAATTATTATTATCAGTTATCGCCCAAAACAGTAATAATGTAATAATTTATATTATTTTAACAATGTTAGATTACAATAATTTAGGCGAGTTATAAGGTCAGTGGCTTTGCAGTATATAACATTATATAATTTATTAAATCGGTATCGGAGTATTATTTACAAAATTATAATAATAATTTTTTGCATATAAAAATAGTTTTTATGCTACGTAATACGTATTATAATAATATTATCATTATTTTATTGTTGTTCTTGATGTTCTTTCATGGTTGCGGTTGACGACAACAGTGGCGTCTACAAAATACTACCGAAAAACGCGTTCAAAGGGCTGACATGGAAACAAAACAATACAACAATGTTATAATATTATATACACGTAAAATGTTTCTTGTTCCACACGTTTCGGACTAAAAAAAATATTAACAAAATAATTTCAATAGAATATACATTTTATACATGTATAATACAACCCTCGTAGAATAACTAATATAACGTCTCGCGTGACATATTATTAAAGGTTTTGATTAATGAATTATTTCTCACGAAAAATTTAGGGCTTTAAAGTGTTTATATCAACGCAAACTAATAATAATATATGATATTATGTAATAAATATATAGCCGACGATAACATTTATATTTCTCAATACTAAAACGACTGTTTTATATTTTAAATAATTTTCTCCTATTTTATTCTACATCAAATTGAATTAAATTGTTATTAGATATAAACACACAAGTTATTTCATAACTAATAATAATCCATTTCAATATTTCATGATACATACCAACTTCACTGAATTGTTTCCTATAATATTCAACAATAATAATTATGATGGTAAAATAATAATAATCATTATAATTGTATGCAATTATATTGTATATTACAATGTAATACAGCATGTAAGCTGTGTATTTACAGCCTGCGTGTTCTCGAGTTCATATTATATGTCTACAACGACTACAACCATGCACATAATCGCGTATTTTACTTTAATAACATAACTTACGTATATTGGACGACTACTAAAGATGATAATATTGTCTACATTGTATATTTGTATAATAATATGACAGGTCTTCAACTATAGTTTTTTTTTAATATTTCTAAGTAATAGGTATCTACTTTTTGTATTGGAAGTATAAAGTATTTTATAAGTGGTTTTATGCACAAATACAACAATAAATTAACACACTAATAGTATGATGATATGTATTTTGTAATAATTAATAAATTATTTATTAAAGATTCGTTATCTTAACTAATAATTTTTATTTTTTCTTATCAAAGTACCTAATTATTAATATTAATTATTAACCATTTGTAAATTGTGTTAAATTGTGTTAAATTGTTCATATTCAGACATAGGTACAAGCCACCGTTATAGCTGAACTAAAAATATGACAAAGAAAATTGAAATACAATACAAAAATTTAAATTCACTAAAACGGTGATTATAATATTATGTTTATGGTGTAACCATTCAATACTTTGTGGCCATAAAGTAATTAACTCATCATAGGTATCGATAATTTATATTAACTCTTAGAATATTCACCACAACTATTGGTTTAACTCATATACACACAAGCTGCAGATGTTAGTTTTTCTTTCTTAACCCGTTTGTGGATAATGCACTTTACAGTATTTTACTCGTATAATTCTATACGTCTAGGGACTAGTAATTCATTTTCACGCGTGTATTTTGGTGGCGAAAGCTTTACGTAAAAATACGCATTATTGTTTATATATATATACAGATACCTTAATATAACCTCAAGCGTTGGATAAAGTTTCATGGTTTTCAAAAACGAGGAAGATGCCGAAGGCTCAGTGGCGCGGGGAGAACGTTGGTATATTTTGTAAACGGCCCGTGGGAAATCATCCGATTGAAAAGATCCGTAAAAACTGCTGGTCAGCAATTAAATAAAACTGCACCCCCTCGTGGCACCCAAAAAGGACGCACTGCAGAGACCAATGACATTAGGTTTTCAGAAAAAAAAACATTTTCCCTTTTTTATTATATTGTTATTGTTATTATTATTATTATTATTATTATGCCATTTGTCGTTTACTTTCGATCAGAGTGGTTAAGTGATTGGAAATACGGTCGTAGACGACGTCACCAACACACTTTCAGTATATTATATGTTTAGACTAAAACCCAAAATTATCTAATAATTCTAATGATTACGCATTATATCAGGATATTAAATACACAGATTAGCTGCATAATTATTTGGATAAAGTAAATACTTGAATTTTAAAATATTAACTCCATACTTGTCTTATAACCATGTATTGCACACATTAGGTTGACTCATATATAGACGGTGGCTAAGATGAATGAAATAATTAAAATGTAATAATTTTCGACAGAAACCCTCAGTAATAATGAGCATGGTTTTATCTGTACCACCCTTTACAAGAGACATATTATATAGACGTAGTAACTCTACATTTTTTCATTTTTAATACAAGTATATCTTAACGAATTACCATCAGCCAAGGCCCAAGAGTACCTTATTCAAATAATAATGAGATAATTAATACGTTCGAATTTTAATTACGCGGATTACACTTATTTCCACTTTTTGATTATAAAAATATAGGTATTTAGATCTCAATATTTTAACTAATTTAATTTGTTAAAAAAAAAATATTTCCTTCAAAAACTTGTCAGCTGTCAATGATACCTAACAAAAGGCACTCGCATACCGAACTATACTGAAGTTTAGATATGAAAGTCGATAATTTCAAAAGTTTTTCGATGCAATAATAATATAGTAGGTAGGTACCTATTTTTTAAAATAATTATATTGATTATATTATTATTATTAGTACTTCGAGATTTTATCTACGCTGCTAGCCGGCGACATAAACTATTATGTACACGATAAACAACCGATGATGTTTTATCATTTTGATAAAATGTTAATAAAGCTAAAGCCATCATTATCTATTATCAGATAATTACAGTATTTTAGAGCAATTTATTTTTTTTATCTATGTATACCTAACATGCTTTATGTTACTTTTTAGACATAAAAACAAATTACAAGGTTATACATTTATAATTATGCGGTTAACATATGCTACTTTAGTAGATATAATCAACAGAAAATAGAAAATAAAATTGAATTTATTAAAGTGTCTTTTTATCAATTGTTTTTGTTCAACTAAATATTTTGAATGAGAATATAAGAAAATATAAATATTAAATCTATGGGGAAAATGTTTAATGCTTCCTCAACAACTTCTAGAATAATATTTATTTATTTATTACTCCAGAGACAAACCAGAAAGCAATTATTATACTATTTATGATTCTCACTACCGAGCATATAAAGACAAAATAAATACATCATTGTAAGACCAATATATTTATCGCCCTGCTCAAGTTTAAAATTATTAAATATTTAGATATTCCTTATTAAAAATTGGTATATTTGAAGCAAACATTCTATAATATTATTTATTTTTTCATTTATCTAAATAACTAAATATACTGTTCAGTGACTGTAAATTTAAACTGATATTATTGTTCAAATGCATTTATTAATAAACAATTAATAATAACTAATCCTGGGTAAATATAAATCTTGTGGATGATACAAACTAATAATATTTCGTAATTATACCAACTAAATTCGTTCAATTTTTTTATTAATAAAAATTAGTAGCTCATAATCATTTTAATATATAATATTATATGGTCCTACATCGCACACAGAAAACAATACATCAATATTCTAAATTCAAATTATTTAAGTAAAAATAACTTAAAATCATATTATTTACAGTATTATAAATCTTAACAATTATTTAAAAAAATAAAAGTAGTGTATAAGTCAAATTAAAAAAAGTCTAATTTTTATTGAAAATTACTTTTATTACAAAAACTTTTATTCCTATTTTTAAATACAGACTTTTCAAAGAAGAATGATAATTCACATACATATCTAGTTAAAACATGATATTTTATACGCCTCATTGCAACAGTCCTATTCGGGCTATAGAGTATAGTTGACACGTATTTTCATGAATAAATTTTAAACTTAACTCGTTTTAACTATATTATTATGTATTTTAAAGTAATTTAGTATTTCATGTCTAATTTATGGCTAAAGAAAAATATCTCAAGTATGTTAAATATATGTTCATAGCACAAACCATGAAAAATAATAAAAATATATTTATTAACTGAATGCCGTCAAAATGAAGTACAATGAAAAGAAATCAAGAAGCCCAACCAACTATTATACATAATCCTGTGGGCTGTGAAAAAAAATAAAAACAACGTTGTAAAATAAAGTTTTCGTCCAAATTAAAAAAAAACTAATTAATTTTTAAAAATTATTACAATGTTTGCTAATTAAAGTGAAATTGTATAAATAATCTATTGTTATAAGTATTTTAATATCTCACTTTTGAAATTGTGTTACGCTTATTAATAAAAAACGGATTATCATTATGTTATTTG
The DNA here is from genome assembly GCF_020882245.1 of Rhopalosiphum padi. Taxonomy (NCBI): domain Eukaryota; kingdom Metazoa; phylum Arthropoda; class Insecta; order Hemiptera; family Aphididae; genus Rhopalosiphum; species Rhopalosiphum padi. Next base: position 56,197,392 of record NC_083598.1, read on the forward strand.
TTAATAACAAAAATATTACTTTCTGTTTGGCTTGTACAATACTTTTTTTCTTTAGTCTCTTTATAATACCTAATTTAATGTTGGCTCAGATAAAGTATACAATCTTATTTTTGTTATCCCCTCCATTCATGGAAAAATTAATTGTAAACTCGTGGTAGGTACATTACATTTTTTTAATACTTTTTTTTTTATTTTACCTAATATTTAGTGCAATTAAATTATAAAAGTTCGTTGGAAGTACATAATATATAACACAAACATAATATTTGCATGTTATAAAATTTTAATAAGACAAATATTATTAATAAAATGTCTAAAGAGAAAAGAAACTAAATAAAAATAATAAATATGAATGAAAGATAGATTAAAATATTTAATTTCTATAATATGAATGTAATTATTTCTATTACAATAGATTCATCTTCGAATCATACTATTTTAAATAATATATATATATATTTTTTTAACACGTTTAATAAAAATATAAAGTATCTATTATGTTTATCTTATTGGCTTATAAATTAATGAAAAATAATTCATTTTAATTTAAATTCTAATAAGAAACTTATGAAGAACCTTGTATTAAATTTTCAAGAACTTTAACAAAGCAAAACAATTTTTAACATTGTACGCAGAAAAACCACTGAAAAATTAATTAATTATAATTATATTCATATCTATACATATAAAAATTGAATTTATAATATAAATACAATTATTAGTTTTTACCTTTTTCCCTGTACAATGTGGATGGCATTTCTATGCATTTCTGCTACTTTCAAATGATTCACACTTACTTCAACTATTCTTCCACTACTATGCAAAATTTAAAATTAACAAACATGAGTACAAAGTACTTTTTTTGTACATTGGCACATTGGCACATTGCACATTATAAATATTAACGATATTTTAAAATAAGTAAAAATATTTTGTATAGAATATAATCTTATTATTTGTGCTCACTTTAATAATCAAAGATCAAATACAGTTTTTATACCAAAATAACTGTTGCATATTTAACATAAAATGTTAGAAATTTGATAATTAATAAATATACCAAAATAGGTTACCGTCAATTAATTACAATTTAAACTTGAAATACATGCTTTAATGTATTTAATAATAATCTGGCCGTATAAATATACAATTTATTTAATGTTTTTTGTTGTCATAGATTGAATGTTTATTTTTAAATTTGGTTTGACATTTTGTGTCAGTACGATATCACAAATCGAACAAGTTCTCTGAACCTATAGCGATATTTTGCAATTCATAGTAATCAATCTATTTATTTCATATTATTTATCTAATTTCTTACCAAAAATGAATGACGAAAGTGCAATGATCTTAACTCCAGAAGATTTGATATTTTTACACCTACTGGACGAAGATTCGATATCAACAGCCGCTGAGTCTACGTCATCGGATTTGACGATGCCAATGGTTTATCTTGAGAGTAATACAGATGGAACACCCGAGACATCATACTTGGACGCATCTATTGATGAGCGTCTTCCGACGGAATCTCAAGACTTCACGGATGATTCATCGAATGAACAACACGCCGAGTACGTTATGCCAATGACGCGTCCTTCTGTAAACGTGCCCGAATTGTACACTACATCTGTGATAAACGTAGAGATTCGAATACCGGAAATCGAACATCGCAACATTCAGATTCAGCCGACGACCGATTTGCCCAATAGAACGTCTAATACTAGACAAGCACCGACTATGTGCAATTTGTTAAAGTTCTCGATGACGGTGGCTTTCCCACAGTGCATTGAGGACGATTCGTCAATAACAACAATGTTCGTCGCCGAGATAAATGAGAACCATTTTCCACCGATTCCGTTGAAGTTTAAAAGCGCATCAGAACTAGCCGGTGCGCTACGAGCATCAGCTATACGGAGCTCGTTAAAGCTACCGATGACGGTTGTCTTTATGCGTCAAAATGAAAAAATAATATCAACCTATTTCTTCGGTGGCAGTAGTACGGCACAAATAGTCACCGTCAATTCTGAGAATTTAGCTATCAACGAGGTCGAGGAATTCACGCCTGCCTCGGAAATGACAATCGATGAAATCCGCGATTCTTCACCAATATATGGGTATATTGATAACTTATCGATAGAACGGCGTCCGTGTACGCCATTACCGGTACACTCCGATAATGTCAATACGGAACCAGACATCGGAAAATATGAGGGCGTTGAAATAGCGTCAGCGACGACGTCAGAAATAGCGTCAGCGACGTCAGAAATAGCGTCAGCGACGACATCAGAAATAGCGCCATCGACGACGATAGAAATAGCGCCAGTCGAAGAAGATAAACCACCACCACCTATTCGGCGTAAGTCGCTCCTTGTACGAATAGGACGGCAAATTCTTAAATTTGGCAGGAGACTGTGTTGTTGTTGTGTGAAGTCGACTAAACGTAGGACGACGGCGAGTAAGTCTGAATGATTTCAGTCTTAAAAAATTATTATTATATACCAATATACTCTTTTGTATATGGTATATCTATATCAAGGTATGTTTATCAATAGTGCTTAAAACATTTTATCTAAGTTGTTGCTTAAAAAAAAGTCAGAAGAGTTAGTGTTTATTTAATTAACTGGTATGGATATCATATCAAAAAAAAAAAAAAATTGAGCTTAACATTATTAGTTTTCTTGTTAGTTATTTCTTATCAATATTTATTAAGCACTTGAATAGCGCTAATCACAATTGTTGTATGATTATCCTATTATGCTTGTAAATATTGTTTAGGTTGAATATTTCGTTGAATAACTTATTCTCTTCTAGTAAATTATTTTGAAATTTGCACCAAATGTTTACACTAATATTTTAGTTACACACGCAATTTTAGTACAAAGCACATTGAAGGTTGTTAACTTCTTATCAGAAATAACGTCCAAAATAAATCGAAGAAACATTTTATTGATTTTTATAAAAATTCGGGAATTAGTAGATTATTTGGTACCTATTTAGAAATTTTAAAACACGAATCATTGTATTTGATTTCAATAATAGTAAAACATACTTGACATTTGCTACAAAAATTGAATTAAAATTTTAATCACACAAAACAATCAACATTTTCAACACAGAGTTCTTCAGAGCCATGATAGATTATCTTAAAATTTGCACCATATATTTACACTATAATTTGGATAACAAATACAATTTACAAAATTGTAATTGTATTTCGTAATTAGCAAATTATAAAAATTGAGAATTATAATTCAAAATTGTATAATATGCGAAATTAAAGTGTAAAATAAATATTTCTCCTAAAATAATTTTGGAAATTTTATTTTAATTTAAAAATACTTAGATACATACAATTTGCGAAAAATATTAAACTATACTTTTAATTATACATAAATATTTATTCAAAATTTTCAATACTGTTCTTCAGTACCATACTAGATTATCTTGAAATTTGCACAGATATTTTACACTAATAATTCAATCACAAATATAGTTTTTAAAATTTCAAGTTATAAATTTTAATATTTTATTTATGTTAAATGGAAATTTTTAAACACTTAAAATCTTGAAATTCTAATACAATTATACAAACACATCGAAGATTAACTTCTTAACAGAAATAATATCTAAATTAGATCGATGAAAAATTATAAAAACATTTTATCAAAATTCATAAAAATTGAAGAAATTAGTAAATGATTTTATATTTAGAAATTTAAAGACAGAGGTCAATTGTCATTAATTTAAAATAGTAAGAATACTTGAATTTTCTCCAAAAAATTAAATTTGAATTTGAATTATACATAAAACAATCAAAATTTTCAACACAGTTCTTCAGAGCTATGATAGTTTACCTTAAAATTTACACCATATATTTACACTTAAATTTGGATAACAAATACAATTTACTAAATTGTAATTGTATTTCGTAATAAGCAAATTATAAAAATTGAGAATTTAAATTCAAAATTTTATAATATGTGCAACTATAGTGTTAATCTCAAACATCTTCATTGAGTATTGAACTCAGAATAATACTAAAGCATACTGTCGTATAATATGTAGATAGTCATTAATATTATTGTATAAAATGTACATAGAAATTTATATATTAGATTAGTTAGCAGGGACGTAAATAGGGGAGGGTTTAGGAGTGCTCAGCCCTCCCTGAGCCATCTTAAGCCCTCCCTAAGATATTTTAATATATAGCTTTCTATAATCTTTATTATGGTAAATTATATAATTTATAATCTATATTTATAACATTTATAATCAATGGTAAGTAATAGGCTAATAGCTATAAATTTAATAATAATAATAATCTGGAGATACGTTTTTGGGTACTGAGTATGTGGTTGCCGGGTACGGCTGTTTACTAGTTGCGTCCCAAAGATATTTAGGAAAAGAGTTGGTCAAATTGCGCCCATACTTTTTTTACCTCATATCTAAGTTGCGGCCCTATTAGTTTATTCCCATATCCCAATGGCCGTATGTAATTTGAGCGTCGTCGGTTTACCTGTGCCAAAATATGGTACATCGTTTGCGTGTCAGCGACCAATAATTATCGTTTGCGCGTTGTCCGTCTTACCAGCACCAAATTATCGTCCATCAAATGCGCATCAATATTCTGAACAATAGAAGGTTATAAATAATTGTTATAAGAAATAATTTTTGATAGAAATTTCAATGATTGTCATAAATCGTATTACGTAATGAATATATAAAAACAATTAAAAATCAATTGAATTGGCACATCACACTATTCACACTATTAAAGTAATAAATACATTCGTACGTGTTTAATCAAGAAACTCCTACAAATTTAGTGGTTAGTCTCAATGACCACACCGCCGAGAATAATACTAATTAAGTAAAATATATACCACATCAACTACACCTTCAATAATAATATTAATAGTATGACAAAGCATACTGTTAATGTATGGTATGGTGACGACTTGACGTTTGAGGTTAGGTCCGATGTAAAGCGAGAGCCAAGTGACGGCGGTAGTATGACCCCAGCTTGCGTCAATGCTATCACGATTCACGGCAATCACGTACGGCTTATCACACCACGCCAATAACCGTTATTCATTACAAGACTGAATATAAACTAAAGCGGCTTAGTGCAGGATATGGTGACACAACGCCACAATGCGCATATAACCGCACAACGATGCACGTAATCAAGGCGACCGCGAGCAAACGATGACAAGGTGACGAGGAGCCGTAGATCGGACAGACAAAGAAAAGCAACGACAGGTCGTTGGACAACTGAGTATAATATAGAGAATAATAAGAGAATAACAACTTGCGAACGCAAATTAAGGCGATAAACACGCAGAGTCGTGTTTCGACCAATGTCGCACGGAAAACTGATATGCCAAATCGCCGTTGACATAGGATATACATGGCTGGACACTGGATAAAAGGTGACCTTTGGATCCACTGTGGGCGAAGTAGGGGCACGAAATAGTACATATATGTATAATATGTATGTATGTGTGCTCGTCATTTAATAACAAGCGCGAACAGTATGTATTGACAGTTTATCGTTTTACTATCCAGTAATCTACAATTTACATTGATATACTTATGCGATACAAATTGATTGGTCACCCGTACACTTTAGTTGTTAATCTCGTCGTGTTATTACTTATTTATTAACTATACACCATACTAAATAAATATGTTAACAAAATGTAATAACAAAACAACCTATACAATACTTTAAAATTTAATGTTACGAGAGTAACTTTGAAGATGTCCGAATTTTAAAATCAAAGTTAAAAAACCACTAGTACTTTTGGGTATACGCCTTTTTTTTAGTAATAACTATTGTTAAATAATATTGATGTGCGGCCCTTTAAACAGCCGATGCGTAAATTATGTATAACCCAAAAATCGAAGGATGCACAACTGTCTTACAAAAAAAGGTCAAAATTAACAATAGCGAAGCGCGAACGACAAGCAGCGATCCTAATATTATTGTTTCCCGTTCAAAACTAACGACAGTTAGCAATCACATTATACTCGTAGATTTTAAGAACATTACATCATAATAATTGTTTATCTCAATTGATAACTTGTTGACTATTTATAATAACAGTACAATGTAAATACCAAAATACCAAATACACCATCGTTGTCATAAGCGCAATTAAAAAAAAAAAATACCAAATACTTCTTTAGCCTCCCCCACCATACAGTATGTTTCTTTTTAAAGATAATACTAAATAATTCTGTCCAGTGAAATCAAATTGATATGCGGGTTTTGGGAGGAGATAGGGAATACATAAATACACATTTCTTGATGATTTTTACATTTTTAGATCTTTCCGTGTGCGCATGCGCAATACAACTTTCATTTTTTTTTAATAGCAACAGGCGTTTTTAATACCAAATTCAGATAGACTGAATTTTATTAAGTCAATTTGGTCCTTTTTATTATAGCTCTAAAATCAAAATTGACTAAATAACAACTCGTTAAAACTTCGATTAAAATTATTGAATTTTTCAACAATCACCCTAGAATTTCATTAATTGTCGTGCAAATCTAAGTATTTTTTTTTGTATTTGTAGGTTTTCAGACATTAAATATTTTAAATTTAATTTTGAGCAATACGAAAAAATACTTAAAATTGCATTAAAACTCATAAAATTCTAGGATGATTATTGAAAAATTCAATAATTTTAATCGAAACTTTAACGAGTTGTCATTTAGTCAATTTTGATTTTAGAATTATGGTAAAAAGGACCAAATTGACTTAATAAAATTCGGTCTATCTGAATTTGGTATTCAAAACTCTAGTTGTTATTAAAAAAATGCAAGTTGTATTGCGCATGCGCACACGGAAAGATCTAAAAATGTAAAAACCATCAAGAAATAATTTAACCATTTTTAATGTTATTATAATTAATAATTGTTTAAAGCATTATGTCCTGGATGGTGCAATTGAATTGGCTCTCTACCTAATTTTTTTAAAAAAAATATATTGGTTACCAAATTGTTAACACGTTCACGACGGCGTGTTAACTATAGTTGATACAGGGCATCTTCGAAAAACCTGATGTCAAGTATAGTTGATACGCTGTGCTCCGGTGGCTAGTAGAAGATTGAGTGGGCTGTGTTGTTGGTTTGAACTGGGGTGGTTGCTCTAGCCGAGCTGTGAGTAGACTGACGCTTTTGCAATCAGCACTCGTATTTAAAGGCACGGACGCGACCACTGCGTCGCTATGTTGCGCAGGAACGCCCATAGTGGTCTGTGATTGGTGGTACTGCCCATATAGCCGCGCCCACAATTATCTTTTTCGATGTGCATGCGCGTACGTAATGCCCAGGTTTAATCAATGCTTTGGGACACTGAAATAGATAAGATAAGATATCTTATCTCAGTGCCTTAGGATAATTATGTGCGTAGCAAAGCACTATTACATGATAAGTGATGTTTTGTTACCGAATACACGCGGGTCATCAAGAATAAATTCAATTGAGCATCATAGGCGCAATTTGAGTAAAAAATTTGGGGGGGGGGCTTCAGCCGCTCCCATATATTTTACAATCACTGCCTCTCAGAAATATCCTCTCAGGGATAATATTTTGTTTATTGATAATGATAAACAACTGTGGCACGCTATAATAAGCACGGTCTAGACTGTAGACGCAATAAACGTACCTATCTAAGACCATGATTATAATATTGTGTCTAAAAATAAATAACAACAATTTATTTTATTCATTTAATCACATATTTTTTTTTTATTATCAATATAATAATATAAAGTTCTGCATGTTTTTTGTGGGGGGGCTTTGAATGTTTTTGAGGGGGCTTAGCCGCTCCAACCCACCCTAATTGCGCCTATGTTGAGCATGCTTGCAACCGGTGCGCATCACCAGTCAGACCCGCGCTCTACAGTCCACATAATACATAGAAATGGCCAGCACAGTCGGCGGGAGGTTGGTAACTCTTAAATCGCGTTTTATTTAATTTACAAAATTATAAAATTCAAGTTATTACTCTGAGTTTCCGGTTTTTTATACCCAATTTAAAGTTAGACGTATATTTCACATCGTAACATTGACTCCATATTTACACAAAATTGGGAATGTATAACCTTTTTAAAATCGATAAACATTTTTGTTCAACTCATCACTTAAATCTAATCCAACTGTAGCCTATTAAGGTTTAATTAGGCTACTAATATACTAAGGTACTTATATCTTAGTTCGTGCACATTGTGCTCAACAGAACCAATTATATAGAGCTATAGAATTATAAAAGCGACATTCGATCAGTAAATAATCTGGTAACCGTATTAAGTATTTGAATAAAAAATTAAAACCGTATTTTTAATATGGTTGGATGTTGGCAACCACGTGTATTGTGCTGTTATGCGGCGTGCGCTATTCGTAGTTTGTGGCTTGTTATTTTTCGCGCGATTTCAAGTTTTAATTTAAATCAACGTTTGTCAACCATCGAAGAATGGAAATAATGTGTTTGATTTTTTTAAAACAAAAAAAAAGTATTTTAAACAAAACGGATAGTACACATGACGATATTAATGAACAGGTGAATATATAGAATGTTACTAAAGATTCCAACATTGATGTTATTATTACTATAGACCTAGGTAAGTGGAACTCTAGTTCTGTACGTCTAAAATTAAAGGTATGTAAATAATATCTTAATAATTATTATTAATTATAATTTTGGTTATAACTATAATAATTAATTTTTTCAATCACTTCTAATTTATTACTTATTTTATTATAAATAATATAGTAATTTTCATTATGCTTATATTTTGGTAACATACCTATATAGGATTACCCAAAAACAATCTTTGGTTTGAAGAATAGGTCTTTTAATGCATCTATTATTACAATGAATATGAATCGCTAGAATATAGTATTGCGTTAGACGCAATATTTTGCTTTGCTTGTCGAATGAGTGCCGCTAATCATTCAGAAAATACATTCATCATTCAAGATTTTATAAATTGAAAAAGAAATTGTTTTTTTAATAACTACACCTATTCATGATGAATATATTTATTGTATAAAAAAATTAAACGACTATGGCATTGAAAATTATTTTATTTCATCGGCTTATAATATTAATTAATATATATTCAATTCAAAACGATGGACGATAGTTAAGTGGATCCAAAGATGTAAAAAGTCAAAACTTTAACTACATGTCAGTTACCGGACTCGCCTCAATGTCTGATGAGCAAATCGAACAAAAAATGATAAATGTCGTACGAGTATACATAATAAAATGAAATAATAACTGGACAAGGATCAATAAAGATCGGTGGTTGAAAGTAATAGAGATTACTTAAAAGATTATTGAGGCTACTATTTTTTTAGAACGTCAAGGCATATCGTTTCGTGCTCATAAGGAAGATGAATAACCTAAATAGAGGTTAGTTAAATGTTAACAGTTACCAGCTAAGTTTTATATTTTTTATATTAATTATTTATCTTAATACCTATTAAAAAAATACATCTTTTTTAAATATATTAAAAGTAATTTTAAGGAAACCTGTTTATTGATGCCAAACTTAAATGAAAATGTTTCAACTAAGTTCCAATGCAAAACTAACTACACTAGATGGTTCATCAAAAGCAACTTATTGACCTTTATGTTAAACATTTAGTAGATCAAATAGTTAGAGAAATTAAATAATATGGAATTTCCAATGTATGATGCAGCAAAGTAAAACATTGACAATAATTCTTAATATTAATAATATTTATTGTTTTGCTTTAATCACTAGTATTAAAGTATGCCTATCTATTAGAGTTATTAAATTGTGTTTTAATTATTTTTTTACATGTTTCAGACAAGAACAACTTTCACTTTGCGTAAGATATACTAACGGCTTGGACGTTGTTAAACGTTTTTATTTTTTTAGGATTTATTGATGCATCGATGGAACAAGATGCAAATACACTTCAGCTATGATAAAATGTTTAATCTACAGTAGCACAATCTAATGATTGTGCAATGTGCATCTGTGATGTCGGACCAATTTAATGATGTAAAAAAAAATAAAAAGATAAAACTTATATAATAGGCAATTTACATTTATTGCATGGAGTACTAAGTAAACCTTTTACTAATGGATATATGCAAAGTTGTAAAGGTATTTATCATTACCACTTGTTATAATTATTTTAAACGATTTTTTTGATATTGTTATACATTGTGTAATTATTAAACATACATATTCTTAAACTAAATGAATATATTATATTACTATGCATTTGGTATACTAATTAGATGTTTTTGTTTATAATACACCAGAATTGTGTTCAACATCCTCAAATTGCTGTAGGTATGTATATTTTTCTCATCCTACAAACAATGTTAAGTTTTGTTAGATTCAAAAGAAATTGGAAATAAAAGAAATTTTTCTAACAAAGATTTGCGATATCGATGGAATTGTAGGTTTAAAAGTTGTAAAACAGTAACACAAAATTACTAGGAAATTATACAAATATTAAATGCAGAAGTCTCATTGCAATGAATACAGATTTTTCACAAACAAGTATTAATATAGTTTATGTTAAAGTATGTCGGAGTTTGAATACTTTAATTTATTCAAAATATATATTATTGTTATTATTGTTTTAAGCATTTTGCTACAATAAAATCATTCAAGTTTATTATAAATGTATTCATTTTAGAAGAAGTTTTACACAGCCAATATATTATAAGTACCACCTATAATACAACTTCAACAACAATCTATAACATTAGAGAAAACAGTAAATTTAATTGAGGGGATGATGATACTTTTGAACAAAATTATTCAAATAAATTATGGACTGGACTATGCACTAAAATAAATGAATTTATGAAAGATAATGATATATCAATTGATACTTCTAATGATGCAGAATCAGGAGGTAATATTAATATTTTTTTCTAATATTTTTAAAGTAAATACTTAAGTTTATCGACATTATTTTAGGATCTACCGTATTAAGACCTAAATGATCAGGGAAAGAGCCTTATAATTTAAATACCTAGTTATTTTGTAACTACTGTCACAACTCACAAGTGCAGAGAACATATTCCAACATTTGATAGTGTAGTAATAAATATAATTAAAAGGTTAAATATTTTAACGTCTTGGACACTAGATTAATAAATATTAAAAAAAAACGATTTTTACCTGATAATTTAAAATTGCAAAGCCTATTGATAGTTTAACAAGACAGTTTTCATAGACAACTTCAAGATAATAGTTAGAATATTAAAAACCATAATATAATAGGTATATTACAGAAATAATAAACATTATTTTGTTTTGCTTTTTTGTAGAAACTATGTAACATTGATGTTGTAGAACTTAAATCTGAAATGTTAGTAGCAAAGAATTCATCGTTTAAATAAACATGAAGATGTTGAATTAGAAGACTTGAAGAAATTATTATCAGATAAATTTGTCTATCCAATTTTACAAGTGGCGCCATCTATTCCTGTCGGTTTAGCTACGTGTGAAAGATCGTTCTCGGCAATGAGAAGAATAAAATTCGGCTGAAAACTTCAATACACAATATAGAACGATATATTTCAAATAGTATTTGTACAAAACATAATATTGTGTTAGACAAATTTTCCATAAAATATCGATGATTCTCTTTCTAAAAATAAATATTAATATTTAAATTTATTTTTTATTTTTATTGCTAAACTCATTTAATAGTGTATGTATTTTATTGTGTTAGTAGACGTATGTATGGAGTGAGAACTTTTATCTTTTATTTGACAAAGTGTAGTAATAACTAATACTTGTAATGTATGAATGAAACATAGTATCAAAATCCAACAAGATTTTAAAAAATGTGCTTAAGAGGGGTGTGGGGGCGAAGCCCCTCACGAGTCTATTCTATATATATATTTGTCCAGCCCCCCCAGTTAAAAATTGAAATTGCGCCAATGGTCAATTTTCTGCTGCTGAGAACATTTCACCGCTTACAGATTTCAATGCTAATTTTGCTTGTGTTTTACTTTTTTCGAATACCTAATGAAATGAAAACAATGTGTAGGTAGTGAGAAAAATCGTAGTATATATGTAATCGATGGATATGAATTGTGTTTTCATAGATTTTTAAAAAATAATGTTGATCTATTTACTGTACTAAAAAGACTTGTAAAGCATTTATTAAATTAAATACAAATGCTTGCGAGATCACAAATAGGTACTACAATAATACCAAAAGCAGTATCGAAGTATATAATGTTATAGGTATAACTTTTTGTTTCTCAATATTGGATGGACATAGAGACAATAGACTAGGCGTTGTAGTTTAGTTTCACTCATAATAAGCATTGTATAATCTATATACCGACATGCAAAATCATTTACCTACGTAGTAACATTGGCAGGTAACTGAATCGAGAATAATAGTATTTATAAACCAAAATGGTTAAAAACTAAAAAACATAAATAGATTGTATTTCTTATTTAAAAGGCTCATAAAACAATATTCGCTCAGTTATGCGCACAAAAATAGGTATATATAAAATAAAGTATACGGATATTGTTAAAATATTTTGATGACAACACCTTTTTGTTTGGGATTCGTGAACGTATAATACATTTTAGTAGTACATTTCATATTATATAGTACGCATCGTCGTCTATCAATGTTAAACCAATAACTGGACAGAATAAATTAAACCAGAAATCGTACAATTCTGAGGAAATGTAGCAAACAACGGGTCCATTCGACAAATTATATATATTTATATATTACATTCGATAGTTACACGCCTGACGTGATGTATGTAGTTAAAAGTCGGTCGTCAAGCCCACGTGTCCCGTAACCCGATGAAAAATATTATACATTTTTTTAACTGTGGTTCGCGAGACTTATCGCGTTGTATATATAATATATATGTGTATATATGCTTTTGTAATCCTCCGGTATGGTTCATCGTCACGCGGACGTACACTGTCCGCCGCCGCTATTTTTTAAGCCAGTTTGTCATACACGCAAACACGTCCTCCGCCCAACGGTGTCGCATTAATCATATCTCTATACAGTCTACACTCAACAATACGAACGGCCGACCGACGGCCGTTGAGCCGATTTATTATAATTTTGTTTTATACAATTTTTGACACAAATCCTAAAACAGTCTTCTCTCTCTCGTGCATTACACACAGCGGTCATGTGACCGCCACCGTGGCCCAGACGGATAACTCTTCAGAACGCTAAATTATATTTTATTACATATTTTATGTCGTGTTACTACCTGTTTGTGTGCCTTAGATAACAAGAAACGTTCGGTGTAAGTCACCTTATAACCGATTTTAATTAAGTTCTTTTGTGTGTTGTGTGTGATGTACAATGCAAAGGCTTAAAACGTTGTTGGCGTTGTTAGACGTTATACGAAATGGCGAAAGTTATGTTCGTAGCGATAAGTCGACGACTCCGTGTAATAAATGTGAGGAATTTCATCACAGTTTTCTAATATTCCAATGACGTTCATCGCCCAAATAAAAAGTAAATCAATTCCAGAAGGTTACGGCACCAAGCGTCTGTTTGTCTCTCGCAAAGCGCTAATTAATGAGAAAAAAAAATACGTTTTAAATTTATCAAAATTTATCAACTACAAAGTGTTAATGCACTATTGTGACGCACACTTTCATATTATTTCCAAATTGAATATTACACAGTTCGTTTTATAAACTCAGTTATTATTTTCTACATTCAAAAGTAGACATATTTTTTTCAAACTACCTACCCATATATATATTAAAATTTAAAATTATTATTTTTATATTCGTATACGAAACAACACTGTACATATTATTATCGAAACGGGCATCCGTAAATAATGCAATATACGGGTACTTCAAAAGGATCTCTGTCTGAAACGATTCCTCGTTAGAAAAATAAAGGGATTCTTTTTATGGCGCTCGTAAAAAAAAATAATCGAACGACGGTGTAGCGACACTATAATATGTCCGTGACATACGTATTATAGTCGGTGGCGGTGACGGTGGTGTCGTCGTGTTGTAGCGGTCCGAAATTAAATAAACAACTGGGGTCCTCTTGATTAACATTCTCGGTGCGCGGTCCTTCCAAATCAGATTATACGAAGCGCGCCCGCAGGGGATTTTCGGTGGGGAGGGACGGGAAAAAAAAGCCTAGGACGATACTAAAATCATTTAAGCCCCTCGATATTATACATATATAAATAATACGACGTATCAACAAACCATAAGTCGGTGCTACCGAGGGACACGCCGCTGTGGCTCGAGATGAGTCACGGCCGTGCACTGCGAAACCGTTTCGGAAGAGGGTAAAAGGTATTCCTTATATTATAACTGCCGCGCATACCGGAATCCTTTCGCTCCGCTATGGTCGTAAAGTCGACGTCCGTTTACCGTCACACGACAGTTGTTATATTGTGCGTTTTTATCTTATATATTATTTTATGTGTTGCTGCGTCGGTGCACAGTCGCTGCAGTTCTCCCGGACGAACTCGAGACGCACATCTGTCGCCGCTGCAGTATATTATATAATAGGTATATATACTATATACAGTGCGTATACAGATTACACACGTCCCGATCCGGCCCCGGACGTACCGGACTGTGAAATTAAGACGGGAGAAAAAATATCACAAACACCCCCCGAACGTCGTGTAGTCGCGTACGCTCGACGGGGAGAAATAAGGGGTTTTCCGCTCCGGAGATCGGCGACGACGCGATGTGATTTTTCTTACTCTCCGCGCGGTGCACTTAACCGAATGCGCGTGACGTCATGCACGCGAAATAACGGCTTGGCCTCGCCAACGATATATTACATTATACGTGCGACAATACGGTTTACGTGTTAGAACAATACGGTAAACGATTTTGGGCTTGTAATTGTGTGAGAGCGAGAGGGTTTTCGTGGATTTTTAAACGTCGTGAATTCTGGAAAAAAAAAATTCACTAACGTTTCAACGACCTGAACAGTCGAACACCGCGTGGATTACCTCGTGAGTCTCGATGATCGCTCGGATTTATCTTGGCGCTCCAGAGATTTATAAATGTACGTGTTGCCGTGACTATATATATATATATATATATATATATGTATGTATAGCTGCAGTGAACGGTAAACGCACGCGAAGACCGAGAAAAATGATTCGCAGTGCAAGAGAAATGCGATTATTGTGCGTGGGATTAATCGTACAAATATAGGTGTACCTATCCAAATTTCACAAAATATGACTGGAATTATTTTTACCGCGTACGTATTATTATATTATATAGTTATTTCGATAGCCGTTACTCATGCGCCTGATTCTCAATCTCTCTCTCTCTCTCTCTATCTCTCTCTATCTCTCTCTGACTATACGTAAACCTATGTATGTATATAATATAATCGTGTAAACGGAAAAAAGATTAATTTAACAACATTTAACGTTGGATCTGAGTCGTTTATCAAAGCAGAGAGAGAAAAATAAAGACGAGACGGAAGACGGCCTCTCTGGGGAGCCACCTTCGGGTATAGTCACGCTAACCGGATTAGAAAAATTACCGCCAATGTACACAAATTGCCACCCACCTGCCAAAATGAAGTAGAAATCACACGGAATAGTTTTCTGGTCTCGGTCTGCGTAGTACACATATATTCTGTGCGCGTAGTACTATTGTGTATATATAGGTATATAATTTATATGAGTGGCTACCGTGTAAAATAATGCGTATAAATACAAAAGGGCAACGTAGTCGTTGTGTTTTCGGCCGTACGCTCGTGTATATATATATATATATATATATATGATATATGTATAGGCCGCAGTACGTTAAAATGGTGTTCAATGAGGTTTGTTTCGAAACTAACTCGTTTTTCCGCGAACCCACTAGATGAGTGCTGCGGTCGTTTAATGTTAACAGTTTACACTTATCGAGTTTAACTGGAAAGAATATCGCTCGATAGAGCCGATCAAAATGCCAACGATTCGTTTCTGCGAAAACTCCTGTCTTCAAATTTACAGTATAATAATATTAGTTTTATACTCCAATACGTATATAATATGTAGGTGTATATAGATACATCATAGTAATAATGTGTAGCACGTAGGTATTATATTGTGCCGTATTCAAACTTTTACAAAAATAAAAAATATCTGTAGTCTCGAGTTCAACGTCGACGTATTATAATATTATGTAGAAAAAAACGCCATTATCTCGTGTACCTATATATAGTAATTACAGCCGAAGCTTAAAACAGTTTGAACTGGCGTTTTTTTAAAGCCACGCATTAAACCGGATCATATATATATATATAACGTACAGGTACAGCGTATGCACTATATACTGTACAAAAACGATTTGAATACATGTGTTCTCTTTGGTGGACGATACACAGAAAAAAAAACCAAAACTATGTCCAGTAGAGCGTCACCCTTGTCGCGGTCTCGGGGACCCTCCTTTCGCAGACGACACGATTACCGCCACCGAATCGTCTCCCTCGTTCATCCCGACTCGGCCGCGTCCCGGCACCTGTGACTCTGCAGGACATGGGTCAAGGGGCTTTTAAACCCCGTCCACCTGGGTGGTGTCGGAGCGCGTCACATCGTCATTATATAACGTGTATAGTGCGACCGCTCCAACTCAATCACGGTTGTGTGCAACGGACCGTCGTCATTGTGTACCCGAAATCGTGGTACTTAATGGACCGGGATTAAAACCCATGTGAATATTACGACGACTTGATTAAGTTATTTGTGGTTACCCATCGACGGAACCACGTAAACGGTTATATAATATAATTTACAAACAAATAAATGAAACTATTCGATATTGTATACAATGTACCTATACGCTAATCAAACGATTTAACGGAAGTATTTACCATTTTACCATACTGTATTACTATTATGTATATATTATGTACTCATAGTGATCCATTTAAATGGTGTCTACACTGAATATATTACGAGAGTCTTAACTTTTTTTTAAATGTTATTTTTTTTATAATCCTATGTTTTGCAATACGAAATTGAATGACAACGAACATATTATAATACCAAAGTAGGATATATTTCAGTGTTTACGCGTGATATTATCACATCACTTATGACAAATTATAATAAATTTATCTACAATACGACACGACGTACGATGTATGACGTATCAAAGTTCTCCGACAAATATTCTGAAATTTATGGATTTTTTTTTTTTAAATACAATTTTATAACAATAAAAATTGTGAAAAATTTTTTTTTTTTCAAAATGTTTGTCTTGCAACATTAAATTATGTAAGAATGACATTTTTATAAAAATTAAAACTTGAGTGGATCGTCCCTGGTATCTTGTAGGTATATTATACATCAGCGGGTTTTTAAACTGTGGTACGCGAAGACTATTACATGGTGGTACGTGGAGGGCCGTTTTTGGATAATAAACCCATTCAATTATTTATTTCATATTATCTTATTTTAAAAGAATAATAAATAAAAATAATTATACTGTAGTTGTAGTATTTTACTGCCTTATTATTTAAAATAATAATGTATTTAACTGTACAATTTGGAATTTGAATCGTTCTATTTTTAGTTATTAGTGGTACGCGACTGATTGATAATATACCTAAGTGGTACGTAAAAAAAAAGTTTGAGAACCGCTGTATTACATCAATATTGAATTAGTATATAAATATTTAATATAATTCAAATTATTACCCAAGTCCCAAAGAAATTCAATAATTATTACAGTTCATCGCATCGTACGTGCTTACACAAAAATAAAAAAGATTCTCAGTGAAGCGAAGTAAGAATTACGATATTATTATGTTGTATTTTATCGATTTAGATATTTAGAATTTTTTTTTAGCTAATTGATGTTATTGTTTTTAGTGTCAAAGTAGTATAATATATTTAATAAGACGACAAATGTTCAAAGAGGAAGTTATTCATTTATCTATGGAATGGAATAATGGAACATATAAAATATAAATTAGACATTTTATCTAAGTATCTAATTGGTGCCCACGAAGCATTTTATATTTTCATAGTTCCTGATTACACGAACGTAAAGTAAATCGCACAACGATTTGATACTGTACTCCTGTTTTTAATAATTTTTAATTTTGTATATATCTACTTAATTTTTTTTTAAAAAAACTTAAGATTTTGACAGAAAAACTGTTCAAGTGTTAAATCAAATTTAAAAGTTATATTAAATTGATATAATTTTTTTAAATAACATGATACAATTATCTGATTTACTTTGAAAATAAATAAGCAATTACTGTACAAATTTGAAATTCTATACATACTATAACTAAATCTGTTAAGTTTAAACAATAGCTTATTTATTTTATTTATTCAAAGATTATTTAAAATGATTTCAATCAATTTAGTTATATCGATTTTTTTATAAATGTTTCAAGACTATGGCTGTAGCATATTATTATTAAAATTATTTTTTTATGCATAACATTTGTTATATTTTAGTTTAAACTTTAAGGCTTATATTTCTAAGTATTATTCTAATTTCTGTGTCTAATTTATTTCTTGGGGGAAGAATTTAGGACAGTTTTAAATAGTTTTAATATTTAATATATTCACGACTAGCTCTTTAAGTTAAATAATAATAAAAACAATTATTGATCGAACCGATTTATTTATAACTCGTGTTTGTTATAAATTTAACTTTTAAGACGTTCGTCATTAAATTGCTGACGTTTAAAATAATTTTAACGACGTGTATTTAAATTGAACACGGTTTTTAAAAGAAATATTTAAATACAACATGCACATACGTGAGTCGTTATACAAACACACAATAATATTGATAAGTCAGTGGGGAAGATGGTACACAGACGTATTCCGACCGCATCGACGATACGTTTTTGTTTATAATTACACCGCGTAAACCAAAATATGTAATAATATTCGTTACACGCGGGTATCGATATAAGAATTCGTCGATTACTCAACTTCTAAAAACGTAGGTATAGGTCTTACACGACCGCGGTTTAAATATTTTCATCTCGGTTTTATATTATATATATATCTATATATCTATTATATGTATATGATATTCAAACATCATAACACAATGGTGTTTATTCAAACCACATATATATTTTATAACGTTACGATATCGTGCGCGAGCGACTATATATATATATATCTACATAATATTATCTGGTTTGTGTTTTTTAGGCGGTCGTATAGACACAGATGAGGCGATAAATTATTCGATCCGTAAACCGTGCGCGCCGCCGGACGACGTGTAAACTTGTTACTTGTTAGTGGCGCGGCGGTCGTCACGCGATACTCTTACACACTATCGTAACGTCATATACTCATATACCTTACGAGTTATGCGTTATTATTATTATTATTATTATTATTGTTACGGTCCAGGACTTGGATGTGGGACCGGGACCGGGACGAATCGGAGGCATCCCGACCGAGGAACACGCAACGCGCGCCATACACAACCGGTTGCGGTGGACGTGGCGCGCCTCTCCCGCTGCGCCCGCCGCGCGTTTCCATCGTTGATAGATGTGCGTTTATCACGTCATCGCAAACCCGAACCGCCACACGGATATACTGCGGGTTGTTCGTATACCCACCGACATTTACATATTATTATTATTTATTGTAACCTTATAATAACGATATTAGAAATTTTATGTTTATAATAAAAAGTCTAGGCGAGTAGTATATATATATATATAATATGACGTTTAATAATAACAACGACGACGACGACGACAATAATAATAACGAACGGAAGAATGAACGCGGTGTGGCTTATGGTTCTGCCGGTGGAAATAATAATGAGTTATTATACAGTATATCCGATATCGCGTATATATAATAATAACGAACCTAACCGTAGTCGGACGTTATAATATTATTACGCGTGCGGCGTCGCTCGACTCGTAAATCTATCAAATACACACCAGGACCAGACGACGGCGGATAGTAATGTTGTCATTATTGATAAATCTCGCGTGTTTATATGTAAACAAATATCTCACCCACCACCGAGATCATTGGATCGCGTTTTTACGGTTAGGTATTCGATACCGAACATAGTATACATACGTTTTGATTTTGTGATGTTATATAGGTACTACCAATTACCATACGGTATAATCGGTAAACCGTCTTGTACACGACCTAAGTATGCGACGCTTATAATTCGTTTGGTCGACGCTCTAACACCCGTTTACTAAGCTGCTGTGTTATTTTTTTTTAGTTTCACATTGTAAATTATTACGTTATCAAAAAATAGTAATCTTACGTTTAGCATAATATAGTATAATGTATATCATGTATGTAGACACTCTTATATTATTTATTTTATTACAATTGTATAGTTAATAATAATGTACCTACGTATAGAATAATTGAATATAATTCTATTTTAATAACTATATACAATTGAAATAAAATTAAAACATAATATAATTTATTATTTCAATAGTAATATTACTATTTAAGGATATGAAATAAGTATTCAATCGTTTAAATTTTCCAATAAGGTTTTAAAAATAATAGTGGGTAGAATTTATAATTTTATCATAATAGTATTTTACATTTAATCATTTCAAGACAAAGAATCACATTTATTTTATTATGGAATTTAATTTTTTTAATTCTTAACCTGAGCTCATTAAACTATTAATTATTATTTAAAAGTCAATTGTTTAAAGACTATAAACCTGGTAATTTTATTTTACAATAAGTAATTATTCTGATCTAATTTTACAAACATAATCATTATCCTATAAAGAATAGATAGGCATTGATTTTGTGTTATGTTAAATGTATTTATTTGTTTGATACTATAAACTTTATAAACAAAACATTTTAAATTCTTTCGTAAATTTTTAATTTAAACTTTGAATAATTTAATTGTAGAACTTATTTTTGTTGCATTTTAGAAACAATATGACTTATATAGTTTATAAACAGATATTATTGAATTATATTAAATAGGACAAATTAATAATAAAGATTTAAATATTTTATGAACTTAACACAAAGAGCTTTAATCTTGAAACTATTTTTACACTCAATTATTGTGTACAACAGTAGTTGTAAATTTTATCACTTTTTTATAGTAAACGTAAAAAAAATCACATAATCACATAATTATTATGTTCTTCGTGTATTTTATAGAATATTATTATTAAAATAAGTGAAAAAAATATAGCTTCCCATATATGGATGGAAAAAATATAAATCTTGTTCCTGGGTAAACAATTAACACATTATTTATGTTACTGTTAATTTATGGTATAATAATATTAACATTTTAGTCATTGGTCAGCAAATTAATTATTCATGTATAAAAAAATTATTTCAGAAATTAAACTTTTTATTTTGGTAACAGTATATTTTTTAAATTTACCTCTGTATTTTATAATCTATTAGTTATTGCTAATTAATGTTTAGTACTTATTACTGTATAAATACAATTGTAATATAGATATTTTTAAAAAATGTTTAAATTTAATAAATTAAATACAAAATTGAATTATTAATCATTTTTTTCAATGAGCATTTAAAAATATATTAATTAACTGTAAAAATTAAACACATGATATTTTATTAATGACTCATAAGTAATTATTATGATAAAATCATATATTAACTAAATACAGTAAACACAATGGGGGAGTAGGTAGATTTTGAGTATTAATATTTTGACATGAATATTTAATTTAAGGTACAAAGTACATATTTGAATAAATGACTTTTATGTTTTAGTAAAATGGTACTTGAATAATGATGAATATATATGGTTGAGCTTTAAACTTAATTAATGTGAATGTTTATTTTATTTTGTAGTTATAATGGTTTATTTTTTAAATATTCCTGTTTCATTGAAAAATTAGTACCTACGCGTTATTTAATTCGTTCATGGTGTTTAATAAATATATTGCTACTTTATCAGTTGATATATAAATAAATTATAATAATAGCTGAGTTAACAATAATACAATTTCACTAATTATAACAATAAGTTATAATTAAAAACAAACGCATTTCCATTTGTTTTAACGAAATGCAAATATTGAGAAATAAGCTGGTCGTATTATCAATAAAATATTTTGGTTATACTCCCTGCTGGCTACTGCCATTATTTTATACGAGTGTATAATTTTATAACTAATTATTATATATTTTGTTTTATGTCGATTTTCCAAAACATATTTGTATATGCTGAAAATTAAACATTAATTTTGTCCACGTGTAGTGGTTTTACTGTAAATGTGGTGGAGGTAAAATGTGCGAATAGTATAGCTAATGACTATGACTCATAGTCTATGAGTATTCGATAGTTCAATTCCAGTATAAATTAAAAATATAGTTTTATTTAGGATGTTGTTTGTATACAAATACAGTAACGATCCTGAAATCTTGAATCGAAAAATTATAATTAGTACGTTTACAGAGTATATTATTTTATAATTACATGAATAACTCTAATCCTCTCTACTAACGAATTTACTGTTAGTTCTATCGGTTATTTCATCGCCAAATGATTCAATATGCTTATATTAGTAACCATAAGTATAAATGATTTACAGGCAAACCTGACATTTGAAAAGAACGTAAACCAAATGAAATTTAAAATCTAGAGAATGCTTAATATTCAGGTATTATATAAAACGACACAAGTTGGAGAAATCCAACTTAAAGCGTATTATATTTATAAGCTAATATTAACTGTTGATAAGTTTCACTTAAAAGTTTATACTTCGCTAAAACTTTTAAACATCAAATACAGTACAGTTTTCACATAGGTAGATACTTAAATTCTTTTTAAAGACTTTTTTTAAAATGTTAATACTACCTTTAGTCAATCTATACTTATTATTGGAAATAAATTATTATTTTTATCGTGTATATAGGTAATACAGGTAAAAACTAAATGTGTACATTTACTGTGTGAACGTTGTAAATTATAGTAGAGCACGTATTATTTTTTTAAAGGATAGTTATACATCATGACTGGATATTACCTCTTATTGATTTATAAATCCGTCGTTGAAATACAAAATGTCAATCGGTAACATTGCCGAAGGCTTCTGCGTCATTCCCAGCTTGAAGATAATATTTGTTTGTTTGTTTTAGTAAGGTTAACGTAAATGTAATAATAAAATGCCAGTGCCAGTGGACAGCCAGGTTTTTCTCTTGATATTGAGGGTTGGGAGAGAGTCCAATCAAGAAATAAATTTACATTTTTTTTTTTATTAAAATACAATTTTACTACGATATTTATTTATAAAAGTACATAATGTTGATTATCATTGATTGGATGATGACAGAATAAAAAATCTTTTAATTAAAATTATTTTATTAACAATTTAGGTAATAACCTGTAAAGAATGGGAGTTCATTATTATTTTTATAAGTGTAAAGTATTCGATACTTTATAACATTACTAACTAAACTACTAACCATCCTCTCAATATCAATCTTCACTTGGACTTGATAAACGTGCAACGTCGTAAACATTTAAAAGTGTAACGAGCTTAGTATCCAGCACAACGCTCACTAGCAGTTACTAAACATACGCATTGCAGTTTAATAGTAAAACATAGAACATATTAATTTTATAATCAAACAATAAAAACAATACACGATATTAAAATGTACGTACTTAACGAAGATTACGCGTGTGTTCTCATGATAAAAAAAAATTATCGAAAACATAATTTCATTCGATAAAATCGTAATTAAGCACGATTCCTGTGTAAAAAGCAAAACGTGATTTGAATGTTTTTATTATATTAATATTACATGGGAGTATGGGACATGGTGATTACTCATTTAATTTACCTTTTTTGAGCTTCAGATAAAAAAGAAACAACAACAATGTAGACACGACATAGGTACCTACCAACTTATATTATACTGTTGACAAACCCAACATGTTCGATTTATATCGTGATCATTAATTTAACTTATCGATTGCATAATATTAAAATGATTATTGTTACCAAAGTATTGTTATATAATAATATAATATTATTATAATATTATCGTTTCATATATGTTTATAATAAGGTTAGATATATTTTATAATACATAACGTTCATGAACAAATTATTTTTATAAGACATAATTATTAAAAATTATATTATATGACTTGACATTTGATCAGATTCCATCCATTATTTATATTGTCATGGTATAAAAAAAAATGCGGTTTATTTTAGGTTGTAGGTTATGATAATAAATTGAATTGATTCATTGCATAATTTACTAAGGTGGTCTTTTAACAAATAAGTAATTTCAATTTAATATTTATTATCCATATGATATATTTATATTATATTGTAAACATGCGTTATAAAAAGATCAAGTTGAAGTATAATACATCATCATCAATACTGTATTATTATTTTTTTAGTAACAATTACCTATTCAATTTAAATACAAAATTAATATTTGTAATATTATCTTATAAATTTACCGTGTTTCAAGTATAGTTTGTTCAGTAGTCTTAACTCTTAAATAACTTAATTATGTAAATTCTAAAATGTGTTATAAATATCAATAAAATATTTAAAAAATAATTTCTAAGAAATATTGTTATTTAAAATCGATCTACTGCATAGTAGGTCACTATAATGAGTATAATGGATATGTTAAATTTGAATGCAATGACAGGTATCATTGTATACGAAAAACGATTCTGAAAATCTGAACGGAGATAATTTGTCGGTTTAGGATAATTAGTAGGATATATTATATTATTACCTTTATTTAAATTGTAATTTATCATTATTTTAAGCGATTTCGTAAAAAATTAAATTTCATAAGCTCATAAAATGTTTTCTATATTAACGCAATAATTTTTTTTTACAGTTATTTGAAGAAAAAATTAAGGAGAACCTTGTGTTGGGGTTTTTAACCTTAGGTATAAATTAGAGGTATAATTTATACAATCATAGAAATGTTATGAATTTTTAACTTCAAAATTCCTTGAAAATTTCACGTCTTTTACATATTTCGTAAACATTTAACTAAAAAACAAAAATTGTGACTAACGATTTTTAATTTTTTTTTTTACTATGATAAGGACAACTTTAATATACCTTGTATTCAATTTTGAAGATTTTTTGGAGCATTTCAGAAAAAAAAATTTCCAAAAATCGAAAATTTCCATAGCCTATAAACAGTTAAAGCCAAAATATTTAAAAATTTAATCGTAAATAGATAACGCTAATATAACACATGGAGAAAATCTCAAGTATTTACAATGAATCGTTTTTGAGTTACAGCAAAATAAAAAAATCGATTTTGTCGAAAACTGGTTATGCGTAAAAATTACCGTTCTTCTGTTACTTTTTTAGGTGTTTTCCTGACGCTTTTGAAAAATATTGAAATTTTTTTATTTTTGATCCCTAAAGTATCAACTAGATTCATTTTCTTTTTCAAAGAGGGGCTGAAGTCAAAAATCAAAACAGTATAACTACTCCAAAACGTGATGACAG
Organism: Rhopalosiphum padi; assembly: GCF_020882245.1. Classification (NCBI taxonomy): domain Eukaryota; kingdom Metazoa; phylum Arthropoda; class Insecta; order Hemiptera; family Aphididae; genus Rhopalosiphum; species Rhopalosiphum padi. The sequence goes on from NC_083598.1 coordinate 56,222,893, forward strand.
ACACAAAAAAAAACACACACACATCATTGTAAAATCAATACATTCATCACTCCGTTCAGAATATAAAAAATATAATTACAACTAAAATAACCGTCGTAAAATTGTAATTATAATGATTAATGAATAATAACAAATAGTATAAATTAAATAGTTTATAAGAAAAGTCATAATTACTATATATTGACTACAACTGAACAAAATGTTGTTTGCTACAGTAATCGCCTATTGGATGAAGTGATATTTTTCAAACACGCGTATGAAGAAACATTCGGCATATTATATCGTAAAATGAGGGATGTTGAAAACAATTGATATTTCCGATTGGCATCTGTCGTGTTTCAGATAGGTATAATCATCTAAAATCGGTATTTTACGGATAATTCAAAAACATTGAATAGAAATAGAATAGGTACACTTTTATGGTATTAACAGTTTTATATTATGTATAGATAAACAATCAACAACAATATGACGCGTTTTATACGTCATCGTTTTTGCACAATGCAACTATTTAGGGAAAAATTCAGTGTTTGCGATTCCTCTCGCCGGCCGGTTTAAGCACAACGGATTTTAAAATGTCCGTCGTGATCGGAATGCGATAGTATACTTTTTCACCGGTGGCTGTGTTCATAGGTTTTTGCGTACTCCGTGACGTCGACGACAGCAGTGGTGGCGCTTTAGGAACCGGTGGTGGTGTTGGTGGAGGTGGTGGAGGTGGTGGAGATAATGGTGTCGTTGGTACCAAATACGTATCCGGTGGTTTCGGCACGGAAGACTTATTATTTCTCACCGCTGAAACTCCGAATGTATCTGGTCGACTGCAACAGTAGTTATCGGGGGAAGGCATTCTAGTTGACCCAAAGTCATGGCAACTAGCCAACTCCAAGGACTGCGAAGAATGATTCAATGCACTGATGTTTAAAGTATTCTTCATTACATCTCCTGTGAACAAAAACATTCAAAAACATGTGTAGTAAAAATAATATTGATTTATCGTAAATACATCATAAAAACGTTTAATAGAAATTTATTACTTTCTAGGGTTTCATTCCACGCTTTCAATGATCCACACTTCCGCATCGACTTTTCAGTATCATCTAAGCAAACGAACAAAGTGTGGCATATAGCACATACGTATCATTAAAGTAAAAATAATGTATGTTAATAGATTGTCAAGCGTAAATTACTTTTTATAGAAGTCAATTTTTTTTCAAAATCATGGAACATTGTATTCGACGAATAGTAAAAACTTTTGATTGATGCAATTTCGCACACGGCTCTCCTTAGTTTGTCGTCAATCGTTTCTGTTACTGTCCTCTGGTCTTTAAATAATTGGTCAACCTTATCGTGCAAGCATTGCACAGATTCCTCGTATTGACGCAACTGAAATCGAAGTAAAAATAATTTATAGTAAAATCATATTTTTATTTTTATTACTTATAAACTACAGTTTTACGGACATAGGTCCTTAAAAGTATAATTAAAGATGAACTTTTAATTAAATAATTTAAATAATTTAGTTTAAAATGTACTTGTAGATATCTCAACAATATTTGTTTTTCTTCGCCGTGTCTTACCGTATCTATATAATATTAATCATATAAGATATTTGCATAATAATAATTAATATTATCCATCATTCACAACAATTATTACCTGATAAGTCTGTCAATGTTTTTTCTAATACTAAATTTTTTTCTTTCATTCTTTCGAATTCTTCTTTTAATATTTTATTATCAATATATATAGTATCATTGACTGCCGTTAAATCTCCTTGTACTTCCGTATTCTTATATATCTTATCATAATTAATCATCGTTTTCAGATAATTCTGTAAACTACGATATAATACGATTCGAATATATTTCCTTCTGAATGTTCCATACATGACAATAACGCCAAGTAAAAATGAAAGGATTAAATAATACATAATTGGTATATCACTCGAAAAATCTCTCTGGAAATGTTTATTAAGTCAAGACTGAATAATTTGAAATGAATCTTTAGATATATAATATAAGACAAGTGTTTATTTTATTAATAGTTACCAAAATACCATAGAGATTAATTTACTTTCCTTATTAGATAATTTAAAAAATAATAATTCACATATTTTTAAAAAAAAGCTAAGGAAGTAGGTATCCGCTTTACTGTCAAGTGTACCTCATCATTGAGTAAATAAATAGATTGAATATGTTAAATAATAAACATTTTTATCGAAATTAATAAGAATATAAAAAAAATCATGATATTTTTTAATCTCAAAATAATACATTAAATAATATTTATTATTGAATTCATATATTAAAAGATTATAATATTTATGCATATATGAAGCTCGTAGAACATATTAGCGTGATGTTAATAAATAATAATTGTATCGTTAGTAAATCATTTCATAATAAATGAGGCATCTCGTTATTTTAAATTATTTTTTTTTATTTTTGGCTTTCCTATGTTTTGGCGATGATTGCCTGATATAGTATACTTACTATTATAATATTGCATTTTAGAACATAATTTATTCTAAAAGTCACCAGTAATAAGAATACAAGTAGGTATACATTATGATAATGGAGGAGTTTCTACGTGTATAAATAAATTAAATTTCATATCTACCTCCATTTAAAAATAAAAAACTTAAGTAATATGAAACAGTAGCTTTACTGTTATTTGTAGACATGATATTTGATCTTAAAATAATAACAAGGTTGGCCTATAAAGTATCTTATAGAAAAAAATAATATATATTATGTATTAAAAATATTGTATATGATACATATTATTTTATATTGTACTAAATTTACTGTTATAATATCGTATAATTTATCATGTAACTAGTAATAAAATATGACATTCCGGTAAATGTATATTTTATTTTTGCTCTCTTGTATTTCTGTTTTCAATTACGAGTGTGTAACGAGGTGGGTATAATTACAGTTGGAATTCCAACGAAATACGTAATATCGAATACACGCCATTCCGGACCATTTAGTTTAGCGATATATATATTTTTTCATTTTCATATAACATACCGCTGAGTCAAATATATTATATAACGATAATACCGGCAGCTAAAATACCTATAAATTAAACCTATATAATAATTAATCAATTGACAAAGCAGCCACACAAACCTGTGATCAAAGAAATGAAAAAATCAATAAGAAACTGATTTAATTCAATTATAAGTATAATATTAATAATATTATAATATAATATAATAGTGTACTACTTATAATAATTATTATTCTGTTATGTTATATACTTAACGAACCAATGAGTGGTTCTTTGAGGTAGTTTTCGGTGCATATTAAAATATTTTTTCTTTTGTTATCCAAAAATGTACGATGGTTGGCAGTGCAATGAAGTAGTCGTTTAACCTTTTACGCAGTTAACTCGGTTCCTTGAAAATCGTAATTTCTACCATTTGATTAACATCGCGTATTATGACTTTAAGTCAGCGTCAATAGGCCCTAGGGCTTAGTGAATTTTATACTCGATGTTATAATATTGATCAAATAAATAAATAAGCGATATTCGTTCGATTCTCAGAAAATGTAAGGGTGTATTATTTTTAAATATTTAATGATATAAAGGGTTCAAAGTCTGAAAAACCAAGTTAGCACTAGGTCGAAATATTTAAACTTATTTTTTTTAAATTTTATAGAACGATGTATATTTTTTATTTCCTTTTTTATCACTATGTCAATTTAGTTCACCTGTATTTTTGTAAATTTACCAACAGTTATTTTTTAATTTTCTGATAAAATTATTCGTGATAAAATATGTATAATATGTAGAGCTTCATCTTCACCTACCAAACAGTTGTGACTAATATTTTATAATCAAATTCCCCTGTAAATATAAAATATAAAACTGACCATTTTATTTTATTTTTTTAAATTTCCAATAAAATAATAAGGATTAAATGTCTCCATGTCTTTACGCCGTTGTGGCAATGACGAAATTACCATCAAGATATCCTAGTCTATAAGTAAGTCCTATGTGGTTATGCGGTTCGGATGTGTACTCAAAGCTTGTATAGTGCTATTGCTGCAGTAAAAGAGTGAGTTTTCGCGAAAGTTCGTACGCCAGAAGTGTCCCGCGCCACCCCGCACGTGCGCAGTTGGTCCATTTGAGTCCGTCGAAAGTGTAGTGGAACGGGCAAATTGACTGACACGTTAAGAGCTTAACTAGTGTACTATGCAAATGTCGGTCGTCCGTAAATCATCCAAACGCGACGCTGGTGGCTTAAGTGCCACTGAGAGAGAGAGAGAGAGAGAGAGGAAAACGATTCCACTACTTTACTCCACGCGTATCAGGTTCCACGTGTGCGTTCATAAATCAATTTCCTTTTTCCCTTCCAAAATAAATAATATTATAAAACCTCCGTCGAGAAAACTCCTATTAAAAACGATAATAATACTTATAACGATAGGACTTTTATTCATATACAAAACGTATATAACATACATACATATATATATCATACATACAAAATATATACAGGATGATTCATCAAGTAAACTCACGACTCATCCCTTGTTTTTTCTTTAATAACGCAGTTATTTAAAATCTGTTTTTGGAATTTAAAAATATATTTAAAGACTATATCTTTAAATACTTGAGGTTTTTTATGTAATTAAATATATAAATAAGCGTCTGTTTTTCAATTAATGATAACCCCCCTTTATTTAATATAAATTATTTAGATGATAATTTTTTTGACAGTGTTTATGTATTAGAACTAAAATTCAAAAGTATAATTTTTAATAGGATAAATAATAGTGTATGGAATAATCTAAGATAATGCATTTGAAATGTATGGGGGGAAATTACTTATTATAGCCAATAGCCATAATAGTGATTTAAAATCTCTAATGATTAAGTTTAAATTAATCTATCAACATTAATAATTTGTAAAAATAGTCTAACTATATTAAATACTAGATGCAATATAACTAATGTTTTATATTTTTTTTTAAACAATTTTTAAGGAATATTATTCTTACAGATAGTATGAACCAGTGGCGTATATAGGGGGGTTTTAGGGGATCAAAACCCTTCCGAAATGAATGGTTGGTACGGGCATTGGTTTTGATTGTATAATTAATTAGTATTTAAGAATGGACATTTTTTCAAACCTCCCCCTCCCCCCTTGAAATTATTTTCTAAATACGCCACTGGTATGAACATTTTAATAAATATAATACTACTTGTTTAAACTAAAAATTAGGAACATACAATTTTCAACAAAATTAGCTGCTAAAAATGTACAGTAAAAGATGGGGGGGGGGTTCATTTAAAAAACAAAAGTTTGTATTGCCACAGGGCATTCAAAAAAACCGGAACAAAAAAATAATAAAAAATTTTAAATGATAGTCTAAGTTTCATTTAAAAATTAATGTAAATGTATTGTTAAAAAGAAAAATAATGATGCGCATGCTTAATAAATCACTCTGTTTAATATGTACGTATATTGCACTTAGTCGAGAGTGTGTGTGTGTGTGTGTGTTGTGTGTATGTGTAATTTGTCTCTTAGTGCCACGAGTGCAAGCGATAGATAACGTGCTCATTCGATAATTTAAGTACTTACACCTGTCTGACCGATTTCCATGAACTTTCGAAGCTCATTCTAGTGTTTAGACAATGATCAAATACCTGTGGTATAATGGAGCGTGTGGATTGTTTCGAAAAATTCCGTTACCCATACGTATTACCTACCGTTAACCGCTACTGTAGTTAAAAACCTTAACTTAGGATTTATATGATTGATCTAATGGACTCTGAAAATTTTAAAGTCCTGGTTTTATCAATCGGATTTATCATGGTAATTCTAAAAATTAAAAATAACCTAGTAAATTAAAAGGAAATCAAGGAAAACAAAAAAGAAATACTGAAAAGTGGGAATGCTTACATAACACGTGTATTCCTACACTATTCATCCAATCACCATACAACTTTGGAAATATGTTGAGTACACTCCCTCGAAGGTTTTGGTATAGTAAATCCTATCTTATGTACAATACGCTAATGCATTTATAAAAATATTTATCCGTTAATATGAACCATCTGATTACCTGGCTTAAAAAATAATTCAATAACACAGCTATAGAATATCGAAATTACACAACGGTATAAAGATACAGCGGCAGCGGTACTTAAACGACGTTGACAATAATAACATTTCCCTTTAATCATTATTATAGTCAATAATACGGCCATTGAGGCAATATAAATAATTACGTATCCGTTGTTGTTTATTTTTAAAATTTATGTAATTTAATAATATTACAAAAATTAATTAAAACAATGCAATGTGTCGTTTTTATTTTATGTTCACGTGTTGTATACACAATTGTCCTTATCTGTCACGCGTTGTTAGAAGACAGAAAATTTAAATAATAATTTAGTTTGAGTGACATAAGTAGTATGTTAGTATGTTATATATTATTATATTATATTATTCGCATTTTCAAATCTATATACGATTAGTGATTAATGATGATGAATCAAAAATGATCGTTTAATCACATTATATTTTTATAAATTTAAATTGTATTATACCTTATATCTTATTTTAAATAGCAATTTGGATACATTTTATAAATAATTTTATACCTCGAATTAATGATGCATTAAATTGTACAAAATCTAATGAATTGGTTGAACTATTCAAGGCAGTATACTTTAAAATACGTCAGCTGATAATTACGTAGTTATCATTAGTACTGACCTAACACGAAAGACAATATAGTTAAGAGTTAAAATTAATAACAAATCAAAAGAAAAATAAGTCAGTTTAAAAAAAAAATTTATTTTTATACATTTTTATAAATTTAATCTAATTTTTATCTTAAATTTAATCTTATGTTTATCTTTAAGCAAAAGCACTCGATTAAATAAATTAAAATAATTTTTTTTGTTTTCAAAAAAAGTTTCAATAAAAAACAACAATGCATATTGAATTTTAAAGTTACATCGAGAATTTTTTTCTTTCAGAGATCGAGGCTTTAGGCGGCGAGCCAGCTAAAATTTTAACAAAATAATTATATCAAAAAAAAGACTATATATTCATCATTATAGTATGAAAGAGACATTTGTTGTATCGAGAATGTCTTAAGTTTTTTCTCCTTTTTTAGTTTTTAAATAAATTATTAATAAAGATATTTCTTCTTTATAAATTGACCAACAGTGCTATAAAATAAGAGATAAGAGATATTTATGGTATACGCATCATCAGTACTTAAAATTCCTTATACTATTCATTCTATCCACTGTAACAAAGATGTATTCTAACTGTTGTTAACATTATAAAGTATTCGATAAAAAAAAAAACCTTTTACACAATACTTGTTTTCTTTTATCGAATACTTATGTGTATACATAATAGTACTATATCGGTCATAAACCGTTTAAAAATCAAACAAAAAATTCAAAATTTAAACCAGATTGACGTAGTGATTATAGTAATAATAATATGTTCTGGTGGCTTACGTGATGTGCGTATACATTAACGTATGAATTAACATGGTTGCGTGTGTTATCTGAAATCGCACGTTTTGAGCCGATGGAAATGGGGCGTGTGATTCACGCGCGTGCGGCCAAGCCGCCGACAGAAGAGCACGAAAACACACGAAAGAGAATTAAGATAGAACCGAGCGATTGTTGTCGCTGTCGGGGAGCAGGAGGAGACGATCGCCGGAGAAGTTTTGCCGGGTAGAATGGAAATGAACTGGGTAGTGATAATGGGTCGATGAAAGGGTTGCGAACATATCGCGATCGAGTGGTGGCAGTGGTGGAGAGTGCTATTTACGGTGTGATTTTAAGCGGAATGAAGGGAGTTTGGGGACCTCCTAACTGATATATAATAATAAGGTTTGAAAACAAGAAGCAGCAGAGTTGCGGCGAGGAACATAAACCAGAAGGGTATTGGTCTTTAGAAGTGCATGGCGAATTGGTGTGTGTGTGTGTTCGAAAAGGGATGAATAAAATGTGATTATATTATACGGTAGATAATTATGTACGATTGGCTGATACGGATCGCGAGGGAAACGGCGATTGATTGAACGCGTGTGCGCAAACAGACTATATTATATTGATGCTCTTGAAGAACGCAGACTATGTCATGTATACAATTCTCCTTGAAATGGCGAGATCGAATTTATTCAGTACTGCAGTAAGATAATATAATCTATTAAACGTTCGCATTATTATAAAGGATTAATTATTTTTTAATATGATATGTTATTTTTAAGTAAACTATGTAAATAACTAAAATAAATAACTAACAACAGACTTCCTCATATTTTAATAATACGTACGAGAACTTTTACTCCGACGGCTATCATTAAAACGATTAATTAAAAAAGAACAAAATACAAATAAACTGTTTGTTTACGAGTTTGTTTTATTTAATTGTAGTTTGGAAATTGTTAAGACTTAAAAGCTTTTAACGTTCAATTGCATTTAGATAGATTTAAATAACTCATTAATCATTATTCATAGTCAAATACATTCAAATTCATTAAAATAAAATGTAGATTTTAAATTCGTGTTATAAGTGCATTGATAAGTAAATTTTAAATTAATTTAAAACGACGATTTAAATAACGAGTCAATAGCTAACAATTATTAGTTTTATTTACTGTTTTGTTTTTATTTTTAGATAAATTACGAATTTTATATAGATATACACTTGAAAATTTATAGACAACACAATACAATACTATGTAGAATAAAATATAATTTTTTTTACAATTATTTTGTTTTTTTTTTTTTTAATTTAAACGTATAAACGTGTTATCCAGAGCCACCATTAAACTATGATAAAGATTCCTTTCAAAATTTATGTCGGGCTCACAATTTCCTTAAACATAATATGCACATTATTCACCAATCACTGAGTTTATTTTTAAAAACATCCTCCCATGAACTGCTTGCACTTTTCTTCACTCTCCTGCGTAAACTATAATAATACTAAAAAAAACAGCATTATTATTATTATTAATAAATAGATTTATAGATAAATTATTTAAATAAAACATCTATACCTATACATTTAAAATAACACTAATATGAAACAACTGTTTTAGTTTTATAGGTGAAACTTAAGTGGCTATTAAGCATTAAAATAATATTATGACATTCTAGTGTCTGATGCACTGTAATTATTTGGCAAAATAATATTTGAAAAATATTTATTAAAACGAGTTATTGTGGAAGGACAACGTATAGTGAAACACATTCTGCATATATCGTAGAGTGAGGGATGTTGAAAACAATTGATGCATCCATGACCGAAGCAGTGGCGCATTACAGTGGGTGCGGTAACTGCGGACAGAGGAGCGCGGTATGGTTTTATGCGTTCGTTCCACACCACCCCTCGAGAGTTATGGCTCTAAACAAAGGGGTCCGCCGATTCATTAAGAATGTTTACCCCGATTTTCACTTTTATTTCTTTTATTAATTTCGCGTACCGTTCGAGGATATTCAAAGACCAAAGGCATTAAACGACTACCACTGTAAAGACCATACGCTGTGTATTATTGAATTATATTATAACGGCTGGAGCATTCTGCGCCACAGACATCATAGACGTTTTTCAATACTGAACGGTCGGGATCGAAAAACAAAACGTCGCAGACCGCGTTCATTTTTAAACGTTGATTTTCCATTGGAAATGAAATACGGTAGGTATATCGATCTGAGTCGAATTGATGAAGCCTGCGAATACGTAGATAACATATTTTAGAATACGCATTTTCCGGACGGTGAACCCCGTGGTAATGTTCACCAAATTCAAAGACACATTATTTTTGATATTTCCAATTGGCATCGGTCGTGTTTTAGATAGGTTTAATCATCTAAAATCGGTATTTTACGGATAATTCAAAAACATTGAATAGAAATAGAATAGGTACACTTTTATGATATTAACAATTTTATATTATGTATAGATAAACAATCAACAACAATATACGTATATTTTATACGTCATCGTTTTTGCACAATGCAACTTAAAACTATTTAGGGAAAAATTCAGTGTTTGCGATTCCTCTCGCCGGCCGGTTTAAGCACAACGGATTTTAAAATGTCCGTCGTGATCGGAATGCGATAGTATACTTTTTCACCGGTAGCTGTGTTCATAGGTTTTTGCGTACTCCGTGACATCGACGACAGCAGCGGTGGCGCTTTGGGAACCGGTGGTGGAGGTGGTGGAGGTGGTGGAGGTGGTGGAGATAATGGTGTCGTTGGTACCAAATACGTATCCGGTGGTTTCGCCAAATTGCTCACCGTCGAAACTCCGAATGTATCTGGTCGACTGCAACCGTGGTTATCGGGGGAAGGCATTCTAGTTGACCCAAAGTCATGGCAACTAGCCAACTCCAAGGACTGCGAAGAATGATTCAATGCACTGATGTTTAAAGTATTCTTCATTACATCTCCTGTGTACAAAAACATTCAAAAACATGTGTAGTAAAAATAATATTGATTTATCGTAAATACATCATAAAAACGTTTAATAGAAATTTATTACTTTCTAGGGTTTCATTCCACGCTTTCAATGATCCACACTTCCGCATCGACTTTTCAGTATCATCTAAGCAAACGAACAAAGTGTGGCATATAGCACATACGTATAATTAAAGTAAAAATAATGTATGCTAATAGATTGTCAAGTCTAAATTACTTTTTATAGAAGTCAATTTTTTTTCAAAATCATGGAACATTGTATTCGACGAATAGTAAAAACTTTTGATTGATGCAATTTCGCACACGGCTCTCCTTAGTTTGTCGTCAATCGTTTCTGTTACTGTCCTCTGGTCTTTAAATAATTGGTCAACCTTATCGTGCAAGCATTGCACAGATTCCTCGTATTGACGCAACTGAAATCGAAGAAAAAATAATTTATAGTAAAATCATATTTTTATTTTTATTACTTATAAACTATAGTTTTACGGACATAGGTCCATAAAAGTATAATTAAAGATGAACTTTTAATTAAATAATTTAAATAATTTAGTTTAAATTGTACTTGTAGATATCTCAACAATATTTGTTTTTCTTCGCCGTGTCTTACCGTATCTATATAATATTAATCATATAAGATATTTGCATAATAATAATTAATATTATCCATCATTCACAACAATTATTACCTGATAATTCTGTCAATGTTTTTTCTAATACTAAATTTTTTTCTTTCATTCTTTCGAATTCTTCTTTTAATATTTTATTATCAATATATATAGTATCATTGACTGCCGTTAAATCTCCTTGTACTTCCGTATTCTTATATATCTTATCATAATTAATCATCGTTTTCAGATAATTCTGTAAACTACGATATAATACGATTCGAATATATTTCCTTCTAAATGTCCCATACATGACAATAACGCCAAGTAAAAATGAAATGATTAAATAATACATAATTGGTATATCACTCGAAAAATCTCTCTGGAAATGTTTATTAAGTCAAGACTGAATAATATGAAATGAATCTTTAGATATCTAATATAAGACAAGTGTTTATTTTATACATAGTTACCAAAATACCATAGTGATTTCCGTATTAGATAATTTTAATTTATATACATAAATTATATTATATTTTTTTATATATTTATTTTTATAGCTCTGCAATCGAATGTACCTCATCATTGAGTAAATCACTATAATACTATTCATTATAGTGATTTACTAGAATTTACTAGAATTTAATATTTAACATATGATAAATAATGCAACGATAAGAACATTTTTATTGAAATTAATTGGTATATCAAAAATTAAAATATTTTTGAAATATAGGTACGTAACATGTTAATAAAATACATTGTATGAAAATTTCAAGCACAGATATTCGTTTTCACTGTTAAGTACATCAAACAATATTGCCGTCAATTGGTTTTGGGTTAGGCAACTTTATTTCCTCATTTTTTTTCTTCACTACTTTTTCTTATAAAAGACACACGCATAATGTAAAATAAGTACGTTTATCGCTCCACTCACAATTTAAAACTATATTTTTCATTCTAATCATTATACGAGCAGTCCATATAATCCTTTTTACTATTATTCCCATGTAACTTTTAATCTTGTTCAGGTATAGTAATAAAAAAAGCATAATATTTTACCGATCTCATTGGTACACACCACATACCTACACACTCTATCTTAATAACATTTTATATTCACTAATCTGTTAATAGTGGAGACTGGGACGCACATGTCGTTATAACAACAATGCGTATTAAATTAAATATATATATATATATATATATTGAATATTTATTATATAGTTTCAGACTGAATAATTTAGTTGGTTCTATGTCATTATTATTATACGTCAAAGAAGAATTCGATTAGTTCAGCGACGATATACATATACGATAAGACGAGCTATCATCGGACGATCTGTGCCGCTCATACACAAGGAAAAATTAATTAATATCTCTCTCTTTCTCTGTCTCTTTCCTTCTCAAAGCAGAGATCCACGCGTTCTCCAAACGTGATTAATACACATATATATGTACTGATGCCGGTCCCGACCAAAGTGATTGATACGTTAAATCCACAAACAGGCCGCTATTTATAGGCGTATAGTCTGATCACGACGTTTGTGTGTACGTAGGAAGATTTTAAAGAAAATAATGTTTGGTGTTCGATGGAAGGTGTTTTTTTTCCAACCAACCACCACATAATTTACTATTCATTCGTATCGCGATGTTTGTTAAGGCGCACCGTACCTATTTACTTATAAGTACTATGTTTTTGGCTTTTTGCCGTGACTAGAATATTGCACACGGGACGTTCTTCCACCACAGCCAATCGTTTGACATCTCGAAAATAATCAATGTAACAATATTAATAAGATAAAAATGCATTTAAACTTGTCGTTATTTACTATTTACCAAAAGAATATCACTACAAGTAATGGTATTTTATGTTTTAGATGAATAAATGTGTATTACCCTTACTACAAGTGTTAGTTTTTCATTATATATATTAACCTGTATTTTTCCTTAGGTTCGTAACACAATCACACAGTATACATAATAAGTATCTATCTAACAGAAAATACAATTGTTAAAATATGCAATTAGTATTAGTATTTTATCATTGTAAGCACATATTGAGTACACGTATCGATATTCTAATTTAAATTTTAATAACAACCTTCTAGTTATAATATTACCTACATATTAGGACATAACTTCCGATTTTTGTACGGATGTAGGGTATGAGTATAATATGACATCAATTATGATATATATAAATAGAGCATTCAATGTACGCACGCAGAAACTCACTCGCTTAACATCATACTGTGTGTACAGCCCCTGATTCAGTTCTAATGTATGTTACGTTTATATTAAGTTACATTAAACTATTGAAGTTTTATTATTTAGCCACATTAAATACCTAAATACTAATTTTACTCAATGATCAGTTGAAACAAATATATTATAATAATTTATAATATTCATAAAAGATTTTTTTATAAAATACCATTGGAATTGTATTAACATCTAAAAATAATTTAATACTTTCTTTAATCTAACGTTATACTTATTTGTTTAAATTTTGTGAATTAAACCAAATCTTCAATTATTTTATTTATTTGGCATTTTATTACAGTGTTAACTAACAGATTACTTAATATAAGTTATAAACTTATTTTATTTGTCTGAAAAACAAAAGCGTGACTTATTTATTAATTGTGTTAAGTCGGAGGGTAATTATATTTAAAGTTAGGGAGACACTTAATACGAAAGTTTCTTTTTTATGAACGTATTAACAACTAAAAATAACATTACTATTATTAATATTACAATTATTTTTTATACTCTTATAATTATTAATTAAACACATCAATTAGTTTTTTTAGTTGTTAATTATATATGTAATTAACTGTTTATGTAAATTGACAGATGACAGCTATATGATGTTATTTATTGAAACAAATATAAAATTTGGTATCTCATAAAATTATAGTACGTGTGTTAAAATAAAAAAATTAAACAATATTAATATCTCGTGAATAGTCTAGTTCCGAGTGATCAAACGAGACAGTTTATTGCAAATGAAAACCGTCATAAAATATTACCGTAAAAAGCTCGTAGGAGTATCGCATAATGAAATTAGATAGCAGTGTCGGCAGATTAATGGTCCCGGTTATTAACCTATCATTAATTTTAAGTTTTGGTTTTTTGACTTAATTATTGTGCTATTACACAAGGAATCACTCTTTCGTCGTGACGAAATCCCGTGGGCTAGTGACTTGTGCGTTCTATGGGATCATCAAGTATGACCTAAGGTTATTATTATTATTTTTTCATAATCATATTCTAATAATAGTAACCTGCATTGCAACACAATATTCAAAGCCAAATATACACACGATGGTTTAGAAAATTAATAATCTCGCATGGAGTAGATTCTTCGTGAACATTAATATTATATTTAATTATGATTTATCATTTATGTGGACCTGTTATTATTTTGAACAAGGATAATACACAAGTAGGGAGAATCTCCTTAAAACTCGTTTAATCCTCACTAATTCGTTAGTAATCTGAGCTCTTCACTAAGGACGTATAATGGTATGTACCGTTTTGTATACCCTTTTCTCGCATGTATCATTCATTAGACGCATATTATGTCATTTTAATGACCGATTTAGTTGACACAAAAAAAAATTGTCTATATCGTATATGTATCACATATGTATGGTATAGATTGCGTTACATAACACGATTGTTGATAATAATATATATTAAATAGTTTTGTATAGTCATATTTATTTATAATAAACCTATATTAATTATTAAGATTTAAACCGGATATGAGGGTTTTAATTAAAATTTTAAATCCAAATTCAAATTTTAAGGTTGGACGGTTTTGTTTTTAATTTTTACATAAAAGTTATAACGGAATTTGATAAAAACTAAATTAATATTTATTTAAATTGTTTGTTTTCGGTCGTGATCAATAAGTTTATAAATTCATTAAAAAATAATTTATTTTGGTGACTTTTACAATTAATTGCTTTAGTTTTCATTCGTAAGCCTTGCGATTTCGTTAGGTCTTGATAAAAAAATATTATTTTATTAGCAATTTTAAAAATTCAAAACAACTGCAATATTATATTTTATTATTTTATAAAACACGAAAACCCATGCATACGATTACTGCGATTACTGTATTAACTTTAATAATAGTACGATGAACAAAAAAATATTATCCTACCCTATTCCTGTAGAACGGCATGCGATTTTCTTGAGCGGATGGTTCGGACCTAAGGATTAACGAAGTACGTATATTATTGCACGCGTATATGGTAATAGGTTTCTACTGAGGCTTTAAGTCAGTTCAGTGCAGTATTTTAATGACGACCATCTACTCCCCGTGTAATTATTTCTCTGGAGACACGTTTATCGCGATTATCTAGAACTTGGCTTGGTCGTTATAACCCTCAAACTCCTTCGTCGATGGAACCAAGCCAGTGGCAGAAATTTCTCTTGCCTATTCACTCTAACAAAATGTCTACCAAAGTCCTAAATCTGGCTTTAAGTTTGTATTCGTATAGAATGATGGTTATGTGAAATAGCGTGAGGCGCGCGTGTGCTATTTACACACAAACTAATCGCACACACACGCACACAAAAAATGTACTTAAAAAGTCACGGAAGCCGGATGGGATTATTTTTAGTTTAATTAACTAGGGTCCCTTCCACGCACTCGGCCTAGTAATAAACAACAACAACAACAACAACAACGTTATTAAATAAAATATATTATTTTTCTCTTCAAATTACCATTTTATATCACTATTTTAATGATTGATATACGGTATTTATAGATACTAAGTTTTTAGCATTATACATTTATTGTTATACTTAAAACTTGAAATAATCAAATTTATAAGATTATAACATTTTCAAGTTCTTTAGAAATAATATCTACAAACAATATAATACAGCAAGTTCGGCTTTACATTTCGAATTATTTATTTTAGTTAGATTCTTGATTAAAAACTGCTACAGATACTGCACGTGCAATTTTTACTATACAAATTTCACGTGTGATGTGTAGCATATTATTAGAGGTGTACAATACGCACACGTATAGTGTTATTTGCAACTACATTATAATGTTTTGTGGAATTGAATTTCACCGGTACGTCACGTGATATGTGTGCATGTGGTGCGTATATACGCGTCGTTCACATTGATAATTTATAGTGCATAATATAATACTTCCCGTTACGGTTTGATAAACGACCGGCAAAAAAACAGACGGAACGTAATCAAAAGGTACAAGACGAAGAGTGGTTACACGGACAGCGTCACTGTGTGTACAGAAGGGCAGCTGCAACCGCAGAACAAACGAAACTAAAATGATACCGAAATAATGCATTGAAGGTGGAAGATCACATGCATTGCATTTTTCTGTGTTGCGAGTAAATAATAAAAATCGAATTTTATCACCCCGCACACTGCACCGGCCAACAAAGAAAAATATTTCAACCTTTGTGATGCTAAAAAAATAATAATGTTTATTTAGACTTAATTCTAATGTAATTACTTATAGTTCTCATACATTAAAACGTGATAATTTGTCATTGTAATAGAATAATCATTTTGAACTTCGTTTATTTTAATTACAAATTAATACATATAATTTATTCATTTTTAAAAAACTATTAATAAAACAGTAACACAATTGAACGCATAGTAAATATAGTCTACGTATTATATAAAATATTAATTTGAATTTGTTTGTCATATTACTTATATGATATTATTATAATACCTACTGTATTATAAGTAGTTATATTTTAAGAAGTTTATTGATTAAATTCTGTATTTTACAGTTTGTTGGATGCAAAGCTGTTTAATTCTATTTCTTGAATATGATTATTGGTCGCGGTTCGCTTCTATGTAGCACACGGACAAAAGTAATAACCATTTGTTCGGTTATTACGAGGAGGTGTTTGTACGACATCCACCCTTCAAGTCAGATATCGATATTTACTTACCCGTTAATAGGTTTTCGGTATATATTTCACTGCTGAAATCAGGTTGACGCTCACTCCATATGGGAATAACGCATGACGTAGGCATTGTAAAATATGATTGCTCTGCACTGACATTCACGTATTATATTTCCATCTCGTTTTTGAACAAAAGGTTTCAATGTGGCACTCGACCACCGAGTCGAATGTCACATTAATGTCGTTCAGTCTTACGATTCGAACACTTATCAGATACCCCGCGCAACCATTGCATTGACGTGTGCAGGACCTTACTCGAACAAACTTCCTATTGCATTGACCTATTCGTATATCGCAGTTGACACTTTATATTTTTTTTGTTTTACTTGGACACGTGAGACGACGTTTATTATTCTCACAAGTTTCGCCAACATAAATGTTAAAACTGTCAATTGAATTACTAAAGGAAAAAGTTTATTATTAGAGAAAAAAACATTCTTGTCGAGAACATATTATATATATATTGTAAAGTATAAACGAAACACGCGCGTGTTGCTATAATTCAATATAAATACCCATCTAAACACGGCTAAATTAGATTTCCGACTTTTGTTATAAGACGTCCGAGTCTGAACTATATACCGTAAGGCATATACAACTGTAGCTATCTTTTCGACCGATCGTATCAATAAAATTACTCTTAATGAAGTGTTTAGCTGTAATTATAGTTTAAAAAATATATTTGAATAGTTGCGAGTAGGTGAATAAGCTGAATATAATATTATAATATTATAGTAGTATATACATTATACACAAACAAGAAGGCAGAAGCTTTACCATTATTTACATACCTATGTAATAAACTACGGTGTAGTGCTATAATTAAAACAGTAAAAGTGCGTGTACTTGACTATCGGAAGTAAGGGATAATAATATGTCGTCTATTGTTTTTTTTTTGATCGTCATTTAAAATATTAATTATGTTATATACTATTGTATAATAAAATACACGCACTTGCCGACCGTACATATATGTGGGGGGGGGGCGATGGCGAGAAGAGAAGGGTTTGCGTACAGAAATGGCAAAGGGAAATATTTAAGAAACAAATATCACAAGTGAATTAAAATCACCATATTATGTTTACCACGAGAGCGAACGTGAAATATATTATTATATTATTATTTCGTCCGAGAATTCACTAGGGAGTTCATTAAATATTACGGAATAAAATTGCGGCGAACCCGTCTGTTTCTTTTTTTAATACCTGAACAACCACGCTATATACAACAACACAGAATCACAATTTTATAAAGGGTTTTTTTTTTCAAAATATTATATTTCTAGTAGGTAGGTGCACACGCGGGTTCTTTTCAATACGAATTTAACATTTTTTTTTCCGTGTCAATAACCACGCGTAGAGTACAAAAGAAACTCGGCGTACACCGGGTATTGGTTTTTATTTTATACCATATATATTTTAAGATCCGTATAAATTGAAATCGCTGGTGGTAGGTACACGACGCCACACTATGCCTTTATAATATACCACTACCGCTGTAGATCGGTAATAGGGGTTTTTCTTTTTTATTACTCGGAGGTTTCCGCATGCGACTATAATAATAATAATATATATACAGTGCAATATTACCTTTTATCCACGAACGATGGACTTCAAAACGCTATTATTATTATTATTATTATTATTATATTAAAAGACGATCTCGATCAATAGTCAAAGAACTAAAATCATTTTTGAAAAATTGCAGTGACATTAATATTATTATCACAATCATTATTATAATGTCTGTCTGCCTTTATAAACAAACGATTTACAATTGCGTCGTAATTACTTCGTGTTTTTAATGAAATGCACCAACTACAACAATATTATAAACTTTCTACGGATATTCGTTTTTATTATATTTAGTTTAACCGTGTTTCATTTGTTCTGACGCCGAAATAACGATATCATTGTTATTTGTTCCGAGTAATATAAACATTGTACGTTTTTTACGTTAAACAGTTTTTAAAATTAATATCGGACGAATAATTTTTGAAAAGTAATTTCAAAGTGGCGCGCGTGATTGAAGTTTGTCGGAATATTAAAATTGAAATTTAATATAATATGCTACGCGCACTTTGTTAGAACAATACGCGCGTAATAAAGAATAATGAATGTTATTATTTATACTTTGTACTAAGTTTCGAGTGTAACAATAAGAGAAGCGGCTTTGGCTGCAACACGGAAAAAATATTCACTTTGTAAATTAACCGATATTGTGTTCTTAAAATATCAGACAGCGAGCAGAGAATAATACTATAGCAGAGACTCGAGTACACCCATTTTAGATTTTTAGATTTCGAGCGAAGTAGAGGTGATTGGATGTATTGGTTTGACAATAACGTGTCGAAGTGTCTTACGCATAACCCATTAAAATATTTGAAAGATGAACGCTAAACACACATAATATAATATTATCTTCTACAATATATACATTGTAACAAAATATAGATAATACTATACCCGTCGCAAATTCCACAAACATATCAAATAGGTCTTTAAAATAATACAACTTCTCTAACATTATTAAATTATATCTAATTAATATTGACATAAACGTATCAAACTATTTGTATAATAAGTTTTTCTAAAGTACTGAACTTTTATTATAACCATAATGTTAAGATTATTACATTGATTACAATACCTATTCCGTTTCTATTACAATTTTCTTGAAATTTATACTTTATCAAACTGTGAAAAAAAATTGTTGTTGTCTGAGAACTAAATATAATATTATATTACAATATACATTTATAGATAGTTTCACCCGTTTTTGTATATTTTTAAAAAGTATAGATATTTAAGTAATATATTATATATAACAAAAATATATTTTTTTAAATATGGTCTTAAAACATACTTAAGAATTCCAAAAACCAAAAGTTAATTAAATGTATTATGACATGATACAATTATCGTAATGAGAAAAATGAACACAAAATAATAACACGTGCTTATATTATTATGATACTTATTATTACTTATTTTTTGTCAAAAACAATAAAATTGCTATCCGGAACACGAGAAACGAGAAAACCGTGGCAAGGTATGTCATGTACGGCTGGCAATTTACTAGAGACATGCATTTGACGCTGAATTTTGTGGTGAGGAAATCCGAAGCGACGTATGCAACTAATAATCGAAAACGTAAATCATTGTGGTACCGAATCAAAAAAATTGTTAGGCACTTTTATTATGTTGCGTATAGTATCTACATAGTACGCACAAGCCACACTATTCGGGTTAGGATAATATGTATAAAAAACGGAATAGGCATAAAAATGAGCATTTTCATACTCACGACTCGCTTAAAAAATTACAACAGCATAAAAATCTGACGAGAAAGCACAAATATTACTCACGTCTTCAAATTTAATAATAGGTTTTTTCACTTTAATATTTAAGCTAAACACACAAAATTGATCGTACTGAACGAAAATTTGTTATGTTATATGTTTTTAAGACGGGTTTAAAACAACACACGTGGGTATGGCGTTCTCTTAAGTTTATTATATACCATCCAAACAAATATACAATCGACAACAATAATATAAAATTATTGTTAAAGATTATAGCATGTGCTATAAATAACAATATTTATTGCATAGTATATTATTATATTGTGTGTTTTATAAATATTATATAATATTTATAAAACACACAATATAAATTAATATCAATGTTATTGATTATCACAAATAAATATTTTCGTTAAGTTATTTAGTATTGGTTTTTATTTGATATATTATTAATAAATTCCAAAATTGTGAAAATTATATGACTGTATTTTTGGACTTTTTTCGAACATGGTTAATTGTATCTGATTGATATCTACGAGTTAATTTGAATATATTTGTTAGTTTTGGAATAAATATCTAAAGAACAAAATTTGATGTTTATGGTCAAAAAAAATAATTCTGTGAGTTAATTTATTTTATTAACTTAATTTTTTTTTGAAGTAATTCTAAATATTAATTTATTCAGGTTTTAAATCCCAAAACCCGAGTTTATTTTGGTTTTTTTGTAATAGTATGTCAAATTTATCTTTTTTTTATATATATTTTAACACCTGTATACATGATACTACCTTAACTGTACAAATTGAAACTATAAAATACAACACAAAACAAAAGCCATTAATATTTTTTGAAGAAATTTAAAATTATTAAAATTATGGTTACTTATCGGTGATAACTTACTACATTTAATGAGTTTTCAAATTATTAAAACACTAATAAATATCTTCATAAGTTATTATTTAAATTTTTACATAGCCGTATGATAATAGTACATCATAAAATAATATTAGGTCTTATCGCAGAAGGACAATATAACATTATCCTACTCTAAAATAAAACGAGTGGTAAATTGTGTGACATCATTTTTTATTTTTTTTCGACGCCTATCGATAACTTTTTTTTAAAATATTTATTATCCGTATAAAGTAAATATAATAAATAATATATTTAATAAAGATACAAAAATAAATAAATAATACTAGAACGAAGTTAGTGCCCACTGATACTACTTCAAACCAATAACTCGAATAAAAAAAAACCTGTTTTTCTCGATAAAAGGTATTATTTTATTATTACTCACGTACCAACTGCGGCAATGATTGCGATATTATTAGGTAGGTAATGGCGTAGTAATGCGTATAGTAGTTTGCGCATGATTCGTCTGGTATATATATTCGCACAAATAAACCGCGAATGCGAGCTAGTCGGACGCATTGCGTAAACCCGAACGCAATATAAATAATAATAGATCAAAATATTCGATTTATATTCAACGTTTAATGACTTATCGTGTAATACACGATAACGAACGGATTTTCCCGTGAACTGTACACTATATTGAGTATAAATAACTTTGTGGTTTTATTATTATTTATGATGTTTTAGAAACGCGTTGGAATTTTAAAAATATATTTAATAACATGTATACAAACTGTACATTAAAAAAAAATGAGAAATTCTCCTCGTTACCATCGGAAAAAATTGGCTACAAAAGGCTATCATAATATCTCTCCGTGTAATAGTGATCTGACTCGTCGGTACTTTTTCATAAAGGACGATAATATAAACGCTACCGTGATGCCATTTCCAGGAAATAAAATCGTACTATACGTCAAAACCTGCAAATGTTTTATGAATAATGCGACAATCATATTAAAATATATCATACTGATAAAATGTATTATACTATTGTGCGTCACATGTGCAGCTGTGCTATGCAGCGGGAGAGAAAATAATTGTTCGCTAAATCTATTCCATTAAATACGTATACATTACAGAGACGAATAACGTGCCAGTCAAATATTATTATATAGGCCTGTTATAAAAAATGGCCTGTTTAAAAAGAAGAAAATATGTTTTATTATCTATTAAAAGAAAAAAAGTACAGTCGTTTTATAGTGTGATATATTATTTGATACAATTCATATTTTTGTACTTTTATGATACTTTGATGTACTTTTGGTATATCAATTATTATAATATAGCTAAAATAATCCCTTTAAATATAGCCTATCTACAATGTATTATGATCAGAAAATGATTATTGAAATTTTAAATACACTTGACAAAATAACAAGACAAGTATCATAATATTAATATTATACATATTATTATATTTTATTAGTTACTGTAAAACAAACACAGGACAACTGTGTACCCAAATTGACTATCCGTAGCGCCGTGTGATCATACTGGTTTTTTTTAAATATGCCATAATATTATAATACTATTAGCATATTATTTTATCCACAAAAATGATTTCAAACAAGTGTTAACAAGTAGTATGAGAGTATTTAAATATATTAGTTGTTTCCTTGACTTTCGAAATGTAGTCGATTTTTATAAAAATTAATTAAGCATTTTTTCATTGATTAAAATGTTTTTAGTGCTATAATATTATTTTAAAGCTACGAAGATAATATTTATAGAAGATGAAAAATAATTAAACTCTAAAAGCATTAACGAACTAATACAAAAATAAATTAAATAATCAATTTATTTCATAAAAAAAAAATAAGTATAGATACTATTAGTCCTCTTTACTAGCTTATTTTGCAGATTATAAATTATAATTGTTTATATTTTACAATTTATTACAATAATATAGTTAAATCATGATCATATTTATTAATTAATATAATAATTTTTATATTTACATCAATCATCATGATAAATATCACGTTTCACGAAGAAAATAAGCAAATCCTCGTGTAAACACGTTAAGACGCTTACGTGTTTATCAAAACAACAACTATTAACTAGTGCCCAAATTGTTCATAAAGACAGGTTTTCCGTAATGTCATTTATACTATTATGTTCATTATATAGCGTTCCGTTATTTTACTTTTTCATAATATTCATGTGTTATATAGCTACGTTATATGCGCCAAGTCGTGTCAGCCAAATTTATGTTAGCAATTATACATGAAACCCCTTTAAAACGTAACAGTTTCACCCTCTTACAATAATAATAATATATTA
Organism: Rhopalosiphum padi; assembly: GCF_020882245.1. Lineage (NCBI taxonomy): Eukaryota > Metazoa > Arthropoda > Insecta > Hemiptera > Aphididae > Rhopalosiphum > Rhopalosiphum padi. The sequence goes on from NC_083598.1 coordinate 56,246,466, forward strand.
ACGTGTTCACAGTGTGCAAATCGTGAACGAGTCCAATTATGGTAACTCGGTATTAATCATTCTCGGGGAAAACATTTTTGGTAAGTATTATTAGTCAAATACACGCACGCGGGACTCGAGATTTTGTATTTTTACATAGGTAGGTATACTATATATTATTGTATTTAAATGCATTGCTGGTGACATGTAATTATTTATGTGAATACATTCTTTAAATGATTGTCTCAAACCCCGAAGTGATTTAAATCAATTTATAGAGTGGTTTACTTTGAGCGTTAATGCCTGATACAGATAATATTTATACTTCTGTGTTCGATATTTTGGTACCGTTTGGGGGTTCACAGTGTTCACACAACTATTGGTCGTATATAAATGTATAATAATATATAAAATTTGTTATAAACTAGTAACTATATCAGGTTAACCGCTATGTTATTTTACGATATATTTCCTAGAGGGAAGCTACATGTACCAGTTTTGGTACACTCCTATTTTGCCAATAAGTTTTTGTATACTATAATTGGAACACTGTAGTCTTTATCAAAAAGTGTCATGTAAATACTATTTGAACACGGGAAAATATTTCGTAGCCCACTAGGCAAACAAATTCATTAATTTCTTTACAAAAAACATAACTTATAATCGAATATTAAACTAAAATAAAAATATTCGTTTTCATAAAGTTTTAGGTTAGTATATTATTCACTTTTTTGTATTAGCTTAAATGTCAAATGACATCGATGTACCAAAAATAGTACACATAGCAGTTAACTTACTATTAATAAATTGATAACCATACTTATAGAATAGATATTCTATTCATATTTTGAGTTACCCTAAAACTAAATAATACATTTAAATATAATTATTATATAACATACTAGAAAACATATTATACCTAAAAATAAGTGGATTTATTTTAAATCAGTAAAAAAACTATAATATGTGTCTCAATCTAAATTGCATAATTAAAGTATTTTTTTGTGTAGTGATGTAGCTTACCGTGGTGTGTTACACAGTGGTAGATGCAAAAATTCATCAAGGGAGGGGGTGATTAAAATGTATTTATCAAATATTATTCATACTTAATAACATACTTTTTAATATCACAATTTTTAATTGATTCTTACAAACTGATATCAATGACAACATTTTTATACTTTTTATATTACATTAATTTTACAAACGGGGTACAGCAAAAATAATATAACGAGTTCAAAGGGAGGATATTTATCCTATTACCCCTCCCTTGAATCCGCCACTGGTGATATACCAACACCAAAAGTGATTTAAATCAATGTAATATAATTTCCAATGGCGATTTCTTCAGTTTCCTGGGTATCTATTTGAAACTCGTTACCCAATGGCCAAACACACGGCTTTTTCACTTATTACTAGACAGCGTATATTTGCTGGCACCCTTTATTGACCATAGGTGTACTATACGATTAAAATGTTAAAATAGATTACCGACTGATGCAGTTAATTCCCAACCCTACTGTCCTAAATCAATTTCACAGTAATTGCCACTCGTAATACTACGTCGTACTTGCATTTTTATTATTTTATTTTTTAATCAATATAATATCATGTTCTACCAACTATAGAGATAATTTTATCTTTCTTCGAAGAATAATAATTGCTGCTTCATCTTTAATATTTCTTGTTGTATTATCTGTCATTCAACTTTATTGTTTTGTTATTAGTGTACATTATAATTACTCTGCTAAAATATTTATATTTGTAAATATAATCCAATTACCTACAACTGAATATTTAATCATCACACATCACAAAATTATCGAAAAGTTCAACATGTAAATATTAATGATAAATTATCTTATCCGTTTAGTGATAAACTCAAACACGGATAAACTAATACCGAATTATTAAATAAAAATAACGTATAAATGAATAAGAAAATGTAAACATAATTTCGCATATTGCGTGATTGAAAAACAAAAATTATAATAAAACTGATTGCGAGTAGCTTGTTTTATATTACTGTGTACTTATATATACGACGCACGAAAGCCCATTTCAATGTCACCTTATTTAATTTTTTGGTTGAAAAGTACATAAACATATATATATATAGGTAAATGCAAACGTATAATATGTTTAATTCGTTCTGTGCGGATATACGTCATGCCTGGTGTATTTGTATCACTGCATAAAAATTCTGAATTTAACGCATAAATGAGTAAAATAATTAAATTAATAGCTTTCTATAATAACAAAGGACACATTATGCGTTTTGGACTCAAAATAATAAAACAATTAATATAAATGCAAATAGACATAATGTATATATGTATAATGGTACCTATATTATAGTGAAACCAAGTGAGTTCCAATTCATAATAATAATAATAATTACATATTAAATATAGTCATCTGAAAATACCTTTTGGTATAGACCATTATTGATTTAATCATATTTTATAATCAACGATATTATATACGTACGTACATGTCATAATGGAAACCCAATCGTTCTAATATTTTATCGATTTTATCCGACACTTTATACATCGAAACCTAACTACTCGGTGTCCGCGACCGTCAAATAATAACACACTGCGATGATGTCCCCCGAAAAGGGATAGCGATGCCGGTGAGATATTGGACGCATTGACCCCCACTCCCGATGCGTGAGTGAATGATGGACACGTCCCCTTCGTTGTTAAACAAATATTTGAAAAAAGGGTACAAAAAAAGAAAACGGTTTTCTGAGGTAGGGCCGCGGCTGCGTCCTACAAAGGATCGTATTATATTATCGTTCGTTCGCGCTGCGTAAAAACAACATAATAATAATATAATATAATAATATAGTTTATCCGGGTAGACGCAAAACCGAAAAACAAAGAAAAATATTATAGAAAAATAGAAAGGAAAAAAATGAGCCGCAAACGACGAAACAATATACGGCGCGTCCGTGTGTGCCGTGACTATACTAAAAACGCGTTATACATATATTATATCAAACCGATGGCGGGGTGGTCCGCGCGGGGACCGGTAGGAATATATAGCTAACCAAACAGCGGCGGCCTGTGTAAATGTGAGCGCCTGTGTATGCGTGTGTGTCTGTGTGTCTGTGTGTGTGGCAGCTAGTGCTCGTTGTTTTATCGATTAGAAAGACTTTTGTGCGTGCTGCGTGGTCGTGGTGAGGTGGTGACGAGGGTCGGTCGTCAGGTCGAGGAAGGAATCAGTGGCGTTTTGTAGGATCGTAATCGCTGGGGCTTACCGTTCAAACACCTGAGACACGCCGAAATTACACGGACTATACGCAACGACGACGACAATAGTTGTTATAACAATTATTATTATGCTCCTCAAATCGATTAAAAAAAAAAAAACCTCTTCGACCGTTTTCCGGTTCCGATTGTCGATGGAATTACAGCACCGGAAACGTGTTTCTACACAAATCTGTGTGTGTGTGTGTGTGTGTGCGTGTGTGGTGTTAGATGTTACATAAACACCAACTATATGGTCACATTTATATAAACTGATTGAAAAAGCGCCGTTTCTACGTATTCGTTTTTAAGTTTTACCCTTTCGGTTTCTTTTAAACTCCCACCACGTTCTGACCCTTGTGAAATCCTAAACGTGTGATATATCACACATACTTTACACGTGGAACACTTTTTGTTTCACTTTTCCGTATTTCTATTCAAGAATAACGTACTATATACGCGTATAAAATGCATAATATATTTTATTCATATAATAATGCAGTTGTCACTCAGTCAGCTACGACTCTTGTCGCTTTCATCGTAGTTATTATAACTAATGATGATTTTATTAATCTAATAATTATAATCTTCAATAGTAGGAAAACTAGCTCTAATTTTAGCTATTCTATTTAAAATTGCATGATGCACGGTACGAGTATGTTAAATTATACGCTAATATGTATTTATAATTGTATACTAATATACATTATTTGTTATATTTTTAAAATCACAATAAAAATCACTGATAAGTTATAACTAGCTTAAAACCAATTGGAAAAAACAAAATATTTTGTATGTGTATTAGAATTATTAGATAATATATGATATAAAATAGAAATGCGTTATATATTAATCGTTTTATATTCATACATTATATTATATTTCTTTGTATGTTATTTTTGTGATAATCTTATTTATTTCCTATTGTAAATTGTAAAATATATCGAAAACAAGGTAGCAGCTACCGGTTGATTAGTAGCGAAATATGGATGTTGCGTTTGTGCGCTATTAATATTAAAAGTAACATATGATACCCATCACCACTAATACAATGTTTTAATGGCATCGAATTAATTAAATATACGTCCATCGTTATTTCATATATCATGTAATTAATAATATAGCCTAAATAAATATTTCATTTACCCACAACAATCAGTATTTGTCATTTTATCATAGACTGATTGAAATGAGCTCATTTTTTACATATTATCACATATTAATATGTTATTGGAGTTGATTGAGTCATATATTATTATATTATTTTGATATTTTATTAAATTATTATACATTTATTATATTTTACTCATTCTGTATAAAAATAAAAAGGTTGGTATCATGTTTATAGTGTATTTTTCCTTACCTTGTTTGTAATTATTGTACTAACTATTAATAGGCATTTAATTTAAATACGCATTCATTTTTAAGTTATTAAAAATTAATAAAAATTGGATATTAGATATACTTGTTAATCGTTACTATAAACTATTATATGGTTTTTATTTAAAAACAAACGTAAAATACATAAAATGAATACAATTTGTGAAACAAAATCACTCAACATTTATGGTTTTAGATTCAATTTATGTTACCCATCCTTTGATAATATAAAAAGACATTATATTCGTGCAGTGTTAAAATATTTATATTTATTTATGTTTTATAAGTGTGTATAGAGAGTATTTAATAACATACAAAAATGTTCAGAAAAATAAATGTAATAATTAAATGCATAAAACTAAAAGTAAAAATTCATAATATAATAATAATAATAATACACAATATTGTAGTTTTAATAATATCATTTATAAAACGTTTTGTTAATATTAATTGTACATATACATATAATTTTTATAAAACAGTGAATAATTCCCATCATGCATTGTTATTAAATAATATATATTTTAATTACACGCAAAGCTTTGAATACGATAAATACTTGGAATCGTTCGAAAGATAATATTATTGCTATGTAAAATTTTAATTTACAATGTTTGAAAATAAAAAAAAAGTGATCGCATGATTGGAATAAACATCGAATAAAAATCAATAAGGTACCTTACAGTTTATAGGTATAATGGCAATATGATAGGTACGGATTGAAGCAGCGGCGGAGTATCTTACGAACGGAATTACGGTAGCATACGGCGGTATAGGTCAGAGGCCAGCTCGACTATAATAGTCGTATACACACGCCGAGTCAAAACATACAGAGCGGTGGCCTTGGCGGATTTTTTTATTAACTCCATAACAATATAATATTGACTATGATTGGGTTATACGGAGAGAACGCTGTAAGCCTGTAACACACTCTGTATGATGTATTATATAGGTAGGTACGCGGATTGAATACACAGCGCGTATACCGGACAACCGTGAGATTCGATTGAATCAGTTAACGTATATTGTATGCACACTGGCGTGTCGTCTAACAGAACGTCTATATTATTATATAGGTCCGATGAGATTTTCACTTCGGCGCGTTCGACGAGACTTATCGGTGGACCGTGTTGCAGATGTTCAATCGCACCGGTCAAAAATCAATATGTAATATAGATTAGATTTTAATGTTAAAATAATTAATGTATCAATAAACGTATTTTTTTTTTTTTTTAATCAATTTATACACAAACCTTATGTTTGAAAATGAAATTCGCAGTATGTACACGAGTAACCTATCGTTATTGAATAAAACAAAAATTATAAACATAAATTTATTTTTTAAGTTGTACGCGCCTGTTGCCATCATTATTTACTCGCTGTACCCCGACGGCTGCAGATAACCCCACCGCATACTTACAAACGAAAAAATATAATATATATATATATATATTTGATTTGATTTTGAACAACGGACATAATAGAAACGGTTTTGTTTAGGAAGACTGTTTTAACAATATAATAATATCTGGACACGATCTTACCGATATTAATATCTTATATTAGAGGCGATTTACAGAAGCTAACTACCCTCGGCCCAGCGGCGGCGGCGCTTACGAAGCAACTGCTCACGAACTCCCTTGCGCGTTTCCATAGAGATTTCCGGACGGGTCGCTCGCTGGCCGAATAATCCAAGACTACGCGACGCCTCGGCGGTCGAGTTGGCGGCGTCGGCGGCGTCGGCGGCTGTTGACTCGGCGGCGGCGGTCGACGCGGTGGTGTCCGCGCTGGTCGATCTGCCGGACGACAGCAAGGCGGTTGGCCGTACTGAATCGGCTGCAAAAGATCGGCGTCCCGCAGCAGTGGCGTCATCGACGCGGACGACCAGTCGTATCTGTCCAACAGTCGGTCGATCGGTCTCACCTTGGATTGCGGTACGGCCAAGTCGAGTATGTCGACGACGTTGTTGTTGTATTTGTTCTTCATCTTGCAGTTGTTGTTGGAACCCTTACCGATTTGGTCTGACTTGGCAATTTCGATTTTGACTTCCACCACCATCCACGAGTGGGGGAAAAAAACGTTTCGCGTCCAGTAAACTGTATATTAACAAAATATTGTAACGATTGTGAGTATATTTTACTGGTGACTTCGACTAATCCGCACCGATCTGTTTATAACTCACGAGAACGAATTGAATGTAAAACGAATAATGCTTAGCAAAAATATAATATTTATGATTATTTATTGGCAATTGACGAGACTACGAAATTATAATATTATGACGTTTCGTCCGTACCGCCAAGTCCGTGCGCTGCTGTCGGTCGGAGCGAAACAATAATAATGTAATATACAACTAGTGCGCGGCGGAGCGTCTTCAGCTCTCTTCGCACACAACGGAAATGTTCCCAAATGTCAGTCTTAAGCCAATAAACGTATATTATAAATGTTATCGCGATAATTAATGTGGCAATTATTTTATCACGGAGAAATAATGAAAATCGATTTTTTTTTTCTTATATAGTTTTCGTTTTCGTTTCCGTTGTAGATAACTTCTGAGAAGAGATAACTATTTTGATAATTTATTAGTTTGACAGCAGATTATCAATATAATATTTTATCTGGTACGAATTTAATACTGCTACAAAAGACGGCAACAAAAATTACATTAAATTGTCTTCGGTAATCAAAATTGCTAGTTATAATGGTTTTTTAAACATTATTCTTGTTGTGTTATAAATTAAAATGTTATTGTTATTATACTGATCAATAATGACAGAGTGTGCTAGCCATTAGAAAGAATGAATAAGTCGAGATATTTAATTCAAATTTGTTATTGTCACGAAAAGAATAAAAATCAATAAATTAATATAATATCATTGGTTTCAAATATCCTATGTTGTAAATAATAAATAAATGTTAAAACGATTATAGTAATGTAGCAATATTGGAGGAAAAATTAATATCTATTTGTCTAATGTAGTTTAGTTTTCGTTTAAGTTAGCTATAACTTAAAAATGATTACTATTATGACAATGGTTTGATAGAATATTATTAATTTTTTTTTATTTTAAAAATAAATTATCAAATGATTTTTAAATTATTAAGGTATTTTATTTTCAATAAAATACACATATTAGTAAAAAATAAAGGGAACGGATATATTAATCCATTAAATTTATTAAAGAAAAAAAATAGTAGAAAAAATACGATAAATATAATATGTCTATACTGGTTTCCTTATTTTTCTTATTTTTATACCCAATTAAAAATATCAAAATTATATATTTTTTTTACTTGTTTTTTAAGTATTGTGTTTTGAATTGTTATTATTTTATTTTAAAACTGTATAAAATATTTATTGTTTTCCTATTTGTGATAACATTTAATGGCAACCAAAATAAATAAAAGTTCAAAAATAGAATATGAAATTTAAATTGACAATTTAAAACCAATGGAGATTGATAATTTAATATGATAAAATCAAAAATGTCGGTGGTTTAGTATATTTATTAAAATTAACTGATAAAGACTACTGCAAAATGTCAGAGTCATTAAAAACAACACAATCTTTAAGTGTATGAAGATCTATTATGGACCATTTATAAATAATAATAATTAAAAACCAATTATTAATGGTGAGATAAATAATAATATATTTTCATGATAATTTAAAGGGTGCTTACAAAAAATATATAACCTCAAAACGAAACATCCATAATTTATATACGTATTTGGTGTTTATGATTTATTCGTCAACGATAAATAAATAAATAAACTTTACTTAAATATTTAACAACTATTATGTAGCTAACAATGTTTGATAAAAAAAAAACACACCAGGTTAGGTCGTTAGGTGTAGCATGATATACGAAACATAAATTCAAAAATTACACCATACTGTGATTAAGTAATACAATGCGAGTTGCAGATTAGATTAGCGATAACTTATTAATTATTATAGTAATATTGTACCATGTTTATACGTTAAATTCTATTGCCTATGTTGAGCCCCTTAAAACATTGACAAGCATCGTTTGGACAAACGTAGGTATGTAAAAGATAAAAATTACATCAAAAATGCTAATTATAAAATGTAAATTAATGTAATTTCGATTATTTAAAAATGTAATACTATAACCATTTAGACTAACATTGTTTAAACTTGATGATTTATCTGTGTATAAGTTTATAAAAAAATGTTATAAAATATCATCAATATACATTTATTTTTACACGTTTATAAAAAGAAATAAACAAAATTAAAAACTATATATCCACTGCAATTCACCGTGAACTTATTGCATAAAATTTTATATTTCCTCGTACCAATTTTAAAGTTTATTATAGGTTATGGCCTTTGAGTAATAAGTAATGAGTGGCAAATAGAAATAAAATGTTTAATACTTAAAAGAAAGAAACACTGGTAAGTACGTCGTTGAAATACACGATTACCGTTGGCCCCACAAAGGCCTCCTGGGAAATGATTTTCGTGTCAGAATTTAGAAACGTTACATCAGAGAAGTACAATAATTATTATATGGGACATGCCGTAAACAAACGAGTAATAAGTACGGAAAATATCATAAATAGATTAAATGTTCTGTGACAGCCGTCACAGAAGACAGAACGACTGGTGTAACGATGAAATTGATCCACCAATAATGCCTTGTTAGCATACAGTGTACACGAATAAATAATAATATTATAGAGCTGGTTGGGAGTTAATGGATTGCATGATATTGATATACTTACACATTTTCTTGCAGTGGATTTTTTTTTTACTGACAGTGGTTTTTATATAAACCCATCCACTTTAAGATACAATTTGAAATTCAAAACTATTATGTATTTAAAAAAATAAATTGTGTATAAACTGTACGGCATGCTCTGAACAATAGAAAGTTTCAATTATTTCAGATTATGACTGCAAATTATATGTTTAACTGCAATACTTATCGGATTATTATGTCCAATGTATACATTAATGCAACAATTGAAAATCGATTTATTTGTGACAAACACCGACTTATTACAGCTGATTATTTCTACGTAAATGCTATTTGTTGTACAACGATGTAACTAAAACATTATCTAGCATTCTAGTTTAAGATGAAAGATAGCTATAATATTAATTATTATCTAAAAATAGCTAATAATTAATAGATAATCACTACTTATCTAGTTAAAAAATTATAATATTGTTATAATAAATTTACATTAACTTTTGTGTTGTTAAATAAACTATATAGTTTTATTCCAAAATTACTATTGAATTAATGTTTTAAAATACATTATACTATATTGAAATATCAATTTATGCTTTTTATTTTAGTTGTGAGAGTCGTTACTTTTATTAGTAACTATAAACATAATTATTCAGCTGTAATAATTTTCATACTAGAAAATAATAAAAAAGACTATTTTTGCACTCCAAGATATGCATGTGAAACCCATAAAATTATACTATTGTAAAATGATAACTCTTATAAATTGTTAAGTACAAATCTTTAGAGATAATATTATATAATATGGAATTTTATTATTTATTTTATTGTCTTATATCTATAAATAATTTTAATCATATTAAAAAAAAAATGACTAACCGTGAGTAGAAGTAGTTACTTTTAAATAATTATGCAACCGATATTTTAAATAAAACAATGACAATATTATTTCTTTTTATTACTGCAAACGTAAGTATCATTAAAAATAAGAAATACGAAAAAAATATTTACAGCAATAAAACTGTGTAAAACCACAGGAAAACCAAAAATACTGTAGGTAAATAAAAAATGTTTATTTTATATTATTTATATTATGACCTACAAAACTTAAATATGATAATTATGTAAAATTAAATAAAGTATTTAAACAACAATTCTATTGATTATAAACAAATCATTTAAACGTGAAAACCGGAAAATACATAGAAATATTTTTATCATACAAATCAATATGTACGCTGTAAACGAAATTTGATTCCAAGTTAAATATGATGAAAAATTTCAACGTGGTAAACGGAACTATAGGACGCAATGAATACGACTTAACTTTTCACAATTATTAGACAATGTATAGAATACCAATAATACCGTATAATAAATTAAATATATTGTTTATGGTTATTTTACTCTTATAGCATATACGGCTGTTAGCGATACAGTCAGCCTGTTTTCATACCACAAATTACATTTTGTGTATAAAATAACCATTTAAAAGGTTTTTAAGAACATATTTTTTCTGTGTATCCATCAACCATCATCTAGCTGCTGCACATTTCCGGTGTCTGGGGCATTTTCCTTCAAGGTTTTGCCATAATGACAAAATATCTTGTCACTTAAGAAGGTTTTATGACTACGAGTTCCAAAGACTGCATCATTTGATCCGACACGAAAATCTTATTTGTTTTTTTCCCAATCCACCGTGCAGTCTACATCAGCAGAATTTCGAGGCGATGCAATGCAATAATAATATGAGAACGGAAGAAACTAATTGATCTCGTTGTACAACTATTAAAATTGATATCATGTTTCTTTATAATTATATTAATAAACAACATAGTTGATTTTTTTTTTTTACGGTAAATGATCAATAAACAGTCCAACGTTAATTATTCATTCTACTGAATTCTATAGAAATATTGAAATAAGACACGACAATGACCGCCGACGATGACACATCTTTCCTAGTATTTTGACAATTATGTAAATGCTACGAGATCGTACTCAATAGAAACAGCTAGTGGGGCTATGATTAACGATAACATTTTTTTTTCGTTTTTATTATAATCAATTACAATACAATTATTGTTATTACATTCACGTTTATTTTTTTCTTTGTACATTTTATTTTAAATCTCTTATCCATCTCATCTAAAGTTGTTGCTGATTATAATTAAACGGCATTTTCATCATATGATTTATACAAACTCTATACCATACACTAACACTATATAGTATAAAGGCACGGATATTATAAGGTTAAAATGTATATAAATTCAAACCGAAGATGTTGTGTAGGTAGTTAATATTCACGTAGTTTAACTACCTACATAAACGAATTACTATTATGTTCTAAATTTTGTTATTTAGCTCAAACATTAGTGAAACTATGCAATTCATAACTTTCAAATTAGGTAGATATATGTTTTACAAAACATTATATGAATACAGAACATTTATTTATCTAAAATGGTAGTTATGATTACATGTATCTAAGTTAATTTATCAGATAACTTTTTTTTAACTATCAATCACATGTCTATATAGATAAGATAATAATATACAATGTTATTTATTATTTATCTAAATAAATTATCTCACGTCGATAATTTCATATTATTATTACTATTATACGTAATATTATATCTACTCGAATTCAATCGGCAGTATAGGAGACGGCAACATCGTTGCATCGCACATCGTTTGTATAATATCGTGTGCACACCCGTGGTAAGTATAGTAATACAATAAATCAAAATAATAAAACCAAAATAAAAATAAAACCGCGCGGGGTCCGTCGAAAACCGCAGCGCTTTTGATGATGACTATAATAATAATAATATAATAATAAGGCATTAATGGTCGCGCGTAGTGCTCTTTACCTACAAAATATATAAATTGATTTACCACCCGTTCCTTTGATGTGACCGGCGGCGCTCGGGGAACGACACAAACGCACAACGCGTATAATGGGACTTAATGGATTGTACCTATGCACATCACGATGTTATAATATTATACGCATTTATATAATATATACATAGGTATCTACTAGTAATTTTCACCTTTGAACGGCAGCCGACGCGACACGTATTCTCGCGCGACGGTGCAAGGAATAACGATAATAGTAGTAATAATAATATAATATAATAATATAAATTAATAATGCGTATTTTACATTAATATATTTGACTGTAAACGCGTGAAATATTGTATATTAGGTGCTATACATCACGTCGTGTAATTTTTTTTCTCGAAAAATGAGTTTTCTTTATTTTGTCTTCTTTTTATATAATAATAATACGATACTACTTTTATCATCAGACGATAAATTACGATTCAAATTACGCACCGTCTTCGTCGTCGTCTTTGGGACGGGCGCGCCCAAAAAATATATTATTACGAGGGCCGTGGCCGTGCGTTTCCTTTCAACGCGAACCGTATTTTTCTCGGCCGCGCGCCCGCCCGACCCCCTCGCGACTTTTTAATTTCTCGTGGTTTTTTTATTATTTCCAAAACGCTGGTGGAGGCCGTTCAACACGTTTTTATTATTACATAGTTTATAGTGTGGCTCCAACGTTTAATAATTAATATTACACTTTGCCGACGCCGCTGAAGACAAGACGCGTGCGGTGAACAGCGCGCCGAAATAATATATTATTATTATTATTATTACACGAACGGGGGGAAAAAAATGGCACCGAAAACAAAACGGTGAAACGCGTGTTTAAAGCGTAAGTTATATTATGCACATAATGGTTATATATGTGTATAAATTAAGTATATATAGCGGTTGCCAGTGCAGCCGCGTAGAGTCGCTGGGAAATCTGTTTTTCGTTCATTCATCAGCCGTTTGTGTGTGTATAGTATGAACGCGTGAAACAACGGCGAACAATACAATGACGACGGGCGCGAGGCGGTTATAATGAAAAATTAACTTTTGAACTTTTGCACGAACGAAATGGGGCGATAAATAAATGCGGCTATGGTTAATGTGTGTATGTGTGTGTGTGAGGGGTTGGGGAGAATGATTCTCAATATAATAATATAGTATAAAACGGGCTTAAGAGATTATGGAATGAAAACAGTAAAAACCACACACAAATCGTGTATGGCGTTTTCACAAACTTTTTCGTATTTATATTGTTCCATATATTATAATTATATTAATTATATTAATAATTCAAATAACAGTGTCTTTGCCGATGATCGAACAATTTTAGAGTGTTTCTTCTCTAAGCTCAAGACCATAATATGTATACATGTACTATGAAAAATTATATTATTATGTACGATAGTACCTACATTTTCTTCTTTTATAAAATTAAAAAATATTTTGTCCAAACAGAATACCGATATAACGAATTGTTTGCAAAGTAATAATATGTTTTAATATTTCTATTGTATTTTTAATATGAATTTATGTTTCAGAAATACGTGGGTATACTCGTATATAGTCGTATCCATTATATGCAATTTAAAGTTATTAGTTTGTTACTACGACAATTTAATCCTATAAATAATTAACCAAACATAAAGCCCATTTTAGCCCAATAAAATAACACTTATTATACCTAACTGAGTATTGTTTTATTTGTTAGGACATTGAACTTTGACTTACAAACAACGTGTTGATGACCAGAAAAGTATAAGTACGGCAATTAACAATAAATCAAAACAGTATAATAAATTAAACAAACAATTTAATTTTAGCAAATTTTATTATTATGTAACCTAACCTATATAATATATAAATACATAATATGCACATTTTTATGAAAAGTTTGAAATATGCAATGAAAAAACTTTCTTGCGCATACCAGAACGCTCTTATTTTAAAATAGCATATTATATCGTACATCCGGTCGTAAATCAAAACAAGAAAACTAGTACTAGAAATTCCTTTAAATTCTACAAATGTCTGAAGAGTGTTCACATTGGCTATAAACCACGTATATAACTATACTGTTGTTCGTCTCAACTGCTGCAGCCAGAAGAGACGGAATTACAAAACTGCGCTGCAGCGTTGTGTTCGTGTACTTTTTTGGTCTCTCCGCGCCGCGCTATAATTAGTACGATTTATTATGTACGTATATAATAATATATTCGCCATTCTAGTATCTGGGTTCCAATAGCGAAATGTCGAAATGTATTACTGTACAATGTACATATTGTATACGAATAGAAAATAAAGCGTTCAAATTATGCGCTATAACTGTTCACGTATATCACAATGCTCGCATAATTTTACTACAGATTTTAATTAAGTTTTTTTTTCTAAAGCGGATAGCATCGTAAGTCATAACATACTACAGTATTTACGATTACTATTATCGTGGAGTATATAAATAATTCTATAGATAAAATCTCCGTGAAAAATGTCTACGACGCTCGATTTAGATACAGAATCGGAATAACCACGATAATGTAATCTTATAATGTTACCATACATTATCATATAGTCTTGTATTTTATAGTAAGAGCATAAATTATATTGTGATCTATGTGGAAAAAAAGGGTCAGTCGTGATATTATAATGATTTTGTATCCCATACGAACGTATACAACTTTTGCGGAGTTTGCCTCATTATAGAATTGTTTGTGCCCAACGACATTACGATGTCTACGCAATCACATAAACATAATATTGGTTGAATTAAATTTTTATTGTTTATAACTTAAAGTTTACAAATTTAAAGCAATGTGAATAGTATGTGAGTGCGTGTATAAGACATAATGAAACATAATAAGTAGTATTATATTATTTATATTAAATATACCCATTGTCGAGAATGTTAATGTTATGTATTATTCTAAAATATATTAATAATGACTATTTGATAAAATTGTCACAGACATTGAAAATACATTATAGTCTATAGAGAAATAAATGTTAGTTAGATAATATGATAAATTAAAACTTATACAATTATAACGTATATATAAATACATGACAATACGATAGTGCAACATTTTTTCTAATTATTTTGTTATACGAGTGCATAATATATACAAAGCGATTCACTAAGAATGTCCACCGTCCATTTTTTCATTGTAGCATGATTTTATTTAAATTCAAATTCTAGAATTTTTAAATAAACTTGAAGACCATATTTTATAATTCTTGAGATTTTCCCTGTTACTTAAAGAGTGTCCTGCGGCGATACAAACTTCTATTTTTTAAATGAAATGCATTTTTTTATTTACTGTAAACTTTTTGTTGGTGATTTTTTAAAAAATGTATTATTTAAATATATATATATATATATATATAATAACCTAAGTAAACAGAAATAAGCAATTAAAAAAATATTTGTTCAAATTTGGTTTTGATACATCAACATTTCCAAAAAAATTATCTACTCAATAGTTAACTATTTAAAAAGAGAGTTGTCATTTGAACAAAAAATGTTGTATCTCCACGGGACACACCTTAAATAATTCAAATTTAGAACTAAGAAGTACGGTCTTTAAGTATATTTAAAAATTGCAAAAATCAGATTTTGAATAACTTTGATATCGAAGAAAAAAACTGACTAAATATACTTGGTGAATCACTCTGTATATATATAATATATATGTAACTATGTTAGAGAGTTTTTGCGCTCACAATACGATGTTAATACCAGGAATTTCCTATCTGTTTTATAAAAGCTGAAATCAACAATAAATACGAACAAAAGGTTTAATAAAATATAAACTCACTTAAGAATGGCTATATATTTTTAAAACCCCCATAAAATTGGCAGCGTGTCTATAAGTTAAGATAGACACATATAATATGAAACATGATATCCAATACATTTATTGTTAATTTGTTGGGCACTTTTGGAGCACTTTCCATTTTTTTTTTAACTTTGATTTTATCAATAGAGCTTGTTATAAGTTATGCGCTACCACTTCACTCCAATGGCACAGCTTTTAATTAGTAAATTATTTTAAAAATAAAAATGTTAACTTGTTCTGTTACTCACACATACTTATTATAAAACCATATTGTTAACTTCTTATGTTTAACTATAATATATATCAGTGGCGTCAACAGGGAGAGGGCTGAGGGGGCTGCAGCCCCCCTCGAAATATCAAGAAAATTAAAATTTTTAATGGTCTATGAAAATCGCTACAAAAATTTTTAATTGTACTTTACAAAAATTGATCAGCCCTCCCCGAAAAAAAATCCTGACTACGCCACTGATAGATATAATAGTGATTGACATTTTTATAGAATATATACTTAAGCATAAGAATAAGTATATTTATCGCTCTGCTCAAAATCTTAAAGATATGTAAATTTATTGTAATTTATAATTAATTATGTTATGGAAGAATTTGGCATTTGTTTTAAGTAAGATTTGACGATTATAACTATGTTATAATTACCGTTTATTTATGTATTATATAGCATTAAAAAAGAGTAGAAATTGTAAATTGTATGAAAGTTTGCAAACTTTTTAGTCTGCATCTACCGTTTACTATTGTAAGAATTCTAAGAATTATTAATATGTGTAATATGAAAACAAACTAATTGTATAATACTATAACTTGTATATAATAAATGCTTAATTACTATATTATAATTTATCAATTTAAAATAATGTTTCTAAATTGTACACAAAAAAAATATTTTCTAAAATATTCAATTCGCGCTCTACGACGTGTTATTCTCTAAGGCTGCATTTTTAATTGGAATTTTATTCACATAATAATAATAATACATAATCTGACGTAAAAATCAATTATTAATTCTATAGCCTGCATAATTCTGCGGAGTAACTGTCTAATATATAATACGTCGAATTGCAAATATTATTTTTGGGTTTTATCGGTAAAATTCCGCGAAATTATTGACGGTTGTAATTTTTTAGCGTGAACTACCGAAAATTAACAAACTTTCACGAATAGGTGGTTTTATACATAAACTTCGTCAATGTATAAACAAATACATATATATTTATATATATATATATATATATATATACACGTAGGTTTTTGGGAAAATTGTATTCGTGGTAGAGTGAGGGAGCGTGGGGTTATGCGAACAAATACACGTTTTCCGAAGAAATGTTAAGGCTTTTTGGATCTACCAAACCGTAATTAATTTCTTTTTAGGTCAACCCAGCGCCGCTAAAGTCGGTTGTAAAAACAATATTTCGTCTTTTCTTTTCTTATCGCTTTGGCATCCACTGAATATCCCGGAATCGCGGCCACAGCGAATTGATCAAAAAATACACGCACACTAACACACGTACCAGCAAGCGGTCCCTTATAAATCGTAATTTCAACTCCATTCACAACAAACGGCACTCGCAGACCGGAAGTAATTACAATGAAGATAATCATGTAATGTACGTATGTATATTGTATGTGATGTGTATGTGCGCGTGTGTATGTGTTTGTATGTATTCATAATTTAAACGATTCAATTTGTGTATATAATAATAATAATATAATATATAAAAAATACACGGGTCCCTGCGCCACCGCACCTACTCTTTGATGTCATCGCTTAGCACACGACAGTTGACGCTAAAAGTTTTTATCATCGAAACGTACACTGCAGCTGAGAGTACGTAAATTGCTCTGGATTATCGCGATAAAGAATAATAATATTACAGATGGTTGTACTTATTATTAATTTATCAAAAATCGTGGGGCACACTATGCGGGTCCCGTTCCTGACACGGAAATAATAATTATTAAAATATTTTATTTCATCGAATGTAGCGTTTTACATATTATTATAAATTTATAAACGATTCGAAACCAACGAAATAGATATGTAAAAGCGTAGGCATAATTTTGCTCATGTTAGAAGGTTTACGACATATACCTGCAATTATGCCATAATATTGTAGTAATAACTCGTGGAGTTTATAAAATATTAGTTAAATTTCCCTTAGACCTATAGACATTTCGTTTATACATTTAGAGAGCAATATTAATTGCATGGGTGAGATTTGATATTATTTTCTAGTACGAGTTCGTGCCAATTATACGTTTCAATCAATAATCATACTAAATATTATAATAGACAATAATATTGTCAATTGACACCAAACAAATATAATATTTAAAAAATGGTAATTTTTTTTTATTATATATATTATAAACAAGTTTAGACAGAAACGTTGAAATATTATAATTTAATTTTTATATGTATGTCATATCTTTGACTTCGAAGCAACGGCATCATCCATAGTATTAAAATACGACTATGCAGCAGCTGTATTTGAAAACACGTTCACTATAAATATAATATAATATTATTCAGCGGTATCTATATAACATTATCTACATATTGTAATATACATACATATTACATACTTACTTTTTCATCGGGATGTGTGAGATGTTTTATTGTTTTTTTCTTAGTATTGGACAATATTAAACGCGGTATAGCTATTATACGGCATATGATATACATTTTAAAACGAAGTTTCAAGTCAATATATTTCCATAGTATGTTTTTTCGTTATCCCACCATATAGTGTATAATATTATGAAAAAACGAGAAAATCGACCACGAAACCGGAAAACACGAGATCCTCAATTTTCAGTACTCTTCGTGCAATTTATCCAGCCAGTACTCGTCTTTATCGTTTAATGTAAAGTGGGATGGGGTGATGGTATACATAATATACCTATAATAGAATGAATAATAATATTTTCAACCAGTCATTACGCGATACTGTCGTACAATTAATAATAATATTATATAGGTACCTACTGTTCGGTTACTGTTATTTGTTGCAGTTTTCGCGAGCGGTGTCGAGATTTCATTACCGCACGGTAATATATTAACTGCAGCATCAGCCGGATAATAAGAATAATGCAATATTAGACAACATCGTATTAGAGAAGGTTTTTGTTTAACCACTTTTCCTTTTTCCTTTTTTTCCGCCATTTTATCAAAATATATAATTTATTAATATATACATATATATTGTAACAAATGGCGGACCATCTAAAACATAATAACATTACCATTTAAACTTTTTCGCATATTTTGCATATATACTATTAGCCACCCTAATTTCGAGGGCATATAATAATGGTAATAATATATTATATTATGACGACTTACTTTGCTATATCAGCGGTTGAATTTCAATATTTTTGACTTTATTTTTGAATAATGAAAAAATACAAATTAAATAGTACCTACAATGTATTATATTCTACTAAATTCTCAAACATGAAACTGTTTAATTCATATAGAATTAATTTTGATCGAAATAAAAATTCAACAAACTCAACTTTATATTATGTAACTATTAAAGTAGGTACTATAGAAGCTAATGATTAATGACTAATTAATAATTATCATTGATTTTCACTGTTTGACTTATGCTAAACAAATGTATAATATAACATAATGTTAAACCATAATAGCGATATATCAAAAACATTAAAATTAAAATGATGCGGAAATGTATAAATTATAATGTGTAGACTAATAAAAAAAAAATCTGCTAATGCTTAAGAAGTATTTCAAAACCCACGCTATTTAAAATATACAAAATGCAACATATTTTTTGTGTTTTTAATAGGTTTATTTCTTTTAAATTTATTAATTAAGTTAGACTTGGTCGTATATTTTGTAATATTTTTTTTTTATAGGTACCTTTTATGTGCGCAATAATAATAATTAATATCCTTTTACCGTCACAAATACCTTTAACTCTCTTTCCCTATCATTTACTTTGTAATTTAAAAAATTTCCTAATGATACATAATTTTATATTGTACATTTCAGAGTTCTCAATTTTAAGTTTTGACAAATTTTTGGATAATTTAACATGGATTATCTTATTATAATTCATTCATATAGGACTACAATAAAATTCTCATAAAATGTAAATAAATTTTGTTCCTTAAAATCGTTTCATCTCTTTTGTAACACTGCATTGGGAGATTTACGTCGTACATATAACAACAAATAACAATAATGGAGTAGAATCGTCTTCCAAGAAATCGAATAGAATTTCAAACAGAGGAGGGTGTCGTTAGGTATAATCTGGATAAGCGGCGTGTTTATGATACGACACCCAATGCTGAGAAACGGTCAGAAAAATAAATAAAAAAAATAACGTCACGGAAAACGGTTACAGCCATGCGACACGATTAATATAATATCCTTTATCGTTTTTTTTATAAAAAAAAAAATTCGGAAGAATATTTTTCGGTACCTAATCGCATTATAACACAATAATAACAACAATAACAACGTATATAAAGAGTTTTTTAACTATAGATCCATTACACGCCGATCACCGCGCCTATATAGGGAGTTTTTCGTACGTTTTTTTCTACCACGAATCCCACCCCGAATTAATATTATTATTATTATTGTTTCTCTGCACATGGGGAGCACATCGGCCTTGCTTCTGTAAGCCGTCGCGCAGTAAGGGGGTGGACGACTCGCACGTATACGACATATAAATGTAGTAATATATATTGTAATAATAACAGAAGGTTCTCGCACAATGCTATCGATTCTCTGGGAGTCGTGCGGTGGTCGTTATAGCGTAAGTATACTGTTTTGAATAAAAAAATTTAAAAAAAAAAAGGCGGCGGGACGAGCCAACACGCGACTCGTCCAGCGGTGTGTGTCCCCGCGCAGTCGAAACCGTGAAATCGATTAATTGCACCGCTGCATGTGTGGAGGACGACGGACGCTGCTAGGAAAAGGAACTCGGGGTAAAAGAAAAAAATAAATAAAAAAAGACCCGAAACGAAAAGAACACCGCGACACAAACCGTAAACCATTTATATAGTAGGTACCATTGTACTGCTGCAGACCCCGAGTCAAATGTGAATAAAAGTCACCAGGGTTCCCTTTTTTAGGCGTGCCAACCCTTTCCGTATACAGACGCACGCAGTGCACTGCTATATAATACTATTATTGTTATTATATTATATTATTATATCATACACTGTGTGAGCTGCACTGTTTGACCGACCGACCCACATTTTTCTACGACGCGTTCCGACCGTTTTGAGTGTTTTGACGATGACATCGACAGCTACGTCCGTGTTGTGTAACGGCACTCGTATTGTACAAATGTCGTTTTTATTGAGGTCCTATAAATTAAAAATAATATAAAGAGATATATATGTAATGTATATGTATATTTATTATCGGTGGTTATTTTTGTGTGACGTTGTACAAAGTACGGTCTCTGCACTGACCGACGGAGATTTAATATCCCGAGCCCAACTGCTTATATACGCAGCACGTCGTTCCCAGGAATTCTTTATTTTATATATAATATAACAACGTGGGGTATTCTCTGTTCCCATTCCTTTTTCTTTTCTTCAAAAAACGCGTTTAAGGCGTATATTTTTATTGTTGTAAGTTAGTAAAATTCGGAAAATATTGCACTATCCGACCGGGACACGACATGCGTGCGTTAAGCCGATTACAATATGGTATTTTCTAATTTAATCACCACGGTCCTTCCTTGCATGTTTGTCTACAACAACCTTATATTAATATGGCGTACCTACTTTTCTATCTTGTAATATATTTTATAACGATTGTTCACTAAATTTCCAGTGCACATATTTCATTCACGAAATTATAACTGCCGTTCCTCGTATCGTCCGCGTGTTTGCTGTCATAACACTCTTAATGTTAACAAAATTTATTTCCAAGTTACACTTGCTGGAGGATCCATCTTATATAGCTATACGTATTAAAATGTATTGAAATATACCTACAATTGAAATTTATGATGATACTATAAAATATACGAACGTTTCGGTGGCTTCAAATAGTTGAAATCGAATAGTTCAAATTCAAAGTTATTAGTTTTATGAAAGGATCTATCGCTATTTAAGCTAATCAAATTTGTGTATATCGTATACCTAAATTGTTATTACTAAGTTTTTAGACAATAAAAGCAGAAAGAGGAATTGCATAAAATCAATATAGTATATTAATACGATTTTGATTTATCTAAAACTGAAGGAATAAAAAATAAGAATCTAAGTAAATTGTATTCTGAACCAGCGAGTACTATACTGATGAATCACTATATTGTTTATTTTTTTTTATTATCTGTCATAGTTTTGGTTTTGAATTTAATTCTTGCCAATTTTTAAATTACAAATAACTAATTATAATATGACATTAACAATTTTATACCAAATTAAATTTTGGCTGTCAGTGGTACTTTAGTTAGGTACAATGCAAATAATAGTATAATACACTAGAATAGAATATACACAGATATGTTCAGTAGTAACTTGTTAGTGTTCTGTATTTACTAATAACGTATTCAATATCACATTTTTTAGCATTGTATTATATTTAAATGGTTCTGCTTAGATTGCAATACAATAATATATTTTTAATATTTGAATACAATGATACAATGTCAACATTTTAGAACCGTTTTGGATTCTTTATAATTATCATATTTAAAAATCTTATATCTTTATAAATTATAATTAAAAATTGTATCCACATTAGGTTTGTATTTCACAAAATATTGACATTTTTTTGGTATTTAAACTCGCAGTTGAGAATCGTTTTTCAAATACAATAATGTACATTGGTTTCATATTTTAAAGACAATATCGACCCAGCGACACACCCAATTTCTGTATCACGCTTAAAACTATTGATTTCAGTCTCTATTGCAACTCGAACTATATTATATGAGTTATTGTCCACAAAGTTAAAATTCAGGGAAGGGCCCAAGTTTTTGAATAGTGTAGAAGTAGACAATATTATACATATGTTTGACTAGTAAAATTCATTACACTTATTATTTGGTTTGAATTGAAGTCAACCATGTGTGGTATATATAGTTATATATATTTAGGGGTCCCGAGCCGTCAACTGGGCTCGATATTAGTTGTCCCGCTATCGTTAAACCGATTTTAAATATTAGCGCATCAAAGACCCTTTGCAACGATCCAATCAGGCATAAACAAAGCGAGACATTAACTTATTAGAGGAAAGTTTAAAAGTAAATTAGACCATTCGCACTTAATGTAATCAGTTTCAAATTGAATAATGATGTATAATATATTAGTTTAGCGTGAGGATTTACTTTAATCATCTCATATTGTGTTCATGCCATGAGAACCAACTCTATAGTCCTATAAGTTGACCTGTTAACAGTTTTAACAGTTATATTATGCATTTTTATATATTTTTTTAAAATATTAATCAATTATTATTTTCAAATAATAAATGTTCAATTTAATACCTTCACGTGGATGATTCTGTACAATTTTCATATTATTATCTATTGTTTATTTATTAAACCTGTAAGAATTTTATCATACTCTCAAATTTTTATAAATTTAAATGGAAAATATTGGCAAGAATTTCAGAATTTTAATAATGCATTGTGTACAAATGTAATATACATATACCTACCTCAGACCTCTTATAACATTATTTTTGTAAAACTCACAACGATTACCCAAAAATACGATACGTTTGTTACTTACGTAAAATGATAATCTAGGTTTTATCGTCGATTTAAATTCAACAGTCATAATAATAATAATAATAATATTGGTCCAGCATCGCGTTTAATATTTATTTATATCCCATCGTAGTATAGTATCGTACACTTGTACACATCCGTGGTCCTAACCCTTTATTGCGCGTGGTTATTCTTTCGTCCGTTTGTATAATTGAAGTGCTATCTAATTTAATTTAAATAATTTTTTTTTTGTTCGACTTCGACAATTTCAGTGAAGTAGCTGTTACAGGTCGTAGTCGTTTGTCTCTCACAACGACGTCATGTCATCGTAATGTTTTAGTTTCCGCTCACATTATAATAATAATATTTGTATAATTTATTTATCAAGTATAATAATATTGTTATAAACTATAATATATGTATATGCATAGGTAGCTACTACCTACGTGGCATATAAGTAGATAAGTACTATATATATATAATATATAATATGCTTCAGTGACAGCTGACAGGCTAAGACGTCAAATGCAGTCTGCACCCGGTCTGTAGTCAATTTTATACACAGCTCAGCTATATATATATACATATTACTTTTACGAAGGTATAGTTTTGTATGGGTACATAATGTACAGCAGTTCAAAGACGAGCTCGATTATATTGCACACTGCAAGACGGTGCGCCGCATTAGCCCCAAAAGTCGAAACGACAAAAACATATCCGGTAACTACGCTGTATACACAATAAATGAAATATTATTTTATTATGTGGTATATAATATTATATTATAGTGTCACGATGATGGCGGTGCGAGAAAACTGACGACCGCGCGATGTGCGGGAGTCGCGAGTCGAGATCGTAGGCGGATAAAACCGTAGGACCCGACCACTGATAGTTTTTCAGAGATACCTTTCTCGTTTGTTAATTAATTTGTAAAGAGGCATAGTGACTAATGAAACTTAAATTAAATGTATAATACGACTTTTGGGCGCACGTGTTTAGTGCCCATATAGACCCGTATCACTTTTCTAAATCCCGTTCCCGATTCGACGTTGCGCGAGACTAAACAAAAACATCAAAGACTTTCAAATTGGACAGCGTGGGCGCTTCGCACGACGAAATCATAATATGCTGCGGACAAATATTATCGTCAGTCTCGCATTATATAAGCCACCACCGTGATTTATTTCGAACGCACAGTGCAGCGCGATAGCCATATAATATCATAGCTATACGTACGTATTCCTTTGCCGGAGTACCCAATTATTATTATTATCATTATCGTTATACATACGTGATATACGCGCATCGTCGGATGTTATAATAATAATAATAATATGTAAATTGTTCTTTTCCACGTCACTCCAATTAGCCGGATTATCCTCTAATAACAACATAATAATAATATATGCGTAAAACGCGCGTGGACACGGCCCGCGCGCTGTCGCGGCAATACCGCGCCGCCGTCTTATTTGTCTCTTATTATTATTCATCGGGTCCAGATCATAATCTGTGAGGATCATTAGCGCGCGGTACTTACGAATGTGTAATATCGTTCCATTTGCGGTCAAGCGTTATTATAATATATTGGCTAGGCAGGTACGGCACCGGTTTATTTGGTTGAAAACGACTGAAAAAAATAAAATAATAATAATAAATTAAAAACGAGTGTTCGAATGCCAACGACAGAATTAATAATTATATTGTGACCCGACAATTAATTTTAATTGATGTATATTATATTTTTACGAGCAAAACTTTTTTTTATCGCTGCGATTTCTCATTCGTATTAAATGTGTCTGGAATAGGTAGGCACGCACATAATTATTTCACTCCATATATATAATATAAACGTTTAGAAAACGATTTTTTCTCTCGGCGAAACACATTCGGAGCAGCTATTCATTTTTTTAACTATGTCGTATTTCAATTTATATTCCTAACCAAAAAATAATGATACGTTGTATATAAAGATGAAAAATTCAAATCTACAGATTCATAAATAAAATCAGTAAAATTATTATACATTAAAATTATTCTTCACTCGTGAAATATTTTAATCACTTTTAAAAACAACTGCAAAGGAATATATTATACGTACTTGTTTTGTTTTTTTTTAAATGACATGAGTTCATCATTTGTGAAAAACTTGAAATTTAGTCATGTTGGTTTGAAGTATTCCTATGCAAGTTTCAACAGTGGCAATAACAGTTATAGTGAATGCATATCAATACGTCATGGTCTGAATATTTAATTAATATTAAAATTACACAGGAAAAACTTTTCTGACGCTGTGACTTGTGGCTCTATAAATATGAAAATCAATATAAACATTACAATTTGACTTACATAACCTTGAAAAAACATTACATATCTTTTACATATCATTATACTGCAGTGTACTTATATCTACGCCGCAAAGCGTGGGTCATATAAATATTTCCAAATAACTTTTTAGTTTTTTTCCAAGTATTTTATTAACGTAACTGTGTACGTGCACGTACCTATCTAATATTATACTGTTATATTTTTGTTATATAGTTTAGTTTCAAAGTTTGTTGAATTATTAAAAATAAAAAATAAAAATACATCTAATAAAATTACATCTTAATAAAATTTAAATTTAGGTTGCGTGTATATAATTAAATTATAAACATTTCTTTGATAACGCCGACGGGCGCTAATGTCTCCCACGACATTATTACCAGTAGGTACGCAAAAAATAAACAAAATTGAATGATAGATAAAATCTTGTGATAAAACCAAACGCCGTATTCGTGTTTTTTATACAATTTTTATTTATTTTATGGCTGACATAAAACGTAAGTAACCAAATTACTGAAGATTTTCTTTTTTTGTACCAAATGATGGTGCAGTTATATTTTATTTCGTCGAATCAGCTCAATCGCTCTGAAATCCTTTTTACTACCTGCGTCCTCGTATACGTATTTTATAATTATATGGGATTATTATTATAGTAGTAAGGTTAGCCGTTAGGCATTTAAATATTTATATTTTAATATTCGAAATACTATTGGCAATGGGTTACCCGCGCGTTTCGGATAACGTTATAAAAACCACACAATATGCAGATATTATAATTTATAATATTAAAATTTTACATAACATTGACTTTGCTCAATAGTCGATATTTCGATAACCTACCTATAAACCTACATTAATAAATTATCATAACGAATATTATTATATTAGTAACTAATTACTAAATATTATTTATTATATGTAGTGTATTGTTTTGGTGAGGGGTGATCTGCGAACCGATCATTATTATCGTACCTACATTTTTCGTTTTTGTCATCTAAAATTCTAAACATTTTGAAAATTAAATAATTGTAATGTCCATTACATATTAGTTTATTTTATAATATACAATTATTATTAATACGGACAATTTGGTATTGTTGAATTAGTTGAATAATATGTTTTAATCTAAAATACAAGCGTTTTTGGAATATACGTTGCAGTTACAAATTACAATGGCTTACAATGTTTCGTCGCTGATACTCGTTAGCACTTGCGGTACTTTCTGTTGGCCATCCCCACAGGTCTAATAATATTGTATAATATTATAATATTATGATTTATACATATCTTTTGCATGGCGTAAGTATTATGGGATAAAGCTCATACAGGTATAATATACCTAAAGCTACATTGTGTAATTAAATTAATATGATGGTAACACCGCCACAGGATTTCCATAGATAATATTATTATTATTATTATGCTGCGCATAAAGGAGAATTGGTATTTTGTGTACACCTAAGCTATAATTTCAATTAAACATCACACACATACACGCATGTTTACACAATTGTTGTATACAATAATATAATACATTATTGATCGTAATGTACCTTTTAACACGACCATCACGTGCTTGTTAGTACAATATATAATATATAATTTACAGTGGCGTATTTACACGTATGGAGTTGTAAGGACTTACCACTTATGCTATGGAAAGTAAATTAAAAAGCTAATTTACATGCCTTTTATTTTTGCAACCCTTATAGTTTATAATAGGTACCTACTATTTTTTTTTATAGAAAATCCTGCTGTAAAAAAAATTTAGATTCAAACAGTTCATTATTTTTTTATTATTTTAATTGTTAACTATAATTTTGTAAAAAATTAATTTAATTTTAATATCTAAAAATATATTCTCCATGACTGTAAAGTGTAAGTTATAGCTGACCTAGCAATTATTACAATTACAATATAATATACGTTCTTTAATATCGTCACGCTTTTGAAATAGTTTTTGTTTATTAATTATAACACGAATTTCTTGGGTAAAAAAAATATTTATTTTAATGAAATCTGTCTCTAAATAAAATCATTTGACAATTTTATTCGAATAAAAATAATTACAGTACTAAATATTAATATCACAAATTTCAAGACTCGACGATTTAATATAACTTGTAACTCTTTTTTTCCATACTTTGAAGTGTGTTTGTTATTAAAACAGGATTGACGAGATTATTATTTTATGATCCATAACTCATTAAAATATTACTCTAACTCTAACTTTAAAATATTAATTTGCCTAATCGAGAAGTAGAAATTTCCACCCACTTGCGCATATAGTCTAAAATGTCAGAAACGACTCGGGAATTTGGAACGTGGGCTTTTATTTAAATTTTTTATCTTAGAACCGGATCGAAATTTACGATATTTGCGTATAGCATGCACGCACCGATGCAGCAACGAGAGACGTGCACGTGCTCACTTCGAGCGCGAAAAACAAATTTCTACAGTGACAATAATAATAATTCAATGGCGGGGCGTGCTTGAAAAAACAAAATAAATGAAAAAAATACCCTAAATTTAAATCGCCACCGAGCAGTCCGTGTCGTAGCGTAATAACTCGTCACAAAGGGACGGGGGAGGTTCGCTGTGGCAATAGGAAGGGAAAAGGGATTTTTTTCCGACCGCCGATTTTTGTTGCTGGAAAGGGATTGCGGGGAGGTGAGGGATGGAGATGGGCGCGCGCGACAAACGCCCGGCCGGAAATTGGCAAAACCCGCTTGCGTCCAAAGTGGTTCGAAAAACATA
This sequence comes from Rhopalosiphum padi, assembly GCF_020882245.1. Lineage (NCBI taxonomy): Eukaryota > Metazoa > Arthropoda > Insecta > Hemiptera > Aphididae > Rhopalosiphum > Rhopalosiphum padi. Next base: position 56,275,329 of record NC_083598.1, read on the forward strand.
TTACGATATAATATATTATTATATAATAATATTTATGGCATAAGCGCGTATACATATGCATCGCCATCGGTCATGCACACGCCGCCACCGGATGCGCCACCGAAACGAGTATAATATAATATATATATATTTTGTGTGTGTGTGTGTGTGTGTGTGAGCGCGAGTAAATCGAATACAATATTATAATGTACGCGATACTGTATGTTAAATAATAATGATATGTGCATACAGCAAGATATGTGTATATATAATGCATTAGCATGTATATTGTATATGACTGTTGGATCGTATCTAACGATGACGGCGTTTAGGGGTGAGATAATGAGCGATCGAGTTAAAACGCCTAACCAAATCGATATACCAGACACCAGTATTATAATAATATCAGATAAATCTGCAGCGCATGGCTCTTATAATATGTATTATGTTAATATCGTGTATCTACAGGTATGTTAGGTTATATATAATATGACCGTTTTGCGACACCGCACGTGCCGCATTAACTAATATTACACGTCATGATGATCCGATAATTTTTTTTTATATTTATAGGTAGAAAAAATTATAAGAAACACTGTATTAAATTATAAAAAAAGAAAATTTTATGTAAAAGTCTAACTATAAAATAATCTGCAAACTTTCGAGGTTTAAAAATTCTAAATTTAAACGCTTTTAAAAGCATTTTGTGCCTTTGTTTTTTTACCATTTTTTATTGATACATTAACAACTTATAAGGAAACTTGTAATAGATTTATACAAATTTTGAAATTTATTTTTTAGATGTTAATACCAGAAAAAAAAAAATTTATAATTATGTCTATAAATAGCTTAAAAATAAATATGAGTAATTAGAAAATCATATTATATGTAGGAAATGCTAACAAAAATATTTTATGAACATTTAGAATATTATCTAAAAATATTCATTTTTGAGTAAGAGAAAAAGAACAAAATTGATTTATGTATATATAGAGTACAATTAAAATAATAATCTCATATTAATAATAATATAATAAATTCAGTATAGAGTACAATTAAAATAGTAATGTAAAATATTTATAGTTTTATAAAGTTGACGTCAATGCCTAAAAGATTAAAATTGTAAAACGTACTTTTATAATATTAGATATAAACATCATTAAACCGTCTTAAAAAATCCTAAGTATTTTCGGATAAAATATTACAATTAATACCTATATAATACTCGTTTCATACGTACATGTAATATGTATCAATGGTTTTCGAAAAAAACAAAACGGTGCAAAATCCAAATGCTGATTGGCTGGCTACAGTATAGCACTAGATTAAATATTATATTATTACTCTAGTGTATTCAGTACTAGCAGTGTTGTCTTCACGTTACACGGATTCACAATGTTCTCCGAACACAGTTGTAGACCCACCACGCTCAAGACACTCGTCCAGATCAGCGTCTTTAAAAACGCGTTTAGGACGACTGCGGTTTGATGGTTAGCAGTACAGGAACGGGCAGTGATCAGTATCAATAAAGGTGATGGTGATATATTTGTGTTAGAGACCGTAAAAGGTGAGTTGCGTGAAAAAAAATGTCACTAGTGTTGAAATGAATCGGCTGTTTCCGGGTATGGTGTAATGGTGTATAATATGTCCGACATCAGCGGCGACCGGATACAGACATGAGTACATTGCCGGCAAAGTGAGTATTACGTAGCGAATCAAATTTACATTCACAAGCAAAATTTATATTTGTGTTTTTACATAGATTTTAGTCAACTTTTTATTATGAGTGATTTCGTATCATACTGCACGCGCGCTCATTGTTTGTGTCAACCCGTGGTTACCGTTTTTCTACATTTTATTATTATTATAATTATAATTATTGTCATCTAAATTATATTATATTATATTATACTGATGGGCTTTGTTATTATTATTATTGTTGAGCCATAAGCGCTAAGGTTCTTGTATTATTCTTATTATATTTATTTGTTAATAATATTTGTTAGTCTATTACCATATTGTTGTAGGATATAGTTGCGACAGATTCCTATTTTTAATACATCACATTATGAAGTACGTCCTATTTTTATGTAATATAATTGATATATATTATAATAGATGAACACACAATTCATTCACATAACACTTTATTATTAATCATGTTAATTTGAACACTACTGATGATTGAGTTCTTGACTGTTCACACTGTAATTACACATATTACACCTAACCTAACGATTTCGACTACCTCTTCAGAAAACATTTTAATAATTATCCACCATTTATAGTATTGTAATAACGAAACTATGAAACCAACTATAGTGTATCACTGTAACATTAAATTGTAAAATTTAATGATATTAATAAAATATATGTGAAATTAATGATCAATCATAGAAAGTATTATTATGTAATAATAAAATAATAGTAAACAATTTAAAAAATATGAAACTATTAAATACTATTTTTTTTTGCTTACAACAGACACCACAGCAACACAACTTTCACACAACTTTCAGACAATCAGAAGTTGTTTTCCCGGTGAAGACAAAAAGTGCCTGCGTTGACAATGGTGAAACTGTTTCCACAGAATATTCCCAGATTTCCGCATCTTCTAATGGCACCATTTTGTCTTCAGCTAATATCCACAACTGCTCGTCATAAAATTCCTAATTTTTATCATCCGGTAATACTTCTAGCATCAGCTCCTCGTTCAACGGCTAGGAATTTTTTTCGTCAGATGAAGACGACAAAGAAATAGATGGTATAAATCGTGTGAGCCTACCACGCAAAAACAACCGTCGCTTCGATTTTGGTCGTGGCACTGACCAGGGCGGCATTTTGACTACGACGAATGGCACTTTGTCGTACATGTTCGCGACGGTTCAGTAAACCTGTACGGCGGTGGCGGTACTTATCTTCCACGTGTCGAAATAAATTCGATCCTTGTGCAAGTTTTATGTGTTGATCGCCAACTCAATACCTAATGTACAGCAATCAGTACCCTACCTAACTTTTTTACTAAACTTTCTTAAACTTAGACGTTTTAAATTCATGTCGTTATTTGTTAATATTATAAAAGAATAAGGTATTAGAATTGAATAAATCATTTGATTATGAACAATTAATTTTTGAACCCCTTCCCTCAAATACAAACTACTACCACCAAATAAAATTAAAGCTACCTATATGATATTATATTTTTTTTTTAATTATTACATAATTATTATAAATATGGTACCGGTGAGTTGTAGGTTTAGACGTATTTTTCAATGTGGAGTAATTCAAAATACTTTTCAAATGGATTCCAAAAGGTTGACACTACATTTATTCAAAATTTCGAAGTACAGTTTATTGAGTGAAGAGTGGTGAAGACACATGTGACGTTGAGTTCAGTCGGATTATACTTGGTGGTAGCTTAGGCGGCATAATTAATTGGTGGCTAGTTCGCATGAGATAATAGAATCGTTCTTTTAATTTAGTGTTTTGATGACGTGGATAATAGCTTATATTAAATGTTCTGATTGAAAAACTTAAAAATTGATTATAAATGACAATGTAACCACGAATCAAGTTAACAGATCGTACATATTTCGGTTAACGTTGACCACAGTGTTGAGGATCGACGACGAAGTGAACATTTATTAAAAATAATAAACAGAAACACAAATGATGAACAAAGATTATTGGTTAGTTAGTGTCACTGCGCTATGCACAACTATGTATTATATATTTTATTTATCTGTCAAAATAATTCGTAAGGGGAGCTGCTGAATTTGCAAAATCGATTGATCGACGGAATTGATTAAGATCGACGACATAACGACGTGACGCACAATATAATATTATGTCAGTAAAATAAAAATCACGTAGGTACTGATATTATAATATGATACGTGCGTAATCGCATAGATGAAATTTTCGGATTAGCAAAATACCATATTATTTCGCACCGCGGATCGGGTGCTATATCGGCCGACGTCTGTCGCCACAGATCATTGTGTAGGTGCGACTCCGATTGCGATCAGCCGTCTTGTTTCGGACCATGAGTTCGTGGCAAAAAAACGACGTGGTACACATGGCCGGAAACCGGGACGACGCGTAGTTTTTACTTTAACGCGCGTGTGTTGTGTCTACAAAATATCGTACATGCAGTAATAATAATTACAAAACATGAGCTCATCGAAACCGCATAGTTTATTTTGAGCTAACAACAGCCCAGTCGAATAACTGTTTGTAAAAATAAACAGACACACACACACACATAATTAAAAAAAAAACATTGAATTAAAAATTACACGCGTGTTATTAATTTACATATTTTATTGTAGACAATTTAGCGTTAACGATATTACAAATGTTGAGTTTAGAGAAAAATTTTGACATGATCACCCACGAGACTACTCGATTATGACCAATCAAAATAGCACACGTTCTATTATTGTGATAAATCAATGTAATATATTGAAGTGTGTGCCGCCGCTTTTCTCGCTTACTCGTCGTCGCAAGCTGCACTGTGAGTATAATACGCGTTTATTGTCGTCGTCTGGCATCTTCGACGGCCGTTACAACGTGCGTTACTATGCTGCAGTGCAGTTCCGTTACCGCGCGCCCGCATATTCCGGATGACATCGACTCGTCTGCAGTTACCTTTGTACACATCATGCTTCGCACTCGTATATTGAGATATATATATATATATATCCGACGTGTGTCGTGTGTCGTGACGACGTTCCGTTAGCGCCACGCCGTAACGCCATCTGTTACGTAACGCTTTATGCCGAGCCAATGTACAAAAGTCAATCTGCGTTTGATTGAGATTGGCACCGCCACAACCGACGCCGTTATTACTTCGATGATGATTTAGTCATAAATCATAATCGAGACAATATGTGCATAATAATATTGTTATTGCTATTTTATCATTCACTAATATATTCATACAATATTCTATAAATAGTAAATACTATCAAAGGCGCGCACTCGGGTGCAACAGAAGGTTTACGCACTGCATATGCGATTAAAATGTTCGCAAGTCTATATGTTTTGAATGTACGAGAAAATCAATGATAATTTATTTCTGAGACAAAACTTTAAACATAAGCATTTGTATAATACAGACAGATATATATACTCGAACAACGACTAAAAGTAAAAAAAAAAATAGTTGGTACTCACATATAAAGTCGAATGGCATTATTTTTACTCGTATATTTAAATTAGGTACTTGGTCACTTAGGAGATATTTCGTTCTTCACCAAAGAAATGGGACGGGTCGGGAGCAATGTCATTTGTCGCTGTAATCCAGGTGTCATCTGCCGTCTTGTCGTCACCACTGTATCACTTATATCAGATAAGATCCACGTTATTATTTACATTATATTATATTATTTTAAATTTCTGATGTAAATGAAATACTACTGTCCACGCACTGTGATGGTGTTAGGCTATTATTTGCAATAGTTTGTTCAACACATTGTGCACCTGTATTATTTGGTATGATCATACATTCATATCCCCCTCGTGATGTTTAAGTTTTGTTTTCAGATGTAAGTAACTTTTTCATACATTTATTGTCATTCGTGTTGTAGATTAAGAATAATAATCACTTCTTTTCTTCGCTAAAAGCGCCTAATTCACGTGTAGTTGTTATACCCTGTCTTCAAGTACCTGCAACACATAACAGAAAATATATTTTGTTCTTGGTTGCGCTAACAAGCGAACGTTTGCAAGTGTCACGCGGCCCGCTAATGATGATTTCGACAGTCCCGCGACGGTGCGTAAACACATATTATTGACATTTCTTCGACCATCGTTAAATCAAACAATCATATGGATTTAATTTTAAAAACTATACCTACTAACCTGCCTATCAATATTTACAATACCTGTTAAGAAAATATCAAAATAACATTTATAATCACTTATTAGATCATTGGTAATATTTTCTAACTGAATTAAGTTGTAATACGAATGTAAAATATTAAATTTTACGAATCATTTTCATATTAAAATGCACATTTTAAAGAAAATATACTATGATAATCATTTATAAAAAATAACGGGAACAAATATATACCACTGTAATAAATACTGTTGTAGTTTGACAATCTGTAAAAATATATTATAATACACTTACAATATTATTTAAATTATAAAAATATAATATGAATATTTATATATTATACTATTATAGTTGGAAAAAAAACTATTCATATGGAAAGTGAGTAAATATATATAATAAGTAGAGCACAATTTATAATGGGTATGTAAAGTATTTATAGTTTTAAAAAAATATATGTAACTACTTAATAAGTTTAAAGTATAAAACTACTTTCAAATTACAAACAAAAAAATAAATCTGGCTTACAAAATGTTAAATATAAATAATATTATTCCCCGAAAAAATATTACAATTTAAGTCTAATATGGATTTAATATAGAAGGTACAATGGTCTTCGGAAAAACAAAACGGTGCAAAATCCAAATGCTGACTGGCTGGTTACAGTAAAACCATAGATTAAATATATTATAATATAGTATAGAATATTTAATCCATGATATAACTGAATGCATGCCGATTATACATTACGTTTAACTCGATGACTCGAAAACATGCAATTTATTAAGCATAGTGCTTAAAAAAGCTACTGAGTGTCGTTCTGCATGTAATCACGCACGTTCTCCGAACACAGCTGTAAACGCACCACGCGCGAGACGCTTGTCCAGATCAGCGTCTTTAAACACACGTTTTGGACGACTGCGGTATGACGGTTAGCGGTACAGGCGCAGGCGGTGAGCAGTATCGATACAGGTGATGGTGATATATTTGTATTGAAGACCGTACAAGGTGGGTTGCGTAAAAAAAAATGTTACTTATCTTTAAATGAAACGACTGTTTCCGAGTACGGTGTATATGTCCGACATCAGCGCAATCGGATACAGACATGACCGGTTAGGCAACAACTTTGGCTATGGGAATAAACTGCGTGCTTTTTGTATGTGAGAACCCGTGGTTATCTTTTTTCAACATTTATTTTTATTATATTATCTATATAATTATATTGTATATTGATGGGATTTGTTATGATTATTGTTTAACCATAAGTGCAAGGTTATTATTCTTATTATATTTATATTTGTGAATAATATTTATTAGTCTTTTACCATATTGTTGTACGACAACTTAGAAATCCCATTTTTTCCCTTTATTTATGTAATATATATCATACATGTGCACACAATTCATTCGCCTAACGATTTACTATTAGTCAGGTTAAGTCGACCATTATTGATGACTGAGTTCAGTACTGCTTACGCCCACAGTAATTACATTGTAAATAATGTAAATAATGAATTTGATGCAATGCTATTCACACCGTAAACAAAAACACATACATGCACACAACCTAACCTAACCTGACCTACGGTCGACAGATATTAACAAAGTCGTTATTATGTATTTCTTATTCATTATATTTTACAATTATTTAAGTTGTAATTTCAAAAATTGTATTCGTATAAATTGATTGTTATAATAGGTATACCTACAATAAATTTAGCTATACATACAATTTACATTATGCATATACAAATATGTAATAAGTAATAACAATATCAATGATACTAACGATAATTATAATAAATAATATTAAACAATCATAATTACTTATTTATGTTTTTAGGTCAGTTATCGGCCGATCAATTAAGCATTCGTAATGAACGTGTATGCTTGCGCCTTGAAGAAAATGTCTTGTGCTCCAACGACATCCAAAAGTTGTTATGAGTAATGCACCATTGTAACTGTTATTATTGTATATTGTTCGTCATTATACGTGTTTACACACGTTTTTGTGTTTTTATTTTATATTCCTGTTTAGATGTCATCCAAATCGGTGACTTTTATTGCTTATAACTATTTTTGTTATTCAAAAATAAATGGATAAGCTACCGTTTTCATATGAGGTCAACAAGTGTTGTAAATAAGTTAAATTCAATCATATGCTCATGTCTACCTCTATATTATAAAAACTTTAATCTATTTTAGATCACAGTCACCAAAAATCTTTAAATTTATCATCGAAAATTCATTAGTCTAAATTCGATATAAATGTATCTTATACCGTATAGAAAAGTAGTATAGGTTTCACATTATACATAAACGTACCTAAATGGTTTCAAATAATTATCAACCTTTCATTAATGAGTATTATATTATTATTATTATTGATTGAGTTTCCCAAACAATGGATAAACATTGCTTAATGATGCTTTGTAGTAGTACTATTAAAACTGAATACAATACAACATTTTTTAAACTGTATTTTCATTTATTAATTTTTTAAGAATAATTAAAAAACATTTTTTTTACCATATATAATTTTATAAATTTAATTTTTATTTTAAAAAGAAGACTTCTCGCGACCCAATTTTAAAGCTTACGCGACCCAAAAATGGGTCACGACTAACCGGTTGAAGACCACTGATCTAGAGCCCTGCTGTAAATAGACTATCTCAAGTTCGGAAAGAGGTTGACGTGTTGTTGTTGCGATGAACTCGAATGAATAATGACGAGAACGATTGTGTTAGATCATAGGTTCTCAAACTTTTTTCATCCATCGACCACTTTAAAAATCAAAAGTTATCCAGCGCCCCCTAAAAATGTTTAAGCTTACCATCTTTAGTGTATTTTAAAAACAGTAGTTGTCATGCCGGCTATGACAGACGTAAAATCAATTATGAGGACATGTAGTAGCAGTAATTTAATTTTAGTTTGAAGTTTAAAAGTACATAATATTTTTTAATCAGTATTGCCCCTCTATTTTGTTTCAACGTCACTAACATTTCTTAGGGTCTTATACCGCTCCCCCTGAAGAATATCAACGCCCACAGGGGGGGAGGGTGGCTATTGCCCACTTTGAGAATGACCGTGTTAGATGATAATACACTTCATGCGGTTATATATTATATCTAGATACTTTTTGGTTTATGCTATATTACCTACATATCAAGCTATATTATGATGATCAAATGTTATTAATACATTTGTTTAATAATATGTTGAGATATGAAAAATAAAAGTTAACTAGATTAACAAGGAACTCTTTTATTAAATTGACTAGTATATAACATAAAAGATAAAACAATTCAAACGATGAATCTAATATTGTATAATAATGTGTTTAATTAATATATATAATATGATTAACTGTAGTTTAAAATGTGGCAACAGTTTTCTATTATATTTTAAAAGAGTTAAGAATGAAAACAATATTTAGTGTAGATGTTGTCGTTATTTTTGATACAAAAACTATTTAGTCGAACTTTTTGTATCATAGTGAACAGTTAAAAGAATTATAATTATAATTATACCTTATGCCATGATTATTTGGTGTATAAATATTAGGCATACATTAAACCGCGAAAGTATATTTATGCAGGTTAATAATTGATTGATTGGTTCAACATTTCAACGAACCAATCGTGGGCCACTAAAATTCTAAATCGTGTTTAAGACTATTAGCTCATTATTGATTCAGATCAATTGCAGTTTTCATGAAATTTCATATTTTAAATAACTGCGTTGTTTAAGAATAAAAAAAGAGTAAGCATGCATTATGAATCACTCTGTATTCTCTATATATAGTACACCCGTGTAAATGTATACTTAATGTACAATAGGTTTTTTTATATTTATATACATATGTTTTTAAAAAACAGTAGATATTATATTATGTAGTATATTGTACATGTACTGAACACAAAATTAAAAATTAAAACACGGCGGTGGATAACCGGTGAAAATTAATAAATATTTTAAAATAGAACGCAACGGGGAAACGATCGCTCACATCAAAGAATATTCTAATTTAATTTGTTCAAATCAGCTGCGTTGTTTGTGCTGCTCCTCTCGGTAAAATAAATAATTAACACATTAATTTAAAAAAATTTAAAAATGAAAAAATTGATTTTTTTGTATGGTATACCATTTCCAACACCGAACGCTCCACAAATTTACAAGTATTATTATTATAGCTGCAGCGCTGTATATTATATACTGTTGGATACAGTAAAATCTCTGTAACACAATACGCATAAGACGTATTACACTTACACTAAAACTTACAGTAACATTAAAAAAAAAAAAAAATCAGCAGACAATTTTAAAGTATTACAACGGTGAAACCTTTTGTGGAACCTCATTTACACCTTTTATAGACGCGGACGACCTTCTGAAATTTCTCACCAACAGTGTCCGTTTTTATTCTTTGGAGAGATTTTTATCATAATACTGAGAAAAGAATTCGTGTACGATACTCGGGTATAGAGACGCGTACGAGAGGCATGTTGTTGTACAGTTAATATTATATTATACAATACATTTCCTTTATTATTGTTAAAATATAATAGAATAACCGAAACGTTTATATGATATGTAATGAAGCCGTCTAGGGGAGAGCGATCGAGCCGTAACTATGGGTTGCATTGCCGGCAGCCAATCTATATACAGAATTATGATACTATATAATACTATATTTGTAAGTATTAAACCATAAAGTATCGACAAGAGAATATTTCATATAGGTACCTAACCTTGTGAGATATTATAATATTTTATGTATCATGATATTCGCCGCAGCAATGACTTTGATGTACGCGCTTTTTACTATATACGCGTTTTCAGGACACATATCCCGGACGAAAAGTCTACTCTTATCGTATAAAGTTAGTTCCGGTTTGCGATGATGAGACATTGCTTACATCGTTTTATCTCAGATGTCTAGAACTCTAGAAGTCGAAGGAAGTTATCATTCATTTCTTTTTTTTCTAAGAACCCGCTATCGTAGAATAATATACATATTGCTCTCTCTCTCACACACAACCTAGCGATTTTTTATTTTTAATATTCTACCATATTTCGATATTGTATAACATATGTGATACGATATCTAGAGAAGACATTATAATATATAACACGTATAACGGATGGCACCAGTAAATATTTGAGAAAATAAAAATCTATATTTCCATGTTATATACTGATGTTAGAAAACAAGTAACAAAAATTATTGTTTGCATGACATATTTCATTATTTACATTGATTCCATTTTTTAGTTAAATTCATTAACATTAGTTAGTTTAGACGTTAAAACTAATAGTTTTTTCTAAAACATTAAACATAACATAATGTTATTAACATTTACTATTGGTTAATATCATTATTCATTAGTTATTGATATATTTAAACACTGATATATTCTACAATAAAATCAATTTTCTTAATTTAAATTTAATGCAATTTTCATCAAATTTTAACTAGCATTTTCTATACATAGAATACTTTTTTTTTTAATATTTTGACTTAATTTAAGCTATTTATAGACACGAGAAATTGTCCAAATTATCAGTTTCTATTTTAATCAAATTACTGTCAATATAAAAATGCTCACTTGGCTAAAAAGCTTGAAACGAAATATAAAGTTTCTCATAAGTTGTAGTTAAAGCTATTTAAAAATATTAAAGATACATACCTAGGTATAATTTTTTCAATGAGAATTAAAACTTCGAATTTTGACAAAATTAGATATTTTAACAAATAATAACAATTTTGGTTATTTTGTTGTAATTCATGAATTGATACTTGCGGGTATTTGAAAATATTACTTATATCATTATATTTTATATACACAAATACACAATGGAATTTTCATAACATTAATTATATTAATTTCGAACTATTACTTATTTATACCACGAATATATATTCACAATTCACATCAGTCTTCGATAAGGCGCTATTATTGAACAAATAGTGCTTGAAATAAATTTAAAAGTTTATTTTAAATATCAATAATAATCATTAAAATTCATCTATGATATCACAAATGGTTTAAAATATAAAAAAAAAAGTCAAATGGAAAATCATAATAAAATAAAAAATCGATTAAGAATTTGGAAAAATGTTATTCAAAATTATAATTCAACAATAACCATATGTTAAAGTTGTTTGTCAGTAAGTAATTTAGTTTTTTTAAAACTGCTTCACATCCACGTGTGACGACAAGTTTGAATGAATCGCGCAAACGATGATGATCCTGCATATTATATGACTCATAGGCAGAAAACAAAAATAAAACCGTAAAAATGTGAATGTGATATTTTAAATCGAAATAAAATATATTTAAAATCTAACTATAATAAATCAAAAAAAGATTAAATCGATATTGTTCAAAAATAAAAATTTTAAATCAGAAAAACTTATATCGATAAAAGAAATTGAAATTAAAATTGGAAATTATTTTTCGATTTCAAGTTTTGCCTAATGTTGATAACAATTATTAATTATATAAATAATTAATATAATTATAATTATAAAGTGATAAATGCAATACATTCGATAAAAAAATCAATCTAACATATTACTAATAGTAAAATACTTTAATACTTTATTTAATAGCAATATAAAAAAATGTATTATCATGAAACATACTAAAATGGACTGATAGACCTTGTTCGATCAGGAACGCTTTACGTATGTAATGGTTTATCATTGAATTTAAATTCAATATATACAGTATACAATACTATTACATTCTTCAGCGACAAGATACACTCGGCACCTATCAGTACAGCAGTGTGCGGATTATATACTTATATTTTTCCTCAATTTTTTATTCTGCTGTTACTATATATTTTATATAAACGATATGATTGTTATACGATTGTTAGTCAACAATAATAGTAGTTTAAAATGTTCAGATGAAACACATATTTATAAAATAATTATTATAATTAAATACAAATTTGAATACAATATTTTGTATTCACCATTACGCATATTATGTTTGATTATATTATTATATATATACGCGGTGTACATTATGTGTATATAATATTTTAATTTCCTTGGTGCACTTTTATTAACAACTCCATATATCTATATAGGTGTATAAATGTATAATATTATATAAATTGGTCGTTTTATAAGTTTATCAAAGGCAATCGTTTACCGAAGTTCACTAAATATTTGTGCGTCTTTCAGTCTTTGAAAACTATTAATGTGGTGGTGGTGGTGGTGCATCGTCTATACAGGCGATTATGCGGCACGGTCAACGAAAAGCCGGAACAAAGTATTTTCTGACAAAGATCACTGTCGCTATATGTAACAATAATAATAATAATAATATAATACACGCTAGCCGTGTTGTGGTTGCGGTCACCATTAAAGACGATATTTTTCTTTCGCCGTACTTGCCACGAGACGAGCTTTGTGATCCTTTGTGGCGGTGGTGGCGGTCGGAGAGCACGTCAAACTCGCGTTAAAGAACTCAGTAGCGCGTAAACGGGTAACGCGGTCTCGAGTTTTCGGAATCCAAATTTCCAACACTGCACCGCAAGCCAAAGGGTTCGCAATTACTCCGATTAACGACTATACGTACCTATAGACATTCGTGCTTTTTGTATAATACAGGCGTTGCAGCGAGGGTGAAGAACGCGTGCTTTTAGTCGGACTTAGTTGGTCCATCGTTGCGGTGGCGTGTACTAAGTATAGGTATAATGAAATTATTTTGCTCGACGTGGCCCGTGGAATACCAATTGGATTGATTACGACGGAAGAGCGGAAGTACAAGCGAAACAGTGATAGGAGAGAAGACACGAGGAAACACACACACACAAACACACACACACATACACTCAGACACAGAGAGATGGTTATTAGTTGTATAATTTGATTTCAAAAATGTCTGAAGACGACCGCTACCAACACTATATTATGACCCGATGATATATGGGCACAGCGGATAAGACAATAAAGGACTGGAAATAACTACAATCCAATCTATGGTAAAAATTAGACAATACCTTTCAATCGGAATTTATTTTTTTTTTTAGGGGGTGTCAATAAACAGTGAATTTCATAGGTTTTATGTCATAATGTTTGTTAGGTTATCGGGTAAAAAATTAAACTACAAAAAATATAAAACTTTCGCACACGATGAAACGGGTAAACCACTGTAATTTGACTAGCGTGTGAAGCGTTTCCCTCCTAGATACGCTAATGGCACGATTACATAATATTATATACCTATAACTGGCTATAACGTCTAACGCGACTCATGCGACCGGTTGACGATTTTGTTGATCGCTTGGCTTTGCGTCTCGTGACAATCGTTTCGTGATGGTGGAACCCTAGTCGTACGAAACATACACCACTCGTGTCGCACGATGTTTATTACATTCAAAATAAATCTTACCTCTTCTATACGACTTTTAAATTCTATAAAATTTATCATCGGTATTTTAGAAAAATAATGTAATATGTCACTGGTCCTTTAAACTGTCCATAATTTTCAATTAGTATTTAAATAATTTAATTTTAATATTTCAAATTTTCAACTATATTTAAAAAGTTAAATAGCAATGGTACATTTATGTTATTAAAATATTAAACTGTGGTCATGGGCATTTTACTTAAATTATGAGATGCCATATTTTTACAGAGTTTATTTTATTTTATTTTTTTCGAAAAACAAAACATAATAAATCTATAATATATTGACTCCACTGTCTATAATTTTCTTCTATATTATCAATATAAGAAATTGTCATACTATTATTAATTTGAAAAGGTATCAATCATTTTTGCACAAAGAATATTGTTCTGTATAATATTTTTATAAATGGGAAATATTAAATTTGAAATTAATTAAAATTTAATTTAATTGTAATTAAATATTGTAAAATGTTAATTTTAATAATAATTCAGAACTATAATAAATTTAAATTAAAATATAATATACAAATTATCGTCAACGTTTTAATTGCCTATTCATTATTAATATTAGAAGTGTCATAAATACTTATAAACAAGAATACTTAGGTATCAAACAATCTGTATCATAATTGCATATATAAATAAATAAAATGTACAATTTTAATATTTAAAATATTTTTGTATATTTTTAATATTAGAAGAAGAAAAATATGATTATAAATGCTTTTTTATAATAAATGCCCAATGATTGATGTTTAAATAGGTATTTGGTTTATACTTATATATTATAGAATATTATGGAGAAAAAACATTGACCACTATTGTAAAAATAATATTGATAAATGATAAAGACCATAAAATTAATTTACTATAGGAGTCTTAAGACATAGTTAAACTTATACTGTATAGTACTTTTGATTTGTATATTTAAGATTGAATGTACCCGAGTAAAAATAAAACGAGAAAAAATAAACAATTTAGAATTTTCGATCTTTGCAGCTTCTGGTTGCGTAATAATAACAACGCCAGCTAGTACCTTGAATGCGTATATTATAATATATTATTTGGAATATTGGAACGTAAACATTTGAACGCGGCCACTAGGAACCATGGCATATAGTAGTAAAATTGTAATATCCTCGAAACTAATAACCCAAAAAGGTAAACATTTTTGTTTAAACTTTTTTACGTTTTTGGAATTTTTTTATCGGAATAATTCGTATTATTTATACTCGGATGTTTTACTACTGTATATATATTATTATACACTATACAGAGTAATGACATATATATATACTTAATATAAATATACGAGTATAATACATAAAGATACATTTTATTTTTACTACAGATAAAACAACAAACATTTATTTATCTGATTTTAATTAAAATATTGAACTTTTTTTAATAATTTTACGTATAAAAAAGCATGCATGTGCTGCAGTTTATCAGACTCAAATATCAAAAATGTACAACACCGGAAACTTTTTTATACAATACAAACGAACGATAATAATTAAACATCGAATATTAGGTATTTTGTTTAATTTAATATACTTTCAACCATATTACACGCCACATACATATCTACATTCGAAAATCATAACGTAGGTGGTGGTAGTTCAGTTCTTGATTGACAATCGAGGAATAGATTATAGATAGATACTTACAACTGAATAATATACATTATATTAGGTATACTGATTTTCAATATTTTACTTCAGATTGCAATGGATGTCGAATGCATAATGAAAATATATATTTGAATTATTCGTCACCGTGCAACTAAATACAAACATATTATAATCTACACGTCCCGTCATGCCTTATCCGTTGTATAATTTTTTGTAATAGATCCTCGTTTCATTTTCACGATACTTAAATTATCTGTAGATGTGTCATAACATCTTTTAATGAGATGGATGTTTTATTTCTGTAATATCATATTATTTTGTTTATTTATTTAGTTTTTACTGTTTTACATTTTAATATATAAAAAAATTCTATATGGTTTAATTTATAGCATAATACACGCTTTCCCCAAAAATTATCGTCACTATGATTTCTTGATTGCCATAACGTTCTAAGTTCAAATAACATGTTGTCAAAAAAAAATGTATTTAACAAACTATAAAATATTAATTAATTCTAAAAATTTGAATATTAAGTTATTTTAAACTAAAATCATGAAGCAATTAATTTATGTTAAAAAACATTACGTGTTTTTTTTATCTTACAAACAATCGTCCTACGTTGTAACTTGATCTCTTAGTTTTAGTCATAATGTTTATTCACGTCAATAAATAATGTACATGGATATTAATATTAATATATTTTTGTATCACGTGGAAAAACATGAACAAAATATTATTGCTACTGTAATACACTAATTACTAAATACTAATACATTTGAATTTAAATGGTATTATGAACCTCCATTGAACTGAATGACAAGAAATATTATAAAAAAGTTGTTGAAGTATTTATGTATTACACAATAAATATCAATAATTGTAATAGAATATATTTGTTCGATAATTATAAATATCATTTATTTATTAATTATAATTTATAATCAATTGTATATCTATTGTCCACATTATTATTTTCTTTAATTATTATGCATTATAGTTTCAATTTGACCTGCATTTATCAAGTGATATTATGAACGATTGGTATGTAACTATAAAGAATAAGTATTGAAATATTATTTTGAATTTTATAACTAGGGCCTGGATTTCAATGAAAAATGCATCTTTTTTTGGTTAATCTTAGACAATGCTTTCCAAGTTTATAATTTGATTCATGTAATAAAAACTTCAAAGTTGAAATTTTTATTTTGCATTTTTTTGCAAATTTTAATATTTTTTTCATTTTTAGAACATATTTTAGCATTTTCGGTCATTTTTCGTTTTTAATGCATATTTGTACAATATACGCGTATAATACATAGTATATTGAAGTAGTTAGTATTGTAAATAATTTCAAAACTTGGATTTTAAATAATACTGCAAGCAATAGTGGAGAAGCAATAAAGAAAAAATTGGAAATTGTTTTAAAAAGAATTATGGTTATACTGCAATCGAAACGATTTCAAGAATTTTAAAGGCAAGGAAACCGCTCTAAAAAATATCCATCGTCGCTAGTCGCAAGTCAAATTTATAAGTCATTTTTTGAGGGTATTTTCCCGATAAAAGGCATTTTTAGCTTTTTTTAGAGTATTTTTCAATGATTTTTAGTGCATTAAAATTCGGGCCCTAATTATAACATTATGAAACACATAATAAGTTATAGTTATATTATATATTATATAGTTATATTATTTCAGCAAATTCGACCAAAGCCAAATTATTTTTAGTTATCAAAACAGATATTAATAATTATTCTAGATATTCACGGTCTTATGTTTTCTTTGAGTTCTAAATAATTACCGTTACTAACAAATAAATAAAACTAACTATAGAACGCTTCTGTTTAACTTGAATTTATATCTGGTAAATCTGGTTGACAAGCTCCGTCGATTAGACTAATAAATTATAAAATTAATACTTAATTAGCGTTTCAAATAGATACGGACATATAGTATTATAAATCTTGCATCACGAAACACACTATCAAGAGGAAATAAATAAAGATGCACGAAGAATTTTAAAATTTATTTTTATAAGGCATACATGATAATGATATAAATACATAACGTGGGCAGGCATTTCTGTAAAGTTTAAAAAATTATATTATACTCGTAGTTCTTAATCGAATTTTTTAGGATTAAATTTCGAAAAGGCAGAAAAAATACTTTATTTTAAAATGAATTCATTTTTATTTATTACCTTAAATAATTCCTATATTATCATGATTTAATTTGTATTATCGTTCGAAAATTTTCTGTTGAAAATTGAATGATTAGTAATTACATTTTTTTTCTTATAAATAAAATTCATCATAATTTGTAGTTGTATTTAATATTTATACATATAAATAGTATCATTGTTTAATTTTTCAAAACAATTAATCAAAATACGAGTAGGTAATTAAAAAAAAATATTAAGTCTACAGATAATGTTGATTGTTATTTCATCATTATAATAATTTGAGTAATACAATAAAATGTAGATTTTTTTTAAAAATTACTATAATTTACATGACTGTAAATCAAATTAAAGAGTGAAATTAATAAATTAAATACTTTGCTAAGTACTTAGTAGGTATATTATAACTTCAAGATAATATTAATAAACTGTTTATACATTTATGTTGAAAATAAACTTTTACTACCTGTATTCGATGGTGTTGAGTTACATTTGCAGAGAAACTGTACCCATAGAAAAACATTTATAAATACGACAAATTATTGAGTTATTCTTTACTAATAATAAATTTTGTTGTTTGGTGATTTAACATTATATTTTGTAATATTATTGTACACGCAGTGAAGTTTCTTTACTAAACATTAATACCGAATTTTATGTCGTTTCTTAACGGCACAAATGAATCTAAAAACTTCCATTGAGCACGTACGCATTAGTGTATATTATATTATGACTTTGGATATGTACGTCTAGACTTATACATATTTTTATCAATACGAGAACTCGTCTGTCAAATATAATTTTGCAAAACCAGTTTTTTTTTTTTTTTTTTTTAATATTCCTACGATAAAATAATAGTTGTTAATAGTTTTACAAGATGTAACGATATTTTTTAAATAGAACTTCAGATAATTAAAAGTAAACTAAATTTAAACTTAGAGAAAAATGTAGTCAACTAAATAAAACAACCATTTGTTAGGGAAAAGCTAGGGGCAAAAATGTATTAATGTAAGCGACGAAAGTGTTTTTTTTATTTATTTTTAAATTAAATCTAACTTATATTTCGGGTATATGGACTGAGACAATGCCTAATAGTTACACAAGAATTTATATGTAGATAATAGCTTTTTGGATATAACATTGTATCATGCCTGATAGTATAAATAAACGAGAAAAATAAGAAAATTAAAATTAAAATAAGATAAAACAATTACATCAAGAGTTGCGACATTTTATAGCAATATAGCAGCCATTTTTAATAATATTTAATTATTTTATTGTAGGCAAACAATAATATTATTGCAAATATTTAAATGCAATATAAAATATTAATTTAATTTCTTAAGATATACTAAAATACACAATATAAATATGAAAAATATACAATAAAATATTTATGACATAATTAATAAAGAACAACTTTAAACTGTTATTTAAATATAAAATATTATTATGTGGTATATCGTTTTTTCAAAAATGAAAGTTCTGCTCGATCATAATATGTTTTTGTGTTTACGAAAGCTCCGGTAATCAAAAGCTATTATTGGAACTTAAATTATGCGAATTATCTTGGTAATATATCAATTTTTCGTCTATATTGTCACCTTTAATTATTATCGCATAATCTTAAAATCTTTTTTTAGCTTTTATTTAATTTTCAGTTATAAATCTTTTATTTTGAGAAATTTGATATCTGGTATTTGCAATTATCTAAAAACTTTAATTTAATGAAAGTGAAGCATTTTCTAATTTTAAAATGGATTACGTATAAAACTCAATTGTCTTTAATGTAAGTCAAATCAATATTTTTATATTCTTATTTTAAAATAAATCTATAGCATTGTTAATAAATTTTGTAGTAGTTTTAGCCAAAGACTAAAGAGCTGAATTTATACGTATATATGTACACAAAATAATCATCGTAATATTATGCAGTATTTAGATAAGTACCCTATCGCATTAATAAAGGTTATGGAGGCAAGGGTAAGACTAAAAATAGTTTTCAACATTTTAATATACAATTTAGAACTTTTAAAAATTCTATTTTTATGGGACATTTTTTAGCTTTAAGGAACACGAGATAGTTTCACTAACTCTGTGAGTTACATATGTCAAATTTTCTAACAGCAGAGATAGATGTTTTTGTCATGTCCGGCGTGGCGTTTCTTTAAAAAAAAAAATAAATTCTTTTAAAATAATCTATTTTATTTATTACTTTTAAAATTAGAGTTAATTAATTGAGCTATTATAAAATTTAAAGGTAAGATTATTAAAATTATCCAGGGCATCCTAGAGGCTTTTATTTATATTTAAATTTAAAAGTAAGTTATGGACATTTTAAAATGTACAGTTTTAGCAATTATTTAATTATTATTAAATAAATCTATATGCATTGAAAATAAAAATGTTTTATAATTTAATAGGAATGTTTGAAAAATATCTATGATATGAAATAGTTAGTACTTGCAATAATCTAATACCTAATTATAATGCCCAAACAAAGGATTAGAGCATTTATATTATTATAAACTTTATAAGTATAAGCTATTATATGCTTCATAGTATTAAAATGAATAAAATATCAAATAACTAACGTCAAACTTTTCGTTTCAGAGTTTATATTTAATCAAGTACATTAATAAAATATACATTTTTTTATAAATACGATACTATTAAATCGTTTTTATTTTATTTTATTCTTCTTTCCTTTATTCTCATAAAATTATAGAGTGTTACTTGTTAGTTATTATTGTTTATTTAACTTTTAAAAATTTTATGCTTATTAGATTTGTTCTTAAGTTTACGTATACTGCATTACTGCGTTATAGGACGTCATACCCACTGTGTTGTCTCCGTCTTACGAACGAAAAATATAGCAAATCTGCGTTCAGCGGAATCAATTGTATGCTATTAATATTAGAGGAGTAAATTTACCCATTATCAAACTTAAAGGTAAGAATATTATCTAGGTCAGTGTTTCCCAACCTTTTTGTTATGACGACCCACAAGTTTACTATTTGTTGAGTACACGGCCCCCCACTAAAAAAAAATACCTAGGTTTATTTCTATATTATTATCAAGATGGTTTCCAATGTTGAGTCATGACCCATAGGTTGGGAAACACTAATCTAGGGTATCACATAGACTTGATATTATTATTTTAAAGTGAGTTACAAGCATTTTAAAATATTTTCCATAACTATAAGTCACTTAAAAATTAAAATATCAATAAAAACCTACGCGATGTCCTAACCTTTAAGTTTTATAATAGGTAAATGGACTCTAATAAAGTTAACAACATAAAATAAATTCTGCTGAACGTGAGATTGGACTATATAAATCAAAACGTGTTACAAACGTTTTAAACCCTATCGCTGATTTATGTATAGTAAGTTTGGACAATTTCAATTGGTCTGATATAAATGGGATATTATTCGATAAGAACCGTTGTTTCACTTTCGAAGTATATTATAATAAAATATACAGATCACGAAATCACAGTAATAAGATTTAATCGATAAAAATCTCTTTCAAACCGAAGACGATCGCCATGAAGTTGGAACGAATAATGTCACACAGTACAATATGATCAGAATGTATATAGAAGTATAGAATATCTTTATAAAACCATCCACATTAATGAAATGAATTATGACAACGTAGGTGTAGATACGAATACGCATAAAGGATACCTAATAATTGGTCAATTTTCTAGTAAAATATTATATGTAATAAAATATATTATAGTATAATCGTTGAACATAAAACTATTCATTTAACAGTTTGTATTTATTATAATTATTTTTAATACAACGCTCTCACCAATGTTAATCAGATTCAAATAGCGACATTTGGATACCATTTGTGGTTTTTTTTTTTTTTTATATAACATTTTATCACGAAGTGATCCATTCTTATTCCTATTATCCCCCCCCCCAACTGTCATTCGTTGGTACTCGATGATGATATCTCTTCATCCCATCAAACCACATTTTTTATTAGTCTGTTCAGATGATGCAGTAAACTTTTATCGTCTATTCCTAGTACTATATTATATTATATTGTTATATACTTATACTGTACATCTATATACGCATATACGCATAGAATCAACATACCTGGAGCGGTAGGTATTTAAGTTGCCGTGCCTTTTGTTTTATCAGCGATTGCATATTCATTAGTCCACGGAGGAGCATCCGAGTACACATTTCTAGATATTTACGACTTCCCCCGACGCGTAATAAAATACCACTGTAGTGGTTCACGATCGTTTGTTTTGATTTATTTTGGTGATTTTCGATCATTTTAAACCTATTTGTGCCTAGAAAGTGTTAATACTGTGTAGGTCTACATTATATTATAATATAAATTTATTTTATATTGTATATAGGTATAATCTTCACGATATTTGTCTTATTATTTAAAAAAAAATAATTATTAATAAGCCTTTGATTTATAATTTTAGGTACTCTTATCGAAACACGAATAGCAAATAGATAATTCTTTACTAAATAATATTATTTAATTTATAGCGTATACGTGCTGCGTATAATATGTGAAAAGTTTTTAATGACCCACGTCAGTAAATTTTAATAAAAACTGTATACGACACACGCCTAACTATTTAAATCATACGTATGTCAGTCATAATGAATATATATATATACTTATACACTACTTCCGAGAAACAAAGTTTGAAACACAAGCCATGAATTTTACCTTATCTCATTAAACGCAGTACTATAACGCGCGTGGGTTTATATAAATAAGATAGAGATAGATAAATATATATAGGTAGGAGAGAGACAGAGAGACAGAGAGACAGAGACAGAGTGAGCTAAAACAAAGGTCTGAGAAGGATTATAGTTCGTTTGGCACGTGTGTTTGAAGTACAAGTACGCGCGGTGTTTCTCCATAGTTTTGTACACAACAAGAAGAAAACTTTACTATCAACTAATCCGTCAACATTACTGGGTAATCTTCGGCGAAGATTTTAATATCAATAATAACGACGAGACAAGACATCTGAACCGTAAAAACCGTCAATATTAATTAATTAATACTATACACACTTATTATTATATAGTTTATTATATAGGTACATCACTTATGTTATAGGTACCTACCTACATTATATTAAATGTCAAATTCATACGTTGCAAATGACGCACAAATCAATTATTCAAACATTTTTTTTTAGATAAACATGACGTAAATAATATATTATTAATTTAAGTAATATATACATTTATAATAAGCAAATATCAAATACTTAAACGATATTTAAGTGAGTTGAAATGAATGTTTATAAATTATAATATACATACATGAAGAGACTTCCACGTTCGATATTGTTATAGTATAATTAATATATATATATATATATAATACCCTACATATTCTGCCTTATGCTTTCACTAAGCCTAATTGAACGAAACATTGTAATCTTAAAGACGGCTACCGATTTCCGTCCGTGTGCCCTTATACTATACAATAAAACAATATTAGGTATATAAAATATAATAACTTATAAGTAAGCTTAACGTCGTGTATATATTTTAATAATATTGTGTATATAGCCATATAGGTATATATACTTTAGTTCGCAAAACACTGCTGTATTAAAATATTGTTATTCCTCTCGCGACTAAAGAAGAATTATCAATTATCATCAAACACAGCGACACGAGATCGACACAAAACTTTATAATATATTTGCGCGTTACAAGTGAAATTGGAATCACAGGGCAAAGGAAAAGAAACAACAGTGGTTCAGTATATTACAACGACTGCGCGCAATCACGGTTAGGGTCCATATGTACCAGTTCTAGCCAGCAGGCGTATGCGCGTCCCGTTGTAATAATAACAATAATAATATATGGTATTTCGCACAATAGTGTCGCGTTTCGTGGATCTCGCCGACGGGAGACCGACAGACGGTTGGACGATAAAACACACAATGATATACAAACGCGTCGGCCGACAATCGAATGCCATGATGATGTATAATATATCGAAGCAGGAAAATTGAATCGTTCGATCGATCGACCGCGGCGCACATAGATAGATCATAGGTATGGTAGGTACGCGCGAACATTATCTGTGAGCATCGTATGTCTCGCGGTGGAGTCGGGTGAACGGTCGTCGACGGCGGTGTTCGTTCCACATTATATAATACAATGATAATCGTATAATCGTATAATAATATAATATTGTAATATTTTTTACGCCCGTCCAGTGGTAGCCGTCGACGACCACGACCGGTTTTCGTTACGAGGGCACAAAGCCGCGGGACTCGCATTATATACTGTCGCAGTAATTCATAACATTGTGTAGTGCACCAACGATAGTCCTCGGACTAAAGCAAAACGGGCAAAACAGAATTAATATATTGTGAAAATATATTGGCCGGGCACTGTGACTAAGTGCCACATTTACAATTTTGAGGATCCAGTATAAAAATAGATACCTTACATTGTCCGTAGACACAATATTATGTTATATATATAGGTACCATTGGCTACTGTGTAAGCACGAATAGGGTGTGGACAAGGTGTAGGAAGATATTATAATATACTTACATATTTTGTAACTGTGTGTAATAAATTATTATTTTTATTATATTACAATTTGTACATTCAAATTGAATACATTTTATGTAATAAATGTTTTAGAAAATAAATTTATCACAGAAATGAAAATTGTTATTCTTTTTTATGTTTTTGGTATATTAATGTTATATGCTTAGATTATAATATTTTATTTATTTAATGACTTACTAATTTATTATTTAGTTTGTATAATATAGTCTGTGCTTACTAAAATTATACATTTATAAAGGAATAAAAGGCTTATATTTTATTACATAAATCTCGGTTTCCATTTTATTTATGACACATAAATAATCGGTATAAAATCAATTACAGTACGGCGGCAGCAGCAAAATTTGAGGCACGAATGTTGCGCTACTGGTGGTCAAATGCTATGGAAATACGGAATCAGTGGTTTAACGTCTACTAGTATTCAATTTATTATTTTCCGTGCTTTTTGTAATACATATGATGATATGCGAGATAGTTATCTCCTAGGCGTATATTTAGAGTACACTTTTTACTTTTTTAGTATGTCTTTATTCGGTATACATAACACCAGTATCTGTGTAAATGCTGGTTTTAAAATTACTTTAAGCGGGAAACAGTTTACATATCTTCCTACACCTTGTCCACACCCTATTCGTGCTTACACAGTAGCCAATGGTATATATAACATAATATTGTGTCTACGGACAATGAAAGGTATCTATTTTTATACTGGATCCTCAAAATTATAAATGTGGCACTTAGTCACAGTGTCCGACTAATATATTTTCACAATATATCAATTATATTTGGCCGTTTTGCTTTAGTCCGAGGACTATCGTTGGTGCACTACACAATGTTATGAATACATGACGATATTTGACCACCAGTAGCACGACGATCGTAACTTTAATTTATCTGCTGTATTTTAGATTGTATTTATTTAGTAATATAGTAATTTATATAGGTAATATAATTAAATACAGTATACATAATTATTTTTCTTTAAGTTTAGGGTTTATCGTTAATCATAATAATAATTATTTACACTATAATTTATAGGTATACACAAAGATTCCTAGACGTATATTAAATATCTATAATATTTATTAAAACATAGCATATAAAATATAATGTTGAAATGATAAACTTTAAAATTTGAACAACATTTATTGCATGTAAATAAAAATTGGTCTTAGATCGAATGCTAGTATACTCTGGTAGTCTGGTGAGTGGTGAGAAATTCTGAACAAACTCTAACTGTGGTAATTTTCGGCATCAATATAGTAATATTGAAAAATTCCAAGTGGTGCGTTGTCACCTTATCTTTTCTACATTGTGGGTTTGGCACTACTGGCGCTCCCAACCCTCAAATATTAGTCTACAACTACAATTGCATATCCATATGGTATATGGTATTAACTAAGATCCCCACTTAAAATAAAGAATAAAACACAAATTTAAAATCTGAAGTAAATGAATAATACAAATAGAATTCTGTTTTGATCAATATTAAATATACTAATACCTTTTACTCATTGACCAACTGACAAGCAACGGCATAAGTAGCTGCGAATATTGTTGTGGTCCATTTACGATTTATATACAATGAATCGCAGCTTATTGTGACCCTTTCACCCTTTTGTTATATTTATATCTACAATTTGCATTTACTAATGTAAGTGTTTCGATAGTCTCACGCTTTCAAATGTTTGATTGATTACCAATGGAAACAATTACTATTACTTGCAAAATACGGAAACCGATTACCATCTGTGTAAAACGTACAAAGATCGCGGATCACACATCATTGGTAGCATCATGAGCACGTGACGCATCAGATACTAGTATTAAAAATCGTGGATTGAAATCAATTTTAAAATCAAATTTAAATATCAATAAAAATCGTCGAAAATTCTCTATATAAAATTAAAAGTAATATCAATATCGACATTTGTTTATAATGATATTAAAAATTTAAATTTAAATTTAAAAAAGTCAATAAATTATTTAAAAATAATAATTGTTTCATAATGTTTTGAACTCAAAAGAAAAAATGTTATTCTAATTTAATATTCAACAATAGTCAACAGGTCAATAATATTGTTCATCGGTAGGTAATTCTGTTTTCTCAAGACCGTTAATAGTAATATTATACTAATTATACGACTATTCTTTTTTGTTATATTTTTTACTAAAATATATAACTTAAATTCCTTATTGACTATAAATATAATTCATGCAATAATTGTGTGTGTGTGTGCATGCGTTAAAATGCATGGTTAGGACGTTTAGTACATAAATAATCCTACATCCAAAAAGGTGCATCTCGAATAAACATTTTAAAGAGTGGATCAATTTTTGTTTTTTAAAAAGTTACTATTGATCACAGAAAAAAAATAGTAAAATAATTATGATTGAATATAATTCCATACCTTTAAATATTATTTTATATTAATTGTTTGAAATAGCACAAATAACTGGGTTATGAATTTTTGCAGTTAACTATATTTAACGGAGTATAAGAAAGGGGTACTTCTACGGGTATTTAATTTGTCTCGGCCGGTAACGCCGAGTAGGATCAGCTAGTGACCTAGTGTATAATTAACATTATTACACTCATATACATAAATCTGTCGGTGTTGTAGGTAGACGCATGATGTATTTCGGTAACCGGAAACGCATAGGAATATTTTATGCAGCCAACCCGCACAACTATATCACCGTCGTTGATTAAGCGGTTGTACAAAATCGAAATTGTCAGTATTATATTCTTATGAAGTACGAAATTCAAAAACGGGTATATACCTCCTCCCCTACCCAGAAATTTTTAAAGTAGAAACAAAGTAACTATAAAGTTTATAATGTATTTTTAATTAATGCATATTATAAATATTTTTAACCCCCCCCCCCCCACACACACACACACAGAAAAAAATTGATCCTGAATACGTGCTTGTTTGCCACGGTCGTGGCATAATTTGACAACGGTGCACTAAAGCAAATTATGTATTCATTCTGTAGTAGTATACCCATTACCCAGTGCCAAACTTCTGTCTAAGCAAACTAGGCAGCTGCCTAGAGGCCATTACCTTCCCGAGACCAAAGCCACCGGCCGAGTACCAACAAAATAATGTCACACAAAATAGATTAACACGGAGAAACATTTCGTATAAAGAATATTTTTTTTTTAATTTTTAAATTTTTTTAAGGCTTAGATAGAAATAGGCTTATAAGAATATTATTATTATGAGGTAGGTAGTAACTTGGAAATTAATAGGTACGTATTATGTTACAATTACACTATATTGTTATAGATGTATAAAATGATAATGTGTATCGGAACCGTATTTTATAGATTTATAAAAGCAAATTAAAATCAGTCTTATCAATATATTTTTTTAAAAAGCCCTTCTTTAGTAGCTACCTTGGGGCCCTAACCCTAAGACTCTTAAGTTCGGCACTGAGTATGCCGTTCATAATTTAAAAAGTATGTTATTATGCGCTTATGCTTATATGCAACACGTTTTTACTTTTAAGCATCATGTAAATTAATCAAACATAATTCTATTTAAAACAAATGATTTAATCAATATAAAAACGAGACGGCTCTTTTAAAATAGAAAAAAAAATTTGGCTATTGCAATTAGTTTTTTTAAATTCTTTGTAATAATTAATTATTTTTTATTATTTAAAAAATAAATGTACCTATAACATTTAAGCATTTAACAGATATTTTAATGACAACAATAAATTTTCGTTATTTTCAATGTTTCAAACTAAGTTCACGGGCGGTTTGCATTCAAAAGGTTTTATAGGTATGTGAATATTTTGTAAAATTTATATTTCTCGTTGTAATCTAAACCATGCATTTTATTACGCTTTGGATTTTTCTAGCTAATAAAGAGTTTAATACGTTAAAAGTTAAAGAAATTATTTAGTGCAAAGAAGTTCTATATAACTTCAAAATAATATTATTGTAAACTATTGATAGAACTAGATTAAATTTATTTAATACATGAATAAAAGAGTTCTATCTAAATCAAAAATCAAAAATTAAGTATTAAATTTTACTGAATTTAAAGTAAAATTGATGATACTTTAATTTACTTTTTTTTAAATTGTATGTATTTTAACTAAATATATTATATTTATTTTTTGCCAAAAATTATTATTTTTTTATATAATAATTTAGAGATGCATGAATAATTAATCTTAAATTATTTAATTATTCATAAAATTTTCCTAGTGTTTTTCATACGTTTAACTTGTATTAATTATTCTTTTTCATATCTTTCTATTACATTATATTAAACTAATATAAAAACTATTTATTTTCATGTGTTACAGACAGAAGATTTGATTCGTTGATTCTCTACCTACTATTAACAGCTCGGGTTAACATATTTGTTAGTGTAACGTTTTACAGATTTATTTAATATTATTGTAATATAATATAATAATATTGTGTGTTAAATATTAAATATTAACGAATCCATTTTGTAAATAATTTATATTTTATACTATGACATATCTATATAATGTATGTATATACAGATAAAAATGATTTTAAAATATTTCGCTTAATCTATAATAAATAATATTAGTTATAATTTATAACTTACTACTTACCAGTTCATTAAGTTTTGTAGTTACTTTTGAACACTTCTAACGAATTATATGAATTATTTACTTAATGATATATTCATAAATCATAACCAATTTAAACAAAAAAATTGGATTTAATTTCGTAGTTTGGTTCATTGTATATGTTACACTATAAAATGTGAAATTCGTATTGATTGCGCGCGATCGCGATTGTTTTCGTTCGCGGATGATACAATTTTGAACAATTTAATCTTCTTTCACCTTGTAAAATAATTCCCTGCCGGTTTATTTTTATCGTACAAAGCGTCTGAGATAAATTTTTACAAGTTAATTTTCACCGCACAAAATGTCCGTTGTGTGCAAATCAAACAACAGACAGTACAGAGTGTCCGTTTATACCATCTTTTACAGTTATCTCCCAGTTCATGGAAGAATACGTCATACAAAATTGATAAATACAATTTGTTGGTCAAACGCGGATTTGTTTTTCGCGCCATCGAGCTTCTGCGTCATTTCTCTAAGCTGCGCAAAGCGACGAAAACTTGTTGTAAAGGTGACTTACCCCCTTTGACCCCTCTGGGCACCGGTTCGTCAGCCGTCAGTTGTGCCCCCTAAATGTGTTTTGTCGTTTTTAGACGGTTGAACCGGGTG
This sequence comes from Rhopalosiphum padi, assembly GCF_020882245.1. NCBI lineage: Eukaryota > Metazoa > Arthropoda > Insecta > Hemiptera > Aphididae > Rhopalosiphum > Rhopalosiphum padi. The sequence continues at coordinate 56,305,230 of NC_083598.1, forward strand.
ATCTCGTCTCCGTTACGCGTGTCTTTCCGGTGAGACAACGTATTTTTTTCGCGCCTTTTGCCGATTACACGACTTATGCTCTTTGCCTGAGTCCCATTTTGCTACAAAATTCATTGACTCTACGATAATAACCCATTTTCGGCATCCGTTATACATTACTTTCCACTGACCAAGTCTCTCTTGTTTCTTGTTAAATATATTTATTATTACACACCGCACTCATAATCTTTTAGTAATAATCATATCGAATCACCTCATCGCCATTCTCAACGCTCTCGATGGTTGTTGTCGGCAACCGTCAATGTTACATAGGAGCGGTGGACCATAAACAATGGCCATATAAATGTATTAAATTGGAAGTCGATTTGGTTAGTTTACTTAAATATGATTTTGCTAATTATTCACTCCTTAATCTGTTAAAAATACAATACTTACAATATTAACCATCCCCCTAGTTTGTTCTATCATACAATTTTTATCTAAACCATTCTTGATTCTGACCCTTAACAACATTGCCATGTACACTATAATTAATAATTAATAATATTTAACGTAATATATTACATATATAGATTTCATTAGTGCCGGATCTGGCATATTTTTTACCCGGCCATTATTATTTGGTAATTTGGTGCCCCCGACCAAGACTTCCGGGGTAAGTGCCCCGGTTCACCCCGCCTCTCTAGATCCGGCCCTGGATTTCTTATCACATAATCGTGACCAACTCGATAAGCTTGTGTGACGGGGTAAATGCGAGTGTGTATATGTATACATACATATTTTGACGTAACACTATCGCACACGCTGTAATGATGTAGGTACATATACACTTATTACAGCGCGATACGATATGTAATGTTATTATCGCGTGCGTACCGAATAATCGCAGCGGCTATTTCGACGTACTGCACCGTTCTAGGTACAGCGCACATACGGATGCTAGCGATTTATCTCAATTTAGAATAATCCGAAAACATATTTTCCGTGCCGGTTAACCGCCACCGCTGCCGCCGCCGACGGAGGTCGATCAATCATCCGAAGCCTTTTGTGTCGGATGTATAATATTTTACGCGCACACGCACGCATTATATTGTATTTTACGACGATGTTATTAAGAAATTGACGGAGCATGTGTGTGTGTGTGTGTGTGTTCGTGCTCGTGTGTCTGTGTGGTGACGACTACTATGTATATATATATATATATATAATTATATATATATACACACATACGCGTATACCGCGCCACCGCCATTTACCCTCTCGCCATCGTCACATCAACCGCACCCGGGTTATCGTGTACGTATATATACATATATGTGTGTATATGTGTGTATGATATTCAACCCCTCGATCAGATCCAGCTCCAGCCAACACCTCCGACATCGTATAGGCCGTAGCTGTCTATTCCCGTATACGTTTTATTATTATATAAGCATGGGTGTGTGTACTAATACTCATAATGCGCTCATAATACCCCGCTGTCGTGTCATGTCGTATATATATATATATAAGTGTGTGTGTGAGCGTATTACGAAGTTTTGACTGGAAACTGTCCGGTTTTGACGAGCGCTCCTCTGAAACGCGCGTGGTCGCACTTGTACCCCGCGACAATGCGACAAAGGACGACGTATCGAGATCTATTGTTAACCAACTCCATCCCTCGTGTGCCCCGCGTGTTTGTGTGTACGCATGCGAAATCCGTGTGATTGGCGACGGCACCCAGCTGGGTAAATCGACGACTCATTACGATTATATTTATACGACAAACGGTCGGGAGTCGAAAAAATAATATTTTCTACCACGTATATGGTACATAGTTATCGTTTGCTAAGAGAAAATTCTATATCGGAAAACGTTTGAAACGTTTGAAAGTTGAAATTCGTATACGAATAAGAGTTCTTATAAAAGCTTAAAAGAGCTTGGTGCGGTAGGTAAATTAACCGCGGTATAAGCCATAATAATAATTTTACTCCGTGATAAGTCCGCGCGTGATAGTAACAGAATAACTTCTCTGATAATATTAGGTATATACCACCATCGCGGTGTTGGTTATTTGAACTATTTGAACTAAACAGACAAAATGCTGAATCATGGCGTTTGCAATGTTTGCAAACGTTTATTTTGTCGTTTATCAAACAAACAATCCGAATTTTTTTGTTATCAATCGTATACAGCGTTTAAAATTCTATAGAATTTGGTATATTTTAGAGTTGATGATTTTCTCGGTGTACTGTCTTTTATCGGTATATGCAGGTTAAATGGTATTTACCGGTTATTGCTCAAATACACTGCTTGAACGGTATACCGTAATACCATCCCAGAGTACCAACGTATCATCGTTTATTACCAAAGTATATTTTATTAGGTTCACAGCTACGTCGTCTGTAGTGTCGTGTTCTTTTTATCGTATAGTACTCGGATTGATCGTTGTAATATTGTATTATGCAATCATCCATTAACCGTTATGTATCATGAAATTTTCCGAGTTGAGCCGAGCCCAACATTTGGAAACGACACAGCAGTCGACATAGCTGTGAACCCGACTTTACAGGTATTTCGCTATATTAGTAATTATGCTTAATATTTATATAATACTTATATTAGGTACTTCATATTACTATATATTTATATTATAAGATCGTCATACTGTGTGGGGTATTAAATCGTGGGAAATCAGTGTTTGGGGAATTTTAGTCGCTTTTCGTCGTAAAAACAGCGGTATAGGTATTCGACAGCAGTTGGGCAACTGTCGTGCGCGATGAAAAAACGATAATATCCACGTAAAAGAACATCTTAGATAGCTAAATATACCTACTACGTGTATACTGTATATCCATACAACCACCCGCGTTGTACCTATACGCGAGGTGAACGTCGCATCCTTTTATTTTTATACTATATACAATATATATTATATTAAAAAGTTCGCGCGACTTTCGCGTATTATATTACTGCAGCACTTATACATTTTTTTTCATGCTTATATTATATTTTATACTTAACTGCTTCCGAGAAATAACGGGTTCCGATCAATACTCGTATGTCCTCAATGATTAAAATAAATATAAAAACCCTATTTTATTTTTTATAAAAATGTAGGACGTAGGTATAACGGGAATAGTTGCGTTATAAAGAGATGCAAAAGAACACATATTGTTTTTTTGTATCCATAACAATGTATTTAATAAGAACAATGAATATATTATAATATGTATATCATAATTAGTAAAAAAAAAAATACACATTACCTAAAGCATAATATTACACTTGCAGGTTGTTATATTTGATGCTTATGTTATACACGTGTTATAACACACGGTTAATGTATTGACTATCAGTTTACCTAATAAAAATCAAATTTTTAAATAAATACATGATACCTACTGAAACTATTATAAATAATTATATTTACTTAAGACTATAAGCAATTTTCGATGTATCATGAAAACACGGACAGACGGACAATAGTTTAGTTGAATGACGATATTCTTATTCAATAGTGCGTACGTTTAATCACTATTAAAGCAGACATTATTGCTCACCGCTTACTTTTCGATAAATGTCTTAACTTAGAAATTAGAAACTTGAGCATGGTCAATTGTATCAAAAGCTTTACCTAAATCCATGTAAATGACATCCGTTTGGCGCCCAAATTCATATGACCTATTACGATGACTAAATCAGTATAATAAACTAACAAGTTAGTATCTACAGTATTTAGTAGTTCTAGGTGTTTTGAAATCAAATTGCTAATTATCAACAGATAAAATTTGCCAGCATTGATATTTAATGTTTTAGATAAATGAGACTTATGGCCTACGGGGACAAGGCAATTAAAAAACTTAGGAGCGAGTGCTCGAATTCTAACGTCGAATTCTTCACATCTGAATATTTTGCTTTATAATTACGATTGTTTTATTTGGAATAGAATTTTAGTATTCAAATGTATGGTGTTGTTCTTTATTAAATTATAAACTAAATTGTAGCGAATAAATATCATGTTTAATCCAATGGTTTAATTATTCATTTTATGCATATTTATTTATTTATGCATTTAAGTATAACAAAATAAGTTTTAAAATCTTTATGTAAATAATATTAATAGACTGTATGAAATATTGAAATATCATACATACGAACGGATTTGCAGTGTCAATAGCGATACAATTTTACAATATAAACATATAACAATATACATTATTAGGACTAGAATTTATTTTATTTTTTAAGGATAGGTATGGATTTATAAAGATATCGAACATTTAAATATAATATTTAGATAACTATAGAAATTCAATCTGAACTATAAATACCTAACCATATAATGCATAGACCTGTTAAGTTAAGTTGTATATGCAGAGAGTAGTGCAAAAGAAATTTGAATAATTCAGGTAATTACTCAATTACTAGTTATACAAAAAATGCTTTAGATTTTTTTTTTTAATCCAAAAAATATAAGAAAATAAGTTAATAATAACTTACTGCTGATAAAAAATTAAAGCTGGATTTCAATTAAAGCCTTAAAGGTTTATTGTAAATATTTCTGAAAGGAAAATGTGTTTAGATTTCTATTGAAGTGTTTTAAATAAATATATATTGAATAATATAAAAGGTTAATTTATATAAAGGTCATAAAATGGGGACTGGGAAGCTTATGTGAATATATTATCCACCAGGAAACTATAAATATACCGAATGGTGTTAAATGTTAATATTATATTGTACCCTCACGTTTTGCGTGCTCAGTTTCAGATTTTTGGGTATTATGCAAAGATACAGACGATTATGAAAAAAATACGATGAGTAGAGTTAGAGAAAATCCCATCAAGTATGTTATACTGTTATGGTAATGTAATATAAAGGGTTAAATCATAAATATCAAAGAGTTGAGGGGTAAGGGTGAACTTATTTTATATATGGATAGGTTTACAAAAGAGAAAAGTGACAATGACGTATGTGATTTCATATATTATGTATAGATGTGTGCAGAGTACCCGTGCGTTAATGGGATAAAAACGTAGAAAATGGCAAATAATTCGTCATAATATTGTTAGGATGGGGTTGGACCGGAAATATTTAATTTTGAGGAGCCAATTTATAATTTATTTTATCCCCTTATTGTAATATATTGATAATGCCCGTCATTCAAATTAATTAAACGAATAGTTTCGCGTTGGGCAACATGCACAACTGTATTATGTATTATATTATACAAATAATATATGGCAGAGATTTAATACTTTCGGTCTGACGCAAATTCTAAATCATTATATTACTATATTATTATATAAATAAATATTTTGTATTAATTATTATTTCTGCAATATTAAAACTATATCTTCGACTTGTCTATTTATAATGATTTTTAGTTCAAATGCGATAAATTGTATGGATACATATTTTATCGTTCATATAAACTTATTATTGAAATATATTTATTATTATATAAAATAGAATATTGTATTTTAATCAACGCCAAATGTACAGTGTACATAAAAACCAATATAATGTTAATAACGTTCTATTTATGGACAACATAAGGAATATTTATTTTTAAAATATACAACTTTTTTTTTATCAAACTCAATAATAAAACATATAATATTATTTAATTTTAATCCGATTAAGATAACTATATATGAATAGTATTTTATCTAAGTATTAATAAATATAAAATACATTTCAGCAATGAATAATACATATCTATGGATACATTTATTACTCTTTTTATTGTGTTATATTTATATGGTACCTACCTATCTTTCGTACAGAAACAGAATTATTTTTACTAAAATGCATATTTAAAAAAAAATGTAGCACCTATTAAATTATAATATCAACTAATAATATTTAAATCTTGAAAAGCCGTGAAATGTGTGATAATTTGGCACAAATTGTCTCATTATCTAAATCTACATTGCCAATTATATTTACACATTTGATTCTAAAAAAAAATTACTGATTATATTTATTTTTACTATGATAATTTTTTTTTAATGAAAGAAGAATGTCTTTGGTCGTAGACAATTCTGACTCATAGCCAGGTAACTAAATAAAGTTTTTATTCAAAATAGAAACTGTGATTTTAAATATATTACATATGAAATTACATCTTGCATGATTTTAATTGATATAAATTATATTTTTTACAATATTTTAATATTATTATAAATATATAATTATTAAAAAAAAATATATACTAATTAAAACATACTATTAAAACTAAATTTAAAAAAAAATTGATTTAAATTTAAATTTTTAATTATTCCCGAAAACATTTCCATTAAAATCAAACATGCAAGTATACCAATACATCGTATAATAATAGATTACATTAAATAAATGCATTTTATTACAACGAAAAAAAATTAGCATATCAATTCAAAGTATAAAATAAAATACGTTTTTGCATGTATTATAAACTCTGTACATTTTGTTGCGTGTCCGTCTAAAAAGCAATATTATGATTTACCCTGAAAATACGCAAGGTCAAAATTTTGATTTGAAAATTATTTGGTATTATGTTGATTATTTTGTTACAGTTTTTAACCACAATTACAGGGCCTCGGTTAATAATTTGAATTTGGAGTGAACAGGGGTTTCATTATCTCACCAACCCCAAACATTAAGTTATTAAAATGTTTACATGAATAATTGTTTGTAATTATGTTAATATTATTAGGTTTGTTACCACAATAAAAATCTTTTAACCATAACCACTAGATCCCAGAAAACTGAGATTTTAGTTCGGGGTGCCAGGTTAATATTATATCAGAATCCCAAAGTTAAGTAATTACAATTTTTACTTGAAAATTATTAGGTGTTAAATTAATTATTATTTAACAATAAATAACCAGAAGATAAAATTTGGTACCTAACCTGACACCCTAAACTCAAATTTCAGTTTCCTCAGAGCCCTCAGTGGGGTTACAACATATTTTTATTGATTACATATTGTTATCTAATAATTTACATACTACCAAATAATTTTAATCTTGGGGTGCCAGGGTAATGTAACTACATTTCTTACTGAAGATAAATTCTCACGAAGCAATGGCAATAAAATAACATTATACTTTCTCCGTAGGTCGTTACTCTTAAAATTGTATTATAATAGCATTAATGTTTATTCCTGAATCATTGTCACAATGAAACAAATATATATGAATTAAACTGTACAGTAAAACTGTAAAAGCATTAAATCTCGACGACATATTATAGTTAGACGGTAGCTGCAAAATAATACTTTTGACGACTATCAAATAATATAATACTATATAATACTCTGTATGAATGTAATACATTAAAATTAAATATATATAAAACACGCAATTTATCATCATTATAATACATTATCATAAAGAAAATTTTGTTTTCTGTTTATTTGAATTTGAATTTAAAAATTGTATTTTATTTTATTTAAATTGAATATTATATATATATATATATATAGGTACATTTTCAATAATACATAAATATTTATACGACATGAAATATAACATTGATATAAAATTATCATTTCTGGAAGCTATAAACTTGTTATAGAGACAAGAGTTCTTATATTATTATATATAATGGCTACTTGGCTTCTTCCTTTGTACCTATACATAGTACATTAAAACAATTAAAATTATCATATTTGATTTGGTGTTAATAAAACTTATTATACAATTATTAAAAATTTTCAAGTATTTTAGTATTACAGTATTAATGTAACAATTTTAACTATTTATTCGACAATATATTTTTTTAATCTTTATTGTAATCTGCCCGCGGAATCTATGGCCATTGGAATTAACATTAGATTGTTGATATTTTTATATGTATAAATATACATATACATTCATATATATATATGATAAGTAAATACACATTACATAGTTAATAATAGTAACATAAGTTGAAAATAATATAGAACTAAAGAATACAAAGTAAATATTAAATAACATCGGGACGTTTATATGTAATAGTTGGTATAGGTACAGAGTTTAATATTATGTTGATTTATTATGTATTTGCATTATATTTGTTCGATAAGATGTATTTCTGTCAATTTCTTATAAGAATTATACGAGTTTAGACTACTTTGGAGGTAAAAATTAGTACTGGGTTTAATACAGCTAGATTTTATGAGATTCTAAATTTGCTCCTGTCTTATTGTCGTATATTCTGCACTCTGTTCAGATTTGAGAGGAGTGAGGACACCATAGCATAGGCAGATTTGGAGTGGCCTTTATCTTTGTTAAGTGCACGTGAGTTAGGCGTGAATGTCTTATTCTGAGTCTGGTTGATAGAAGTTTCATACGTTTATACTAAATTATACTACATACATTATATTATGTACGTATTTAATACTTATTTCAAAGCAACATGGTAATATAGGCAAAATAATAAGATAAGATTTAAGCATGGTGGATAAAAATAAATCATATACATATTACGTACCGAATAAAATTGATAAAATAAGATTATTATGTTGATAAACGAACAAATGTATTTAATATACCGATAAAATTTATAATAATGCTAATATCTAAGTATGCAATGACAAAATAATTGGTTTTATTACTATATTGATAATGCATCTTGTTCTCGAGGTATTTGCCCTTTTCTGTTTTCATACTGAATACTGAAAAAATTGATTAATTATCTTTATTATTTATCTTCTTAATATTTGTAAATATTACAATACGAGTGTTTATATAAACATTATGTGTTATTATTCAATCCACACAAACTATACATCATTATTTGTATTGAATTATTAAACCAATGTCGTTTTAACACAAAATGGAAAAATACAATCACTTACATTATAATTACAAACCAAACAAAACGTGTTCGTTATTTAAAATGATATAATATTATTACGTATTTCACATTAACATAATATAATATTGTATTATGTTCAGCAAAGTAATGAGGAACAAATTTATTTAAATAACACACAAAGCGCTTTTATTTGATAATTTGTGCTTATTTTTGTATACAATTCAGCGGTACCTTGGAATTGTGTTTAATTACGAATGCAAAGCAAAATAATTAAAAAATTTACTACGAGACGAGCTTAAACGATTTCGTTTAACGCGTTTTCCATTACACCGTGCACTGTACAGTTGTACAGACTTTCAACATTAATTACCTACCGTATAAAATTTGTGACAATACGATTTAAGCTTCAGCCTATGACTATTATAATTTATAAGACTGCGATATTTCAAACCAGCGTTCACATACCACATACACAACACACGTTATAATAATATTATATGGGTACATAGGTATAATAAGCTCCGTACAGTCTCCGGCTACCCGATGCAATTTGTGTTATCAGCGTATCTGCTGTGCATGTGAGGTGTACACTCTACACACATTATTATTGTACACCATTGTACACTGCAGTGTTACTATTATATTCTATTGTAGTGTTATACTTTGTTTATTCGATATTTCGTATACGGGGGCATTATGTTAACTTAATTCCTCGAGCAATGTACCCCACAGTCGTTACTTACTACGCGGTACCAGGAGTATGATAATTAATAATGAACAAATTTAGGTATGTTATTACTTTATGGTTTGTAGAGCCACACAGAGCTGTCAACGTCGGTTTGTACGAATTTTCAAACGTTTACATAAAACTGATAAGCCGTTGCGCACATAAAAAAATAAATGTATGTAGGTACCTATAAAAAGCTATATAGACCATTATTCGTGTATTTCATATAATAGAGGTCATCATATATTCCTATTTGTATACATTTTTTGTAATTTGTTTCATTTTAATTTATTAATTTTTGTCGATTAACAATATATGAATGAAAAATGTAATGATCATATAATAATATAGAAAATAGGTACTCTGGAAAATACTATATTATATATATCAATATGATATCATAATTTTTTTAACTCATACATAAGAGTATACAACCAATAAAATAATGAATATAATATTACAATATAAGGTTCAGATGCAGTAAAAAAAAAAAAATGAACGAATGAAATTATAGTAAATTAAACTAGGAAATTCACAATAAAGATACAAGGTTATTAAAAACTAATGAGTAATGGCTAATGACTATACATTAAAATAGAATTGTGTTGATTTAATGTCAGCGATGAGTAGTTTAACAATAATTTGTAAGTAACTAACTGATTTTGTTATAAAATAATTATAATAATATGAACCTACGTTCAAATATGTTTACCAATAATGATTTATTTTTTACCTCATGTATAATTTTATAGCTGTGCAGAATTCAATAGGTACCAATTATTATAGTTCATGTTTTTAAAAACGAAAAAAAATTGACGACCACTTTTATGATAAATAATAATATGTAAAATTGTATTATTTTAAATCGTTATAGTTAGTATTGTGAACGTATAGGTATACTCGCGAAAACTATAATATTATCTGTAAACTTGTTTCTTGAAAGCGAATAATAATATATCATTCAACCGACTATGTTATATTACATAATAATATTATAACCCAAGTACACGATTCGACTGGACGGCTCTTCCAAAGTATTTAAAACTCACACTATAACGGCCACAGTAGCTATATCCATTTTATATTTATTGTTTGTTAAATTAACTGACAGCCACCGGTAAGATACGATCATATTATAGAGATTTGTAGTTTTTGTAGAAGGTATACATTATACCAATTTGGCTACTTACATCATAGTTCTACACGTGTATATCTTATATATTATTCTATAATATAATGTACCTAATAGTATTAGTATAATATATATAAATATATTTTACCCATATGGGTACTACTGTACTACTAATATGGCGTCATGGTGTAGTGTAAGCGCGTAACGACGATTTATGTTAACTACTGTAGAGAGAAAAAGCAAATCTCTGCGGGCTAGCTCCTTAAAAGCATTGTGAAGTTACAGAGTTGAAAGGACAAAAGCGCAAAACCATAACCACGCGGCGTTATTAAGGGAAATATAACAAATGTGTGGTTTGTCTTTGTATATAATATATATACACGCCGAGTTGGCGCGGCGGCACACATTTAAAGTATTTCCAACTGCTAGACCGGAGAACAATATGTGTGTCATAACAAAATATTATAGGACGCGGAGTATCAGGCAGCGCGGTACTAAGAGCGTTTCTCGTCGTCGAATACTTTTGGAAATTGTTTCGAGTCCACCGAAAGATTAATCTCAGACCGGTGTAATACAATACTATATTGCACGGTATTTTAACGGGACGTCGGGTTTTCTTATTTCCCAATTTTCTCCATAATATAGCTTGCAGTACACCATAACTCGATGTATAGTGTACACAATATTGTACGTATATACACAATTGGGAATTGGGATACATTTTTGCTATCATACCCAAACCCAGCCAACGTAAATTGTACTCAAATTGAATAATCAAACTTTTAATGTTTTCTAATTTGTGATATAAAAACGTTAATTTCAGATTTCAAATCTATCCTCTCTCTTAAATTTAGATTTTTAATAACAACCTTGTGCAGATCAAGTTTCTCCACTACATAGCTACTACACGCACCGGTTTAGGGTAGTGTATATGTATCTACCTATACAATATTATAATACATTTTAATACCTATTGATGAGTTGGAAATATAATAATATACGCGTGCACGTTGAGCGGGTATATGATAATAATAATAATAATCATATATATTGTATACAAAACAAACAGGAGCGACCATTGTCAGTCCCCTTTGGACCTCTCCACCAGGCTATCTTCCCCTAAACCTGCATGCATCAGTGGGTGTGTGTGTGTGTGTATGTGCGTGTGTTTGTATGTGTTAGGGGATAGAAGAGTATGCGGAAAGAACAGGATTTTCGAGCACACGGCATCATCCCACGAGTACCGCCTCCGCAGCAACGCGTCTGGCACGCCGGAGGATGCGCTTATATTTTACAATAATATACGGGATCTAATTACGGTTGTTTGCTTTTTGGCCTCGTTCGAGCTTTGGCTCCCGAGTCGGGGGATTCCCGCCGCCCATACGAATCCCACGGGACCAGCTCGCGTTTTCTGCGGGTCCCCTGCCACATCCCTGCAGCTGCAGCGCCTAAAAACCGCCGTCAAAGTCGCCGGGCACCGTTACGCCGTGTTGTACAGCGCCAAAGTATTTTTGTTGAACTCGCCGACGCGCAAAGTTTATAGTCCGACTACAACGCATTATCGTGGTATACGCAATATGTTAAGTATATATAGACAAATATTGCGCGCGCTACATTCGGACCAAGTACCCGTATTGCTCGGAGTGGAGGGTGTAGGTCCGGGGGTCATCGCAGTAATACTGCAGGTTCAAATGTTGACATCGCACCGGGCCAGCTGTATGATATTTGTAACGGAAAGTATAAGAACTGCAGAATCCACGACAATGTGAATTGTCACAATGGTTTTAATGAATGATGATATAGTACAATATTTTGACTATGAAAATAAATTTGTATATTCTGCCTAATAGTATAGTATACCCGATGGCCAATTAAATGCATATTCATTTTTACAACCAAGAAACTATATAATATTATGGGCCCAGAGAAGTGTTCGAGAGAATGGGTGTTGGTCGTTGGCCGTGGGGATAGTGGATGGGTGTGGGCAAAACTTTTCACATCAACATAATATTAGTTTAGGGTTTTTAAATATTTATATAATATAATTATTATATTTTAATAATAAATAATAAATTATTAAATTATATGATCAGAGTTTATATTTTTATTATAGTTTGAAAATTATTTTTACTACATATTATAGGTATATCTATTGAATGTCTCGACCGTTGAATGTATATAACCATGTATCTATTTTAATTTTACTATTCTTATTAAATTGTATGATATGACAAGGGCGTATTTATGGGAGGCTAACGGAGCTTCAAACTCCCCTCCCCCCGAATTCCAGAAAATATTTATTAAGTCTGTTTATTATGTCCTGTCATATGTTAATTGTAAAAATTCAATATAATTTATTAAAAATACTTAAGCCCCTCCCAAAAAAAATGTCTAAATACGCCCCTGAGATATGATTATGTATACGTATTACTGGTAGTGGTTACAGAAATTATATCTTAGTTTAAAAGACGTATGCTACATCTGAAAGGTAAGAAAGGTTTCAATAGTAATACAGTTGTGATTTGTAAATAAATACAAATTAAACTATGTTTGCCTTTTGTAAACATTTATTATGTAATGAAATATTATATTATACACCCTTGATCAAAATTAACATACGGTGGATACCACATCCGACTTTATCATCAAAGCTTAATTTGAATTTAACAAATCTATGTCTATATATTTTAACATATAAAAACAATAAATGAAGCAATTGCCAATCATATTATTATCTATAATATAATGTTTCATATTGAATTTGTATGTTTTTATTTTTATTATTATTATTACTACTATTCTATACAGATATATATCATACTCGATTAACGTTTAACTTGGTTAAATTGTAAAACTATATAAATAACACTAATAACAGTATAAATCCTACAATAATAAACTTTATAGTAATATATGTGTCACAATGTACAACTTACTTAAGCTACCACCCTCGTTTTGGTAAGGAAGTAGTCGATGAGCTATGTGTTTTATCGAATCATTCATCAAATCGGCATTGTAATTACTACATTTCATAAATAGTAATATAACTAATTTATTATAGGTAAGAGTTTAACGCTAGTCGCTGTATTTGCGAAATAAATATTAATTTTTGAGTAAAAATCATTAAATTTGATATTATATGCTATATAAGTATAAGATACCATATGTTATATATTTGGTTTATTACAGTCAAAGAATTGCAAAATTTTTCTCGGCACAAATAGTTAATTGAACGACAATCGCGTAGGTACTCAATTATATCACAAATTTAATATTACGCAAAGTTGGTGGGTTCCGTGCAATATTTTTTATTTTAGTGTCACCGACTAGAATACAAAAAGGAAGTATCAAACAAATTAAAAAAATGCTCTTCAAATACAATTTGCGTATAGAAACATATTATTTTAATTACTATCTATGACTATATATCTGACTACCACTATTAACTGAACTTGATATTATTATAACATAATATATTATGTATTATACTTCATATAACATCTCCCTGTATAATATATTAATATTATATATCTACTAAGTAGGTATCTAAATATTATACCTGAAAGTTGTAAATTAGATATAATTATTATTATTTCAAAAATAACTTGACTAAACCTAACTTATTTTATACTAGGTATCGCCATTTGCACTCGATCGCTTTTCTTTACATCATCGATGATTAATATTTTCTTGAATAAAATAAACAACTTAATACATAATTTTATAAACAGTCAAGACACTAGAGTAATTTATATAATTAATAAATTTCGTTAAAAATGGGTCATTAAAAAAAAACTTAGAAATGTGTAAAACAAAGCATATTTCTTTTTAATAATTATATTATTCTTATGTTTTTACATTTTTACCAAGTTAAACGTTAATACGTTAATATAAATAATGTTTTCACTACTTTCCAGCCAATATAATATTATTATACGAACGTTTATTTAATAAATAAATGATTTACACTTATACTTATTATAATAATTATCATTATTATATTTATAACAATTTAGTAGTTAGGTTTAAAATATTATTCAAATAGAGTCAACATATTATAAGCATTTAAATTGAATATTATTGTTCTTTTACAATATTTATTCCATTAGAATTAATAAATTTAATTAGAATCGAATCATTTTTTATTAAACCAAACTCAGCAAAATTATGAACCATACTCTCGTCTACAACACATTTGACCAAGGATCATACACGATTATTCGTACTACTCGACTGTAAAACCCAATAATTAATAAGAAGATGTCAGCATTAGTATACTATTTGTTTTCTTTCTCTGATATACAGGCAATATAAACAAAAACGCTTTTAAAAAACGGTTCTTTTAAGTAATATGTATTAAAGTAAAAATCACATATCATAAAAATTAAAGAGAATAATATTTTTGGGGATATTATTTTGTGATTTTGTCTAAATATTGTTTGAAAAAAAATATAATATCCATTTAAATTTACAAAATATAATATTTGTATATGTATATATATTTTAAATTAAATACAAAACTGACTAAGTACTCATGTATCAAATTCTATCTATAATCTATTTGGTAATTTCCTTCTAATATTATTCAAACGCCATAACAATTTATGTGAACGCGTATTGTACCTGTGTTGCGCGTGGGTCAGAGTGAGGAGAGACGGAGAACAAATAATAGTGACCCGACTATCCTCTAAAAGCTCAAACGAAACGAAATTTGAATTCATCCTCACCTAACGATATTCCACGTAGCAGTTAATCAATTTTAGTTTATAAAAAATAATACTCGTTTTCGTCTTTCGCTCTCGCGGCGCAATGACTTGTAACGAAAAAACGTCCCCCCAGCAGGCTAGATTTGCCGAATGTGCCTTGCGAAATACCCGTGCGCTTGACATTTTATTATAATCATCCGCCCAACCACCAATGTGTCCTGCACAGATCGTGTATAATATATTATATTTTAATATTATAGGTATACCATACATGTGTACGGCCGTCGTAGCGGCGATTGACGCTGACCAAGGTGTGACCACAACGTACACTATTATGTTACATGTATTGTGTACGTTACTCGCGCGGAATATAAGGTTAATAACGCGTTGTTAAATACCACACGTAGGTATTATTGTATACGTGCCGCAGTCGTTGTGCCCACTACGCGTGTAATAGAAAACCTACGTCGAGTTTTCTCGCCGCATTAAGACGGCGATGGCTGCTTTACGTTCACAACAGCGCCATCGCATTATTAATATAACACAATATAAGCATTCCGGTCGCCAATTTGTGTGTTCTTTATTTGTCGATTTATTTTCATTATTATTGCGTAATACTATACGCGTGTACGCTTAGCACTTATATATTACAATATTAGCGTTCCAACATTGACCGACGTACGCGCGTCATTCTATACATTTTTTTCCGTATACTGCAGGTGGGTTACCACGGCTGCTGCGTCGTTAACAATTATGTATTACAGGACAAATATCGTGCTTTTATTGTTGGTTTATTCTGTTTCGTTTTTTTATCCATCGGTGTACGATGCCAGCCGTATAACAGAATATCAGCAGTATTGCGTTTCTACAACTGAGAATTTTTTTTTCTCAATGACATAATATATCTGCAATTATTTACTTTATAATATACACTATAAAACTATGGTAAATAATATGATATAATATTCACTAAAAATAATAAATACACAAACAATTTGAGTAAATAAGCTTTTATATAATATATTTATATAGGTCCGTAACGTTGCGAAATTGATTTTTTGTTGTTTCTATTTTATTATTTACACTTACAAATAAAATAAATACAATTAATCACTTATTGTTCTTTTCTAAATATTATAAACCCATTAAACACGTCATTTTTCGCAGTAAAATAATATTGTTGAATCTGACAGTATACTATAATATTTGCTTTAAAACCGATTTAGAGACTATTGCATATTATTATATTTGAGGCACTAATAAATTATACACTACAAATAACTAAAATAACCTTACAGTAAATGTAAATATTAAAGCCATTTAAAGTGTTGGAAATACGCACAAATGACATTTTTTATCATATTGATTGATTGTCATTAGTTTGTGTTTTAATAAGTATGCAATAATAATACGTATTTACATGACGAAATATATTTGAAATATATATATATATTCTATTTAACAACATTTAAGTCGATATAATACAATAAAAATGTATTTTTAGATTAAATAATCTATATACCTAAAGCTAATGGCTATACCCAAGCCGTGGACTTGTAGTGTGGACCCTTCCTCTATTGAAATCCAAAAACTCATAAAACCTATACTAATTATAGTAATAATTGCTTTTAAACAAATAGGTTGTTACTGTTACTGTAATTAATGTAAATTACAATATTCGTAAACATTTTTTAAGTTCTGACGACGTGGACTTTACTTAAACTTGGAAAGCATTATCTAAGATTAACCAAAAAAAGATGCATTTTACATTGAAATCCGGGCCTTATTTATAAGTTATCAGACAGTTATATTCTATACTTCTTAATTTCTTTGGTCGGCTATGTATCATAACTTCACAATATCAGACTCAACATTTTGTTTGGTTGAGCTTGTATTTAAATATATTTTAAAAAAATGAAAGAAAGTAGGTAACTACTCTGGTGTACTCCTTCCACCTTTATATATCTCAGGGAGCATACACACAGTACATACATGCAAATTATAATAGCCCCCCCCCAAATTTAAAACTCAGATTGCGCCTATGACCTTCTCTTTTGAATGTAAGATGTCAAACAATACCTAAATCTCACTGAACAAATAATTTCAGTGAAGGGTGGAAAAATTCGTTCAATCAATTAGTAAGTATACAACTAATCCAAGTTTTTTGACAGTATTTCGAGAAATAAAATTGGACAAATATGGCAATAGATTTCATAAGAGACAAAAATGCAATGCTGGTGGCCATAATAAACTATTAAATTTATGTAACCAGCATCGAAATTTCATATTTTAATATTCCCTATATTATGCATGTAGTTTTTAACGATTATTTTATTTATATTTATGTTGTTCACAATTTTAATTTACTTTTTAACATAACTTTTAATAACATAGTAGTAAATTTATAAAAAAAATTTTTTGACTTGGTAATTTACTATATTTTATAACATTATTGTGATTTTATTTTTATTTTATTTTCAATATTATAATAAAAAGTGACCGTGGTCTGAAATGAACATTTTTACCCGATTGTTCAAAGTGTCCACGTTACGCAGCTTAAACAATAGACCGTAATAGTGATCGGTTTCCCTTATAGCGTAACAACAAGTAATATATATAACAGTTGTATTTTATTAGTGCTTTGTTTTGAAAGGTCAAATTTATATTTTCTATTAAAACAGTGAATAATGTTAACCTGAATTAAAACAAAATTGAAAACATTTGCGATGAAAGATTAGAATTAAATAAATTGACAATAATTTAATACTCACTAAAAAATGTACACAATTAAAAACATAATGTTTGTTATTGATCATTCTACTGCAGGCGTATACGATGTATGAAGTAAATGAATGAGACACCTATTATAATTACAAACATTGTAATTAACTCATCAGTATATCAGAAATATTTTTAAAGAACAAAAAAGATGATTAATTATTCGTATGATTTACGAATTCAAAATACTTTCCATTAGGTTCTTGGCCCACGCACAACCTGTCTTCATGTTCTTGACATGTGTATTTTACATTTTATCCACCTGTTTGTTCATGTACTACAGACCTGCCATTCATTTATTTTCTATACTATTTTACAAGCTGCTACAAAATATTTACTGACAAAACCGTTGATACAATAATATAATGTATGGAATTCAGATCAATCAGCAAGAATAATTTAGTTACGTCATAATATTATGTATAAGACATAATCGCGGTATTATCAGTAAACAATTTCTTTTGTTTTGATAAATCATAGTTAGGTAACTTAGGTATAATTAATAAATATACATAATATTATTTTAGTCTAACCGTTCAAATTTAATTAATGTATATTTTGAATTTGAGCGATAAACATATAAATTATATCATTAAAATATTTTTGATTGTTATTGTTTAGATAGATATGTAACACTAAAAAAAAGTTTAATTTCTCTTTTAATTGCATTAAATTACAATAAGAGAGTACTGAATTGGTTCCTTTTTAACAAATAACGATGTTCATGCAAAAGTGCAATAAAAAGTGTATTTCGATTTCCATTCTTTCAGTTTCTTATATTTATATATACAATATATACATACATTTTTTTTTAATCAAAACAATCAAGATATTTTTGTACGCATGCGATATTATTATTATTATTTTTATTCCAGACATTAGGACTTGATATATCTAGGCGAATGTCCTATTTCTATTTTAGTCCTTTACGATACGTCTAATATAAAATACAAACAAAATATGGTTAGCTACTCAGCTAATGCAAAGAATTACTTGGAAATATAAAAATTTTCGTTTGCCATTTTGTGCCATTATCTAATTCGAATTTAATGTCGCTTAACTGTAGAAAAATATTGTAGCGTATGCTATTTTTCAAACGTACCCCACAACAGTAGGTATCAAAATGTATATATGTGAGTGCGCTTTTTTTTTACATTATTCGCCCCACATTACCAAAAAGGTAATGGAGTAAAAAAAACTAGTATATAAATAAAACTGTTGCGCCTTTCAACATAATATTTCGTTTGGTTTTTTGGTCGAATAAAGCTAAATAACACACAGTAAAACGTATATGAGCTCGTTTTACCAACGTACTTCTTTTTAAAGTCTCGTTGATCAAAAGTTGAACAACCCGTGCACAGTTAAATCGTTTGGAATGAACAAAGATTGCTTTAAGTATAGGTAATCGGTTGCTTATAGTACATGAGCTGCAAATATGATTTTTCTAAAAAAGTCCACGAATATAATAGTGCGTGTTTAATATTACAATAATCGCGTGCGTATAATATAATAATAATATGTTCGCTTAAAACATGTATAGGTATATATTTCAATGCCTATTCAATTTATATTTCATGCAAATAAGTTTTAAACTTCCTATGGAACAATAATTTTAGATCATTAAAAAAGGCATATTATGTTATTAGGGATTTATATTTTATACGAACATTTCTATATTATTATATTGTTTCCACATTAATTGAATCCAATTGTTACTCACGTGTGCGCACGAGAGTTATTTTGTCATTTAAATTACTATTATTATAAGGATAGAGAATATAATATGGGTTATATTGTGTATGTGTGTAGCTATATATTATACTGTGTATCTGTAAATATATAAAAGAGAGGACAGGTCGTCGGTAGTGATCTTATAACGAGACTAACTCCTAAAACACACATGCACATTCGCGTGATTGGTGTTTAAAACAATAAACATTGAATATTATTCTAATAATAATATTTACTTTGATTAGAATAACATCTTTAAACTTTAAATAAAAGTAGTGATATTCAATACAAATACAAATCAATGACAAATGTATTAAAAATTGATTGAAATTGAAAAATAAACTGTTTATTATATAATGATAAATTATAATACTCGCCCGTCATCTATATATAGTATTTAAGCAAATATTAATATTATAAAATATATTTGTGTATTTTTATTTTTTTTTATCATGTATAAAATCACTGCTGCACGAGCACTGAGCACAAAACTGCAGTTTAAACAACACCATAAGGCATAATAATATAATATGGCACACGCGGTTGTCCAATTAAATTGCGTTAACTAAAAAGACAAAAACTATACGATGACAATAACGCGTTCAAAGGATTCGTGATGGACTGATGACGATGATAGCTGATAGCAATAATTGCTCAGGAAATCGGACAAAGTATCTATAGGTATACCTTTATCGGACTATGTCACATATTATTACTTTCCTATTTATTATTATATATTAACTATAATATATACATTATACGTAGATATGATTTGTTTCCGGCACCTACATTATATTATTATTATTATTATTATTATATTGCTAACCTTTGTGTGTACTTCATTCGCACACTGTTGCTGTAAATGCAGTCGATTGCACGGGTTGCACACTAGCTATGGGTACGACCGACTTACCGCGATGACAGAACACACAATGCAGTAAAAATATGAAATAAAAAAATGCTAACGAGTCAATTATAAAGTCTGCTGATGACGTTGGAATAATGGGAAACGCCTTCACGTCGAACTATCGGTGTGGGTGCAACTATACACTTTTCAATAATAATAATAATAATGTTGATAATATTAATATATTTTAAGAAGACGAGAAAATACACACTGATGACCGTGGTAGGTACCGTATATCGGACCACTTATATATAATTATATAATATATACTATTCAATTCATCAATTGTATTGAATAATGAATAGTACATTATAAATTACCGAAGTCGAATATCGTTTATGAATTATATTATGCATAATGATAATGAACGTTACAATATACGTATTTTAATATCCATTATAAATGTTTCGTACATAATATATTATATTATTATCATTACAGAAATATACTTTTTTACTTAAATATTTTGTTCAGGTCGCGTAAATTAATTTTTTATCGTACCTTATAAAACTACTGAGAAAAATAAAAATTAAAAGTTATATGAGTACTCAATCTACTGTAATTGTTTGATTGGCACGAAATATTAGGGCTTTTATTTATTTATCATAGTATACAAATTTCAATTATTGTTATAACAAGATACGAATTATGTGAAACAAACTAAATGAAAATGTTGAAAGGTAATACACTTTTATTTTATTCGTGTTATACTCAATAACGGAAGTCGTGTCAATATCGAACGTTCTTACTGTTGGTGCCATAGTTGTCAACCATCAAGACTCAAGTGACATGACACCGTGTATCATTAATACATATTTTATTACACAAATACACGCGTGCGCCTAGGTCGTCTGACTACCGTGGTGTGCAAAGGAAACGATTTGATAATTTTACACTGAAATTACATTTGAAAATGTCATATATCATCCAGATATACTCTATGTATGTATGTTATATTTGATCGTTTTTAATCGACGGTAAATCCTCCTCCAACGCGGATTTCTTCCGTATATTTTTTGTCATACGCGTCCGAGATAATTGCCCATGGATTCGTTCCAAAAAAATACGACGACGGTTGTTGTGAGTGCGCGCGTGCGTGTGAGTGTGTGTGTGTGTGTATGAGAGTAGGTAAAAAACTTCTTTTTTCGAGACGAACGTGTCAAACGGCTAGGCGCGGGACTATTCTTGGAACCCGTTCGATCCCCCGACTATTTCCACCACACGTCTAGCACATAGGTGACAACTGCAGTGGCGGCGACGGTGATTATAAATAATAATAATAATATTTCAGACCCATCATAACACGCAACAGCCGCCGTCTTATAGTATATACACTAAATTAAATATATGTATAGCTCTGGTAGATGGTCATGCCGACTGATTTACGGCGACAAACCATAATTCACGCACCAAATAGACGCGAGTTCTAACTTTGATACACTCGCACTTGGCCTCGCGGCGGCGACGGCTTAACGCCGCGTTCAAAGGTATTATATTATTATTATTACTATGGTTTTATTTTTTATTTCTTAAACTGCTACTTCTACAGCCCCGTAATACATAAATCAGAAAAATTAAAATATAAACACGCGATATTTATACACACGTGGTACACCTAACCTATATTAATATAATATTATTTTGTGCACCAACGTATACCGGCCGGCGACCGTAAAATGTACGAGTCAATGTGCGTATTATTATTACGCACTACAGCGTATTACCTATATTATGTGGACAAAATGTCGTGTTCTTTATCCGTTTTTGTTTTCAAACTCCGTTTACGTGACTATCGAACGAGACCGCCGGGTACGAAATCTCACAACAAGTGTTTGGACTTGAAATGTCTTATAAAGACTTTAACAAGTGTGTAGCACTCTTCTGGGTCTAAAAATAATCCCATTTATACTATTAGGCCATAAAATAACGGTAAAAAAGTACCAAAACCTACAATATTGTGACACTTTTTATAATTTGTAAGTATGTATATTATCATTATACAAGTATATAAGCAGCTGTATAAAAATAACGTCACTAAACTATACGCATTAGAAATATGAATAATTAAGACAGCGATTTCATATTTTTAATCGTCGACATTAATTATGCGGGATTTAAATCCCAAATACCATACTTTGAGTTTCTTCTACTTTGAAATAAAACATCGTTTTTTAATACTTGAGTGACACGCCTCTGAAGATTTTTTCAATTTTTACTTATAATTAGTAAAAATACATTAAAACCGATAAAATATACACAACAACAATGATTATAAAAACAACTAAATGGATGATGTACTATGTAAATTGAACTAACTAAAAGTTAATCTTAAAAAGTGGCAGAGCTTGTAAAATTTTAAAATAAATGTATTATTTATTCAACAAACTTTATTAAAATATATTTTAAAACACTTATTTACTAATATAAATTACTTATACATCAAATTTATTTCATATGATGTCAAAACGAACTTGTAAAATTTAAGAACATGGTTTTTATATAACATTTTTCGATAAGCGTTGTGTCTGAAACTTAAACATAATACATAATCCACATTCCACAATAATATTATTACAATGTTTACATGTATTATTACATTAAAAAAATTAAACGAATGACCCAATTCGTAATAGGATTCATTTATATGGCATTATCAGCTGCAGTATGTAGTTGTGAAGTTCCTAAAATACTGTGGTTACGTAATATTAGTTCCTAGTATATTTTAATATCATATCGTTATACCACGGTACAGTGATAACTCGTGTAATAAAAAATGTGTCTACAATTTCATCACAGATAATTGTAGCATCCCTCGAATATCGATTAAATAATACAGATCTATAGCTGTATATAGATAGGTGATTTAGTTACAAGAAATTTAGCTAATCAATATTCAAATTAAAAATAAGATTTTAATTGATTTATTTTAATACTGAAATATATAATATTATTATCTTTTATATTATACGCGTAATATATGAATTTGTAATAAATACCCAGAAACGATTTAAACCACAGCTTTTGCTGGTGTAGATCTAACGATATGATATGGTGATAATCATTAATATAATATTATATATTTTATATTAGTTCTATGAGATAATTTAAATTTTTGAATAAATATTGGTTAAAAAAAATTTCACCATATACTATGTGTGGATAGATATACAGGTACTTAGTTGAATAATCGATGCGAATTATGTGATTTGGAACTTGATTTTGATGTATTTAAATATTTTAAATTATGTAGTTTATAGTTAAAATTCATATCTATATAACAATAATATACAAAACATGTTAATAATATTTTTAAGTAGTCTAGTACTCTAATGTATTGTAATACACTTTAAGTCTGTCAAATAATTAATAATGATTTTTTCTCGTGACGATTATAAAAGGAAATATGAATAGACTATGAGAGTAATAACTAGTCACTCAAGTATTCAGCAGTGTATAGATGCGGTAATATTAAAACGGACGTTGATAGAATGTATAGGAAAAGCAACAGAGTGTTTAACTCGTGACTGTTGAAGTAATCAATTGTGGTAATTTTTAAATTTTAATTATTCCATGAAATTATATCGTCATTAATGTCTTACGGTTACGAAATCCATTTGTGAGAAAAAAATAGTAGGCTGGTATACTTAAATGTTTATTTTTTATTGCTCGTACATTTAAACATTCGTTATAAAGATCACTGGAATATCTCGGGTCTAATAAGTTTAATCCGTCCGTACGAAAACTTTCGTGTGTTTTGAATAAACTGAGGCACCCGACCAGAAGATGACCACATGAAGAATGTATATTATATACGGACAAAGAACGGAAACTTTGTTTAGTTATAAAACTTTTAGGATTAAAAGAAACTTTTTAATTAGAAAACTGATTGAAACAAACATTGAAGGATTAAAAAAAAGTAAGTTCAATTTCTAAGTACATTTTAAGGGCCACTCATTTTATTTAGTTTTTATTATCATATTTTTATTTTTTTTTACAATAATCTTAATACGATTTATTTATTGAAGGTAATTTTTATAGCATTGTGTCGACCCTCGTACCACTTCTAACAATAAGAAAACATGACTCAGTGTCGGGGAGTCCCTGTTTAAAAAAAGAGGATTACTATACGTATCGACCCTAAAGCTTCCTAAGGTATTTAGACATTCACGAGGGGTAAAGCGACCAGTTTTTTTTTTTTGTACACCCTACATGATTCTATGTTACATATACTATATGTATATTATACATATATACGTGCGTGGGCTGAGCCGGCGGATTTTTAATCATAAAAGCGTCCGCCAGCTGCGACTTGCGTATATCCTATATAATCCTGTGTACTGCATTTCTGACGTCATACTTGGCTGATCGAGTTTTTTCCTCTGTTAGACCATAAACAGGCATATTTTTAAATATAGTAATAATAATAATAAAAATATGTTTTCAGGAATTTTTATTATTTAAATGCAAACATAAGGGTCTCACTGGCCCTCTTGGTGAACAAATGGGCGGTAATATCAGTTTGACGTTTCAATAGTAAAAATATTTTTGCGGTAACGTGAGATTGTTATTAAATATATTAATAATAAAAAACGGAAGGGAGAAAGTATACATGTTTATTTATGAAAGGCATCCAATATGTTTATCAAAATAAATGAACGAAACTCGATGATAATTTTTTTTTTTTAACAAATTACTGGGTATGGGGTCCCTCTGTATAGGTATAGGTTTTCTGATTTCATTGTAGCTGGCGGTTAAAAATAATATATTATATTATTGTACCGTATAAATGCATTAATCTCCATTTAGTCCCTTCGATGAGTTAGATTGAGGTGTCCTTCGTCATTGGTGCACAATAGAGGGTAGAATAAAAATAAAATAAAAACTAAAAAAGAGTTCCTCTCATAAAGTCCCTCTGTATGATGGTTTACAATGACTGAGCAAATTTTTTAAATAATTTTTTCCCCACACCGGAATCGATAATTTGTATTTGACGTCAAGGGACGCCCCACATACCCTGGGAGAGAGATTAGTAACAGTCGCGTAGAAACCAGAAGTCGAAAAATTCTGAATGCGCGAGAGCAGGTGAATAGCGTACGAACGGACTGCAGGCCCCTAAGCTATTAGGTAGAAAAAAAGATAGGAGTATGAAAGGCACAAAGAAGTGGATACAAAAAATAAAATACGTAAGCATATATATTATATACACATGAACATGCATGCGCGCGCGCACACACACACACACACGTGCGTGCTTGTGCTCGCAGAATCGGTTTATTATTGTTGATAGGACCCTTTTTTCAAAACCTCTATTGTGTATGCCAATATTACAGATGAATCAAAAGAAGGGAAGTGCTAGAGGCAGGGAAAAAGTCAACGAAAAATATCTTGTGACGGTGAAACGAAGGTGAACACTATACACACATAAATTCGGTTAAACGTGCTTATATATATATATATATATATTATATCAGTAGAGGAATGAGGAATAAAAATTAATAATGTATATGCAAGAATTGTTTGTATATATATATAGAGGGGGGACGTCACTTTTAGAATTGTTTGCAATTGTATATGAGAAAACGTCAAGTGAAATACAATAATATACGTATAGTTTTTTTATTTTTTTTATATTTGGCATTCTCATATATATTATATCGGTGTAATATTATATAAAATATCAGCATGCAGCTTTATATAGGTATAAATGTATAAATAATATTGTATTGTATTTACCAATATAATAGTATGTGTGTGCATACTGCATACTGACAAATATTATTCGTCACTAAAGCAAAGCATGATTTAAATTCAATTTAAATAATATTATATAATATGACACTATTTCATAATACACTGTCAGATTTCAGTGTACAGTAAGTGAAGAATATAAATATTATGTACAGTATAAAATAATAGTGTATTTAAAAACAATAATTTACATTTAAGTATCTTTCCAATAATTAATATTATATCCACAAAAAGAATTATAATAATTGTATAATAAGCATGACTTAATGTTTTCTAAAAAGTCTGTGGTAAATTATATTCTGATAAAAGTCACTCTAACACTCTTTAATTTAATATTATTTTTTATGACCAGTGATAGTGCACTTCTCTGTGACCAATTATTCAAGTTCGTAACCTGACCCACAGTAGCACTAGCACACACAAGTTAGTAAATTAAGAATATTTTATCTAAATATTAGATGATAAAATATATTGAAAACTATATAAATAAATAGTATAATAAAAATAAAAATATGAATTAATAAGTTTTGTAAAATGTCATGTACTCATACATTCTTTATATTTCTTCATATATATTTTCGTGTAACGAAAACAAGTTGTCAAAAATGTGTCGTAAATAATTGTAAAACGGTTTTAGAGTTACATAAACCATGAACTACGAGTACCTACATTAATAATTTATACAAATAATATAACTAAACAAAATTTGCTACATTGAAGTTCAATTATTGAACTAGCCTAGTAGCATCATTGATTATACATGTCTAATCAATGCTAGTATATTTGAGAAAAAATGTAATATTTAAGTATATATAATAACTATAGGTAAATGTTTTAAAGTAAGCTAATAAAACTATTTCTATTTGCAATAAAAATACTGAAACTTCCTACGTAAAGAGATTCACGATACGTAGCTTGATGTTGGACCCGTATCACGTCTTATGCATTATTTACTGTATAAAAAAGAATTATCAGCTTGGCAACAAATAACAGTACATAGGTAAGTAGCTAATTATATTATGACAAAGATATAGAACAGTCAACACGATTCCTCGTACAATATAGGTACATTAAAAGAGTGAAAAAATAGTAGTGAATAGTGATACAGGTATTTTATTAATATTGCACTAATGTTCAATAATTCAATATTAATTTTCAATAGACCACCAATCATATAATATAATAAATTATATTTTTATTTTGTATTCAAAATTACATATTCTGATCCGACCGCGATTACTTTATAGTTTATACTCTATAATTTATATATATAAATAAATTACCGATAAGTATAATAATATAATATAATATTTAATAATAATTATATTTTACCTACTATACCTTATACCTACCTATAAACAAAAAATATATATATTTTTATTCATAGGTAGCCCTTTTACACTGCAGGGTATCATTATTTTGTATATTTTTCCACTATATTATTTCCTATAGAAATGTACATATTATTCCACGATTTTGCAGTTTGATAATATCATCTTGTGCGTGATACCAATTTTGGTTATACAAAAATATAATAAAATAAGTTTTTGTAGTCGTCGCCGTACGCGAATAATATAATTTAACGATAAAGACATCAATAATTTTAAGCAAATATTAAAATACCCAACAATATAGCTAGGTAATATTAGTTATTGTTGATATTTCTGTTTTCACTTTCTAGCAGTTCACTAATAGAAATTATAAGAATAAGAGTAACTGAAAAATTATACTATCCAACTTTCTGGAGATAATTTTAGACAAAATAATAGCTCTTATATCCTGACATTCTGTATTCTGTAGAACGCGTGTAATGTTTTCATTATATCCATCACGTTAGTTGTCAAACTCAAACATAAATAATTTCTGTAATTAGTCATTCATTACATATAATATGACAAATTCATATTTTTAGCTTTCTGTTTTCGATACTTTGATGAAAGTATGTATAGTTCTACAAAATATGTCGGTATGTTATTATAGATACCTACGCAATAGGTATTACGTATGTAATATACTTATGTACTAATATGACATAACAATATTATTGAAATAGTTATCAACTCTCAATCAGATTTAATAAATTCGATGATAAAGTATAAATTAAATAACATAATTTCATATTAAGTTCGACCGAAGACATACACTAGAATCAGCTAGTAAAATCACATAAAATCTAAAAAGATCCTTTAATTTTAACGAAACATATTTTTATTTTATGCAAATACGATTATATATAGGTAGTATTTTAAAGTAAATATTCATATGGATATTTAATGTTATATAAATATTAATGTATATTTAAATTTGTTTAACGTTGCTCAATCAAATAAGAGTTTGCGTTTTGGAGTAAAAAAATATTAGATTTAACGTTAAAAGTATGTAGATCTGTATATTCAGGTATAGATAACCTACACATTTCGTAAAAATGTCTCCCCTTTGTAATATTTTCCGATCTTGAGTATTCATATTTTATCAGTCGTAAAATAATTGTATGATATAATGTATAGAAACGAATCTATTTGAAAAAAAATTTCCATACTATAATATACACTTAACGAATTCATTAAACACGTGCTTATAGTTTAAGGCAATAAAGAAAATATAAAATTCTAAGAATATAGCGCAGTTTAATATTGATCGGTTCAATTTTTTTTTTTGTTGTTCATATATTTATAATATATATAATTATTATTATTTAATACAAACTATACTTCGTAGTATAATAGTTTAAACAATAAACTTTTTTCACTCTCTATGGTGGAGTCCGTCTAAATAATTATTATTATGGCCATATCCCTCCATTCAGCCATTGTGTTATAATAAGTATGAGCGCGTATTTATCGGCTGGTGGTCGTATTATATTAAAAAAATAATATATTATATATTATTATTTATATAGTCGCCGGGGACTCGTGGTCTTTAGGAATCATTGCCGCCCCGTCGCCTTGTATGAACGGAAATTTAAAAATAAACAGATGCGCAAACCGTTGTTAAACAATGTTTCAGTCATTAGTTCCATTAATGCGTGTAATACGGGCAAAGTGTGTATGGTGATACAATAATATTATAATATAATACCCATTTAATAATATTGTTGTTTTGATTACATGAGAATAATATTTTATTGTTATTTTGATATACAGTACAATAATAGTAATAATAATATAATGCACAAAAAGGCATCTGTTTATTTTTCAATCATTTTATTGTATAATATACTGATTTTTATTTTGAATTTTAACAAGTGCGTTTTATGAAACTTTAAACGGAAACGGATTCGAACTTCGAAGTCGTTGTAGTCATCGTTACTCCTCTGGTAGGACCCGTAGGCGTAAATAATAGGACAAAAAGGCTCAAAAACTCGGGAGATGAAGGAAATTTAGCTGCATATAAATTTAAAATTGTATAATTTATTTGACATAATATCCGTATGTATTTATGATCAGTGATAAACTGATAACTATAATTCTATGAAATAATATACAAACGGGTACCTAGTTATAATTAATATATAACTTAAAAATTGCTTATAAAGTTATATAACTTAATATCTAGTTCGTTGGGAAACGGTTTTCTACTTCTATTTTTGTATAATAATAATGATATAATATTTTTATAAAGGGTAAATTCGGCGTGCTTTTTGTACGTCAGAATTCCTAATAAGTTATTCACGGGATACCTGCGCACGGTGCGGCGTCGAATGAATTTAGCCCCGCGTGAGGTAGCGAAATATTCGTCTGGTAGTGAAACGAATCGCTCAGAAATTCGATATTCCCGAGTTTGGGTATGAAAAATTAATGTATCCAAGTGCCTCGGAGACCAAAAACACGGTTTGAAATTATTTTATAAATGTTTAATAAGACGTATTTTTGGACGGGCGTTACACAGGCGCGTATAGGTACCTACAACTCTACAGCGGCTGTAGCAGCAGCGACCGGTGAGAAACGATGACAGGGCGCCGCGCCGTGCAGTATTAAATATATATTATGTATATACACCGTCGGAACCGAAATTGCGTATGTATAATATTATATGATAATAATATATATTATAGTAGGTATATGTGGGACGTGGGTAGTACGGTTTACGGGCGAGTGTACTACTGTAATAGTAATACCATAACCATACATTTTATATTGTATGTATAATAATATATTTACGTCTATACCCGAGTATATAGCACGGACAATTGTCTGTTTTCGTCGGAATAGTTTTGACGTAAATATATATTACTAAATACTGTGTAGATGTACAGACGTACAGTATAAACGAGATAATTCAACCCAAATCTACCTTTGTGTAACAGAAACAATAGTATAATTATATTATTAGCTAATGCCTAATACCCATATTGTATACAACTATACCGCCTATACCTAGTTATACCATTCAACATTGTTCGCAAACGTCTGCGAATAATTAATAAACGCCAGTTAGAGTTTTTCCTGTAAGATATTTTGTACGTTAATTTGTATTTTGTATACTTGATTATTGCAATGAGTCAGGTTACTACATTAATGATTTTGATTATAGACATTGTTGATTTAATAATAATATAGGTATGAATATATTTATTTTAAGAAATAATAATAATATTTATAATATAGGTATTATTATTTATGCCTATTTTTACTAAGTTTGTATTAGTTTTTGACAAGGCGAAAATCTTTTATTTCGACATTCATAGAAAATAAGATTGAATATGCCAGATGTCTAAGTTAATAAATTATTTTCAGGAGCCATAAAAAAACGTGCCAATATAGACATTTTTGAAAATTTCAAATATTCGGTTGTCTACGGTTATTTTTTTTCACACATAAAAAATAAAAAATCGATTGATGAGAAACCATTAAATTATATACAATTAAAACAAATTCCAATGGAGAAGGATGTTATCTTTGCCGCAGGTGCTCTATTGTAGTTCTGGTTGCTAAAAAGTTATACCTTTCCTCCATAATGTACATAATATTATGCCATTTGTATCCTGGCAATTATTAAAAAATAATAAACAGACATTATGTGAATCGTTCTACGAAAACGGAAAAAAATGAACATGATTTATATTCCAATCGCTTTTCCGTTAAACCGGTGACGTGTTTAATGGTTGTATCTTTGCGCGTACACACTACACATTGTAATAATAATAATAATAATAATAATATGACTTAATTGTCAGAGCACGTGTATTATATTATTTTTATACTTTTGTGTTCGTTTGATTCCGGTTGTAATAATATATGGATCCTCGAATGTTGCCGTCATCTTATACGGAAACATATTATATTAATGCATATAATAAGTATAAGCACTTTTGTAATAATAATAATAATAATTAATAATAGGTACTTATATATTATCACATAATTATATATTATTTTGCTATGTGGCACATCCATTACAAGGAAATTGCAATCATTCGCCGGTCCTAATACAATATAATAATATAATAAATCCATATAATACAATATAATTTATTACATATAGACCGGTATAGTACTAGACTCTCAAAAACTGGTTTTAAAATACTTTATGGTTATCTATTGATAATCGTAGTTGTGGCTTATAAAGTTATAAGTATAATAAGCAATAATATTAGGAAATCGTAGGATTTCTTTAAAATGATAATGTTGTATCATTGCTGTCCAAACTCCAAATAGAAGACCGTCGTCAAATGATTATTTTTTATAGAAGATGATATTAATATTTTGCATTTTTTTAATTTCTAAAGTCATTTAGTCAAATGTTTTATTGTACTTTATCATAATTATTTTATAAGTGTTTCTTATACGTTTCAACGATTACTTTTTAATTTGTTATTATATCACATGATCAGACAATTTTGATAAATAAAATTATTGATAAATGAAAATATTTATTATTTATGAGTATTTTAGACATCTGAGTATAGTTTAGAATGTATTTAGATGATAAATGAAATACACTATCTGCCTATACTATAATTCGTCATATGTATTTTGTTGCCAAATACTTTTTATATTCTTATTATCATTTATAATTTATATATTAAGTAATCAAATTGCAAACATTAAAACATTATATTTTCCACACTTCATTTTTTTGTGGTTTGCAGCAAAGATATTATTCAATTAATTTAATTTCACTCAGTATAATTTTATTTCAAATTATCATGTTTAAAGTTTTAACAATTTTTTTCCTGGTTTTAGTTAAAAAGTAATTAATTAACAGTACATAATATTGTGTCAATTGAAAAATATCCAAATTAACTTGCCCATATACTTATAGAAAAACAATATGTTTTTATATATGTATGGTTTTGGATAAAAAAAAACAGTATTATAATGTTAATATATTATTAAATAATATCGTATTCTATGATACAGTACATAAATAATTCAAAAAGTAAATTGCTTTTACAAATAATTTTGTTTACAAAAGAAATAATGCATTATTTAAGAAGTATTTAAGTTATCTTAAACCAGTATATTAACGATAAATTAGTTATCTTCTTAAACTAAATACACAGTACGCACAAACCTTTAGAAATAAAATTCAGGAAAACAACAACTTTAATGCAGTCTTAACATAACTGTGCGTCTGTGCACATACCTATAGTTGTACTTAGATATTTTTTTATTTTTTGACAAAATATTGTATCAGCTTTGAATTTGACTTATAGTATTATACTACTATATTATTATGAACTATAAGATTTCTAAACAAAAAAAAAGTTGAATGAAATAAATTTATCTCTTATGACCAATTTTTTTTTATATGTACCAGTTTCATCAACAGAACAACCACAACAGTCGTTCGAAGACATATTACGAGTATTACTATATTATATACGATATATCGGCGAAATGTGCGTAGGCCGAGACCGGTCGTGGCACCGTTCCTTGCATCGTTATCGCCGTCGCATGTCACATTGTCACAAGTCACAACATCACGGTCACTGGCGTCGTCGATTTGATCGTTTCGTAGTTCGCTTACTACTAACAACTAGTTAGTTTTTAAGACTTTGAAGTTTAATAAACCATACTGTTCCAATACAAATCTGACGAAATGATTAAGTACGGTAATAATGTATAGTAATATAGTATAATACAATTGCATGACCATTGACACTAGGCAGAACGTATGTGGCTCCAAGCCTGCAACTCCTGAATGGCTGAATGCAAAAATAATAATTATTAAACCAAAAACAAAAATGTTCATAACAACTAAAAAGTTTTAAACGCCATCGACAGTTTTACTAAGTGATTCACCAATCACCAAGCGTTAATGTTTAGGGCTTTTAAATATATACTAAAAAACCACATTTTTAAATTTTTCAAATTGTTTGTTGTACTAAAGCCTTAGAGAGTCTTATAGAGGTACAATCATTTTTTGTAATGATGATTCCCTTCTTATTGTAAAGCGGATAAATATACTGAAAATTATGACGGACCAAAATCAAAATTCCAATGAGTAGTTTTGAGTTTAACTTTGTGTACTAAGGATAATTGGTCCGTGATAATGGATTTTAAAGATACGACTATGGTGGTTTATATATTTTAGTAATTAATATATTAATCTATCAAAATGTATTATTTCTAAAAATGGTCCAAGTACAATAAATACTAGATGTTTTATTACATCTATTATTTATTTTTGTAAATCTACATTTTTAAGCACTATATTATTCTTAATATAAACATTTCGAATTTTGATAATTGTAAATCTATGATGTTCGTACTATAATTTTGAATGAGGTACATCAACATTTTTAAAAATATTATCCATTAAATAACTTAAGATATAAAATAATGGTTTTTATATGAAATTCAGAAGTTTTTATCGCCACGGGAAACTTCTGTACAAAAAAATATCAAAAATATGCAAATATGGCCTTTAAGTATATTCAAAAATTCGATTAATCAAAATTTAAATTAATTTATTACTAAAGGTAAAAAGGTAGGCAAATGGGCTATGCTATACATTAGGTGTCGAGTGAGTCATTATGGGTGTGTTAAATTTGAATTCAATGATATATCATTGTATATAAAAAACGATTCTAAGCGGAAACGATCTGTCAGTTTATAATATCGTATATTTTATTATTTCGTGGTTTTTTTTTTAATTGATATAGCTATTAAACTACTTTGGGTTGCTTAATTCTCGGATAATATAGTATTTAATTATTATGATAATAGACATACCATATTATAAAAATGTATAAGTATGAGTGTATGACATTGTATAACTCGAAATTTGATTTTATATTTCTGTAAATACCGTAAAAGAGCAAAAATAGATTCATAATATACGTAGATATTATCTTAAAATAAATCAAAAATATCATACTGTTTATTGAAATTCATAATAATTATATGATAACCCTAAAAATTTCAAGTGTCCACGAATAATGTTTATAAATTACAACAGAATAATAATAATAATAATAATTAACATCGTTTTCATAGTTTAAAATAAGTAATTTCGTCAAAATTCTCTTCAAATATTTGTAAAAAAGAACTAGCTGTATCTTAATATTTAACGGAGACAATAACACATGCTGGTACTGCGTCCTCTTAATTTTTAGTTTTTTTTCTGATTATAAAATAAAATACTGGGAATATTTTTTACCTCAAGTATAAACCTAGATCTAATTTTCTATCCAAAACCACCCTCAAAGTTGAAAATCAGAGCATTTTATTGACAACTCATCATATACTTATACAAAAAAAAAACACACACATTGTAAAATTAATACATTCATTACTCCGCTCAGAATCTAAAATGGGAGTGAGCATGCTTGTTAAATCACTATTATATCAGCAACTGGTTTTGGGGTCTAAGATAGACAATTTGAATATTTATTGGTTGTAATATGATATAATGTTTTCAATGAAAAGTTTAAAATTTTGTATGTTTCTATAGCTTTTTGTTAATCCTAGATGTCGTGTATAAACATTATCAATATATTTTGCAATTTTTTTTTGACATTTTCTTCATAAGAAATAAAGGAGTTTAGTTTTAATGACTTATAAAATATAATGGTGTATAATAATTAATAATATATTATATTTTGATTAATTGAATGTACTATATTCTATAGCTTATAATACCGTAAACTTTTTTTCTTGTCAACTCAGAGAAAAATATAAATTTATTAAAAATTTGACTTGATTGGTATTAAATTATTGATCATATAACTTTAATATATTATAAAAATACGATTGAGTGTGAATGTAGCGACAGTTCTGTTAAGACTAATAAAAGTTAATTTTATTTTTCACTGAACATAATAGACGGTTGTACTAGTATTTAAGGGAACTTAAGTGGAATATAAAAGGTCGAATTAATCATATATATACTCGTATTGTGTTAATGTTCAATAATTATATGTATCAAAGCATTGGAGGGGTTAATATAGTATAGGTCTCCTCTGTCGGGGTTATTCGGTTACCGGATTGTACGCTAAACCATAGCGTGCTAACACATTCAATTTTCTAGTTACCTCCTTAAAATTTTTACATTGAGCTAGAAATAATAAAACGTGCCTATTGTAAATGTTGGTCCACAGAATGTCTCTGTATCTGCATACCGCGAACAAGATTGCAGGAGTATATATTATTTGTTTTCATTTATATAATACATAGGCCATGAAAAAACGATATGATAGTATCATTATTGTATTTGTTTTAGAAAGAAAAAAGCTAATAATATTCTGTATACATAATAGACGCTGTCCAAAGAGAATCACTGGATTAAAGTAAAATCAGATCGGATCAGTGGACCGATTTATAACAAGTGAGTTAGAAATACCGGCGGGGTTAGGTCAAATCGGCGACAGTCTGATAACACTAAGTCACTATATAGTATACATGCATATACTATATACACTACAAAATGTGCAGTATTATATTATAGTATACATTATATGTGTACACGGGAGCCGGCAAATATGCACGCACGTTTACATTCGCATAAAACATTTTATTTTCTGTCACAACCTTATAGTTAGTTCGGTCGACAAACGAGGTGTGCCGTCAAAATTTTTAAGTGTATGAGCGTGTTTGTGTGTGTAAAATGCGTAAAAACACGTCCACCGTCGCCATTTTAATGGCGTCGCGGCGTCTTCGTTCGGGCCGATTGAGTGTTTTTTTCGACAAATTTTAAGCGAGCTTTTGTACACTCCAATACTCAAAAAATCGTTAAAAACCATATTATTCTGCACACGCGTTATACTTACTGTGTATATTACTGTTCCTTACACTAGAGTCTAGAAGGTAAAAATAAATGTAAATAAAAACTAAAATCACTATATAGTCACTATACCACAGATATAATTATATTTAAGATAGCAATCGTGTACGATAATGGTCAATTAAAAAAATGTATATAAAATGTTATATAATAATACGATTAAAAACGATCGCCAGTTATGAATTGGTTTATGTGAACGTCTAGAAAAATTATCTGTCTCTAATCGCATACAGTGATTAAGGATTCGCATGCTATAACATATGAACACATCATAGCTACATAGGTACACGCGTCATATACATATTATATTGTAAGTTATAGTCCGAGTAACTGGAATGTAGCAGTGGGAGTAGTTATAGGTTGATAACATATGTATGACACATTTGTGAATCGTAACTAATATTATATGTTTTCTAAAGAAATTATTTTATTTTGCATAATAATATAATGCATGTGATAGTCGCATACTAAATAAACTACTTGTTGATGTTAATTTTTAAATAGTCAAGTGGTTAGGCAGTGACTTAAAATATGTGAATTCGTGTATTCATATATAAGCATATATAATTTATAACAACAATACGTTTGTATAACTTGTTGATTGCAGATGAAATATTTTGTTCTTTTGTATCAACTTTTTTTTTAGCCACACTCATATTTGTTTATACACTTTTAACTGTAAACACAAGTAGCGTATATAATTTTGGTAATAATATTATATATAACACAAACCGGTTAGCGATTGACATTACTTATTTTGTGCATATACTTACCTACCTTTTTGTATTGTATATACGTGAACAATATAAATTTTTTTTTAAGTAGTCATAAAGAGTTGGTATTATTGCAAAATTTTATTTTCTAGTGTAATTGTCCAATATCCATTGTACATGTATTATGTAATATGCATTTATACCATATTATTATATAGTATACTATTTATAATATGCCTATAATTTCATAAAAATATTACTATTGCATAAATATACCTACTTATATTGTTTTAAAATATTAATTATGTTTATAAAACACTAGCTCAGTCTCGAAAGATGTATAATGAAGTCACATTCATTTACTGTTCAAATATGTTTCCTTCACGTTATCTCTACATATACGTACACAATATAATACGTACATGGTACATACGAATATGTTCGTGTAGACTGTAGGCGGAACATAATATTTATTTCTATTTGTAGAAAAGATCAACTTTTTCACGTACATACGTATGATATATACTGGTCCATAACCATATAATACCGTGTGTATACATACATAAAGTAATATTTTTGAATTCACCCGATTCGCCAATTATTAATTCATGTACTCCTTGGTTGTTGTTCACGACGGTCTCATTTCTTGTAGTCATTGCCACCGGTAATGCTACATTATAGCTGTATATATATATTTTTTGTGATTTCATATTTTATTTATTCGCGCGCGTTTCTTGCTAATATAACGAATACTGTAGAGTGTAGGGTGTCCTTTACGCCAGTATAATATATGATACAATCATAATATTATATTATATATAACAATATTGTATACGTTGTTATTAATAATAACAACAAAAAAAAACCCGTAATTTAGAGTAATTATAACTTAAATAAATACGCCGAAGTATACGATATTGTTTACATATATTATTACTAATTACATATTACATAAACATCTAACGTCTTCGCGATCGGTTCACGGAATATAAAATTCACATGATATTTATTTTTTGTGCTATTCAAAAATATCCAGAACTGCAGTCGTTTTCTTTTCGACCACGACGGGGTGTGTTGGAGATTTCGTTATACGTTTGCGAAACCGGTAGATATTATATTGTTATAAAGGTAGCCGGTAGGTAAGTCGGGGACGACACACACGCATAAATACACTGACACATAATATTCCGTAATATTTCGACTCAAGAGGGCGCAAATAGGGGACCGAGTCCGGCGTGTCTGTATATATAGGTTCGTTAAATATAGTTGCGAAATGTTTCCATTTCAATGGGAATTATGCGGTCCACCGGGCAGCCGTATCGTGCGTCGATAACAATATTGTACTTTGCAGGCTATAACGACTGCAGCACATACCGTTTTATTTTTTCTGTATATTATAATATAACGCATGTACAGTTTGTATGGGCGAGACGATGTTTTACAATGTTGATGTGTTGTATCTTATATGCTATGTACGATATAGTCATAATAGGACCCTGGATTTAATTATTATCCATGAAAAAAGGGGTTCTAAAAAATTAGGTTATGTGCCTTTGCAATGTTTGTGATTTTAATATAAAAAATAATATAAGTATGTATAAATATATATGTGCATTTAATTTTCTTTCAACAGGAAACAGTTCTTGAGGGGTGGGGTGGACTTGTAAATATATACGTATATTTTACTATTTTGGATGCAACGATTTTTCTTTGAAGCATTTTGGGATCCCTTGTACACTTCTAAGTAGGCTTACACCCTAGAGACACATAACACTAATAAGTAATGTAATAAGTAAATCGAATTTTGTTCTATAATTCCAGACAAAGATTTTATTGAGATTACAATGCAGCTGCCTAATATGTAGTATATGAAAGTGGTCATATAATAACACATGTATACACATATAATATGTGTTCGTAATGACTAATAAGATTATTATTCGATTGTCAAAACCATCACACAACTCCAATAACGATAATAAAATCAAACGACCGTCGTGTCATCGTGCAGAATGAATAAAGAGAATATAAAATAATATTAAATTACGAATTAGGTGCCTGCGAACCGAGTCACGCGGAGGGACGATGACCGTCGGATTTATGAGCAAACCTATATTATATATTATTATTATGATCGTTTGTGCGTTGTGCTGCGTATGCATTTCCGTGGCATTGGACTTAGAATGTAACCTTACCTATATAATATATAATGCTGTGGTTTCGGTTTTTTTCTTTACACGCAGTCCAATAACGTCCAACTTTACTCGTTATCATTATTATATTATTATTGCGCGTAGTTATTTTTGTACACACACAAAGTTTAATCACAATAAAACTCGTGTTCGAACTGCGGCCCTGCAATTCATTTCTGCATGTCGCATTCGGCTAATCGACCGTTAAGAACCGAGTAACGGACTGCACCGTGCTTATATATATAATTTACAGTATACACCGATCGTGAGTGTGTGTGAGCGCAACTGCCAGTGCCAGGAACCGCTGTCAAATGCCGGTTTTAAAGGCAGCCTTTGATACATTTTTATCGCAAAAACTCTCTTACACCCTCTTTCTCACTCATTCTCTCTCTCTTTCCAACCGCACGTTCTGGTCCACCACCACCACTGTGCGTAATCCCATTGCAGCTACTT
Source organism: Rhopalosiphum padi (assembly GCF_020882245.1). Classification (NCBI taxonomy): domain Eukaryota; kingdom Metazoa; phylum Arthropoda; class Insecta; order Hemiptera; family Aphididae; genus Rhopalosiphum; species Rhopalosiphum padi. Next base: position 56,345,319 of record NC_083598.1, read on the forward strand.
TTGGGCTGTTTTATTACGACACCCCCGCTGTCTCAGAAACCGCCTCCCCACAATATAAAAATATATAAATATAGGTAGACACACGCATATAAACCTAGTGAGCTTTTTACGGGTGTACACTTTTTAGCGCACAAATCGCTCAGCCCTTAGAAACATGGCAAAATGGTTGGATTTCCACTACACAGAACCATTGCGACTACATTTTTTTCAACGTTTACACGGTTTTGTGTATAATATATATTACTTCAAAGCCGGAGTTATTCATTTTTTTTTATATTCCTACACCAAAATGCGCTCATATGTATCATATGCGTGTATTTTATTTATGTATAGGTATATACTATATACCTGCATATTGTATAATATGTGATGAGATGTAATATTAAATATATATAGATACTATACCTTCAAAGGATCTTATGCATTTGTCTACTTGTAAAATATTTATGTGAATTGTGCACAATACTGCTTCGTTTCGTTTTTATGTTCCTATTTAATATATAAATATTTCAAGTAAATTACTACTAGATGATGAGATACTATAATTATATGTCTTTTTATACTTACTATAATAAGTTAAATTGATGATTCATTTAATTTATAAAGTTTTAACTTTGCAAACTTTCAAAATCATTTAATAGTATGGACTTTTAATTATGTATTTATAAATTAATATTGAATTTTTTATCTAATTTACATAAATTCAGATTAATAAATCATCTAAATGTCTATTATATCAGATGCATTATAGATAATAATTGTTATTTCTAATGTTAGATTTCTTTGATGTACATACCGACTACAGCTTAATAACAACATCTTTGTATGTGGTCAGTATTTAAATTTTAATTATATGTTTATTTTTATCACAATATATGACTTTATTGATCCGTTAATATGTTTATTACAAATTACAATAATTTACCTATATTTAATATTGGGTATCTCTCAGTAATTTTTTTTAAGACCATGAACAGTGTTACCACTATAGTGTAAACACTGTAAACTATTAAATAAGCACAATAAATAATATTTGAACTTGTTGATTAGCTATCTAATACTAAAATCTATGAATGTAAATAAAATAAAAATAGGCGTATATGAAAAACACATTTTTTCTAAAATTATAGATACTTTGGTCTTTGGTGTATTATTGTCACTTCGAAAATGGAAAATTCAGGCCAAAATGTATACAAATCTAAAATAATTAAAAAGTAATAAAATAAAATTGTAGCCTCTCTAAATACATATAAAACGATTAAAAATGGTACTCATGTATAGAAGTAATAATATATATTATAAGTACAAAATATTTTAATCAATGAGTTGTTTATATAAAATAATGATAATAAAAATAATAAATGACTGTAATTAATAAAATAGCTATTCATGTAAAATATAATAGTTAATTTAAACGCATTTAAATAATTACTTCTTCTCATAAGATTTTTCTAGAATATTACCATCAACTTAATTTCTTTTATTGGCGGGTCAACAGGTCAACAATGATGATGTTAGTATTTTTATGTTTATTATCAGTGAAATTAATTTTGCTCGTTATTCAAAAACTAATAAAAATGCTATAGCTCAATAGCTGACGCAGATAGGTCATATTTGTGGAAGATTGAATTCTACTATTATTTTAACATAGATTAATACATTATTTACTAATATATTGGTTTTAAGTAAACACTAAACCTTAAATTTTAACTTGACACTCATTTTCTTAGTAATAGTATCTATGAAATCCAATCGATCTATAGTGATCTAATTTACTATGTTAATAAATGTATACTTAAATAATATATATGTATAGTATATAACTAATGTATGATTTAAGGAGTGGTTAAGTGAAATATTGACCTAAATCCGTAAGTACGAAGTACCGATGACCAATATTTCTAGTTCAAACCGGTCAAAAATGTCAAAATATAATTATATATATATAATTTGTATTAACATAATTTGTACATTAATCCTGTACAGTTGTACCTAGTGTACTTGTAATAATTTGGTTTCAAAATTTGAAGTGTTATCATTTATCAGTGATTCAAATTATTATATTATTCAAACAAAATTGTTCTATACAATTTGATAAAAATTATAGTACAATTAACCGTAACAAATAGAATTGTGAAAAGTCAACATGCTGGTATCATAATATATTATGTTATATACAATATACCACAATTTTTTAGTTGTAATTATATATTTATATTTTATAATGGTAATTTAAAAAAAAAATTTGTACTGAAATAAATGTATGTATATTGTGTATACTGTATAGCTGTATAGTTTGAAATGTTTGAATGATTTCAGCATAGCATTGATTAGAGAATGATTAGAGAATGCTTATGCTTGTAGCATATTACTATAATACCTACATGTTATAAGTACGAAAGTAACTAAGATAATTTTTTAACAGACCTATTATATTTTTCATTGAGGATTAAGGGTAATTATAAAAAATGTTAATAATAAACTAATTATTTTATATCATTGTTGGCTTTTACTGTATAACATACTGTGTAAATACCTATGTCATATACTATATAGTATATACGTATAATAATATAGTAGGTATAGCATGTTTTTTCCACCAATTCAGTTTAGGAAAATATAATATTAAAATAACATTTCACAAATATTTTTATTGGTTGATAAAGAGTAGTTTGATAATTCAATAATTGTATAGTATCATTGTGTTATAATTGTGTAACATGATGGTTGATAGTTAATTAACATAATCGTGTATTAGTATATTGGTTCTTAGGACCAATTTTTTGTTTCTTATGTTTTATTTTAGAATCAACAAGTTCCATTTGGAGAGCGTGAAAAAAAAACATTTATATAATTTCGGTAGATTTAAGAACCTTTTATAGTTCTCTGTATTTTTTTTTTTTTTAATAACGCACAGACTTTTTTTTTAGTGACTTACATAATACCATAATTAAAGATCATATAAAATTAAACTTGAATGTATAAAGTAGATTTTCAAAAAAATGACAAAACCTATGACTGTATTAGTTTTGAGCCTGCGAGTTGATAAGTATAGATAATAATATTATAATATATAGGATGCAGAACTACAGAAGTATATTTAATATCAATAATTATTATTATCGTATCGATCTACCTAGGTATATATATTTTTTTATTATTTACATTCTATAATATGAAAAATATATTATAGTAAGTATCACAATATATTGAGTGTAGTTTTTCTCGTCCATCGAATAGATTATTGCATTGCATATTAAAATAATAAAATATACATTTGATTATTTAACGTGATATTCGCCGCCGTAATCCACTGAGGCCGACCGGCAACGCCCCCAAGTGTCGACCGTACAAGACCGCCGCGCCGTCGGAGCATATGGTACCGGTGTACGGTCGGGGCGCGCGCGTTCAGACCATTAGTCCGTGTTTGACGTCGTTGGAGCGATCGTGTCTGAATGCGTGTTTTCGGTTTGGTTCTAATTATTTTCGTTTTCGTTTCGCGTAAATAATCGTAACATAATATTTTAATCGACTCGTCGCGTAACTGCGTATTTTTTTTAAAAATTATTTAATTGTTTTTTGTTTTTAAAACGATTGATTGAAATTTGTAATAATATACTCTTACTTCTTAGTTTTGTTTTTATTAATTTTCCGACGTTTTTATTTTTTCACTCGACGTGTGTTCATTATTTTAATTATTTTAATTGATTCGTGTTTGTACCTAAACACACTGCAAAACTATTTTATTTATATGAGTGCAACCACGAGCATAATGAAAGGTCGTCGACAATAACAGTTACCCTCGAGAAGACTTCTATTTTAGCCGAAAAAGCTGCAGCGAAACGTAGGTAAGTGAATGAACTCAAAATTAATACACCCCTCACGGTACATCTTAATTTATATATATATATAATTTGCATATGATAGTATATTACTATATTAGTGTACCTATGGTTTTAAATCCTCCGATGACACCGAGATGTCATTATTAACATTGTTATTGTTATTACCGCTGTTGTAGTACCTCGTTAGGAACGTCTTTGGCGAAAAAAATTGTTAACGATACCCACGTACCTACACAATAAGGATCATCGCAACTGGAAGTAATAAATTAATATTTAATGCTGCCGCCGGTGTTCCTATCCGCAGGCTTCATGAATTTTTATAGTTATCAAAAAGACGTTTCGTACAGTTTTAACGATTCTATTATTAATGTCCGGCCGCGTGCGTTTCAATCCATTATTTTTTTTTCGCTTCCCCGACCGTCCGTCATTACTTCATTCGGCAATCGTTGCGTGCGCGCAATTCCAAATGAATTCGTCCAGTTCGGACGGACAGCGGCGGAACACACATTAATATTATTACTATTAGACGCCAGTATTACACGTACCTATACATGACTACCCGACTACCTGACTGCTTGTTGTGGCGCGTGTATGTAATGGCACAACCACACGGTGGGTAGTAACTAGTTAATATATGTGGTACAATGAGAGAAAAAGAATCGTGAGTAAAAAAAATAAAAATTGATTAACCCGGTAATAGAATATCCGCCGAAGCCATACAATTTTTTATTATTTTACTGATATGTGCATCCTGTACTGAAATTTACGTATTCCGATAATGGAAGACAGACAAAAAATCAATACCTATGCCTATCTCGAAGCACCTCAACTCAATGTTTACGGTGGTTTTTTTTTTTAATTTTACTTATCGGCGCGTCATAAACGGCCGTGTAAACTTCCGTCACTCTAATCCCCTCGCGTTGATTTCAGCTAGTAATCGATTTGAAAACATCCACGTGCGAGATCGCGACGATACATTACCCATTTTATAATTAATAAATATAACAGTATTTCACATTGCCACGACTAGCACAACATAATATCACAATATTATTATTTCGGTAAGTACGGAGTAAACGGTTTTCGCGTACCCGCTCCCACGACATAGGTGTAATGAATAATAATATTCTGTTCTTCGAAAAATGAGGTATCGCTATTAATTTTATTATTCCTATTACTTATTACTGCTCATTTTCCAAAAATTAATTTTTCGCGTGGTTATCCATCAGTCCATCACGAATGCTTCCTGTAAAGCTGTTATAAATTTAAACAAAAAAAGTAACCCTTGATAGTGCGGTACAAAATCGTACATAGATAATCATGGTAGGTACTAGGTATTACCTAGGAATATGTTTAGGTAACATAATGTTATTTAAGAACATAAGTGATAGAATATAGGTACCTATAATTTAATATTATTATTTTAGTAGTATCTTTATTTTAGTATTTTTGTTATTTATCGAATTTCAAATACTCTATAAAATAACTTCGGAAACTCACCCAATGTCTGCCTCGGTGTATAAATGTTTATTTAAGCAACGAACTGGGTACCTACATAAACACATATTGTATAACGACGTTCGTATTTGAATCGTGTTTGTAATTTATTGAGTTTTCAATCATTTGTTTCATCTTGGTTCTGTTCATAATTCTCTAATTTACATATTTACATAGGTACAAATAATGCTATTACACTTATCTAAGTACCTATATATTTTGTTTACAGTTAATCGTCGATATATTTAGAACAATATTATATTCATTATATTTTTTGAATTTTATTTTTTATAAGCCTGCTGTTATTTTTAGCAGTTTAAAAAAAATATTAAAGATATTTGTGTATGCGTACTATACATATACAACCGAAATTTTTGTAACTGAACATTAATATTTCGTATATCTTAATCCTTGACATTTTAATTTATAATAAAATAATTATCATATAATGGATATTTATTATATTTATATATTATTTACAATTTAATATGTATAGATATGTATAACTATAAATTGTTGAACAACAGTTATTAAAATTATCTGAGGCCAGTTAAAATTATAAAGTAATAACCAGTACAAAAAAAAATCGTTAAATATTATGTAGACTAACTATGACATACATTAGTTTTTTTTATAAAACATTGGTGATGCTAAATATTTTTAAATAATAATGCTTTAGACCAAAAATTATAAATAGATAGTGTTACTTAATATATAAATACTAAATAATCTGCTTAGTATTATTCTAATTATAATAATAATATAATTAAAAATAATATCATACGTTAATTTAATGATAAATATATTTGTAACCAATGAAACCATTGTTTGCTTCTACGCGTTATGTTGGTGATGAATTTGAAATCCACGTGATCGATTGCTGATTATATTTTCAAAAACTTATAGATAAAAAATTAAACAGGCAATTTAAAAACTGACAATGGACTAAAATCTTGCGGATATACGAATGAATGATAATGTCTGGACGTGACAATATACCTAGTGCCATATGACATATAAATTATGATGCTATAAATTAAAGCAACTAGTAACTACTGTCTACTATAGATAGTATCCTATTTCTTGAAACATTCAAATAATAATATTTGTTTTTCAACTGATTTGAATTTGCAATAATACAAACCGCTAGGTACCCTTTCTCGTTCACAGCGAGTACATTATTACTCTATAGTCAAAGGATTTAACTTTTTTTTCTACTAAAGTATAAAAAAAAACTCACCAAAAGCTTCCGATATTGCAAAGCTTTCTTTCTGGATATTAAAATCTGGGCAAACGAAGCTTTGAATATGAATAGAGGTAGAAGAGTTTTGTTAGATGGGAAACGTAATCAAGAGATAGGTATATATAATATAGTCATAATTATAATAGCCGATAAAAAAAATCAAATTGAAAAATGTGATTCTTTTGAAGCATAAAAATTAATATATTATGTAATACAACATATTTTACATATAACTATGCAAAAACCAAACAATAAGATGATAAAGAATTACATTATTTTAATATTATGTTATTATGTTTATGTATACCGTCATTATTCCATCAGTTTATCGTTGTCTGATTTTTGGTGATTAACAATTGTATAATACTATATTATAGTATGATATTAGTATATATCCAATTATACAATACGATATGTATAATTTATATTATATTACCTAGTAAAGGAAAATTCAAATAACATAACAATTTATTTATAATTAATATTTCTTTATTAAAATGTATATATACATATATACGCTTATTTATGTTTACAATATGTTGTACACATATAAGCAAGTATATATTATGACGTATTACCTATAATATATAGTATTTACCCAAGTATTATTAACTATGTATTCAATATCGTTTTATACTAAATAAAAATACAATTATAATGAACATATTTCAGAAGCAATAGATGTTTTTTTTTGACAGCAATCAATACATTTGGTATAGATTAGACTTGTTTAGATTGTAACCCTTAGCAAATAATGTTTCGGCTAGCTAACGTTTGGGAAACTGAGATAAGTGACCGAAGTGTCAACGAGATGGCCGTTATCAAACTTCACACCCCACGTAAATTTATTATTATTCTCATAGCTCAACAAAGACAAACAACATTTGTATATGTTGTCTACGATAGGCGTGGTCAGTCAAAATATGATAATACACAAAATAATATTCATGTAGTATCTCTAAATTACAATACAAATAGTAGCTAAAGAATTATTCTCATTTCTTTCCTAAGAACAATTATTTAATATTTCTAATAACTAAAAAAAAACTAACGAAACATGTTGATCGAGGTTTGAACTCATTTCTAGTTCAAAATTGTTTTTCGAATGTAATAGTTGATCATTGCAATAAGCATGGTTTAATATGTTACATCACAATCAGTCTATACCACTATGTGAAAAGTTATACCTGATTTTGTATTAATACAAAAAAACCGTGTTCCTACTATATTGATCTTGAATAATATTATTACAAGTTATACAACATGTTATGTTTAAAATTAAAATGTTTTTCAACAATTTAGTATATTATTACATATTTTATTTATTATTTAATTTCAACTGAATAGCTCATTATCGTTTATGAATGAAAGCTGTTCCAAACATATTTCTATTATTTTAAAATTAAACTTAGAATTTAATACTGGTAATTTCCTGTTAACTAGTATAAAATGAAGTATTTTTGAAATATCTATTTTACAGTAAACAAATAATAGCCATAGGTGTAGTACGAGTTCAACAAATATATTATTATGTTATTTAAGTTCTATTTATATTAATTAGGTAGTATTTTTTTGTTTGTTATTCTGGGTTTAAAAAAAAAGTACCTTTAATTTTACAAATATTTTAAAATTTGTATTACGCGGGTATCGGTATGTACCTATTATAAATTATAATAGTAAGTGTCAATTGATAATTTATTATAAAAATCTACACAATAGTTGATGCATTATTATGAAACTAATTTTCACAATTAATAACTAATAAGTTTATAATTATTATTATATCAATGATAGCTGTTACATGTAAATAGTTATTATTTAATATGAAACAAATGAAACCGATTTATTCACAATATTTATCTAAAATTATAATTATTTTACATACTATTAAGTAATATAATTTTTTTTTCTATAACTTATTAATTTTTTTATTAAATAATATTGAAGAGTATGAGAATTAACATAATAAAAATAAAAATTTGATTCTTTAATGTCGAAATTACTTTTTAAAATTATAATTTTGAATCATTGTGTATGGTAAAAATAAACCTGTTCATATTCCTTATTGAGTAACATGGTTGACTATAGTCTATAAGCAAATAATTTAAGTGATTAGAAACATTAAAGTCTACTTGTAGATAAATCCACGATTAATCTACCTGTATTTATTTTCTAAAAATTGTTTTATTTCAATTTCTCAATTGTGACAATAACTGTTCCTAGGTATAGTGTTCATTTAATTCTATTTCCGTCCACTTAATTGTTTTTTTTTTTTTAATGTTTTCTTAGATGTCTATAGAACTATTTCAAAGTACTATTTGTAATGTTTAATTATAGTTTATACTATTGTTTAAATTCGAAGATCCGGTGGATATTTTTCATTGACGTACATGAATTATGTATGTCGCGTACGCATCTCTTTTAAAATTAGACCATCTCAATTGAACAATTACATAAGTACCATACTGTAATGTTTATAATATTATATGTTTTTGTGTGGGTCGCTGTATGTGTATTATAATGTTCATAATATTACACCTTATCTGCGTACAAGTATGCGTGTGTGAAGAAAAACTTAATGTTTACCGTCTGACGCCTTTGTCGAGGGGGACTCGAACCTTGGGCCAATATTTGAGTTCTTAAGATGACACGTCCAAGCTTATATGAACTCCAATACGATAATAAAAGTTGGTACACATAGAAAAATTTATTGGAATAGAAATGTTAGTTGATTTTATTAGTATTTTATTAGTTTCTCGCCGAGGTCTGGTTTTACAACTTTATAGTACATATAATAATAATAATATAAACTAAATTCCAAACGCAATAAATAATGTTGACAGCGTTGCATAATGCAAGAAAGCAGAAAATTATTTTTTTTTTTTTACTTAACATATTTACTATTATTATTATTATTATTATTATTATTATCCTACTCGGTCAGGGATCTAACAAACAATAATATTCACGGATTATCAACTAGTTCAGATGTCGATAAAACAATAGACGATTTTTCTTTTTTTTTTTTTCATATCATAGTAAGCATATTTTTTTTCCACTAGGAATTATTTATATAATCATTTGTTTTACATTGTGAGTATACATTTGTATAATGTTATGTAGGTTCTACTTCTACATATTATATGCAATATGCATTATACGCGCACATATTGTTGTGATATTTTAGCGTGTGTTCGTCTGACCCAAGATCGCGACTATACACGAATTTCGATACTGCCAAGTCAAGAGGCCACGCGGAAGCCACCGGAGCGGCAAATCCGTGATTGCAGTACCGAGTTGCCGCAAGACGCGTAATTCTAGTAAAACCCAATCGTTCCCTAAAATCAGCGCATTTCTTTTATTTACTGTCCGCTGCGGTTTCTGCCACTAGTTCTAGTTCACTGATGTCTCCCTGCGTGCAACGATGATATTAATATTACGATCGCCTATCGTGTGTCGGCGAACAATTTGTCCGCTGGATATTTTGTCTCGCCAAAGCGGATGGCATATAGTATGACGTGCTATTTCGGGCGGTCTGGCGCGCATGTCTGAAACAAATCACTACGTGCTGGGCGTGACTTGCCGTTGCGTGGTAGTATGGTACACTCTTAATTAGCCCGAATGATTGATGAGTTCCTTAGCAATCGTACAGAGAAAACACTGGAAACGTACCAAAAATATGGGAAAACATAAAACATGCGCTTCGAATGACGTTTGTGTGTGTTATATGTTCCTATATATATATTTATATTAAGTATTTGTTGCACCGCTATTGTTTTATACCTTTTATTATATACCTTGCCCTGTGCAGTGCATCTCGCGTTGTTGTTTTACGATCATCGTAAAACTGTTTACTGGCTGGCGTATACATAATATTTTGTCGGAAGTATACACCGGGCGTTACTAAAAAATCTTGTGTAAAAAAGTATATGAGCCTATATATTATAATATATTGTTTCACAACAAATATATTTTTAACGCAGTTATTTACAAAACTTATTATTTATTTTGACCATATTTGGGTTTGGGTTTTCGAAAACGTATGCCAAACAATAAACTATATAACGTTTATTTTATTTTTAACTTTATCAATTACCTTTATGCTATAGGTAACTATAACCTACCTATTTATTACCTATTATTGTATCATACTAACTGTAATATATTAAATAGAATTATCGGCCAACCGTTGTGTTTTAATTAATGGGAAATGGTCAAAATTAAATAATAATTGTTAAGGTAACAAAAATTGTTTGTTTTAATTTTCCGTTTACATTCTTATTGTGTGATTGTAAATTGTAATTGTTGGCATGACTTCGCTTCTGATTAAATAAATAATATATTATATAGTAAAATATTAATGAAAACCCGCATACAGAATATCACATAGTGGAATAACTTGTAGATTGAGTATTTGCTGTCGAACTATATAACTTTCTTTGAAGTAACACTGTTTGACTAAACTTAATCTATGATTAGTACTTAGTAATTACTAACTATGTATAAATGAAGCGTTGTATACTTATACAGAAATAATCCTTATGTTGCCAATCAAGTTCTATAATATTTCTAACGTTATTCTTCAGTGATTGATAGCGTTGAATTTGAATATCGTATACTATGTTTACGTAATGGGCAAACTCCCGACATAAATCAGTAAACTTCGCACAAGTAAAAACTGTTTGTTAGATGTAGGTACCTGGGTAAATACACACGTCGTTATTATTATTATTAAATTAAATATGATATGTCGCTAGGGACATGCCTACACGATTAGTGAATGCGAATTATAAAACGTAAAAAAAATCTGTACAATTATACACTGCTTATACTAGCTTATAGATATTTGAACAAAAACTTGGCATAAGAGGAAAACATCGACAAGGTTTTGCCGAAACATAGTCTCATCATTTTGATAAAATGTAAAATGCAAACCAGAAATAAATCAATATTTATCTGATTATACTTTGTCTGTGTCGGACCAATTGTGGAACACTGGAAGCTATTTACGCAGTATTTCGAAAACGATTATTATGACTTGAAGGCATAAGCAATAAAATTATAATCTACACATACGTAGGAATATAAAAAACAAGTAAATATTGGACATTATAATCGGTTGCATTTGTATAAAAAAAACCTATTAAACGTTCGTACACCTTATTTTGTTACCGCAACTATTATCCCAATTTTTTTTACACTTTTACGATCACCGCTTTTCTGAGCACCATATTTTGAGCGATTCCCAATAAAAATTTACGACTGAAATCCGTTCGTAACGTGCACAGGTTGCAAGTCTCGTAAATTCATCAGCGGTAAACAAAGGATTGGTTGTGTAATTCATGTTCAGGAGGCGATGGTATCAATATTATTTATGTATACACACACACACACATACACACATACATACATATATATACTTTTACTTAAATGAACAAAAAAAATATTAAAAATCTTAACCGAGAAATTTACCAGATTACGACTGAACCCCTCATTAAACATTTATCAGTTATCGTTCAGGACTATCCTCCTATAGCAGATAACGTGTAGTGTACTAGCACGTATATAGTATAATCTATATTGAATAGAAACAGAATATACTCTATGTCCCAAAGGGGGCTGATGTTTACATTTCACTAAAAAATGTTATTTCCACTTTAAACTGTAAGATAACTGTTGTAGTCTGTTACAATTTTTCCTCCCTACATATATTACATACTATATATCATTATTATGTTTATGCTCGTTTGGGTATATGTTGAACGCATATCATCGCCGGTGTTTGTTGTGTAACGAGAGGAACCGGCCGAGGATTGACGAGATGCACACGCCCCGACACCACCACCATTCTAATAATAATATAGCGTATGTAAAACACGGAGACAAAAAAAACACGTTATAGTTTTATATAATATTACTAATTATTATTATATTGAATTAGGTACATATTATTTATGTTCAAATTAAATATTAATATTAATTAATTAATTTTTTTTTGAGATTATGAAACGTGTATTGTAGTTAGTTATAATTACCCCTTATCTGTGCCGTTTGTAATTTCTAATCAAATTATGAAAATTATAATAAGAATTAGAAACAATTGACCGGTCATAAAGTCTGCGCAGTGTAGGCCACGTAATATAGTTTAGTGATAGTTCTTAACGATGGTATTACATCATTGTGACTCAATATCGTTTCATTGAAATTATTTCATATTATAACGCCTTTTATTCTATATATTATAAATAGTTCATGAATTTGAAGTATACACAAAATTAATATAAAAATATTGATGCTTATTATATATATATTTAAATCATAGCAGATAATGAGATATTACAAGACTATGTAAATATAAATGTTGTATTTCATTATTTTACCGCATTTTACTATGTGTTAAAAAATTAATACATTATCATTAATTTGCCGATTAATAACGTCCATTCAGCTTCACTAACCATCATGTAATGAGTAACGGACCGAGTAAAACTAAATCATTTAACGCACTGCTACCTCTGTACGCGGGAATTGGTATAATTTCCCACAATGTTTTAAGCGCTCCGCAGTTGGTATCGATGATAATAATTAGCAAGTATTGTGCACGGCCGGATTCGGCAAGTCATCTAGACAGTGTGGGAATTAGATGCAGGGCAGATGAAATTAAAGTTCACTGAAGTTGGGGTGTAGGTAATGTTATATTCTACTTATACGGTTATGCATATTTATATATATATATATTTCGGGCACATATTATTTCTATCGACCGGATATAAGCTTATCGTCCGAAACCTATTGTAAACGCGGGGGAGCAGAAATCACACAATCATTGTACCCAGCTGCGATATTAATTTATTTGTGAGTGGTATATATTATAGACAATATATCGTATTATAAATTATTGCATGAGGGTAGAGAATTTTTTGTTGTCGATAGAGGGTTCATGACGTACTAAGTTTTATTTGAAAATTACTATTGAAGAATATCTTACTCATTATAGAGATTTCATAGGAGTGTATGCTATACAGTTAACAACATTTTAGTAGTAGTTATATTTATATTTACAATATTATATATTTAAATGATTTACCTAAATTATCTTTACGCTTATACATTTTTATAAAATATTAATTTCCTAAACCACTATACGTACTTTTTTTTAAAATTAATATTATGTTATTTTAAACATCAAACGTATTTTAAAAATCGTAATAAAGTTGTAAGTATTATTTTTTTAATTAAAAAAAAAATACTTAGTCATGTGATGAGGGGGTGTCATAATCTAACATAATAGTTTTCGATATTGTACTTGATTCTTATAATATAATTATAATATTATATAATAATATAATTATTTTAGTACCCGGTTATATTATCATTATTTTTATTACTTTATTCTTATGAACAAATTTTTAATCACCAACCGGAAACATTTTGACGTTTAAAAATATTTTATACCTATTTTAATACAGTTTATTGTTGAGATTATTTCAATAACAATTTTACAGGGTTTACTTAATAATTTAAAGGCTTCTTTTAATGATCATTTTTTTTTATTGCCTAAATTCAAATTCATTGGAATACATTATACGTCTTGATTTTAATAATATGCTGTCCAATATAATTATTCTGTTATTCAGAATCAAATACATATATATTATATATATTATTATGTCTTATGAGATAAATATAAATGTCACATAAATAATGAACTGTTTAAATTGTTTTTAAAAATAATGATTACTATACATATGTGAATGCATTGATAAAACATAAAATTTATCAAATTATATGAGTTTATTGCTTGGACTAGTTAAAGATAAACATGGTTGAGTCACAGAGATATTGAAATAATGACTTTTGTATTGTAGTTGGGCAAGTATTAATCATTCAGCGTTCTAGACAGCCGATGTCTTCATGTAGAAATATGCATATTTATCAATTTTGATATTGTTATTAAGCGAGATCACTGAAGCCGGTGTAACGTTGAGGTACCCGCCCAGATGTCAAAATATGTATACCAGTCATTAATCGATGGATACCACGGTAAACGAACAAACAACCTACTCCTTTTGGAATCCTGTCGTCGTGCGTAGACGAATGTTCGATTGGATTATTGTAAATCGAATTTGGGTTTCGGGTAAATTCTCAAAACTTTTTGTTAAAAAATCAAAATCAATATTAGCTTCAAAATGCCTCAAAGAAAATATAGAATTAATTTCAAATAAAAATTCTAACAATAGGATTACAATTTAAAATATATTATAATATTGTACCGTTTATTTCCGTTAATATTTTAGACAATTAGTTACTCAATCGATAAGACTATGCATTAGTTTAAATTACTTTTTGTGACTCATATAGATTATATTTTTATGTTAAGTCATATTAACTGCTGCTCACGAAATATGAATAATGGCTGTTTGAACATGTTGAATATAATATATGAACTGTTTGTATGTAAACATATCCATCACAACTCATAAGTGATTCTTTAACGAAGACTAGTAATATTTTGAAGTGTAAAAAAATAATTATTAAGTTTCTAAAACGCGTTTTAATGACTCATAAAATAACATCATAAAAATTCTTTAAGATCTTAAAATGTATTAAAAATCTTAAAGTTGCTCTCTATATTATATCCTTAAAGTGCACACTTTTATTACACGACGATGTGGGTTAATCTGTTTTGTTTATACAATCATTGTACAAAAGAAACTTATCACAGTTTTTAATATACCCAACTTATTATTATCATGTGCGTTTATTGCTTAATGCTTGCGTACTTTTTACGTATTGATTTTTTACTCTACTTAATGTGTACTTACGGTGTTTTTATTTGTTCAATTCTATATAATTGTTTACTAACTAATTTTGAAACAAATGCGTTAATAAGTTATAACCAATTTCTATACCATTTAACCGTATTGTATAACATGCATTCGGTTCTGAAAATATCATTATAGCTGTAGTTTTTAAATTATTTTTCATAATTTTTGTTAATTAACATATATTTTTATCATTATATCATAATGATGTAATAATATAATTGTGGTAATATTGATTTTGTTAATCTCATAAGTAACATGTGTTCAATAAGTTTGTTTAACTACACCCAATTAAAAAATAAAAATAACGGAAAAATATTAATGTTACGAAAATCGAATCGGTATAATATCTAATGTAAACGGATTCGAAACGAGTATTTACATAATACTCGACGGCTCTACGCTGCCGCGCCGTCGGATCGACGGTATTAGCTGAAAGTAACATGTGTTCGTGGTTTTACAATAATGAGTTTATCGGTACACGTCCCAATGACAGATTAGATCGAAAAACATGGTTTTAACGGGTACCCTCGATTGTTATGTGGTATAATATAATATTATAAATTATAATAATATATGGCTTTTATATAATAATACCACGTAAGCTTCTTAAAAAAAAAATGAAATTTATTCCACCGATACATAATCAAACGAAAAGCTAATAACACATTTACGCGGACTCGCCATTTTTTACGGACTCACTCGTGAGATATTATTGTGGTTCCACAATTTTACGCATGTTATTCCGAGTAAAATTGAATTAATACAGTATTAGCTATATTATAGCGGGTGGTATCGATTTTGCGATTTTTATTAAATACAATTTTTTTTTTTTTTAACATATTACGCGTTTCAAACCCCTAAATATTTTGGTATACACATAGACATAACAATGTACAGCGTGAGCCCACGCCTGGTGCGTGTGCGCAAAAACAGCGGGTGGCCCACGAAAAGCGCGTCATGTAGTCAAATTAGCTTGTGCCGAGCGTGAAAGGTGGTGGTGGTATACAACGGTGTGTCCAAAGACCCTTTACGGCGGCGGTATCAGAGGTGATGGGAGGGGTGGCACGAGAGAAGGGTCGTGTCTGGGGTCACGTGGCCGCCGTCGCCACACAATGGGCATCGCGCTCTATATGTACGTATATTATATTATACGTCGTGCTTCTCGTGTGTGCACGACACAAGAAGGGTCTATGTGGGGCGTGGAGTCCATCGGTGGCGGCGGCAGTGGCTGCCAAGTATAATCAAACAAATGTACAATGTTATTACGTATAGTATATACCTATTGGTATAGTGGTATGCATCGTTAAACTAAATTTTCCTTAAGTATTTTTTGAACGGCATTTTTGGTTTACAACGCCATACGCAGTATAGGTACCTATTTATAATGCAGGTATCTATTATAATATTTTAGTGAATTATATATTATATTGTTATGACGTGTTGTAGTAATCGTGATTTAAATAAATAACCGATATGACTCGGGATATAATATACATATTGTATTGTATACTTGTTCGGACGAAAAAAAATCAAAATAAATCTACAGCCATTGTGCTATTAATGTTTATTATTGGCATTCAATTAAAATACATCACCAATAATGATATTATATCAAATTTCTTTATAGCTCTGTCTGTTAAAACAATTTATTACAAGTTGTGTAGATACCTCAAAAAGCCAAGGAGTTTAGAAATAATATACGATACATAATTATTTCAATGCTAGTTGTTCCATGGTATCATATGCATGTTTCTAAATCGAACGGTCTCATGTTTGAATTTGCAACAAAGGCAACGGCTTCGAATATTTATGTATGTATATATATATGTATTTGTTGTCTCTTTGTTTGGTTAATTTGCTCCCAAGTGACCTATAGTGATGACGATGTTGCATAGTTTATATTTTGGGTTCAAACAAATAACTGTTTTATTGTTCGTTATACCTAACGTTACATAATATATATTTGAAAACAATAAATATTTACTACATACAAATAAAATCAGTTCAATTTGTTTACACTTTTTCTGTTATAAATGTAATATTAAACAGCTTATTAAAAATTATTATTATTCGTCTAATATTTTATGTATTTCAATTAATATTTAACTTAAATATTCTATATTTTGTTCATTTACAAACTAAACTATATAATGCATATCATGTAAGTCTGATGGTAAATCATATTATATATACCTATTTGTTTATAACTATAGTGTTAATTTTTTCCTTCAAAAAGATATATCATATGAACCTAAGTATATTTAACATACGATTATTGAGTATCAGTAAAATAATTTTATTGGTGCATATATCGATATATCAATAATGTTCTCGATCGCAATGTGTACATTATAAAATAAAATGTATTATTTGTATAGATTACAAACACGTACGTTTAAAAACAACTGGTCAGAATAATGTGCATTAGTATGTCAATCAGATGGTCGAACAAAACGTATTTTACCCCAATGGAACACACAAAAGCTTATATTATTCGACCAATAATGTTGCTTTCACAGCATTGGCAAACAATTGGCAAACACGCGCTGACCGTTCGATAAACAAACAGCAACAGCGCACGCGGGTCTACACGAACCCTATATTTTATATTGTCGGTAAATTGATTTGCTCCTGACGTATTCGAATCGGGGCCACAACAAAAGATTCAAAAGAGCGGACGTAATGTTTAAATATTTTCTATTTATTTATTTTTTAATTAACTAATGATCGTAACCGAGACGTTTCGAGTGTGTTAGCCATAATGTGCGTATTATAATATAGGTCCGAGAATAATAACGCTGTTCAAATATTACAACATTTCACGTAACAGTTGGGGGCACATGTGTGCCGGTGTATTCACTTGGGAATCGCGCTGCAGCACACCCACACGCGCGTGGCTTATAAAACGTATTCGGGGTGGGCCGGTGGAGCTTTTGCATTAGGAAAATAAAAATGAGATATTACACGGTCTAAATAGAGAACGATGGTAACAACTTACGGTTTGTGTAGCGCGCGCGTTTGTTATGTGGGACTCTTATATATGTTCAAAATTACATATAAATACGGTCAAGGGGGGAAAAAATTGCAATAAAATCTCGAAACAGCCGATTGGCTGGTAACGAACGCATGACGTATCGTATGTATATATATATTTACACAGGCGATTGGAATAATGTTTACAAAAGTCTATTGTATTTATATCCATGTATTTCAAGAGGCAGTAAAAGTAGCTATACAAACACGCCTTTTCGATTGGCCGTCCATATGTAGTTTTGGACGTTATCCAAAGGAAACAATTTGCGGGTTAGAGCATGGTTTCTTTTCGTTTATTTTTATTATCATTTTTTTTTTCATTCTAAGGGAAAAAATAACGGCTTTTGAACTTTATACAAACTTTCAAGGACTCATGACTATTGTCGATCCCGAATGACATACGGCTTGCGTCGTCCAAGATGTATAATAAATCTGTTCCCCTCAGTACCTGCGATAAATGGATAATAGTGGGAACACTATTGGTAGAGAATATTGTGTGAGCGTGTTATTTTTATATTTAGTGAAGAAACTGGTTAACTGTATGATACGTTGAAAACAGCTGTATAAAAAATGTGTACCTAAACGTAATATCTCAGGGAAAAAATGTCTCGAAAGGTCCTCTTACATAACGTAGACATTTGAATAAAGGATTTCAATCACTATACTGGTCCCGAGGCAAAGTGAAATCTACATTTTATTAACTTTTTTTCTTATTATTTTTGTTTCGTATACAGAAGATAGAAGCGATAGCGGTAATTTATAACGGATTACTTATACGGATGTTGAGGAGAAAGGGGTATAGTAAAGTTGGAATAATATATCGCTTTGTCCCCCGAGTATTCAGGTATAAAATAACTACTGTTGGGGAGAAGGACAAACATTTTCCCAAAGGCCAGCATTTTTCTCATTTTCAACTGTTTATTTACGAGGCTTTTTAAAAACAAAAGCGCTTGCTTTACTTCACGGGATTTTTTTATTTTTAATAGGATAGGTATTTATTTCCACCAAAAATTCCTAAAAAAGAGTCATATATAAATAATATAATAATTTACAATAATAGTATAGGTACTTCATTGAATATTAAATACAATTTATATGTTTCTTTATAATTAATATGATGCTATAAAGTATTTATATAGGTATATGAATATAATATATTATAGGTAACTGATATGATGATATGATTGGCAGTTGACTTACTGTTCATGCCTTTACAGTTGAATTGAAAAAGTAACTTTTGGATTCACGTAAATATTATTTTATAGTACCTTTGTATTATTATATAGCTTGTTTTTAAATTGATATTTAATATTAAATTGTATTGGTGAATATGGTTCTATTGGATTTATTGCACTGGCCAAGAGTACAAATTTATTATGTTGGGTTCTTCAATAATCGTGTCTTTTTTGGTTAAACGGTTTTCTATATTATGTTCTGAAAAACTTTATTCTATTAGTAAATATCTACCATTTTTCGTTTCGGGACATTTGTTTTTCAATCTAATAAAACGATGTCCTTTGTACAAATAATAAAGGTATAGGTCTACGTCTAAAATATCGAAAATGTATTTTCTCAGTTGAATGTTCAGTTCATAAAAATAAAATAAATTATCCAAGTACTCAATTGACCGTGTCAAAAAATTAAAAAACAAAATTTTTAGGCTTATTTCTTTATAAATATAAATTTTAAACGTATACGTTAAATATAATGGTTTTTTATTTTTTTACAATCAAAGATTGGAAACCCATTTGAAATTTAACATTGACTATTGGTTTCTGGAATGTATAGCAACCACCAACAGCTATTTCGTCAGTGAATTATATAATGTATATGTATCTTGAAAATCGGTATGTGTTTGGGCAACAGGTCAGAGGGATTCAAAACTAATGGATTTATTCGCAAAACGGGATCCAATCGTTATTTAAAGGTCCTGACTTCTTGCACGAGCCAGATTTTTCTTTACCTTTTATCCGGTCACAGTAATTCTCTTGAGAGATGGGCCTATTTCGAAAGCTCATCTGTTTTAGCTTTCTTTTCTCGTTTTATATCTTGATTTCAAACTGAAAATAATAGCATAGTAAATGTTTTATTATTTTTTTAACTTTTGAATAAACAATTGTCTTAAAAAAATGGGTAACTACTTTGTTCTACTTGAGATTTTTAATATTTTACGAGTATAGTTTTAAAATATAAATAATGTATTAAAGATATAATATTATTTTTTAAATGTACTACTAAAAGTAGAACAATGAATAATCTTGAATATAATATATTATATTTTACATAATAAGATGATATTCTTTAATGTTTGAAGTATTTGAAAACATTTGTACTTAAGTTTAGTACTATATTTAACATAATTCACCTAACGGTATAGGTAATTGTGATTTGGTACTTTTGTTGTGGAACGGTATGTTAGATAAAATCCAATAATTACCCAGTAGCCATATTATTACAGTTTACATGTAAAATCATCCATGCTATAAAAGTTTTAATAGTCTGCACCTATACGCGTCGATTCACGTTTCGTTAAACATGTAGAAATACGTTTCTGAAATCATTGAACTGTTGTAAATTAACCATATTTGTAAATTATTATTTTATTATTATTGTTTTGTTGTTGTTGTATTGTATGTTTGAAAGTCGTCAGTGTCGTTTTAATAAGTATAATGTAATGTAATTATACAACTAATTGTCTAATTATATTTTTATCGGTTAGGTGTCGTCCGTGATGCGACGCATTATACCAGGAGGTAGCCTATAATAATATTATATTGTGCGTGTGTACGATCGTATAAATTATATTATATTATAATAGTATCGTATTCAGCGGGGTCGTCTATATAAACATAATGCTGTTTAAAAACATAATAATATTGTACACGTTTCGAAGGCATTTCTCGTCCTGAAACAATATTTGGATTCAATTACCTCGTAAATTGTTGCGAGTCATCGGGGCGTGCATTGTTATTGCTACACGGACACGATCAAGAATCGTCTCTATTTAGGGAGGATGGCTTCTGTGTGCGTGTACTACGATGATGTACAACAGTCGTAATAGGTAGCCATTACATATACATAATATATTATTATAATCAAGGGTAGTATGTAGTGGCTAGTCGACATGGGCACAGGCGCTCAGCAGTTTTATAATGTGTGTGTCACAGTTTCATTGTGTATAATACTATAATATGAGATGGCCGACAGAACGCGTGCGCGACATACGGACAGCGACGACGATAGAAGACCATATAATAATATTATGTATACATATAGTATACTCGTACAGTGAACGGTGAATGTTATAATAATATTATATATTTTTGTAGCGACAATGTGACGAACTAGAAATCCGGAATAGATCGAATGTCTTGTGCGTTCACGGATCGGCATGACCATTTATCCTTAAATTGTTATACAGAATTATTTCGTGAAAATTGAAAATAAAGAAACCTTCTAATTTGTCCGGTAGTTTTTTCAATTTCATTCGTTCTGCGAAAAGACTTGTATTTGATAGTTTTAAGACTAATGACTAATCAATTTGTTCAAATAGTGTAATTCAATTAAATCCAACATGGCCATATAGGCATGTATGTATGGTTTAAAGACACTTTTTATCTTGATGGTGAACCATAAAATTGCAATATTGTATACTAGACACATATGTAGTATGTACATATTTTACATGTATATACAATTTAATAATTATATATAATATATATATATATATATATACGTATATATAAACGGTGTGAATATTATTTATTATAGATAATACAATGTGTCGATCTTCATTAATCAAGAAACTTTTAATACAAGAGATCAATTGATACGCGAAATGATAATGATAATGAAACATGCATTAGCAGTCTTTCATTACTTTCCACTGTGTCTCACGTATATTATAGTAGTTCGTAAAATAATAATTACATGGAATTATAATTTTATTGATTAATAAAATATTATCGTGTCTGCAGGTTACTGCTGAATTAATAATGGACATTATCCTTGTAATATACCTACTATGAGCGCGCCGTATCAGTTGATTAAATCTTTCTTTAATATAATATAATATTTAAATTGGATTCAATTACAAATTGTAGATCCCGAGCCTTAAGGCGCACAGATGAGAATCGATCTTTGTGTTCGATTCGGCGGAAGAAAAAGCGATTGTATAGGTAGGCCCACGCATCATTGTGCGTTACCTATTAGATAAACGCTGATAGTGTAATAATTATTATCAAAATAATCTTATATTATAAAATATTAACATAATATTTGTAACAAATACAAATTTCTAACCGTTTTTTGCTTGTTACACATAATAATAATATGTAGGTATAAAAAAAAAAATCGAGAATTATTCTTGGGATATACATAATACATTACGCATCATACTCAGTTCTTGTGCAACATAAAATTAGGTATATCCATAGTCTATATGTATCTACGTTATGGGCGTCGAAAATTTTATAAGCTATTACTGTTGCAGCAACTCATCGTCATTGAACTAGGTATATTATATTATACTTAGTTATCGCACATTGTCGATCACATTGGTAATTACCGTATCAGCGGATTCGCCCGCTGTAGTATTATATTTTATCGGTTTTTTCGTTTTACTTCGCACCGCCCATTTAAGGATTGTAAAAATATCGTCGGCTGCAATACTATAGGTATACAAAATTATATCTCGATCGTCGACGCAACAGGACGAAACCAGTTATTCGCTACATTATAATTCATTTATCGTGTGTGCCGAGAGAACACGTGTTTTCCGAAACCTCAGGGAAAACGAGACGAAATACATCGCGTGCAGAGTGAAACGGACCGACCGTGTGTTTTAATAGCAATTACGTGTAATAAAAGAATTATTATGTAGGTACGCTTGTCGAACGCGCGCGCGGCACTACACACTACTTATCGATACGGTCTGCACAATATTATACACATATGCAAGGCACATATTATTATTATAGTGTACACGTATGGGTGCTATACCTAATATGTAATACTCCTAATATGTAGTGTCCGGTTACCACTTCTCGACTTGCCACCACCTTCGCTACAACTACATCCTATCTTTGCACGCTCGGTGAAAACAGTCGTCGTTGAGATATCGGGAACAATTAGTGGTCTCGTGGGAGAGATTTATGTCAGCCTGCCAATGAACAGGGACGTCGTGTATAATATTCGTTTTGCTCGATCTTCCTCATTGATGTATAAACAATAGTCTCAGGTCGTCCGATCTGACGTTTTGCTAGCGGTTCGTTATTACGATAACCGTACATTGCTTTTTTTTTATTTCTATAAACCCGACGTGACCGACGCGAGTTTTTATATCGTTGTATTTAATATGATGATGACATATTATCACAAACGCAATAATTATTATCTTATTTGTATGTTTTCGATTAAAAACGAAAGAAATAAAAAACATTCCACTGGTTATTGGATGCTAAAAACTCAGCGTTTCATAACACTATAGTATAAGTATCAGTTGTTTATATATTATATGGAATATTTCGTAGTACTAAAAGTATTGTTTTGTTCCACTGTTACAATATACGCAATATATAGGTATGATTATATTAAATAAAATAGATTTATACGGTCTATTTGATTAATAGATGAATCGTGTTCAAATTGTTTAGCGTACTTATCAGATTTAACTTTCGTGTGCATTATCAGTTATGATTTTGTTCACAGTTTTCTTTTCTATAATCAATAATATTGTCAAAATAAGTAAAATTACACTGTGGTGGTTTTACTTTTCTCGCGATTGACCAGGAGATTGATCTATATAATACAACATTTCAGTTTTTTCCCCTTCTGTTTTCTCCCGTGACACGTACAGTGAAGTGTCAATACCAATACACTGCACTCGACTTGGTTTAATGAAAGCTCGTCTTCGCCTCAGGGGAAATTTTTCGAAAAGCTCTGTCGATGTTTTTTCCTCGTTTTTCCTCTCCTGGACGCGATGACAAAAGCCTAAGTATTAATTGCCTTCAGGGCGTGCGAAACCCCATCAACCGCACAAAATATGATACGTGTCGAAAATAGCAATAAGCTCATCTCTACAAAATGCCGTAAATACAACTAATTTTAAACCTCTGCGTATATTAACTCTGCCGCTTCTACTTTAATAAGTAATAACCATCTCTGTTTAGTTGTGTATTCGCACGTGTTCATTATTAGGTGGTAAAAATAATAATACAGAGGATAATACTTATTGTTTTATTTTCACAGATTACTATCGTGTTTACGGTCCGCAACATCGCGAAATCATTGACGCCATTCTCCTAAATTCTTCTAATCAGGTAATAAAACAGAATAAACTTAATTTTGGTTGTAATTTGTTTTTCGTTATATATAATAATATTATATGTGCGTATTATAATTATGCGTTAATGAAAATTCGCAATTTTCCACGGCACCGTCTTATTTTACGCTTGTGGCGCGGCGTACGCTCAGCGGTTGATAATAATATATGCATAGCACATTATGAATGTCATGTTCGCAATAAACGTCAAGGCACGGGTCTACGACGAAATATTTCGTCCAAAAGGGGGGTAACCGGAATCCCTTTGTGTAGGATAATAATAATGCGGCCTGAGCTAGTATAAAAAAAAAAACATCTGCGATTAAATTGTCAACGAGGGCAGCTGCGATTTAGAGACCATTGACGAATAAAACCAAAGCCTTTTGTTTCTCCGAGGGATCCCTTTTTTTCGGTCACGGACCCACGTGGGTTACGTTCGTCTGTATACGTATTATAGTAGTATAGATTTTTTATATCGGAAAACTGCCCTTTAGTTTTTGTCCGTAGATTTTAGTTATTATTTTTTTTACAATAGTGGTGGTTGATGCATTACCGTAATAATAGTTGTTCAAATATTACTTCAAGTCACTAACCTTTTTAATTTCAAGTAAAATATGAATGTATATTAATTGTTTATACTAGGTATATGGTACTAGCTTATTTATTGAAGAAGTAAAGAGTTCTGACTGTTTATTTAAAGTGGCTGCGTAAGAAGCAATTTTTAAGTATTTCAAATCACTTATTTTATCATATTTATATTTATTATTTGATAAATAATTCTTCTCAGGAATGAGGGTGAATTCTTCATTTAATATTTTTAAGTCATCTATACTTCCGTATGATACTTTTCAAAGTCAATTTCCGTTTTGGAAAATGTATTTATATAAATTAATATTTGCATTTCTATTAAGGAAGGTAGATTAGGCACGGAAATAACATCTGAATGATGGATAGATTAAGAATTGACTTTCCATGTATATTGTATTCATTTAAAAAAAATGGTTAAAATTCATCAATATATCAAGTTTTGTTTATTTTTCAACTTTTAACGTATAATTATACATTTTTTTTATGTAAACGAGTATATTTGCTATATTACTGTTTCTAATTGTTTTGAAGTACTTGATAATCTTAGATTTGCTAATGATTTGACATGTTTCAAAGTAAAATAATTGTCACATAATTATAGTAAACATTACATGTTTAGTAGAAATATTTCTATTAAATTTGCATGTGATTTGAGTAGTATTTTTAAAGTTTAAATTTTTTAAATAAATAAATAAGAAAAAAAAAATCAAATTATCGGTTGACTTGATAATTTTCTAGATAAATTCATTTTATATATCTTATTTATTATTTATTTATTTGTCAAATTATAATCATTGATAAGTAATATATTATATTTTGTGAAACTTCATTCGTTTTTTGACAATGGTAATATTATTCATAACAGTTGATTAAAATTAATTATGGAAAGCTTATCCAGAAAAAAATAAAAAAAATGCATAAATTACTTAATTCCAGCTATGTAAATTTGCTGACTCAGTTGAATAAAACATTTGTGTATTTTCTTCCGGGGCGGTAACTAAAATATTTTCGGCTAATTTTCTAATGCCATATTATATTATATACCATATATATACTCTATACACACAGTCGTACAATCGTATACATTAGGGTTGTTATTTTTCTTTTCTTTTTTCTTTTTTTTCCGAAGTAATGAATGACGCATATAATAATAGTACCAATGTACGCGAAAACATTGTACCGGGAGGGCACAAACACAATAAATGTAGAACTCGAAGCAGAACATGCATAGTCAAATCCATCCCATTGTTGGGGCCTGTGTAATAATTTATGTCTGGCTGTACGTGTGAGCGTTATGGTGGAAATTTACGGCATTTAGCCCGTGTTTTGGCGGTTCAAACGTTACCCTGGGGCGTCACTAAGCCCGATGTACTGAAAGGTGTTGATATCGTATAGGGAAAAAATAGCAACATCACTACGGCATAATAAATTAGACATAATCCAATGGAATCGCAAAAACGGACACATCACGGTAAATTAAAACCACTAGCAAATTCGTTCAGTTTAGTACCGGAAAATTAAAAATTACTACGCTGTCCGATTATCATTGATGCTTGGGATTAATTTTAGTCGATTATAAGTTATAACGTATAAGGAAAGAACATATTGCATTTAATTTATGGCGAATAATAAGTATTATTATATTGACACTACAACTTCCTAGAATTTAAATATTTATTAAAAATCAAATCAAAGTTTAATGTATTTACTATTTATTGAAACCGTGCATCATAGTACCTACCTATTACTAATATAACTGTTTTAAAATCTAAAAATTTTACAAGTACTATTGTTAAAATATTGACCCGGTCACTTGCAGTATGCACATCAAAACGATATCGGACCTTTTACAGAAATGTATAAATCATTAGTATTTAATATATTAATATTGAACATTTATACCAAACGTTATATTACATCGTTCGTGATTATTATACCGGACACAATGGGAAAAAAAAAATCAATTTATCAATGTCGTAGGAAAGGATTATCCAGCATAGGAGGAGGTCTTGGACATATTGTGAATGCCTTTGACTTGTATGATGTCGCTAGAATGCTATCGTGTTGAACGATGTAAACGCACTATGACCCTCGGTGGGCCTATACTAGTGACCCCTACGCTTTGGCCAATATTCCGATCGGTGGACCGGTGGTCAACCCGCATTTAATCTAATAAAACAGTTTCATTGTAAACATCGAGCAGCTGACACCCAAACTAGGTGGCCAGCCGCCAATAATAATAATAATAATTCTTTGGGACCTTTTGAATCGATTTAACAAACGAACGTGAGATGTGTTTTTAGGAAAATAAAAGAACCCCGGGACGAATCGAATGTGAAATGTGTAAAATATATATTACGGTGATAAATATATCAATTACATGTATACAATGATTTGTGTGTCTGGTTGTCACAATGTACACGAGTTCGGAGCACACGTTCAATGTAACTCGATGCAACTATGATTTTATTGGGGTTATTGATGATTTAGTTAATGATGATCCACATCATCCATACAGCCGTTGGAACCACCGAATACCGATAATAACAATTTGATCCTAGAATATATGTGTAATAATTCTTCAAGTTGAAAATTCGATTATATATATATATATATATATATTATATAAACGTACACCTGTATATTAAATTATATTTAATAATCATTAAATATTATATGGTAATCGCTGTTTTTTGTGTAATGATTTTATGAGTATATTTTCAATTTTCTTCTTAGTAAAAGGAGTTGAAGTCGAATATTTTAAACAATATTATGAATTGCCTGACTATATAGTGTTAAATAAAATATATTTATATATTATTATGAGTTTTTATTGAGTGCAGATGTTATTACAGTACTCAGATGTTCTGTTAAATACTCCATATATTTTCATTAATGACTACCTGTCGTTGTTCCTTTTGTTGTTTAAAGCCTTAGAATCTGCGGCAAAACAAATTTTGTGTATAGATATATATTATATTATAATTATAATATATCTTAAATGCTGGTTCGTCGTAATCCGGTTTTTAAACTAGTTTATTAAAAAAAAATCTTCCAAACCCGGATAATGCATAAAACAATATATTTGAACATTTTAGACAGAATTTAAGTATAATCTGATGGAACTAAAAATTTTTTTATAAATATATTAGGTTGTGTCCCTACTAAAAAGCAATTTTGAGTTAAAATTGCAATATTGTTTTTAATTTTTACATGCATATCCTGCTGATGTATAATAATATGTGTAATACTTCATTATTAAACGATCAAAACTCAGTTTCAATTTGAATAAATTGCTAATAAATTGTTTTACACAAAAGGAAAACGTTACAATAAAATAATTGATTGATTGATCCATTTATAAATATATAATAATAATAATAATAATTAATACTTGTAGAAAAACGTATAGAAATTCATCGTGTTTGATCATTTGATTATGTTATTCATTTATGCTGTCGGGGTGTAGGATTCGGGGTCAATTCGAGGTTAAAATAATATTGTTCGGACAGTTTTTTGTTACGCGTACATTACAAACTATCACAAATCGTAATATTGTGCGTCGCGACGTTATATTATTACGGTTCAATTTGCATAAAATATCATTGCTATTATTGTTAAACGATTGTATCTCGGTTCGCGCCCATGAGCACATGCTGCAACAAGGAAATCGCGTGTAACGAAATCCTCCAACGCAAAAGTGGTGTGTATGCGGAAAACGTATGTATTATTTTACCTGAGATGTGATAAAAACGCAACGTTGAATTATTATTATTATCGATACACACGAGATTATTTTATTATTTTTATCCCCACGTTAAAAAATGTATATTATAATATCACAATATTATATGAATTATTATTAAAACGCCCACGCGGACACCACATGCGCGCACCTTCGGCGACGATTAAGCCCGTTTTATAATGCGCCCGACGACAACGGTTAAGTACAATATAGTGCGCCTAACATGAATGTCTTAGACGGTCGGACCAAATCGTATCGGGCGTTAGGTTTATAATATACTAATGATAATAATAATACCTACCTACTATTAAGTATCGCGCGTGAGTTTTCTTTCATCGGTCCACCATTTTTGGAATAAAATAACCATTAAAATAGTACATCGTGCTTTTTTACGCCCGGCTTATCGCGTTCACCTATCGAAAGTTATGTTTATATTCAAATCCAAAAAGAATTATATTTTATTTTATTAAGACGTGTAAACTGTTGTTATCTCTCCTGCCTATTTTGCGGCGGCCACCCGGTTTGTTTAAATCCCGTAAATAATGTTCTTTAATAAAATTGTCTTGCAAATTTTATTCATAAATAAATTGGAATTCTCATTTTTTATTCACTACTTTTCTTTTTTTTCTCTTGTTACGTATACAAATTCCATGATTTGCTATAATTCAGCCACGCGTATATTGTAGTGGATATATTATATAATAATAATAATAATAATAATAATAATATATAACGCTCGTTCGCTGCGTCTGACTAAACGCGTTGTAATGTTACTATATCTATCACAAATGAAATCAAAAAAAAAAGATTTTCGTCTTATCTGTAAACATTTTGTAGTAGTTTAAAAAGTATATATATATTATTATAATAGCAATGTCCGAACATGTCACCGAGTCACTTATGCTTATAAGTCAACAATGTGTGTTTTATGAATGTAGGTGTTCCACTGATGGTCTGGTGCAGATGATGTACTGTTTTCGGGGTTCGATAACACTGTTGTTTATAGTATTACTTATCAACACGTACGTTATTTTATGTGTTCGTAGTACCATAAATAAAAATGTATAGAGCACATTTTTTCTACTATACCACCGGATATGTGGTACAAAACCTATTATATTTTATCTTGACATATTTTTTATAAGTATTTAAAATGTATTTAAACTCACGCAATACATAAATTACATATATATATTTATATATACATAATATATATATATATACTACAACTATATATAATATTATTTTGTTATATTCGTTTATCATTAATTATGCTTAATTTTATTATTTTATTATATACATTTTCAAAATACATATTTTATTTTTTCATTACGATATAGATATATTAATATTGATGGTATTTGTTTATTACTAGTAATAATGGTATTTGAAACTATTACTAAAAATACTGAATGTAATATTATATAGTAATCTATTGTATAATATCAGATACCAGTAATTACCTACTGTAAAAAACGTTTTTTCATGCCTTTATGTGTTCATACAATATATATTAATACATAGGTGGGTATACTTTTTTATAATAATCCAACAAAATTATTTAATTTATGTTGATGGATATAACTGTTACAAATACTTTAACAACGGTTTTATTTTTGTTAGTGAGTCGTGAGTATTTTTGTAGATTAAACTATTTTATAGTCTTAAATTAATTAAATTTCACTTTGTGATAGCACTTATGAACACTGTTTGATAGAAAAGTATCTTTCGTATTCGTTTCGAGTGTTTCTTTTTAAAAACAAAGGCCAAAGTGGATTAATACCATTAACTAGATGGCCGATGGACAATAGAAGGTGTGTGTAGCGGAATCGACGTAAAAGTTGCTGCCGTTACATTTGTAAAGTTCTCGAGGAAAAGTGCACCCTTGGGGTCGGCCAACAATGGACGAACCGCTAAATAATTTGGTGTAGGGGTGAAGGTAAATGACTGCTATGTACAACTGCTCCACATCAACATTGCCAATGTATACATTTACACACACACTCACCTACACATATACACATACGCACGCACACAAACGAACGTTTACACGAAGCTTTTTCTTTTGGGTAATGCGTTTCGATCGTTCTGAACGGTATGGGAAAAGTAACCCCCCCACGATGAGAATTTGGTCATATGTCCGCAGTGGTATTGTTCTGTCCTACATATATATGTATGGCGTATTATGTACCAAATTCATTTTAACTCTCCACTATTTCCCCCTTTCAATATAATCGTAATGGGTTTTGGTTATGTAACCTCCTCGAAAATTGTATTGAATATGTTTTAGGAATTCAAAAAAATATATATTATAATAATATTTATGCGGTGTTTCATAAATTCCACGTACACAAGATAATAATTCAAGTAATGGAAAATATTGGCAATTATTTGAAATTTGTTTTTCCTTCGTGTTTTAAAAATGTTTTTTCGTTCCTAGAAAGTCAATCGAGAACCTTTTTCCATTATACAAACCGTATATATAGTCTTATGAAAGTTTAATGGCGGCTATCCTGGAGTTGTTTTTACCTGCGGACGAGCGTGAGGGCCGCATAGTTATATATATATATATACAAGTGTGTGTTGGTAATAAAATATTCCAAGTTTGAAAGTGTGTAGGAAAAAAGTCGGGGAACCGTAACGTTTTAATGGGCTCTGGAAAGATGTGCACACAGGGGCGAGAAGAAGCAATCAAACGTGTCGGAGCGGCTGTTATACCCTCGAGGGAGAAAGTCGCTGGCGCCAACGCCGCTACAAAAGGACGGCGACAGAAATGAAATTTCCCTCATAGCCGCGTGTGGCCGCATATAGCCAATATCGCTGAATTCCACTGTACACAGCAGTGGTGTGAAAATCAACCCCACAACTAGAATCCTAATGAACCGCTGCTTGCTCGTCCCCTACAAAAATCGCTTGTAAGACATTTTTTTTCTTTCTTTCCGTGTTCTTTGATGGTGTAACCGTTGACGGCGTTTTGAATCTCCGTGTTTTCGGTTTGTTTCTTACGATGATTTTGTCACCGTCGCGTGGCTATATACACTAATAACACTTGTAAAGTTAATAAACCGTCTTTAAAATTGCGGTAGAAAATTAAAACGCTCAGATTAATAACAAAATAAAAATAAATAAATAAAAAACATGCTTATAATACAATGTATAATGTGACTTACTTTTCATAAAAAATCGACTGTTCGTTCGTTTCTTAGGCTCGAGTGTTTATTTAACATATTTAACTGATGATTATTCTCAGATATTTTTAATTCATTAAAAACGTCTAGATCATATTATACAGTCGGGTTATTATTTATTTGCTCTTTCGTTTTAAAATTGTATATTTAAAGTTTGGTGAACAATATCGATTGTTTGTTTCATCCCTATAGGTACCTACAGTTGTCGAGATTAAAATCAACTTTTGATTGAAACCATCTGTTGAAAATAAAACATGTCCAAACACCCGACTTGCACCACTAACTATATTATTATAACCGTCAACGACACACAACACGCTTTTGCTTTTGACGTTCAGCAACGGTTGTTTATTACCTAGTTAATGCTTCACTAACACTCGTTGATGGAGGTACACACGAGTTGCTTGAAAATATTATTTACTCTTGTAAAACAAGAATTTGTCTTTTTATTTTTATTAAACTTTATTTATTTTTTTTTATGGAACTTTATTTCAAACAAAAATATGCTCGCTTGGTTTCACGGAATTGCATTCAATCAAATCAAAAACTTCTCTTTGCTTTTATATAGACGAATAAAGCTGTCGAAAAAATATCTAAAATAGGTATGCATATTATGTGACAAGTGCCAATAGTAATGTTAAACTATATTAATGAATATCTACCTGTTTATTATTATTTATATTTTTATACTGAGTTTCATAAAATAAAATAGTATCTAATTATTACAAACATTTAATTTAATCTTGCAACATCTTATGTAAATATTGTTTTAGTTGATATGTAAATCATAGTTCCTGTAAAAATATAGCTATTATAGTTTTTAAATATATCATTAGTGCAACAGTTTATTAATTTTGGACTATTCATCAAGTACATCAATTGAATGTAAATGTAGAATTTTATTTTAATGCCTTTAGTAAAATAAATATGAATATTTAAATAAAAAAGTTTTTAACTAATAATTATTTTATGACTATATGGTTAGTACCTAATATTTGTTGTGTGTGCCCGTTTAAATGATTTTATGCAAATGTAGAGCGTATCTTTGTTTCTATTTATCCTTGTGGGATGTAACTTATTTAAATAAATAAATTATATAACCTACCATAGAAACCTATGTATTTGTAAGAGTGTACGACTATAGGAACTTGTTGATAGAAACAATTCTAGGTCCAGCCATAGATAATACTCGATAACTGTTAAGCAATATGCATAATCATGTATATAGTCAATAGACAATATATCTGTATGTTTTTCTCACAAGGGGGTATTCATCATATTAATTTAAAACATACAATCGACAGACGAGTGTAATAATTGTCAGCATTTATCAATTGTTTCTTGAATTCATTTTCACGTAACAAACAGCATTGGTTTTACAATGACTAACGTACAAAATATATGCATTGTAATAATTTAGTTTAAAACGCAACACAAACCGTTCCCATAAGAGTTTATATACAATTTAAAATCTTATTCTAATTTCGACCTGCATGTTTCATATTTTATAGAATGATCTGTTGCGGTGATAAACCTCGAACACATAGTGATATCAAATTGGACCCCTGGAGAGCTTGGTGTGGGCGCTTGATCTCTTGTAATCTGATACTTCTCGGCTACTTATTAATATGAAATAAACAGCTTTGAGTATAACTTTGATATAAGTATAAATGTTATGCGTATTTGATATCTAAACCCGTGTCCACTAATAAAATTATGCTTAATATCAACAGTGAGCCCAACATGATAATTTATATTTACGTTTATGCGTGTTATTTAAAAAAATAAAACTAATATTCGTTGGAATTTAGTAATAGTTACGCGACGTGAGATTGGGCATTGGTCCGTAGGAATCGTTTTCAAGCTGACTATAGTACTGCAGTGCGGTCTATTTTGACATTCATATAACACGAAGTTTTGTAATTAGTTCTGGTTTATGTGCTACGGTTACCAAATAAGATCTTTGAAAGAAAAACTATTGCATTTTCTTTTTAACGTTAATAATTATTATAAAAACATATCATTTAACAATATCGATATAATACACCGAGTTGTGAATAAACCTTTTCGTAATCACGCAAGCTACAATGTACTCAAATAGAAAAAATGTGAATTTATTATATTATTAAGTTTTGAGATTAGGCATATAAGTAAAATTTACTAGGCGAGTTCAATACTGTGACTTTGTAACTTATAAATAATACTAATAAAGTATTATGTATGTTTTTATTTTTGTCAACCAATATTAGATTTAAACTGCTGTTTTATTTTAAACGGTTGATCTAGCCGTAATATATATATATATATATACTTTGATTTCCAAGAATAATTTTATGTGTATAAAAAATCGTACCTATGTAGCCTAAAATAGTTGAATTGTTGTATTAATGACTTATTATAATAAAAGTTAAACTATTAATTATTAGCTAATCTACGGGCTGTACAGAAGTTAGTAATTATAGTAAGTACTGGATGTAATAACGTGTCACGTTTGTCTTTGTGCACTGTAGTACTTGTTGGACTATTATAACATATATAAGTATATAGTATTTAATATACATCATGGTTCATTTAACATAAAACACTTTTAATGAATGTCTTATGTTAAATATGAAGCACCCTGTATAGTGAAGTGTGTATATACTTCTATTTAAATGTAAAATTTGGCCATCTTTCGGTGACAAGACGTGTCTTGTAGTAAAGTTATATTCTCCTTTGTAACATTAATGTATAACACGTAAGGTTTATCTAACACATACATATATATATTGATCGGAAATAACCACTAGCAAAAGTTAACGGAGACTGCAATGATTTCTAAAATAAAAACTTACGGGTTTTTTTTATATAAACGTGTCAAACGTGTTAGTGCAGTAAATATTAAAACGTTGGCTGAGGCCCACCATCATCACACACAGCCGGAATGCCTTGCCGATTAACAACAACATAATATTATGTGTGTATATGTTGGGTGGGTATTGAGTTTCCATCGGTGTATAAATATGAAATAGTGATGTAGCATTGGGGTTCTGACAGTGAATACAATATGTACCGACTAAGGCGACTTATGTCTGCGTGTAAATAAGAAGAGAAAAAATACCTTCTCTAAATTCATTATTGTGGGATGGTGACACATAGTTCGAGGATGACATTATAATATACTATAATAATATTGTGTACTATAATATAGTACTATCATAAACAGAACAGAAACAATCGTTTCGACTAATGAGTAAATTCATTTTTTTTATTCATCCAAGGCGTGCCCGGTGCGGTCTGCTGACTAAAAAGAACCCTTTTTTTGTGTTACGCTACGTGGAAATGACACAAATTAAAAAGAATCTCCACAGAAATGCTTCATGGGAGAGGATATTATCTCGTCTACATATGTCGGATTGACGAGAGGGTAAAAATCTCGGGGAAAAGAGATCGTGTTTCACGTCATGATGGTTTTTGATTTTTAAACATGGCGTGATAATGTGTCTATATGTGTGTATGATAAGTCGCAACTGTGAAAATAAGAGGGTAGGTAGTAATTTTGCAATATTGTTGTGTAAACAAAAACAATATGTCTCTTTAAATCAAAACTCGAACATCTAAACTGTAACAAAAGTGCATTAGACGGTTAAATATAATACTTCGAGATGAGAAGAGAATTACACTTACACACATTACATTATATATGTATACAAACATATTATTTTTCATAACCGGTCGTTTTAAGATTTGATCAATCCTATTCGAGTGTCTGGATGATATTTTTTTTCAGTTAAAAATACCGTCGATTATTATCGTGAATATTATTAATAACAATTTTTTAATAGCAGTGTAAACGGAGGGCTGTTATGAGTTAAAAAAAAAAATTAAAAAAAATCCCGACAAAGTTTTTTAAACGATGACGTCGACGTGTGGGCCAGAACCGAGCTAGTAGGGCATTAACAGATAACGTGCAACCCATTAACGTACAACTACGACTACAACACTGTGTCCTCATGTCTGGCGATACAATCTTTACTCCTGTGCGTACCGAATGCGTTCTCCTTAATTAGATTCACAATGTTTCGTTGCTCTTATCTGGCGGACGTTAGCTATGAGCGCCGTTCGCCATATCACATCGGCGGAAATACAAAACGCGCATGCAGGTATCGCCCACGTGGTGAATTCCTATCGTGATAACCGTTCGACTTGACTACATAATAATAATAATATTACACAATATTTATAATATTATATATTATATTATGTAATATACTGCAACGTTTGCTGTATTTACGCGCATACAGTAATAATGTACCTACATATTATAGTATAATACAT
The DNA here is from genome assembly GCF_020882245.1 of Rhopalosiphum padi. Taxonomy (NCBI): domain Eukaryota; kingdom Metazoa; phylum Arthropoda; class Insecta; order Hemiptera; family Aphididae; genus Rhopalosiphum; species Rhopalosiphum padi. The sequence continues at coordinate 56,381,925 of NC_083598.1, forward strand.
TTAAGCAGTATCGGCTGTTGATGATAATTGCTAACCTAAAGTATAGTATTATAAGTTATATATTTATATATATATAAAGTCATATATTTAGGTACATGTCGTGTGTTCAGACAAAACGGATAGCGGTCCAGTTAATTTCCGCTGAAAAGACACAAGTATATATAATATACTAAATACATATATGTAATATATTTAATATGTGGTTGCGATGTTTCAATTCGACGAGTTGTCACGCGCGTTTTGTTTAACGTAGTACGATCGTTATTTCAATGTAACAATGTAACATAGATTCGTGTGCTGCAGCCATCAGGTCGGTATGATGTATAACAAAAGTTTTTAAAAGTTTTTTTTATTTTGTTAGCTGAAGGAGGAAGAGGGGGTTACGAAAATGTTACTTTTTCGATTGTTTGTTTCGAAACGCTAATTTAACGTCCGTAATCCTACAAAACAAACAGTGGTTAGTCACGGTTTGTTAACAGCCAAAATATATTTTGGAAAAAAGCTCGGGAAAATTATCCCAACCTCGTATTCATTTACGGGCCGTTTTATTACTAGGTTTATATTTATTAGCAGACGTTTAAATATGGTGTGTATACTATATAATTTATATAATATAATATATATATATATATATATATATATATATATATATATATATATATATACATTACGCCTAACCTTCCGGTATTTTTCGACTAAATTTGGTTAAATAATAAACAGCGTTTAGCGAATATGCTTGTTTCAAATAAATGTATAAGTAATTATTATAAATTATCAAGGAAATAATTTAATTCGTATTTAATATAAAACTATAGAGTCTATAGATATTATATCAAATAACTATATTATGTGGATGAATCAAACGAATTTTCCATAGCGGGCCATAGAAACAACTTCAGAGTAGTTATGAATTCTTTCAGGTTTTGGAATCGTGTCAGACCAGTGATTTTGAAACATTCCTTAGGGTTATAACTTATAACACTACTGTGTATGTATGTGTGTGTTTGGTCGGCCCTTTTCGGTAAAATAATTTCCCACCATCACGCAATACTTGCGCCTCGAATTTCCTAAAGTTTCTGTGGACTTTCGGAGGTCCTAATATGCACTATGTAACCCGCTTTGGCGACATTCCCGGAGTGCCTTTAGCCCTCCCCATTTCTATGACAAGAATCTCTGAGAATCTGGATACACACGCTCGCATTATGTATGTATGAATACAATTAAAATATTCTCCCCGCTGAATCCTTTACTAGAACGTACCGTCGCGAACTTCAGTCGGGACAAACAGAGTGAAAAAGAGGGGGTGAGGAAATTACCCTCGTTTTCGCAGCCAATTCCTACCACCACACACCACACACGCGTGCGCGTGCGTGTGTGCGCGCACACGATTATGCTAATGAAAGTATGAAAATGTCCGGGTCGAACACGGTCGTGTGTCATAAATATTTTATTTCGAGTGAAATTTCAGTCTAACAAAACTTGGTCGCTTTAAATATTATCATATGAATTTATTTTTCCCTCTGTGCATTAATAAGAAAAAAACCTACATTAACATCATAAATATCGTAGGCCGTGTACCGTAAGCCCGGCGGCTGCATTATTTTTCTTATTTTTTTTTTTATTTCTTAGTTCATATTGAAACTGAGAGAGAGAGAGAGAGCAGAGTAGTGGACAATAAACTAGTGCTATTTCAATATTGTTGTCTGGAGCCCATAGATATTACGGTTATATTTTCTCTGTATAGTCGAAAGGTATAAGAAGAGTCTACATACACAGTTTGTATATTTTTTAACGAATCGTTTCTACTAAGTATATAGTTTTATCATTTACATATAGAAATTTTTGAAATAAATAATTGTATTATTGATAGTGTATAACGATTAAAACGAGACATATATTAGACTGTGTAAATATGTTTATGAGGTTTGTCTTATATGGTATATAGTATTATATTTTTAATAAATAATTGTCATGCATAAAAAAAATATTAATATTACACATAGTTTAAATATTTGAACATGCGTTTAGCTTTAAGTCTTTAAAGCACATTACGTATATTATATCGTTAAATAATTATTTCTAAATTTCTTGATCGTATGTACATTCTGGAAGAGCAACTTTGAAATTTAACTTCAGTGTGTTTTATATTATTTTTAACACCAGCGTGTGAGATTTTTACTACTCTCTTCCGCAAGTCAACATCTGTGCGTACCGTCGTTGGTCCGTTACTTTGTCTATGGTATTGAATTGTTATTGCGTATGGTGGGTTTATGTGATTATAACATTTTCGACGTCCTTATAACTAACATATAGATTTAAATTTAAGTTACAGTGTGGATATCATTTCACAACAAGTTGTTTGGTAAGGTGTGACCAACAAGTGTTAGATTTCCTACGAGGCGTCCGGAAGAACCATTAAAGCCGAAACACGACGCTGTGTGTTGTTGATGGGGTTTTGAATGCATAATGTGCGGTGGCGGATGGCGGTTTTTGAGGTCTTCTCCCTTCTGTTCCCCGTGCGCCACCACCGCCGTGTATATATAATATGTATATGGACGAACCGGCGGCGGCATCAGCGGCACTATACTGCTGCATAATGGAAACAGTCGTAAATATGTAAAAGGATAGATTGAACTTTGTGGAACACCCGAAATTCAAATTTTCTTTTCCCTTAATGGAATATTAATACCTCTCAGAGGTTTTCAGCATTAAAAAGGTGCCGCTATCGAGTGACTAACGAAAATAAATGGGGGAAATACATTATTATTCGCGATACGGCAGAAAACTTCGACGCTGTTGAGTATAGCACGTCCTATTACGGGAAACTAAATATTTTTCTTTATAATTCTTTTCATTTTTATCTCTCTGTTCTTTGTTTTTTTCTTATTTTACTCTCTCTATCACATCTCCGTGTCCGTTTTAATTATAATCCATGCTACTATGCAAACACTCCCAACGGCGCGGCGTACCACGTTATGCTGGTTATGCTTCCGTATTGATTCTTTTATTTATATCTATTATAATATTGAAGTTATTGAACTTTTGAAAACTTAATCGAAAACTTCTTTAGTTTGGTTTGAATGTATATACTGACCTCGATGAATGGTTTTATAAACAACCTGCAGACTAATAGAAGACGCGAATAGATCAATATTGTATATATGTATTATATTAACTATAAACTTAGAAAACATAAATATAAATCATAATAATTATACGCATTTTTTAGTTGTAAGGTAAAAATATTACAACTTAAATATTGTAGATATATAATAAGTGTATATTTTATATTTAGTTCATTATTTCCGTATTTAACGTATGAATGTTTGGTACTTTTTTTTTTTAACTTGTATAGTATCACGAAACCAAAATAATAACAAATTGTTTATGTGGCTTCATACATAAACATTTGACGAGAATTAAAAATCATTCAAGTGAAAAAATATACATATAACTTCAGATTTTATGGCTGTAAAACGAATTAGCTTAACGCATCTAACTCTATAAAAGTACATCATATTTCATGGATGGAAGGTTTATAGAATAGTTTGGTAACATCAGTATTAGGTTGGAAGTCCATATCTGATAATACAATATAAACGTGTTTTTATGATGTTTGTATTTAATATTGATTTTTGGAAAATACATATGTATACTAATAATATATTAACTTAAATATTGTATATCAATATATTATGCAATAATTATTATTCAATTATAATATCGATAACATAATAAGTATAGATTTTCAGTAAAATTATTTTCTTTAGCTAGTTCCTATTAATTTAAAATAAATGTATAATTTTATAATGTATAATGTAAGTTTTCCGCAGGTACTCGTAACGTTAAGATCAAAATCATATCTCAGTTAATATTTAAAAATATAAAACATAATTTTTATACGAACGTTTGGAATATAATATTTATATCTCATATTATATGTACAATATACGATAATAGTATGCGTTACACTGCTTAAAAACCGTTAAAACTATGTTACTTAATACAATTTGTATTGTCTTGTAGATTATTTTTAATATATTGTATTATTTCGATTTGTATAATATATCACATAATATTTTATATTTTGGGTTAATCGTATTCTGTATTCTGAATATTTGGTTTTAAAAATTTAGTTTGATTTGTATTCCATGTACATAAAATATTTGTGAAATATTAAAAATGACATTAATATAATAGTGGTACGTACTAGTTTATTTTCTATTATTTGGAGATGTATTATGAGCCCTCTCCCTTTATTATGTATTATATCAGTTGTACTTATTGAAATTTTTAGGGTTTCGCGATATAAAATGTGTGATGAACGCTGGCTCTTGTATCTTGACCCTTATTCGATTGTATTTCTGATGGTTATCACTGTTTCTTCCCTCCCCCAAAAAAAATGTATATAAAGTCGATCCACTCCTGTACATCATTATGTATACTCAGTTCATTGTAGCAGAGTGTCATCGATCTCCCCCTCGGTAGTTTTTAGTTCATAAATTTAAATCACGCGTCACCGGATCCGCAAAATAAATGCAAAACTGGGTACAAGACACGTTTTTAGATGATTCGGCTGAGCGATGGTGGTGCTGGTGGTTTCGTTACACAAGGCGGCCCCAACGCCAGGTAGGTAATAAATGCAAATCCGACCAAGTTGATAGCAGTAGACCTCTATCTCTCTTCCCCCATATATAGGTATATATATATACACTCCCCTTTTTCAATATATAATGCCACTGGATGCGAACACACCTCGGTAGTTGAACGCAGGGAGTTATTCAAATGCCCTCGTCCTATATGTATATCGTGTTCGTAATTTAAGCTCTCTTCCCCGTTGCATCAACACAACGCATATAATATAGTATATTCGATTTCGAACGTCATCCACAAAACGAACTTATTCCAACGAATTTACTGGGGTTCAAATGTTCAGTCAGTCCGCAGTAAATTCAGCTCTTATTATTCCAAATGCCACACAGTCATTAAATAGAAAATTACAAACGTCGTACCTTTAATGAATTTAAAAACGCGAAATACTGCAACGTCATTATTTTCCTATATATTATACGAAATTATATGTTTGCAACTGACTTTATAAACACAGAAGCTGTCCACTTCCAAAGGGCTCTTTGTATTAGTGGTTCTCGAGTATCAGTTGTCAATTAAAATAGATTAAGATTATTGATATAGTTATTGAGTTATTAAAAAAAATAACGCAAGGAATATCAAGCTAGCCAAGATCATCAACAAACTTGAAAAATTGAATTTTTTTATTTTTTGATTACTGTGAACACCATTTGGTATTATTAAATGACGTACTCGGCGTCGTAAGCCGTGTAAACGATTAAACTTTAAAATAGAATATTTGACACGCACTATTTAAAAATGTTGCGTTCTGACAGTTTCAAGTACATCTTGTCCTTCGTCAAACGATTCATCTCCTTCTCTTTTTATAGTTACTATATATAATATAATATTCAGGTTGTTTATTCGATAATCTTTCTGTTTATATTATTTATACATTTCAATACATATATCAAATATCTCAGGACGATAAAACAAACTTATCGGGTTTACTTGTATAATTTAACACAAGGTTTAATCTGACGTTTAAGTAGCCCTAAATATCTGAACCAATCTTAGTCTATATATCGATAATACAGATGATTAATAGTTAATACTGATTAGATGTGTATTTTATTTTTAAAACAAATATATTTATAATAATCTATTATATTTAAAAAGTATTTTTGAATTAATAAAAATTATTTTGTTTTTGTTTGCAGGTAAGAATTCGACTGAATTTGAAAATATATAACGTTATTGCATTAACCCAGGTAAGACTTAGGTACACTAAATATGTAAATGTGTTTTATAAATGTAATAACAATTTAAGGTAATTATATAAAAACAAAAAATTTCAATTTATTAGCTCATAGTATAAATACTATACTATACTATAAACCTGCTTTGCTTGGAATTCGGTTTTGAAATATACTTTGTCGTGGTGGTTTGCAGTGTACGGTTATGATGGACGATAGTCTAATCATTATTAAATGCACAATCTATGAATTTTCTTATCATGGTGTCGGACAATGCCCGCCGAATAGGTCCGTGATGATTAGATAGGAACTCAACGGCTATAAATCGGAGATCGTTTATTGTGCATATTAACTACTGTCGTGATTTAAACGCACGGCACGGTTTAATACAATAGGTGTATGCGTGTTGTAGTGTATATATAATAGTTATTATAATATATTTAGACGCCATCGGCGGTGTACTGTATATACACAAATAATATAACGGCGTGAGATGACGACTAAGATGACGACGACGACGATTGCAGGCGGGACAGAAGTTAACGCTACGCTGTTGTAGTGTCAAGGCGGTCTGGTTTATTGTAATTGGAATTTAAATTAATTAACATCCGTGTATAATATATGTGCATGTACGTTATATGTGTCCATTTAAAATACCTCACGATGAATTGATCGCGTTGCGTTTATAGCCTGTTAACGCGATGAGTATTTATTTAATAATGAATAATTATAATATTATATATTATATACGATTGGCTGACTTCCATCGCAAATTTAAAATAAGACTGGTTCGTTTAAATGACTCTTTTGGAAGGTGTGCGTGACACAAACGAACAGAAAAAAAAACCAGAAATCCCAAATTCTTAACCTAACCAATTGTACCGGTGCACAATCAGTGGGTTTTCAGTTGCGACGAATATTAGGGAAAATATGATGATTATAATTATATGTCCAGGAATTCATCGAACGTCACAACCCCCTATTATATATATACATGTACATACTTGCAGTATATCGTTAAGGTTTAATTTGTGCTTTGTCGGCCACTTGTGGGTATATTTATTCGGATTGCTATATTTTTTTTTTGCTCCTCAAAGATGACTATCTTAAATCAAACAATTTCTTTCTGTTCCTAATTCGCCGTTCTTCAATTAAAATAATATTAGACCTAGCTAGGAGAGACTTGATAATCCAAATTTTGAGCTATTGCCATTATTAATACATAAATTCCGGCGATGGTTATCACGGTAGACATCGTCGGCTTGAGAAATTAAATCGGGAGCATTCTTCGCCGATGCTGATGAAGCCGATAGGAGGATAGTCCATTAAAAAAAAAGTAATAATAAATCTGGTAGGTCTTTGACCACGTTTTGATGCAAAACTACGATTAAATACCGACCGTTTTAAAACAGACTTCCGAATAAATTAATGGGAAAAATTATTACCCCGATAAAATGAAACAATAGAGGTTGCGACAGTTGTCGAGAAAAACGTTTCGCAGCGTACATTCAAATCAATCAAGTAAAAAATAAAATAGTCACATAAATAATAGTAAGTCTGGGTCTTAAGAATAATAATATATCAAGGACGATAAAAAAATATATATATCGTTATAGAATTGGTTAAATTTATATTATTCCACATTCTCACGAAATGAATCGGTCAATTATATTATGTACCTTCACGTCCCACATAATATAGTATTGTATAATATTATGTTCTGGAAAACGAAACAAATAATAACATCTAAAAACCATTAGTTATTCCTTATTATACATACATGCGATTTCACATAAAGTCACTTATTAATCGATTGCAAAAATATAAATGGTAATTTGTAAATTATATTAATAACCTCGTTTGAATGCATACATAATGTTTTTCATAATAACATCTGTAATGTCTGTTAAATGTTACTTTTGGATACCAATTTATTTCTTATTTATATTCTAATTAGTAATTACATTGACATATTGTTTTCGATGGTAGGGTCATTTGAGAGTCGTATTAATACTAATCGACATTTAGATTTAATTTAATTTTGTACTTACAGTTCATTACCAATACTCTACTTAATAATGCCCTCGAATAATACTACTTTAAATTACTACTCTCACCCTTCTTCAGTCGCTAAACTCATCATTAAACAGGTAGAGGAATAAACCGAAATGGTTGAAGTTTTTTTTCCCCTTTACAAGATTGTATCTTCCGATCCACGGCACATCTGTTCGGACAAAGAGGCTTTCTAAACAAGGATTCTTTGTCCCCGTGGAGATGATCATCTGTGAGGAAACCCCATTTATTTTCAACTCAGAGGGTTCGTACTTTTTCGTATTCCGTAATTCTTGTTTTTTTTTTTTTTTTTTTTTTTTTTTTTTATATTATTCTTTCGCCCTAGACCACCTCGTTTGTTTACATTAAGTTGAGCGATATAACGCCAAAATCTCTCTAAGCACTCGTTACTTGTGATTTTTGCTCTTACGCACGTTAAAAGAAATAAGACCTGTAATTTAAAATACATTTTTATGTATAGGTGGTATATGCTGTAGAAAAAAAAATAATAAAAGGTAAAATATTTTAAAATCAGTACGGACAACTCCCTTTGGACCTATTTGTTTGGTTTTTTAAAAAATAAATATTTATCGGATTAATTCCATGACGTCTCTAAGACATCGAGGCGAAATACGTGTATGTGTGCGTGCGTTTTTTAATTTTATTATTATTATTTTTTATATATATCTAATACGTACTCGCTGCTTGGAAGCCAAAAGAACGGAAGCACGTGGTTTCAATTTGGGATGTATGGTGTCACGTATAATCGTAGATACCAAACGGTGACACGCGTCATATTACTCACATAGAGGCCAACAACCCTATACTGCTCGTAGAAGACTAAGGGATACGCGCACACACTCGTATATATATGTTTGTATGTATGTATGTATGTATGTATGTATGTATGTATGTGTTGTTACACGGTAAGCATTTTCTCATTTCTGACAATACGGAAATATTATATGTTTTATGGCTCTAGAGTTGATCGGAATCTATTTACGAGAGTATTATATCGTATAATATATATACGTTTATTTATGCGTGTTCTCTTTGAGGATTGTCGGAACACTAGTAGCTTATTCAAATTTCGGACCACGGCTGTATTATTTACTGGTATAATACATATTGTGTTTACACTATACAATCTCGACAGTATAGTTACTGTTTCTGTGGAGTATTAAATCGTCGATCTATGCGACTGTTATGACCGATACTATAAATAATTTAGCGCGAATATTATAAATAATTCATGGGTGCGTACTCTTTGAGGCTATTAAGCTTTCAGATCAATTCTTACGGATACATAAAAAATCAACAACGTCGTTCAGCACATTTTAAAAGTCATCGAAATGCGTGTATACAAATTTATATTGTTCTTATGTGATTAATATTTTTCAATTTACCATTTTTACTTTATTGTAAAATTTTAACTAGTCTTTTTTTTTAACGTTTTTTACGTTTGTTTTATATTTCTCAGTTATAAATATACTGCAAGTTACCTACATTGTTTGTGAATTGTTCGTTTTTACGTATTAATATATTATAATGGTTTAAATTATTCATATATACATTTTTTAAGTAATAATTTTTATATCTGTGAACTTGCGTTATTTATTAATGTAAATACAATAGTTTTGTTTCCTTATTGAAACGAATATCTATTGAAATAAATTATTCTAAAAAGTATAATGTTATTAAAAATGAACATTAGAACTCGAAACCATTTTGAATCCTAATTTTTTTGTTAATGTATGATGTTTAATTTTCATACTAATTTATAAAAAGCAAATATAGTAGTTATTATACTAATTACGAATTAAGTTATACAATTGATGGGCATTATAATAACATTTTTTTATCATTTGTGCTTCTTAAAACTTTCACACCTATAAATATAAGTAGAGATTTAAAATAATAAATTTAAGCATAATAATAGAAAATATATACAAAATACAATTTATTTTATAGTCTTAAATAATATTAAAGTTACAAATAAAATGATTTATAGGTAACTAAAAAAGTAAAATAACTTATTTATTATTGATGAAAAATGTAAAGTAGGTATGCAAAAAAAATGTATTACCTACATTAATATTCAGTATCGTTTGTGATAAGATTTACCAAACTCCAGTATATATATTGTAACTAATATTTTCCATTCGATTTACCATTTATTTATTTTTTAAGATAACAAGAGTTAAAAAAGTACTACAATGTTTTATGTTTTAAGTTAGTATTTTTATCTTAAAACTCTGCTGCGTCGACTACTTGTTTGATGATCGGCTATTACCGATTCCTTATCTTGCCCAGAAATAGCCTGTATGTTTGTTACTGTCTGACGATATTTCATGCGAATCGTTTCCTGGTTTGGAAGTCGCGTGTTACGGAACGGGCGGGTGGTCAGTCAGACATTAACGTCCGTCTTGGCATTTCCGGGCCACCGGGCAAAAGACGACTTTCGGTTTCCCTGACGCCACAGATGTCAGGACCGCAAACGTTGATGAATGGTGTCCCATCGAACGTTCGCCACTTGTTCATAGCTACCACTATATAATAAAGTCCTTTTTCCATGACTCCTTCATATACACTCGAAACAAAAGTCTCCGAATAATACGTATCAATGAAAAAAATCCCCCAAAAAAATATATTTCTTTGTTTTTTGTTTCAGTAGATTAGTATCGTCGGTGGATATCGTAGTTTAGAATTATATCGATTTTTGTTGCCGTTTACCCTCCACCACTACGCGTTTCTCACCCCTTTACCATGGTAGAGTAGCAAAATGTCATGTGTGTATATTATTATAATCTATATAGGTACTACGCACAACAGCGCATGTGTGTCCCCATTTATTCACGTGCACTTTGTACTAGTATGTGTGTACGCGTATTGCCGGGCACTTTGTGTCTCCCGCCCGCTAACGGCAGAGAGTGGCAAAACACACTCGTAAATTTCGTCTCGAGCATAACGTTTGTAAAGCACGTACGTAGCGGGGTGCCGAGCCGAGAAGGAGGTCGGCAGTGGTGGCGTAAAAACGCGCGTTCCAGACGCTGGGCGGGAGAGAAGAGCAGTGAGAGGCAGAGATATTATGTGCCCACGCAAGTAGATTTGTCAAACTCCTTTAAGGTTCATTAAAAACATGTTTTTCAAAAAGAAAACCGGCAGTGGCGTGCCCGGGTGTATATTAATAATATCAGTTGGTATCAAAACACGGTTTCATAACGACAATAATAATAAAATACAATATTGTCCCGGCCTACCTGTGTGTGTATATTGTAATATAGGTGTATAATAATATATTGGGCCCGGGACAATCAACTTGTCGGCTTATCGGGATTAACTATAGTAAAAATTTATCGCCAGCCTCTTTCAATTAAACCCATCTGGCGGCGCGTACCTGCATTATAATATAATATTATTATAATCTCTGCGTGTTGTTATACGTATTATACGCATTCAATTCTGGCGCTGCAATGATCGTATAGGTATATAATTATGTATTTATATACTATCGTCTATCGCTATAGTACAATAGTGACTATATGTCTTATCAAATTGCGTTTAAAATAAATATCACATTTATTTTTTTAATGCATTATACATATATAAAAACATGTTTTATACTTTTGTAATGGACTAATTGATTTCTTATAAATTTATTGTAATTACCATCTGCTATTAGATACAATCGTATCATATATTCATAAATAGTATGTTCAATATTGTACATGGAAATGTCGCCTTATCAACTGTTTATTATGGTTTTTATCGGCGACACGTTATTATTACCTGTATTATCACTCTGATCACGAACATATTCTCACACTACCATTAAACATAATTTCTATGTGTTTTTTATGCCAGTTAAAAACGATAAAAATGTAAATTTTAAAATCGGAAACGCGTCGAAACGCATACAATTTATTAATGTATTTATTGTATACGCGTTAAGAAGTGTTTTCGTGTAAGACGTCCACGTGGCGAAAACCATTGACCGGAACAGGTCGCGGGGTAAAAAATAAAATAAAATATAACCCTCCTTTCATACCGATACCGCTGACCTATTATACATACACACAACCACAAGTTGCAGGTTACAATATTTGATATTCTAACAGGAGTAGAGTCGTAAATATGTCAGTCGTTCAAGTCGTTCAACAGAATATTATATAGAAACTTCGCTTCAACAACGATTCAAAGGAAATTTGTACAGTCGCTCACAATACCACCGCAGCCGCTGCGTACCTTCATCAAAACGGCGTGCATTTTAGTCAAACGGATATAATATTATATACGTTATATAATTATTACATATTATAATATACATACATAATATAAATCGGATGCATTCCTAAAACATTGCAGCTTACATACTACTCTACTGTACTTGCGTAACACGTGTATATCGCCGACGGTAATGAGTAATGACTAATGACTTCAAAGGAGAGACGCGATGAGGTATACCTATTATTGTTTATAGACTTAGTCGCGCGATAGGTATATCCGTATATCATTTAAATGCATACTATTTACTATCCAATCAGCCGATTTCTGTTGTGAATAAAAGAATAACAATATAGAGTAGCGCATATACCTACGTCGAAAATGCAACGTATGCGTGAATAATTGAAACTAAATGATAAAGTAAATCATGAGTATTTTGCAACATAAGTTAATATGATACAAAACAAATATACGCTATTAATATTGACCTGTGCTTATATTCTTCTTTAATATAAATTCAGGTGCAAGTCATCGTATCACTTATTTTAAACGATGATGATTATCAACAAACAAGATACCTAATCATTTGTACATGTTTTCTGCTTAATTATACAGTCAATTCATGAAGTAATAATTACGCAAATATACATATATTTTTTTTTGGTTTTTAGAAGATTTTAATTTTAATCATTATCTTAAATAAGTACTATATAGTATATATTACTATACAAGATTGATCGAATCTACAAGTAATACTATTATTTCACGTTATATCACACATAAGTTAACCATTAATATTATATAAGCACGACGATACATATACAGTCAATACGGTGTCCTCGTGCCTCGTATTCCCCATCCAACAACTGCTGGAAGTTGCAGGATGATGACGCGTCCGCGGTAGATTCGACGATACACATGTACGCGTTACTCCGTCATTATAATAATAAATAAATAAAATATAATAAAGCGCGTACAGCCCGATCGTTCAGTGTGAGCACGTATCCATTTTCGCCATGTGTGTCGGTACTTGTACAGCCACGAAGACGGTTTGGCGAGGAGGAGCGTTTCAGTGACGGCAATCGGCGGGGCATTGTGTGTCAGTCAACGAGCGCAGTACAAGTCGCACGCGCGCGGGCGGTGGCGGGCGCGTAATACGCGTACCTAATACCTACACGAACACTGCTGCGGAGAGCCGGCTTTGTCCTCCGTATACGGTACAGACCGTATTATAATATACATGTATCGTCGTGTGTACATTATAATATCGGGAATTATTCATGCCGGCAACGAGGTGTTTTGCAACACGCGGCGGCGGCGGTGACGATCGACGTCGGTCGTATATTATATAGGTATCTATATATCTGGTATCTGGTATATACCTATGCGGATTTATGGGCTCTAGTCGTCCCGTCGTCTCTTTCGCGGTTAATTGAATACACGTGTACGTGTTCCCGCTGTACGACGACTACAACTCGAGAACAAACTGCGGCGGGATCTTTTTTTCCCATCACCTCCTCCATCGAGCTTAGCCACTCGAGCAGCGCGGCGGCGGCGGTCCATACGCGTATGTGCCCCTGACGGCCCGCTGGCAGTGACACCACGCACACGTCGTATGATAATAATAATAATATACGGAGACCCGGACGGAATATTATTATAGAGGTTTATTATAATAAAAAGTTATAGTAGCCCGCAGCAGCTGCACGAAGCATGGTCTAGTCGTCATTTCACGATGAGGGCCGTTTACGAGAAGTGTATATTGGGAATTTCTCGCAGCAAAACCGATTTTTCACTACTTTAGAGCAATGTGCGTTTTTTTTAACGTGTTATCTATAAGTAGTTTTAACAGAATCTTAGGAAGAACGAAAATTTTAAAAATATGACTCCAATTAAAAGTAATACTTATAGTTGGGTCCATAAACTACATCATACGTGTAACTGTGGTTTATTAATAATCATCAACATTTTCTAATATTATATTATGATTATCGCGCCAATAAACATTCGAAGTTGAATGTGTGATTTATTCCTAATCATAATGTAAATGTGATAAAAATGTTGCTTTAACAACATTAAATTATTATAATTATTGTATTCCTAACATTCCTATATAATATTGAGAATTTGAATAGTCATTTGAAATTTAATATTTAAATTCCAATTAATGTATAATTATGAAAATAATTTAGCTTTAACAACGTACCTAATAATATAATGATTGAGCAGTCATTAGAAATTTAATATTTAAATTCCAATGAAAATCAATGTATATATGCAATATTTGTCAAACTTGTCAAACAAGACCATTGAAATTATATTACAGACTCGACAATATATAAGTATTAAATATTGAACTAAGAATATTACATTGTATCAAATATTAAAATAATAAATATAAAGAAAAAATTACTAAAACATTTCAATTTTCAATTAAAATAACAATAACCATTAAATCTGAGATTGGCAACTTAATTTTTTTCAATAGACGTTTAATATTCATTAAAATAAATAGTGACATAAAGCACATAACAACATATGGGATTTCTGACTGGGTATATGTCATTACTCATTAATCATTATATGCCGATGCCGTTATTGGTTATTAGTTTATTACGTAATTACGAAATTATATGGAAAATTTATTAAAATTCTTTGACACAGATTACTACCTCAGTTGCAATTTTTGAAATAAAATACTTATTATTAAAACAATCTATTATCGCTTTATATTATTTTTGCTATTTTAAGTACATATAGTACAAATAATTGTCTTGTGATTCGCATATTTTTTAGTAATTTTTTTTTAACAACTGTAACTTTTTTAATACAGAATTTAAAAACAAAAAACTTCTAGTGTGACACGCAACGCGATAGTCGTTATCCTTAATTTTCATGATAGGTGTCTTTTATTCGTATAATTATAGCTCAAATAGTAGTTATTGTCAATTGCGTTGACGTGTTCATGACTTCATGTACCTACTGAATAATTTGATGGCGAAAAATTATATGCGTCCGCACCGTCCTGTAACTAATTATATGGGCACTGGTTTACATAGTAACGAGTGACAATAATAATATTATATAGATACAAATATTTACTATTGTCGGAATGTCTGTCGCGTCCTTGTGTGCCGCGACACATAATATACAGTTCATATAATATCGCATTAAATTGTCCGAATGTATACGATTACCGTGTCGTGTCGCTGCTGTATCAGACGCGTTTCGTATGTGTGCGATATCGCAGCCGCAATAATAGTTTGTGTTGTTTACGGTCGTTTCGGCTTCTAAATAAACCCATTTGACTTTTACAACTCAGCCACTTTGGGCCTGTGTATGCTGCAACGTTAATTGTCCGAGTTTCTCGCATTTACTTCGTTTTGAATGGCTCTTTAATCCTGCCCACAAACCGTTGTACTGCACTGTGTTGGTGTCGTTAAGACATTTATTAGTCGTAAATCTGGATACGTCCCTTAAACCGTAATTCACGTCTGGAGTCTGCATGAAGACATTTTGTATTTTATCTATCCAAGCAAGCGTATCGCGAAAAGATTTAATTTCGCGCACTTAAATATGTATATCACTCATTATAATGATAAAAAAAAAATAGTTATAATAAAATAAAATCCAAATTACGCATATTTAATTCATCATACCGGCGAACCGTAGTATTATTTACTTTAGTTAAAGCTATAAAAACAGCAAACAGCTCTAACAGTAACTATTATCACTTATCAATTAATCTTTTGTATTAATTTTATGTTAACTACCTATTATAAGTTAGAACAACATCATACAATGTATTGCATTTTATTTATTGTAAACTATTTATTGATAAAAACTAAACAATGTTAACTGTTTAATGAACACAAATTAACTATATATATAATATATATAATACACACACGCATATATATATATAATCTGTTTCCTTATTTTAGGGCAATTATACTGCGGATTTCTCGATCATTTAAATTTGTGTGTATATGACGTATCAAAATTTACGGTTCATTAAAAATGTTTTAAGACATTTTTACACAACTAAACCACGACAGTAAAAAAATATATATAATATACGACTGTTATAGTGATTTTTATAGTGGGACTGTTTAAGTGTATTTATTATTTACTGTATAGTGTACAACTAATTTTGATTTTATTCATTAATAGCGATGTATTTGTAGTTTGCCATGAGGGCATGTGTTAATGTAAACGAGATTGTTATAATGTGGATATGTTCCAATGCGCATTACACATGTTAAAAGGTTTTTCTACTTTCCATTTAACGGAACTGTAACTTGATCACGAAACGGTTTTGCATTCAATGGCGATTTAATGCAAATGTTTTCGTTTTTCGAATACATCACATGAAAAGAATTGATGAACGCAGTGTAACTACAACTCTAACGCCGTATAAGTTATTTAAAATGTTTATTTCATTGGTAAAGACAAGGACGTCGTTTGTGCATTCCGTATCGGTACATTGTTAACATTAGCCGACGAAAAGGGATTGAAAGCAAATAATGTATACTCTGCGATGAACGATTATTTGAAGAACAATATATAAGTACGCATACACAAAGTGTAAACGGTCTGTAAGGAGATTTATCGGTAAAAGTGTGTGTGTGAATGTATTATGTATGTGTGTGTATGTATGTATGTATGTATGTATGTATGTGCGTGCATCAGTACGTACGTTTGTTATTATTTAATATTTTTTCATGGACCATTTAGAAAAGAGGTGTAAATTAAAAACAGTGGCCGACCCATAAAATGCGGTCAATTAGTCATTTCTATACTGGTATATACGTGCAATGGACGGTATACAGTAATTTTTATTTATTTATTTTATATTTTTTATTATACGCCCCAAAATTAGTATACACGCTCACACACACATTAAATGTATATACCTACATAAATGATAATATATTCAAGGGATTGCCTCCGAGAGAACCCCCAGCGAATTTATTACAATTTACAAGCACTTCTCGTTGCCACTTGCCACCGTACGATAACAATAAAATATATACAAATTATATAGTATACGAGACGAGTTTGTGAATCAGCTGTCCTGTAATTAATAATGATGGTGGCCTATAATATACGAGTTAAGTGTTTTCAGCGTGTGTGTAATTGCATATACAGTCAAACCACGATGGTCAGAAATCAATTATTCTATAAATTCTGTGCGTATATAACTATATATTATTACATATATATCCGCTGTGTGTACCATATTAAATGCTACATAGTTTAGGTTCGTAATAATATCAAACCTATAAAGTCCTTCGAACCGACTTGCATTAATCTTATTTTTATGACATTTCAGTGGGGTCATTTATACTCATATAATAATAATAATAAAATATTTGGTCGGATAATATGATATGCGTTTTTCTATTGGACACCACACACATCGCCATAAATCTCCTCTGTTCGGAATATATATATATATATATATACTAGCAATAACCCCGTCCCACACTTAATACGCGTCGTTGCCGATAATCGTTTCGAACGATATAATATGTGTACGCATATGTGCAATCGTTGTTATAATATGTAATGCCATCATCTTATGTACCGCACGCACGTGTGTGATTTTTGACGAAGAAAAAAATCACTACATACTCGCCGTTGTGAAATCCGAAAGTCCTCTGCGTACCGTTCAATCAAACAGGATCTATACAGTTCACACCCCCCCCCCCTAGCTAGAGAAAAGGAAACCTTTTGGAAAGATATAACCGCACACAAAGAAATTATATATATTATGATTATATGAAAACATTAAATAATTTGCGTATACATATAGGCAGACATATATAATGAATACCTATATATATCGCCACCGTCTCGACAACGATCGTTTCTTTAATATGTTACGAGTATAATAATATGTGTAATTGCGTCGGACTCACACGATAGTACCAATACCGTGGTCGATTTTTCGAACGTTTCCCACCGTGAAGCCAATATGTACCTACACACGTGCACGCGATACCAATAACTCCTCCACTATGTCGGAACCTGTTTCTCCTCCCAGCGGTAACCCTTTACAATATTAATCGTCTATCCACACACACACACACATGCGAGCGCGCACACACAGGGTCGATGAAATATGACGTGCGTATATCGTATATAATATAATATATGGATGTATAATACCGTTCGCCGCAACGACCGTTTGTCTTCCGCGATTGCCAGTTACGTCGTTAAGTTTGTTTTTTACCAACCTTATAACGCCGCTGCCGCCGCAGACGAGACATACGCCGGCGCCTACAGTTTGGGTAAACACCCCGTTAATACGGTCGAATCATAAATATATACTTCTATACACCACATAATAATATATTGTATCCGCTGCTGTAGCGTTGGAGTGGAGGGGAATAAAAAAAAAAATATTGTAATAAAACACACTACATAGCAATACTGTATTTATATTATAAATATATGTATATATATATTTACAATGCTATAAGCTGCTGTTAATGATTTAAAATAAATTTGTATATGTGTACTGCGGTACCCATATTATAATGAATTCTCTCTCGGCCCCGCTCGGTGCAGACCTTTTTAACTTTTGAAACCACAAAATGAAAAATATAAACTGACCGATTTTTAATGAGCGACGGAGACTGCGTCTGATGATAGCTGTAGGTATATTATATGATGGATTTAATACCAAGTGGGTACTATAGGTAGTAGGTACCTACATACACGTACATGTATGATATTATATTAACAACTAAATGGGTATAGGTAATTATAGGTAACTAATATATTTTAAGTGATTAAGTACGGTGGGCACTGCATGTTTTAATAATATTTAAGTCTGTTGGTCCGGGCTATTAAAATAATACGATAGTTATAACTTGTGCATGGCCAGGGATTAATCGACCGATTATTGTGTATGGGGTAGTAATATCAACTGTGCTAGTGTAATGACGTTATTATAGTATTATATAGTTTCACCGCATCTGCTCTATCACTATGTAGCCGTGTAATACGAAACGCGTAATTAGATCAATGTATACGTGACTATGCGTAGGTTGTCCTAATTATACTTAATATTATAACAGTATAATAATTTCACGTGTTTTGTATACAAAGGCAATTCTTCTGCGAGCATATATTTTTTATTATAGTAATAATATCATGTTGATGTGCAGATATATATATACCTATGCATATTTTTTCTTCTTCAATATTTATAGTTAATACCTCGTGGTCGTAAAAAAGCACGGGTGTATAATATACTACACCATTATTTGTTTTAGATTTCATTTTTTATTTGTACCTTCATATTAGGTATGTGTAATGTGTATTATAGTATATTAGGCTTATAAATGTATAAGTACCTATATCTATATTTTCTCACATAACATTAACCTATATAATATTAATATACAATTAGATTAAAATCATTTCAATTTCCTTTTCGGCTAACATATTCCACGGCCATAACTCATAATGCCCAATTAAAACTTTCCAAAATAATATTGCCTAAGCAATAAGATGTTATCTACAATCCACTGATGATGGTTTAAAATATTAGTTTTTTTTTTGTTTCATATAGATTGATTTTAACGATGGAAATGTCGCACCTAATATTATTTAGTGTAAACTTTTAGTCCTCGAAATATTGTATTTAAATAGATTTTATACTTCCTAATTGGGCTGAACGGTTCCTCTCACACAAGATATTTCTATGAAAAAATATTTATACTCAAATTCGACTTTTTTCTTTAATTGGAATTGATACTTTTAGTATAATTCATATTATTGTCTAAAAATATATGATATTATATTTTATAGAATAGATTTTCCGTTTTTTTCTTAATATCTTAACTACAATTTTCATATTTTTCTTCACCAGAGTTATAATTGTATTAGTATTTATTAACTAAATTTTCAGAGGCCTATGTTTACTGTTGATATATTATAATATTACAATAATTATCTAATGGTTCAATGTTTGGAACTTGTGTGTGTCAGTTTTGTCCTCGTTATTGTAGGTATATTTCTCATTTTTGTTTTCATTACATCAAAACCAATTTTCACACGTTAACCGTTTGAAAACACATGTTCAATAACAATAATTATAATAATAATATGTATTATATATATATTGTATAATGTATATATACAATTGGTGCATACTTCGACTCTTTGGTTCGAACCAGGTATATAATAAAACATTAATCGTCCCCGTCTAAGCCACCGTTTTCGAATATATAGGTAGACTAACATCATTCTATATAATTAACGGCTTGTAAATCAACCGGTAGACAGTTATATATTTTATATACACACTCTTATTATAGTAGATACATCTGTACATAAATGCCTCTAAACTGACGTCCGTTTGGTTTTCACACCCGTTACCGTGCATTGTTTTTGGATTTTGTAATATTGTATTATTGTGAACCGAATAGCTTTATATGTTCATGCACTCTAGGTATTTAAATTAAATAGTATTACACGAATCATATATGTCTAACATAAATAAATATTTATGTTAAACGATACGTATATAAATTAATATAATCGTGTGTGTTACCATGCTATAATATAATATACCTAGTACCTACTATAATAGATTGTTTATCGATTGGAAAATAAAATATAATGTAATATATGCATCCCTGAAGAACTCTCGTTTTTAATATTAAATATGATTTACCAATAAAGTATTATTGAAATTTTTAATACTGTGCAAGGCTGGTGTGATGAACATATATATATACGTTTTAAATTTAAAACAACTCTCTGTTATTCAGCTGTCGTCGTCGTCTCTTTTCAAATTGGATTACGGTTATTGGATCAATTCAAACGTCAGGTCTAAGCGTTAAATTTAAAGTGATGGGATGTGTTTGGCCCGTCGACGCTGAAGTTTGGTAAAAAATAAAAAAATAATTTCCTTTTATTATAACCAATTACGCCCCCTTCCCCACTCGAAGGGCCGTCGGGTGTTCTAGACCAACAATTTTGAATTTCGAAATGCGCATCGACACAAACTTACGCAGACCGGGATCTAGAAACTATAATAGCATTGTGTTTCCTGGCGGTGGCCCGAACACTAAGGGGTCGAAATAAATCTCAAAAGCATACAAACACGCGCGCGCGCGAGCGCTCGCAGAATAGAGTATAATAATAATAATAGTAATATGGCATTGTAGTGTGCGAGCGACTCGAGTGGTGGACTATATTATATTGTTAGGTATAATACCTACTGCATGAGTGAGTGATCCTCTCTGTCCTGATCCCCATCGGTACTTGGTCGTATATTTACACTGTACCAATACACACATACATACACACATACACATATATATATATATATATATATTATAAGCATACACATTGTAGGCTACGTTTTGCCCAATTAGGTTCATTATACGAGTACACACATACACACACACATAATATATAATATGTATAGCACTATACACAATATATTACGCAGGATGGGCTCCACTCTTTCCGTCCGTCTGTCTGTATATATGTCCGTCCGATTCCACTACAGCAGCCAGGCAGCTGTGTGGATATTCGGCATTATTGTATAATATTTGAAATACCCTTTCAAGTGGGCGCGCGGATATTATATTATGTCGAAAATCTTGGGACCAACGACGAGCTCTTGATACACATCGTTTTTTGAGTACCTCCAACCGCACGCATGCGGTATTCGTATACTTATAGTATTTTTTGGCATCCATCGAACAGCCGTCATCATCTTTTGTCCCTCCCGAATAATTATACAATTTTCCACCCCATCTAGTTGTTATATATATATATATATATTTTTTTTTTTTCATTTCCCTACAGCTATACATGATATATTTTAATATATACGTATTTACCGCAAGTCTTATACATTTAATTTACACACCAAATGATTCATCCATAAAATATTGCAACTGCACTTGTATCCCACGAAAAATTTAAATATGCAATTATTAAACGATAACGATGTAGGTACTTATAGTAGGTATAATAATATATTATATTATTATGTACAAGTTACAAAATTGAATATATATATTATATACTATTTGTAGATTATAATATAGCGACGACTATTCGGCGGTCGATTTCTGAACTTTATCGCCGATACTTGTCCAAGAAAAGTAGCTTTATAGTTTTCATTTTTATTATCATAATATTATATATAGTATTATAATATGCCGTGCCGTTCCGTTCTGTTATGTGACTGTTAATAAATCGCAATACGCGTGTCCCTGTCAAATTTGTATGTATATAATATATTTGTATATTTATACGTGCATCACGGTGAATCGCCTGTAAAATAATAGTATGTTTGCGCTGAGAGTGTTTTATTTCAGATTTATGTACCGAGAAATCGTATACTCAATAAAGTAGTAGCCCGTATCCAACGAAACATATATTATTATTTATAAATTTATAATATGTACTCGAGTTCCTTACAGACACACCGCCGCGTCATTGTCGAGACGTCATTCGTAGTATTACTTATGTCGGTAAAGTATGTGTATAATGATAATATGTATTTGTATCCCTTAGTTTGTGTAATTTATAATATCTGACCAACGGAGGTCGACGCATCGGCAACCGCTTTCTTTTGGAAACCGTTGCTATATTATATGGATGTGCTACGTTTTATTAGAAACAAATACGAATAACACAATATTTATTATTATGAGTCATTTATATTAGCTATAGAAAGACGATATTATTCGCCCTAGTGACATACTGCAGGAGTGCAGGTTACAGATCCCATCACTTTATACTTACCAACTCTATACTCTACGTCGCACGAGCATTTAGTTTTTATTGAATTGTTTTATTATTATTCGTTCTCACTTGGTAGGTACCTATACAATTTCGATTACGATAGCGGGAAAACTACAAAAGTATCGTTTTACTCACTCTTTCGAAACACGTTAGAATAACAAAATTGTACATCATTACGTCTTTGGAATTGTTAATTACCTGAAATAAAAAATAAGTATCTACAATGTTATCGTGTAGTAATCGAGAATAAAATACAATAACCATTCGAGAATTCGGTGTTACGAAAAATAATATTGAAAATTTATTTTTTTTTTCAAGAACAATATGCGCATAATATAGCTGGTAAAATACATAAGTACATATATAATATAAATAATTTATTGTTTTTTTAAATAATAAGATTTGCACTCAGTGGCAATGACGATGGCGGCACACTGTAAAACAATATTCAGTTACTTATATAACCCTCGATGACTTGAAAATTTCTTGAATCCCATGGAAAATATTTAAATGTGTTAAATGTGTATTATAATATGTGATATATTACGACTGCAGCTCGAAGTTAATTACACGCAGAATCTTCGCGAGGAAAAAAGAGTAGCAGAGTGAAATCATTATATCGTCATTCTTCACGCTATTCAAGCAACTCTATGGATAGCATTTGAGACGAAAAAATATAACTATTCTCTTATTCATATTTTAGTCTTAATGATGATATTATTATGTGGTCAAAGGTTTCTCTCGAAAAACGCCACCACCACCAGTATGTACCTATAAACCACACACACAGTATAAATTATATTATATTATTATATCGGTTTTTAGACGGCGGCGGTTATCGCGTGACGCGCGCACGTCATACGTCGTGCAGCTTGTATTAATAATACATAACAGTGTACAACAAATATACACATATAAATATATAATACGTGTACCATTATAGCGTATGTATCGCGTGACGAAACCCGTTCGAGCACGATCGATATAAATCCGCTTTAACGCCACCGCCGCCCTCACGCGGGTGTATATTATTATTATTATTATGTGCATGCGTATACGAATATCGCACCGTCAACTTAGAAGGAAGTTTTTTACTATCATCATATCCTCTAGTTTTAATCATATATATACACACACATACATACAAAGTATCGTGCGGGCACACACACAACACTATAGTGACGAATTAATTACGTGTGCTGTTCGTATAATATTCTGTTTGTCACTTGACCGTGACATCACACCGCGATATATATAACAATATTATATCTACTGTAATTTCAAACGATCTTAACATACGGTTAATATATATGTAATAATATCGTTGTTTAGATGTTATTATTGATCCTTTGAACTGTACTTGGCGGTGATGTGTGTGTGTGTGTGTGTGTGTGTGTGTGTGTGTGAGTACTGTGGATAAAGTTTTCGTCGGATATCCCGCAGTGATTACCGAGCGTCGTTCAAACGTTGCCCGTGTTTTTGCGCTTAGAAAATACGATTATCAGATCGTATGCGCCTGCAGGAGACTGCGATTTCATATCCACTGTTTTTTTTTCTATATATATAAGGCCGGATGTCGTGTCGGTACGTATTACGTTTTTGTATTTCCGGGCTGATTTGTACGCGTGTCGTCGTATTTCGTTGGATCGGCCTATGGAATTATTTTTACAAGCGACGAAAACAAAAGGACGTCGTAGTACAACAATCGAAAGCCGATCGGCTGCCCTTCGCATCGCAACGTACTCATACAACATATACTCCTATAACGCTATATATTTATATGTCATACGCGCATATACGTCGTGAAGCGTTTAATTATTGACCCCTAGTTGCACCAGCCAGAGTGCGTGTGACGGCGGTCATTCGTTTTATTGTTGCCGTAGCGTCCAACATCTGGCCCTAGACGGGAAAAACATAGAATGGAGGAGTAGTCGAGTAGGTGGTAGAAATACGGACCGTATTTTTCCGTAAACGTTTAATGATAATTTTAGTGCCGAGCAGACGTAAAACAACGCTAAAACAGGCGTTCGACACGTCCAATATATGTGCGATACAATACGGAATCGATTTGTCGCAGCGATTAAAATTCACGATTTCGAAAACGCCTTAAAAATGTATCCCGTAAAACCGCGGACAATAAAAATTGAAAGTATAGAGTACGTGTATAGCCACTTAAATTAGTGTTTAAATTCTTCGTTGAAAACACGATTTCAATGCATTTTCGATGAACGTAAAAGTTTTATTAGGTATTATTATTACTATTATTATTTTGGCCTGAGCTCTAGCACACTAACCACAACGTATAAAAGTTAATCGTTAAAACCAATTTATTTTGCGAACATGTGGCAAATAAAGTGGATCACGGTTAATGCGAGTTGTGTATCTTAAAACGAACTTGATAAATTGTGGTATTTTACACTAAAACAAACCACTACTTAATATTTTAAATAACAAACGAGCATATAATAGAAAGATTCTGAATTTTTTTTTAAATTATCCGTTGTATGATATTAGTGCTATTTTTTAAAAATTATACCATAATAAAGTTTTGTAGACCTCTAAGCTATTTAATTATAATTATATAGTTTAAAAATGATAACATTTGCTACAAAAACCCAAATTCCCACGAAATAATTCTCCCTTGGGTTATTTAACAAACAATATATTATTATTATTTTTGTTTTTTACTGTGGGTTACAATAAAAATCACTTTAACGAACTAAGCACTAGTATTCGGTTTAAAAAAATACTCAACAACTATTCGCTGAATTAAATATTACAATTCTTATGCCTTATAATCTCAACTTCAAACTTTAAAGATTGTATAATAAAATTAATTTCCTTATTAGTTATTATCAGTACTTAGAAATATATCAAATTTACTTATTTAATATGCCATTTCACTGTACATGACCTAGTCATTTGTGGTTAGTTTTCAATAATGTTTTATTCATTAACTCTATTTACAATTTGTTGCGATTACTTGCGTTTGTATATAAATACTATTAAAGAAAATTTGATGGTTATATTCTGTAGTAATATCTGTATTAAATGTTATACATTCGTTGTAGGTTATATAGAATATAGATAAATGATAAAAATTTGACATTTGTGGTTTAATTTTGAGAAAAAGCCGGACTGGAGCCTTTGGTGAGGGGGCGCCAGATGCATTGGGGGAAAGAAAACCGATTAAATTGGTATATGACCAGAAATAGTTATAGGGTTGTGCGCGTGCGTGTATCTATAGCTATAGATATACTATATAGTGTACGACCCAAAAACGATCAATCATATATAACGTAACCTCCGGAACCAGTATTACTGTCTCTTCTTCGCTCGTTCGTTCGATAAAATAATAATATATAACTGTCCCACCAATTTTTACGTCCAAAACGTAAACCTCTTTGCGATTATTTCGCATGCGTATGCATATAAATGGGACCTTGAAATATACGTTCATTACAGAATGATATTGAAGAAAATCGAACTGCCACGCAACGCGCGTGCCACGGAAATATCGCGTTTTCGTTTATCAAAAAAAAAAAAAAGATACTACCGCATAAATGCAAATATACGGTCTGAAATAAATTTCGAGCACAGAGTATGTATGTACTTATAATATATGTACGTACGTTGATACTATATATTTATATACTACCCGGCACGGCACGTAACGGTTACGCTGCTGTGTCTGATCGTTTCCAAAAAGCAGCGGTAACGTATACCTACTACACGCGTATATATTATTATTATTGTGCACTGTAAACAGTCATAGGACATAAATCCTTTCGAGCTGAAACAGCGATCTTATCCGTAAAACCGGGGATACCGTGCCCCGGACACGTCGGTATTCGGTATATTATACGCAGAGACGGCGCGGGGCTTCGTTTTGTTTTGCATTTTTTCTTCTCCCGTTTTCCTTTCTCGTTACTCCTCCGGATTTTGAGAGACGACGTCGTACGATAATAATGATCATATCGTATTAGAGACTCAACTTGTTCTCAACAAATCTCGCCGTCGTTATTTGAAATAAATAATACTACGTATTAAAATTTATAATTAGGTATTTATATAATAGAACGCGTGTATAGAACAAATCAATATATACACCACAATACTACGTGTGGTATAAAAATCTTTAATTTATTACATATCATAATAATTATATTCAAATGACAACACATAATTATTATTGTACACTTTATGGCTATACCTATATTTTTGAAATTTGTGTTTTCGGTTTTTATTTGTCAGTTTTATATTGTTGTGATAATATTATTTCATACGTTATTCACGTATAACACAATCGTTATTATATTAATATATCTACGTGCTCATAATATGAAATACTCGTATATTTTATCGAAAGTCATACCGTTGTCGCAGTGCTTTGTGGTATGTACAAATCATTGCATTCATTAAATATATTATAATGTATTAATATTAATACATTATATTAGTACCTATATACATTTTGTACTTTTGTAGACTTGTAGTATTGCTCAAGTGCGCAAATATGTTTACTATAGATACTATACCTAGTTGTAATCGTTAATGACAATAAATTACAAAATATTGTTATTGGTATAGAGTTCAACATTTATATGCACTTTAATATTTATCAGTATATCACTGATTATACCAAACTATATTTTAACAGTAGGTATTTCGGTTTATAAATATATAAGAAAAGTATTATATATTATTATTATGCAACTAAGAATATAAATACATAGTCTTCTCATTAATAATAATTATAATCTGCAATGGTACTGTATTATTAAAATTTTTTTTTTATTAAATCTCGTTTTATTTACTATCAGGCGTACTCCAGTTGGCTTATTAGTATACACGTAATGTTTAATTTTTTACAATACAATTTGTATCAGTATAAATAATAATACCATATAGTATTGATTCTAAATTCACATACATTATTTATATTTTAGTATGTTTATGCATATAGATGATGCAAGCACTGTAGGAGGTTTTCTTTTCTACCTACGTCATTTTATCGTACTTTGTTTTTATAAAATAAATATAAAACTTTGAGATATGCATATATTTTAGTATCGATTTGATCGAATCCCAACGTCTGTGATCGCGTTATATATGTATATGTGGTATAAAATTAACTGCACATTCGGTCGACGATGATCCGCGCACAACACAACACCGGGGAATTCGACTGAAAACATTCCACCGGCTCGTCGAACCGAATCCGCCGCGCGTTTAAGGGCGTTTAAGATCGAGGGCAGCGCGAATGCCTAAATGTTGTTGTACAGCCAGATTCTTGATTTGGGTTCAAGTATTTTCCGGTGACGGTACAATGCGTCGGTTGTCTTACATACATCATGCACGCACGCATGATCTTATGCACATTATACCATCAAGTCGACTGTCCTTGCAAGTACTATAATACTCAAAAACTAGCTAGTGCACTCTGCAGTGCTATAGTAACTGTATAGGTTGCTGCTAATGTATTTTTAGGCAGATTACGAGTTTTTTGTTTTAGTTTCTAGCGCGAATTGTATATTGTCGTTGTATTATGGATCCGATGATGACGATAATATAGGCGGTTTGAATCGTAAAATACTCGACTCCTTCAATAGATTTTAAGCTCATATTATAATAAATTATATTGTATTTGTACTTACATAAACCATCACTCATGATGAGTATCAAATATACAATACACACATACGTGCGATGGTAGTCAACTAAGTATTTACTAAATATATATATGTAAAGTGTATGTTTCCCGTGGTCTCATCCCTAGTTCTAAGTATAGACTCTAGGGTACAAAGTAGTCGCTGTGCTGTGTGGCGGAACGATTAACCGCATCGGAGAAGCTGTAGCAGGCAGGCGCCGGTCGTTGGCGACCCGATGCGCACCTCATTAATACTATGTTATATCATATAATAGTGTGTCTATTATTATTATTACAAGAAATATGACTACGTCTGTCTCTCAAAGTCGCTAGGGTTTATACACTCAAATGCAGTAGTTTCCGCGACTGCGCCACACAACACATAGGTACCTACGATTTATGGACGGCGTGCGTGCAGCTGTGCGCAATATCATCAGTCATCACATTCCATAATATTTATACGGTATCTATTGAATGCAGAATCGATATTATCAAATTTAATTTGATATTTCAGTGAACCATCATATCTGAAAAAAATTGACAGTTAGTGTGCTCTATGGTAAGTTTTTGGTCTCACTAATCTCTAAAACAAGCAATAATAATTATATTATAACACGCGTTTTCCGGACTGTATGGTATAGCGTGTTTGAAGAACGTATTTATTGTTTTTCGGATATGGTGGATTAACTATTATAATTATTATTATTACTCCTAGGTATATAATATTTTATGTATAAAATTCATGCATGAATTAAAAAAGTATATATAGGTACTCGAATGCATTTATGAGTAGCTAGTCGCGAAATATATATATTTCACATATTTGTTTAAGTACGGTAGGAATGAGAATAACGAACCCAGAATAATTTTAATTGAAATAGTGTTAAAGAAATAAAATCATCTTTGCGTGCCAACAAAACGTGTAAACGACAAGGTTAAAAAAACCCCTAAGGATTTTTTTTTCGATGAGTAGATTATCATTTAGAAGCGATTTAACACAGAATTAACGTTTCCGGTTGTAAAACGTTTGTCATGCTGGCGGCAATGACGGTTACTCAAATTCGTCCAATTTGTCTGTAATTTACTGACCAAAGATATATGCGTCGATACCATCTGGTTCATGTTTCTTTCGTATAATTACTTCGCCTTGTGTTTATAGTAATAATTGTACGATAGCTTTCGCACGACAACTGTAATCCGCCCACATTTATCGCGACCGGTCCGAAATTTATTATTCATACCAGTGCGAATGAATTATGAATTTTACAATTTCAATAAACACCTCGTTTAAAATATTTTACTTAATCATAAATGTAATCTTTCTAATTTAAGTTAATTTAGATAAAATATACCTAAATAAGTTTTTATTATTTTTTTTGTACTTCCAAGTTTTAAATTTATACGCTTGTTTGTTCGTTTAATATTATGATTTCACGCTCATAACAAACAGTAATCTAATCTAATTAATTCATTTTGTTCTTAATTTTAGAATACTATTATAATCCAAAAACTTTAAACGGTCTCTTTTAAAATCAGTTAGAACAACAAATCATTTTAGACTTGATTAGTTACTGAGATTACTGAAAATTGGATCAATTCCAAAAACGCTGGCAACTTCTACTATTTCTATCATTTGCTCAAAAATAACGATCTGTTTGGATAAAATCGGTTTATAGAAAAAAAAAAAATATATTATTGTGTATTCGGACGGACACATTAGTCGTTTTAATAACGCGTGTGGGAATACGCGACCGATTATAAGAAATCCTTTACCGTTCGGCCGACAGGATATGACGTGTTACGCAAACAATTGAGATCCTAGATTGTCGACCTCCACCCATTGTGGACGTTGTTCGAAAATTGAATAGAAGGCTAAACATCAATCACTGATTATGTCTTTGGGGTTTTGTGCAGGAGGGGATGGGGGCAAATAAATTTTACCGCTGAATTCATATTATTATTGCCCAATGCCCAGCGTACTATAAAAAATAATAAATAAATAAAAATATTCTGTTAATAATAATGTATTTGATCGCAGCTCCCCATTTTTGTTCTGGTTGTATCGGTGATTCGTTACTGCGTTTTTATAAGTGAGATATATACTTGATGAACTGTAAAAGGATGGCAGAGAATGATACATTATTCATTAGGGCTGTCACTATAGATAGGTAAATTGGCTCTTCTTTATCTCTTTCGTTCATCCTCGTCGTTTATTTTCACCCCGATCTAAAAGTTTCCGAATAGCCGCCATTCCTCTAGTGTGATCCAAAGACGACGAACTTTCTGGAATGTTAAATGAAACTATTATTACCGTGGTTCTCAAGCTGTAGTAAAAATGTACTAATCAGAGTTCGTTGTATTATATCCCTACATAATATGTTATATTATACGAGTGAGTATTATATATATATATATATATAAGAAATAATTATATTATGTAACAGTATTATAATATAATGTTATAGACATTTTTATTCACTTCAACTTAAAATATTCTAATTCGTAACAGTCACTGCAGAAATAGTAACTCGATGGGCGTTCATATATGTTTATATTACGAGTACACGTGACGACTATAATATGTAATTTATATTTTATACCTTTTATCGCTTGCTGGTCATGCTTATAATATTATGTTAAAGAGTAAGTACAAACAGTTTTTTTTTAAATCTAGTGATGTGTATATACTTACAATTATTAATAGAATTTATACGTAACTTCACATACAGTGGCAATGCACATTATATAAATATACTTTATTTAATTACTATCTGCAGTCCCTATTATATATAGGATAAAAACGCATATCTATAATGTAGACATTATTAAAACATAATATTACTATTCATAAAAATAACATGCGTAAATCAATGTATGTACACATTATGTATACTCATTAACATATTAATGTTTGTGTTACATTATCATTGATACAACAAATCTTTATTTAAATTTAACTTGCTAATTTATTGCTAAAAATCGTATTAATATTTTTAGTCAAGGATTTGAGTAAAATTCGACATTATTCTTCCCGTCATACTATAAGCATCATATTTTAGTGATCTAGTTTTTAGTAACTTGTGTTCGAGATTATAATATTATTGTCTACCTACCTTTGTATGGTATCCGTCCCACGCGTAAATATTATGGTTTGGTATTTATGGCCTTATGGGGCATAAATTGTGTGCTTATTGAAAACGTACAACTCTTTGTGCCAAAGGGGCCGGATATTTTGAGTATATCACACGAAGTGTTGAGATGATCGATCTACGGTGGGTGGGTTATTACGATAAATCAATAAACACAAATACTTGTTGAACACTCCAGGAGAGCCCATGGGGCGGTTTCAGACCGTATACTTTTCTCTCTTTCGGAACCGCTTTCTTTCGGTGCACCGCGTCGATGGTAATCTCCTTGTGCCTGAGGCTTTATCGGATGTAGTTAGATATCCCAAAACATGGATAATTTATGCTTTTTAATTCAAAATATAATGTGTATACATATGTGTACTGCATTTAGATACCTACACTGTAGCGAGATGGTTGTTCGAATTTTACAATTTTCTTTATAGTATCTTATATTTTCGACTAGTTTTTCAATTTATCTAATTTTCTCCTTCTTGGTCAAACTTAAAAATAAAGTGATTTAAAATTTGTATGAATCTTGTAAATTACTGAATAATGTTATGTAGATACAAAAAATGTATTTATTATAACTTTTTAATACAATATTTAATTGCAAAATCAAAACGTTGTAATGATATGAAATATATTGTTAGTTTAGAATTATTAATCTGATTATATTGATGTCAATTTAATTTATATAGTGAATACAATATTAACTAATTATACTCCAGATTTGTTTTTAAATTAAATGTTATTGAATGTTAAAGTCTAATAAATAAAATTCTGTTTTGCAAAGAATATTTCGTACCAAACATTAATATTTATAAATTTTATTAAACAATATTGTTATCATTGAAACAATTTCATAAATTATCGAAATATAATTGTTTTTTAAACGTTGATTGATTGTTAAAATACAATTTTTTCATGGTCTAATTCTACATATTAAAATGTTGTTAGTAAGTAAACACGTTCAAAAATCGTACACATGCAGGATGCGTAAACATATTGTTCTGAACATAGTTACATTTTTGTTTCGTTCGAACAAACATTATGTATTCCACATGGCGACGAGCCTTTAAATACACAACAATCTATATTATTAAGGCTTATTTCGATACGAAAGAACAAATTGTAGAATTACATTCAAAAGTTATTTCAATTTTATTCGATACAACATTTTGAATTTTTTAACGAAATTGGCACTATGAAATTTCTCCAGTGACAATATATGTTTCAATTATATTCAATTTTATAAACTTGTTTATAATATAAAATTTGTTCAAAATAATCTGTTATACAATATTTGGAATGTTATTTGCATAGAAACAAGAATATAAATTTAATTATTAGCATCTTATTTTTCATTTTATGTTTTCATCTGGTTCAGCATTGAGAAAAATATACGATTACATTTCAATTTCAAAGCTGTACGTCGTGCGATATAATTTGTGTAATGCACGTGGACGTCGTCTTGAGCCCTTGCTGCCGTGCTGTTACTTTTATCGTCGAGCTCAAGTTTTAACGGCGTCGTAAAATTAAAAAAAATATATTTACAAAAACACATAGTTCGTTCAATCTCATACATAAAACTTAACCCTTTCTGTGTGATAATTAATATAAGTAATTCATTTTTAGTTTATCTTTAGTGAATATAGGTATAGCGGCATATTTTTGTATCTCAATGTCATATTGTAATTTTATAATATGCATACCTAATATTGAATAAACATGCGAGTTTATAAAATACTTCTACAATATAGTATAGTATGTGTAACGCTTTTGCACAAATTTAGTTTTTTTTAAAATTGGTAAATATATAACACAAGTGATAATTACGTATCTAAACACAACTAATGTTTATCATTTACTACACGTCCTAATCAGACATTCAATATAATAAATATATTAATATACATTTTGCATAATCACATACAGGAATACGTAGGTATACGTAGTTGTTGAATTTTTACCCATCGATGCTTTGATCGTATACATTATGCGTATATAAAGATTTCCCAACGGACCCTAGTGGGATCGAAAACCGCGTTCATCCATAAATATATATATATATATATATATATATTTATATATGTATTTTACGATTCTATCCGATATTTTTTTATGAGCAATGAGAGGGTCGCAAGGCCTATCGTTTTCACTTTTTACGTTTTGCCTTTTCGTTTTTTTATTGCTTCGTTACTGTTCAATTTATTTATACTCGCCACGAAAACAAAATGACGAAAACCTTCGGCTACCGTTGATTTTTGGTTTACTCAGTTCGGGCGACAGATGGACGGGAAAACTCTAAACTGAATCCATCACCACCAACTGTTCCCATACAGCACATGTCAATCTGTGCCTGTGTTCTTGGACCGTTTGATTTCGAATTAATTGCATACGCGTATGTTGTTCGTTATACTATACGCAATACAAGGGATATGGACAAATCGTCAATTAATCAACTCTAGTGTTCAATACTTAAGTACAATAATATGTATTATAGTCGCTTCACATGGTATGTGCGTTAACAAAGTCAAACTTTTATTTGATTAAAATAAAACTGGTTGTTCGGTTGACATGTCAAATTATATAGTTAGTATATATAGTAAGTTAATTAGTACATGCAGTTACACAGTGTTATTGAATTGGGTTTGGATTATAACATCAATATTCTTAGAATGTCGTTGATAAAAAAATAATTCCATGAACCTTTTAGCTCACTCAGGCCTGTATATATATATTATGTATTCATAGTTTTCTAGGAAACTGATAATTTCTAAAAATGGTTATTTGATATTTTTAATGTTATGAACCAAACAACTCTAAACTGAATCCATAGATTCAGTTGCAACTGTCCCCACACAGCAGCCGATGTAAATCTGTACCCGTGTTCTTGGACTATTATGCTAGGTTAGTTTACAATGTAACATAGTTAAAACGTTTAATACATTTTTATTCATTTTTATTTCTAATACGTTATTACGTGTAATAACTATTAACTATACACAAAATCGAGAATGTAATTCATAATATATATATATATATATATATAATACATTAGAGCCAGTATTAAAATACTAAAAACTTACCTCGCTCGCAATTGTATGATGTATATTATTATTATTATTATTATTAGTATTAGTATTAGTAGTAGTAGTAGTAGTAGTAGTAGTAGTAGTAGTAGTAGTAGTAGTAGTAGTAGTAGTAGTTATAGTATAGGTACCGGTGTGGTGTGGGTGCCCATCCTATATGTCTCACGCGTATACACATATGAAAATAGTAAATAATATAATATGTGCTCCCCAGAGGCTAGTCAGTGGCGGCAGCTAACCAAACGTCCTACTCGGAACGGCAACAGACGAGTGTATAAGCGTGTGCGTATATACTTTGTATAACGATAATAATACTTCAGCATATATAATGTTATATTATCTGAGTATAGAGGACAGGGAACGCCCGTACGTTCCTGTGCGCTCGTCTTCGTATTATACCGCGTCGTCGGTAACATAAACAACAATCCGCCGCCGAACTGCGTAGTCATATAATATTATATGTTTCTTGGTAAGTTTATATAACTATGTGTCCGGTATACGTGTAAATGTATTATATTACTGTATATATATAGGTGTACTGCTGTACGAGTTTTTTGTCCAACGACAAGTCCCGAACCACGCGCGAGGCGTTTAGGTAAACACGTAATGTTATTATTATTAGGTATTGTTATTTTTTTTTTCACAAAATATTATAATATCATATCGCCGACGAGACACCCACCAACCAATGCCTATATACACGTTTAGTATACGTATGTGTAGGTCCATGCCATATTTTTATCACATTACACCGGTTACATACTACGCATATGCGATCTTATCTCAACCCCCCGGATAGAGTCGATATATACTATTATATATTACAATATAATATACGAGGTATTTACACGTGTTTCCAAACTCGATATGGCGAAGAGAGGGAGGTACGCCGCGTGTTCGATGATCATAATATACTGTATAGGTATGCGCGATTATTATCATCACTGCGCAGCAGCACACCCTTTCGAATCGAAAACACTGGTCGTTGTTTTTCGTTTTTCGTATTTCGTTGAAAAACCCAGCAGTTATTTTTGCTTTTAACGAGCAAACGCTTCGATCTATATATATACATATATATTTTTGTAGTACGTCGTTTAATCGCCACATAGGTAGTAAACGCCCAGCGTAGTATTGTGCAGCACATGAAAGTATTATTTCAGTATAGTCGTTCAACAGTTTATTTATCAGTTATCACCAATACAAATTCAGGCTTATATTTTATTTAGTATATGAATGGTAGGTTTGGTGGATACAATACAATATGATTGTTTCCCGAACGACCTAAAATAAACGATACGTACGATTTTAGCAAATCAATTTCGTTGTAGGTGTATACCTAGCTATTATATATGTATCACCGACCGCCGTATTATATTATACGATATTATGAACGTGATGCGTATGCGCATCAATAAAATATTATATATACATAGATTGGGTTATGCGTATATGCGTTTTCTTATTTTGGGAAAGCGCAGAAAAGGGTTTCGCTGATGTAATTGAAAAGTTCGGAAAAACAGAAAGAAATTCGATTTCGTTATGTATTCAAAGCGTGCATGAGCTCATTTTACATTCAGCTCGCATGCCAGACATCTTCGGTTGTCGAATGTGCTCACGCACGTGTTATAAGTTGATTTCTATACCGCTTTCGAGTAAATAACTTTTCTATTTTAAACGTTTCTTTGGTATTTTTCACGAAAATTGCTTACATTTTAATTATTTTAAAATGTGTAATATAAATCGTTTCAAATTGTCGCAAAATATAAAAACAATACTAATAATCGAATTCACACAACATATTATAGTGCACTATAGTCCAGATTGCTTTTCAGATATTAGCCGTTATTGTGCATGTGAATTTAAAATATAATATAAAAAGTACCGGCGCAGAGAAACTGAATAAATATTTTAAAAAATGAGGATGGGCATTGATAAAATCGTTGTATACGTACGAATGTCACTGTAATTGAATAAATAATGGTCAAATTATAATATGTTCAAATAATACAATCGATCAAGAAAGTAAACGACACGGCAATCCCAGCAGGGCGATTCGGGCGTAAAAGTCGTCATGTACAATATCCATACATCTCTATATAATACCAATGGTGTGTATGTGTTTGTAAATGCGTTTATACCTATATATAACATTAACATTCAATGTGACGTTTAAAGGGGAGACGAAAAATAATAAAGATATACGCGCGATAGTGTACAATATTATTTTTATAGATCTTTCTATATAGTTCCAAAGTTTACTGAAGTGTTTTTAATACGCTGCGATTCAGGGACAGTAGTGGATAAGGATATTGTAGAAGTTATGCTAACGGTCATCGATGTATGGTAAGGTCGTCTCAGGAAGTAATCCTGGAAAAACAAAAGCTGCTCAACTGAAGTGTTTCGGGTGGTTGTCGGCGTATCGGTGACAGATGGGCGGTGGAAGGGTGCGTGGTGTCGTTGTGTGATGGAAAAATAACAAGCAGTCGTCGAGTCGAAAACATTTTTTCGGTAATGGAAAAGTAATCCAATATGTATACGCTCGGGCGGCAGAGAGAGGGTTAACGGTATGGACTGCAGACGAGACGAGGAGGAGTTAGCGGTGAATATACCAGGTTGGTGTACGGTAGTAGAGTAGTAGTAGTAGAACGAGGAGGATGTGGTATTGGAGACAGTTGGTCGGGGTCAGAGCGCGGTGGTAGACACGAGCGTGACGTTAACGAAAGACAAATCATGCGACAAACGGGTGACAGGTGAAGGTGACAAATTACCGCCGCCACCGACTGCAGACGTCTCGTCGACGCGGTGGCGGAGCGCTCTCTACGGTAGTCGCCGTTAATTAATATTATTTTCGGACAGACCTCTTGAAGCGAGTGAATAATAATATATTATTCTAAATAAGTACTGCATATATACCACTTGCGATACTGGCTATATTACTATTAGCAGATTTGTTTTATAGTCATACATATTACATATTATATTATAATATATACAGACGTAGATAGAACACGTCGGAAAAGGTTTAATGGAGTGCCACGAGCGATCGGGTTTGGTTCAGATTGCTAAAAGTTATTTCGTTTTAAACAGAAAACTTCATTATAAGTACCTATATAGAGTAATGTATACGATCACAACTGTGTGATTTATATATATTTCCACGAGATGACGACTGTGTTATATCAACTGAACGAAAATAAAACAATTCTACGCGTGCCATGACTTTATATTCTTTATTTTCCTTAAAATATTACTTACACAGGGTTTTATTTATAACAAACCACATAATCATGGTCCACCACGTAACCGCCTCTTCACCTGGAATGACATAGAATGGCTTCGGAAGGCAGTCAACTTTCAGAAATACGTTCTTCGCCACGCCGCTGTAAAATATAATAGTGCTATATAATATGTACCGTGTAAATATTTACGTTTGCTTTTGTTTACCTTTCTAATTATTATTTTAATTATTACTACGTTGTGTTGTTATTGTGGTCTTAGCTCGTATACCCGACACGTATTGAATGTCAATGATTAAATGCAAAAACGATTGGGACTATTAGAAAAACTAAAAAGAATATCCAATTATCTAGTGAATCTAAATAGAAATACATATACCGTAGCAGATTTTCGCCGAACATTATACGATAGACCAGTTATCCGACTGAAGGAAATATAATAATTAATAACGTATTATACTATAGTCACGTCACTGTAATTGTGATCGAATCGTGTCAATACCTGCAGAAACGCGACTTGCTGGCGTGGTAAGACGAACACTCAATGTATCCCATCATATAAATAAATGTATAAAAAAAACATTGCGTTTCAGGTTCATTAAAATTTGACGTCTGTCCAGTAATCTATGTATGCACCTCCATATACGAGTTTTACCGCTTCATGCCATATGATATTATTATTATATGATGTAGACCGCGCTCGTATATATGCTTATCCACGCGATTTAGTTTATTCAACGTGCTTTATATTATATTTTGTATATTATATATTATATTATTATATTATATCGACACGATATCCGAATGTGAACGCGGGGCCAGACGGATAAATCATTAAAACCGTCCGGTCATGCGAAGGAACGAGCTCCCCGTCGAGATTACACCACGGTTATATAATGTTTTCCAGCCCTTCGAAAAACCGTGTAATATTTTTTTTCTTCTTCTTCTTCGTCTTTTTTTTTTTTTATCTAAAACACAAACCGCCGAGTATATATGCGCCGCACGCATCACGACGTCCACTAAAAACAAGTCGTTAAAATAATCGATATGATACGAAGGCGTAGATTTACGGCGGCATCGGTCTTCATCGCCGTAACGCCTGTCCCCCGCCTTCTCGTTGTTGTTGACCCCAACGCCGCGTGTTTGCCGTCTGGCTAAAATGAAACATGTTTGATAAGTAGTCTTACTTGAAAATGGGAAAAAAACTAAACGTTTAGGACGTTACGTCGTGCATGGTTGTTATCACATCGCTCTCGTAAAACAATGTACACGCGACAGCCGCAAGCGCCGACGCAAAAACTGGGCGTTTGAATATACGAAACGTTCAAGTTGGCCGCGTGCGAGAAAATGTGAAAATGTTTTTATTTTTTTCCCCCTCATCAAATCGGACGGCCGTTTCTTCGATCGGCCTAATCAATAGTCGTCTTGTGCACACGTAACATTTTATTTTATTATTACGTTCAGACGATGTAAAAGCATCTATTAGACCGGAAATTGTGAAATAAGGAAGTAAAGAAGCTAAGTAGCTAAGTAAAGTATACAAAAGGTTATTTTTCCGCTTTTCGGTAGTGTAGGTACTTGGTTTTATATTATTACTATGTATGTATGTCCATCGAAAATAGATAGTAATTTTATTTTTTATCGAATATGTACTAAACAAATGGCAATCGATGTAGTGGCATGTAGTTAAGTATGTTTATAAGAGGTACCCACTATAATATACATATTATTATATATTTATATACTATATTGTGGTTCGTGGTTAGGCTTTATGAATATTCTCGACGATGCGATGGAGTTTCGAAGAATAACATCATATCGTGACCTGAAAACTCTCAAGGATTATATATTTTTGTAATATACCTATATATTATTTATATATATAATATATTTATGTATATATTTTTCAGCGTATGTAAAAAACTTGTACAAAAATAATGTACATAGAAATATTATAGGTACATGGCTATATATTATATTATAGGTATATCGAGCAATATTTCAGAGCTAGGTACTTATTTATACACTGTTTTAGAAAACATACCAGATACCACCAATGTGTAGGTACCTATCTACAGTCTACACCTATACGGTTATACCTATATTATATTATCATCCGTCGGCTTACACGCACCGTGTCTTTTACAGAAGGCGTTCTTTAAATACGCGCGTGTTATCTAAACTTTATTTTCGTACACCCCGAGCGTGTTTCGTCAACATCGTTCTGACTTTATGGCGCGTATCGCGTACCTATGTAATAAACGTACGCGCGCGCCCACGACATTATAATCTGATTATATATTATCACCGCGCCGCTCTAATTATAGAGCTAGTAAAAGATTAGTACGATAATAATATCGTACGGAGGTGCAATTAGAGTTAGTCTATACGTGTGTAATTTTTAGAGGGGTTTTATCCGCGCCGCATGTGCTGCACAGCGTGCCACGTTGACGTATCGCGTCGTCGCCGTTGCTCTACTTACTTATCAGATCATCCGGGTACAAACACGCGGCCGTGTCTTGTCGACAGCAGCGAGATGAACCGAATATTAATAGGGGTGAAACAAAAAAAAATAATAATAATAAATAATAATAAAAAAAATACACGTATTTCATAACTCCTGTATGATGCGTGCGGGGGTCCGATGTTGAGACGAGAAACCACGACGAAAATATCGTCATCCTGTGCTCTATCTCTCTCCTCCCCTCTTCTCTCTAGGTTACACGTTTGACGATCGGAAACGGTTCGTATATGTATAATATTATACATACATATGGGTGTGTGCCATCGCAGCACACGACACTTGTGTGTGTCTTAATGAGGTGATATTTTTTTTTTTTTTACGTAATATAACACTCGTTTCCATAGATGAATTTTGTTTTTCCATAAAATTGCAATATTTTTAATTAATTTTTAGAAAAATTTTGTTTTTCATGTTTAACAATAGATAATAGTGTATAATTCTTCAAAAAACAAGTTATTTTGAAATGTACAATATTTCGTGTTTAAAATAAATAAATAACTTTACTAAATTCTCTTTTATTATGTATTAATTATTACAAAACAATATGATACATATTATAATTGTTGCTTATGTATCGGTTATATGAATATTGAAATCTGTACCCTTAATAGACGCATCCTCATCATGCAGAGTATTCGAGTGCCATCATGCACCCGCATCAAATGACAGTCGAATAAACGTGGGAAAATGTAAACAACCAACATCGTGCATAATATCATATCATATTGTCTTTCGGGAGACCGATGAACTATGATGCGATAATCCGTAGTTCTCGTGAAGTATATTTTTTGCTTGAGATCTTTAAACGTGGTGTTAATCGAGACAGTGGTATTTTTGTATAATGTATGTTTTAGTTTGACTTATAAATAAGAGATAAGAATTAAACTAAATGCAAAAAACTTCAGATAAAAATGTATGCCATTCTACAGTCCAATCTTTAATAAGTAGTTATGTCTTGCATTTTAATTCCTAAGAATTTTCAATGTTCATGTGTCATAAATATATATATAACATAACATAACATAACATATTGACCCCGGGCTTACATCGTTACACACGCGACACCGTGCGTTGGAGGTGTTTTCCAATTATCTCGAAAATTATCCAACGCGACCTGTCTATGTCTGTCGGCGGCGGCATCCAAATGGTTCACGTCTATAAAGGATAATTACAACAAAGAAATTTAATTACCGCAGGTGGTAAACACGGTAACTCCTTCGTATTATAATCACGATTATGATTATTTTTTTTATAAACGAAAACGTCCGAATTTCGTTTACCCCTTTCGGATGAACTGGTGTAAACCGTCAATTAGACCGGGCGGTATCCTTTTTCATTGAAATTGGGAAACACCTCGTCAATATAGCGTATAACCCTGGTTTACCACTCTCTCTGTGTCCGTATAATTACGACCCGTCGCTGTCAGGTATCGTACACACCCGATAATAACAACATTGACGTTCATCGTCGGTATCATAATATAATAATATAATATGATTGAGCAACCGTTTTTAAAATCTCAACAATGACCGGCGAGGCTAAAAGTGATATTTCGTGCGCATTGTGATCGATTTAATTCGACTATATGTTAAATATATGTATATTATAATATGTATATATATGTTAAATATGTATAATATTATATTAAATCTCGTGCTCCACACCGGTGAAAGTTCTCATCTATATGACTGATATATATATAATAAATAGGTAGTGCACTATACCTGCAGTGTTCTATGTATAAACATGATGTTCATTCGAGTAGGTCGGATTTAATCTCAAAATCCAAATTGTTTTTCGGAACAGAGCGTTATATTGTCGATTCTTGATTTGCTGCACGTACTGTTATATTATTACTATTTTGTAATAATAAACGGAATATTTCGTACGCTAACGTACTATGTACTCCATAAAGGTACCTACTATATCTATAATATCACTTCGTATCTACCTACCACACCGCCAATGTCTTTCATCTTTATTCGCATCATCCGAGTACGAGTACCTGCTAGTCGACTGATCGTATATTGAAGTAATTTTGATTCGGTTCACACAGTAGTTTTGTATTACAGTGAAATATATACATACGTGTGTGTAAATCCGTGGATATGTATAAGTTACACTTCTCGTCCCAACCGTGTTATTAGGAGACGTGTTCGGAGTAGGTGCCTTCCCACCTATATATATAGTTATGCTCTATGTAGGACATTTTATTATATTATAATGCTCGCACCCATTCCATTCCATCTGTGAACAATCGTATAGTGCGTACTCATAGGCGCCGCACAGTGGTACGCCGTCTCGTTTTCGATAAATTAAAATATTTCAACCAGTCTGTCAGAATGACGATGTCTGTTTCCTATATGCACATTCATGTGTAGGTACGTTATACGCACAATAGGGACCCACCAAATCTTTAAAAACATCCCCCTAGATGCTACAATAATAACAATAATACCCGGTCAAGAAGGTTTAAAGCTGGATTAAATCACAAAATAAAACAAAAGGGTATTTAAAAGCTGAGTTTTATTAAAATTTAAACCGCGTTCATTTGCATATCACTGAGGTATACGGTATATGTTGTGGAACAGCGCTTAGAAACTTGTTATTGTTTTAACAATACACTCGAAACATGAAAAAATATATAATATACGTATACTGAGCGAGAGAGAGTGGTGTAGCGCACGGCACAAAAAAAGTACTTTTGTATTGTGTAGATATTTTTTTTCCTAGAGTGTAATTGACCTTAATTTTCCATATATAGAACGTTTGTTTTCCTTTTTTTTTTTTCCTTTTCCGTGTCGTAATAACACAATGAGAACGCACATTATTAATACCTGTTGGTCAACACACATAGAGAATTTTACTATATATATAACATATATTATCTACTGCAGACACACACCACATACACCAGCGTGCGTGCGTATAATATTATTATTAATAATACAATGAACGAGTGCGCGTATAAAGGGCGCTCAGCAGAGACGTATATGCAAATGTCATCGGCACTTTATATATATATATAATATATAAGGATAATCAATATATAGAAAACCGATTTACGGTAGAGCAGCAATAGTGTAGTGTAGATAATTATAATGAGCGAAAAAAACAATGACGAAAACACAATCCTTATTGTCGGCTTGTGTACCTTTATACCTTTAATACTTTAAGGAGGCGACGATTAGAATCTCATTGATCTTTACTCTTGTTATTGTTTTAGATCGTATTATATGAATTGGTAGTTGTGAAGAGTCTGATGGCAAAGCAGCAATGATGTCGATCAATTTGGTTTGGCTGTGTTCTTCCCTACTGGTGTTGTTGGGTTACAAATGGACCGACGCTACAGACCTATGTAAGTACAAGTGAAAAAATAACATTATTACGTGATAATATGTAAAATAAACAATTAATTTTGAGTTTCTTAACGATGGCGGTTAATATATATATTATATATGTATTTATAGTTGATATTTGATTATAATCATAAAATTCCACATACAATTTAAAATTAATAAACTAAAAAAAAAACAATTATTCTTAATATAATATATTTATAATTTTAATAAAAAGTAATGATTAATAATATTGTTATATCTATTTAATACTGAATAAATATATCTTTGGTATATTGGATATATGATATTATAATGTACCTATTATAAATACTTTATTTCGAACCACAGCGTGTATTCTTGTCTGTCTGCATGATGGCGTTATATTAAAAGAATCTTGTTAACGTACACGCTGATGAAATGCGTGCTATGCGAGAATGAACATTCACTGGCGACATTTTAATGTCACATTAAAAAGGCGAAAAAAAATCAATGAATATATTTAAACGACTGAAATGCAAAATTATTTTCCTCTTCAATAAACATTTTATTAGCGATTGTTATATCTGAGTGATTCGATCAGCACGAGGAGGTATGGAAAACGCAATCCATTAGTTAATAACTTTTCGGGTAGGGGTTATAATATATATATTAACATTGCAATATATTAATGGCTGCAGCTATACGTCATATAATAATTGCAACTTACACTTAACCGTGCTCCATAAATGTAAAAATAAAAGTAAAATATTTCACCTTACCAAATGCACTTTACTTTATTTTGCCATGACATATTTTTTTTTTATATAATCGTGTTATGTGTATATCAAATGTATTTAATTAAAATTCCAGCTTTTGTAATATCAGGTACATAAAAAAATATTACGTGTTTATTTAATTTCTATAAAATAATTTTAACTATTGCAATAATAATTTATACTAAATTAACTGATACTGCTTGTTTCGAAAACTTAACGGATTTATCGCAGTTGTATAGATAAAATATAGTCGAATTAAATTTATTAATTAATGTTAAATAGGATACATTTATATACAAATTATAT
The DNA here is from genome assembly GCF_020882245.1 of Rhopalosiphum padi. NCBI lineage: Eukaryota > Metazoa > Arthropoda > Insecta > Hemiptera > Aphididae > Rhopalosiphum > Rhopalosiphum padi. Next base: position 56,426,843 of record NC_083598.1, read on the forward strand.
TATAAAACTGAAAATGTAAAAATATTCAAAATTAAAAAAATAAATTAGTTAGGACACAAAATAAAGATGAAATGTTTGGGTATAGCTTATATATGTGTGTAGCATGTGATAAGTATGGCAAATATTGCCGCAATAAAACAAATACATTTTTTTTCCTAGGTATATTTATAATTTAAGATATAGCTAAAAACGAGTTTAATCAAAATAATGTTTTAGATGTAAATCAGGTGTTCTCGATAAATTTAAGATTTTTATAATTTGTTAAAAATACTTGCACAACATAATTAAAAAAAAAAAAATGGAACCATGGTCTGAATTATTAATACAATATTTGCATTTATATTAACATTTAATATTACTTTAAAATTACTCTAGATTGTAGATATTAAAACACACAACTTGCCAGAAAAATCGATCCCATATAACATGATACAAATGTCTTCATAGAACTTATCATCTCAATAAATATATAACGTCTGAATAATGCGTTTCTGATACTGCGAAATAAAGATATTAAGCATACTACTTATTCAGCATATTTTCTATTTTAAACACAAAATACGAGATAAAAAAAAAACCATATCAAACCTGGTATCAAATGATTTAATGGCTCAAATTTGAAACCGAATTGACAACAAGAAGCGATTGAAATGAATAATAATACGTCACGTTTTTGTCACGCATATTTATTTTATAATAATTAATCGTATTATTTTGTTCATAAGCGTATAACTCGCCCATTTCATATTGGCACTCAGTAGCCGTTATGATTTTAAAAAAAAAATAGTGTCTAAAAAGTAAAAACTATATTATATCGATTAATTTAAATAAAATCTCATAATCCTACTCTTTTTATTAGTCTACGGGATTATGATACTTATTCAATATAATTTATTTTTCAAAACAGTTAAAAAAAAAAAAAAAATTCGTACCTAATGCCAAGATGAACTGAACGGGTTATGATATGTATTTAATATGTATGACATGCGTATCGTTTTTCCAAAAACCTTGTTAGGTATCATGCAACAAATAGACATTTTATAAATACTATGTTGTATACTATTATTATATATTATACTGTATTTAGTATCGTGTGTCTAGTTTTTAGTTATTATCAATCGTAGTAGTAATAATTATAATATTCAAATCTGTGATATTATGTTACGAGACACCATTCTTCGGCTTTCATCGACGTTCTAGTCTCCTGGGGATGGTGCTGCGGTAGCTGGGGTGGCCTGCGCTTACTGTGTTCGGTCTACACGCAAAGGGATTCCAATTAAAAGTTGCGGCAGGTGAGCAGCGCCGAGCGAGACGCGGGAAACTCTGCTAGCTACGACGGCGGCAAAAACTATTTTATGTATACACCGACTACACCGTTTGTGTTTTTGCATGTGTGTGTTTGTGTATGCATACGTCAGATAATTAATCGGAGGGGGCGCAGCTGTTCTAATTATACGAGTGCACCGTTTATACCTCCACCCACGGTGTGTTCCGGTCGTGTGCGCAGACGAATGGTGGCGGTGGTCCGATTAATTTTTCAACGTCATGCGCACGCCACGCTAAATTTTCGGAAATTCTCCCTGCAAATTTATTTATCATATATCAATAGAGCTATATATATGCATAGAGAGAGAGGGGAGAGATTATATGTGATGTACACGCGCCTTAGGCAAACGTTTCCATTTCCGCGGTTCCGCTGACCTGCAGGCTCGTGCATATAGTATTAATATTTATACATTTTAATCTCGAGAGTCGAGACTAATAATCGGAGCCATATCATGCGTTGGTCGTGAGTCGTGAAAAAAATGTCGACGCATTTTTTACGTACGTATGCAAGTTTTCCGATTCATGTCAGTGCGTAATAATTGTTACGCACGATTTCTACCCTGTACAGTGTACATGTGTATTATACGTGACGGTAATGTCTGTTGTGGCGTTGGCGGGTGGGTCGTACATTGAAAAGAGCAAACATGCCACTGCAGCCAACCACAAACGTCGAAAATTGCCGATCAGCAATAATTATTAGTGTACGTGCGATATCCCCTTGCGAAGGGTAAGCACCTATATATAATATAATATACATACACGTATATTCTGTACAATGTCTTATGCGCAAAGTACTACGTTTTATACTACATATAGCTATGAGTTGTATGTTGTACACTTATTTTTATTTGCACGGTTTCCACGAATGGTATAATAAACTTCACAAGTAATCAATTAGTAAATTGTTCGTTTAGTCGATTATAAAATATCGGAGGTTGGAAAAAATGTATATTTTTTTATCTTTATGTATGTATTGATTATTTATAGTTCCTGAATTTCGAGTAATGGTGAATCAATGTTCGAGCGCATCAGAAAAATAACAGAATGCTTTATACGGGCAGTTTTTTAAGGAAATAACTAGTTATAGTTCTAAATATTCACTATTTGAATTTTGAGTTACACACGTCATAGTCGTGTTATAGTAGTATCATAATATGTACGACTAATAAAATAATGAATCATACGAAAATGTGTACCGAGTTGCCTATTCATAACGCCGTGTAAACACGATGATTTTATTAAATTATGACTACCAAACCGGAACTTTTGACTTACACACGTGAATTATACTAACTTTATCTGTAGTCTATTGGACGTGTTTTTTATGATTTCAAATTAATCAGATGTTATTATGAATAGCTTGTTTAAAAACGGTTCGCGCGCGTCGTCGCGATTATATAATTTAACGGCTATATTTTAGTATTGTATTAATCAAATTAATTTGTGTGGTATATTTAGGCTGGTTGAAATGTTATATAAATGCTAATTTTACATGCAATATATTTCAATATTTGTATAAACTATTGCAAAATAAAATAAAATAAAACATACTCATTTATATATGACTTAAAAAATATTTAGCAAATAGATTATTTGTCATAAAAATATACCAAATAAGTATACAATCAACTATACATTGATTTGTATATTTAGTACATATAGCCAGTAGAATAGATATATTTCTATTATAATATTTTAGAGGTGTTTAGTACAGTTAACCGAGTTCAGCCGACTTCCGTGAAGTCTCACGTGTTCTTTTGGAATAATAATAAAAAAATGTGTGATATTATTTACGTTTTTTTTTTCATTTTTATTCCTATTCGTTTTAGAAAAGAATCCATACAATATAACCGTCGCAGCTGCACGCCCGCTTTATATTATTATCACTGACGAGCGCGTACTAATTTATTTAATATGTTGTATTATTTCTGTTTACCAGCGACATAGTATACGCGAAAGCGTCATCCTGTACTATCCTTATTTCATAATAATATAATAAAAAATTCAATATGCGCACATAGTGTATTATATAATACACATATCGCACTGGCGCAAAGTCACGCCGCTCCCTTTCAGGTGAAGGGTTACGCCCGTGGCCGGCCGGAATTCAATCTTTTTACGGGTGACGTGCGTGCGCGTATATATGCACGTGTGCCCACAGTACATAATATATACCGCAGCCGCAACCCTATCGCAAAACAAACATTTGCGAACAATGGATAAACTAACCGGAACACAACGCTGCCGGTCATTGATAAGCCTTTCCCCGGCGCAATATTTTACGCATTCCACTGCCGTTGGTTTTATCATCCGGAGCGCGCACCATGTTATCGGCGTAGGCGGCTCATTCCCGCACGCGGGCGCGACATATAACCCATATCATTCGAAAATATGGCATACGTATATATTATTTATTATGAAATTAAAAAAAAAAAACCGGGGATGTTGTTCTGTTGACTTTTAACCGTCGAACGTACTTCATCGTTGAGTGGGCCACTGTAATAGATGTGTAAATTGTTATTTAACGATAAATTATTGTACATATAGAAACGGTTTTGAGCGGAGACGGTCTGTCAGAGCTTTTATTTATAGGAAAATGTAATTCTCATTTATGTTGCTATTAGTAATTTATTTTTATAGACTCTGTACTTATAATGTCAAACTCGTGAAATGATAAAAGTTTTGAACAGGTAGAAACCTTTAAACTACAATAATATATAACCCTATATATTTTGATTTTCGACAGAAGTCGATTGGTTGCGATAAAAACTGTAGAATCATCGTGTTCCGTATATACGTTGACCAGGAGCGAAAACAATTCGATCGATTTACGTGAGCGACCCTTCGAACAAAGTGTAATTATTTTCGATGCTACGACAACGCGCTGTCTACCGCGTGCGCGTTCGATTTCCGCAGAAAACTTTCAACTCGGCCGCCTAAAAAAAGTTTGCGTTGAAGCATCTGTTTTTACATATTTTTATTATAATAATGATATTGCGTTCACAACACCGCGAGAATTCAAATACCATTTCTTGGGTAGATGTATAACTATTATATAAAAAATATTGTCAATTTATTTATTTTGTTATTATTATTATTATTAAATTGCTTTCTACACTGTTGTAGTATTATGATGCGGTGAAACTATTTCTCATCAAAAAATAAAAAAAATATTTAAATCAGTTTCGTATCCGATAATCAACAAATTTATGTAACATTATTATACTTTATTGGGAGAAGACTTTCTATAGTTAAAACTATACTTGAAACTTTTTCTTTGCTATATTATTATATATTACTCGTATATTCGTATATTAATATAATATGTAGTTTGAATTATAGCTCATATAAATTGTATTTTATACCTTTACTACACTTATACTAATTTTGAGTTGATCATACACACTCTATAGGTAGTAAATATAATTACATATAGCTACAAACTATAAATATTATGAATTATACATACGCACATCGTCCGTTAACGAACTTTCAACGTGGGCGTCCACATTTAAGTATAATTTATAAATTGATGTTAAAAATATTTAAATACGGAATTGTCATTGCTATGCAAAATTTAATATAGAGTAGGTATTAAATAAATTGAAATAGCGTAGTCCCCATTATTCTAAATATATTATATTTGATTTTCAAACGTCAAAATATTGCATTGAATTAATAATATAATTAGTTTATTTTCTACAAATGTACATTGATATAATTTAACAATGGTGTTGTTATTTCGAACAAAAATTTAAAACGCATAGGTACTAACAGCTGTATAGATATAGGTATACAAAAATATTATGACCTCGAAAACATTTATAATGTTTTAATCTTTAATAACTATTTTTAAGACGTCGACATTCCGTTTTCAATTAACACAAATTTGGACCTTTGAGGTTTTTAAGAAAATAAAATTAATTAAAATTATTATTACACGTATAATTGAAAAAACTTTTCAGAAACCGCAATAACACGGAGTTTATGGTTTTCTTATTATATTTGTCTTATTCGATCAACGAATGTTGGTTACTCAGTCCAAGTGCCTTTAGGACTATGACAACAACGATGGTGATGATGACGATGATGATAACAACAACAATAATATAAACTTTAAAGCGAAAAGTTCAAAATCCAATTTCAAATTCTATATAACAGAACATTGAATCTGATTTGTAAGTTGTTAGTTGTTACTCTTCCGTCGTCGACTTTTCAATGTCCTATGACAGAATATAATATTTCATTATGAAATAACAATACACATGAGTCTGGCTATTATATATAATTTAAATATGTAACAATAAAATCTAGATAACGTTTGTTTCACCGCCGACAACGACGACACTCATCACGCTAACGCCGCACGTTATCAGACTTACATGACACTGCATCAGGGACGTATATTTATTTTTTTATTTTTCGATTTATATATTTTTTCCATCCGGTCGGTGGTGCGAACATAATGATAATATATAATATTGTTGCTGTTGTTAAAACATTTTTTATGTTTTTTTACGTCCGACACGTGACCGAATCTTATTCGCATAATATATTGTATAATATTATGGTTTATGCTATAGTGCTCGAAGACTGAACGGCTCGAGCTTGTGTATGTGTGTGATATAATTGAATGACTCGTTACGCACTCGAATATACGGCAGGGTAACTCCAGGTGGGATCCTGAATAATGCAATTTTGCACCGTCGTATAATATATAATAAAATATATTTAAAAACAATAATTGTTACATGGATCACTAACTTACGACGATTGTACATATAATATGTCCTTTTCTCCCACACTTCGCCATGATTTTATGAATATTATAATAGCATATATGCATTATCGTTAATGCGATACTTAAATCAGGTAAATCCAACGATAACGTTTCCACGGGAAATTTGTTCTTAGGTATCCGTTACAGCGGAACGAACAACGGCAAAGTGTACTCATAATAATAAAATTATAAAATAGACGGGGCGGCACTGGCGGAGATCGCATATGACATAAAATATTATATTAATATACACTGCACTCACGTCTGCGGAGTGTGCCATTCAAAGTTTTTTGTTTTGTATTTGAAAAAAATAAGAAGGCCGATAAATCGATTATCCGACACTGTCGTGTACGCCGTTACAAGCAGTTTGTGAAATGCGATGTTTAATGAAGCAAAACGCGAAAGCGTTCGGATGATGGTGTGAGGTTCATTAACACTCGAACAAAATTTTTTCTTCCCCTTAAAAAGAGTAATATCCGCAAGAATGCTGTTGTATGAAAATGATCGTGACGCGAGAGTATAGTGATGGCTGACTGGCTGAGGGAAAATTGGGGGAGAGAGGAGAAAAATAAAAATAAATAAATACGTCTCACGATTTCTAAAGGGGTGGAAAGTCGTCTTGGGGACAAAATGAAGCGGAAATTCGGTTTGGGCGTAATGACGCGTCTGCAGCGGGGTCGGTAGGAAACGGATTTGGTTGTCCGAGTGGTGAGGTGCAGTGTGGGATGCCGCCGTCTTCGTAGTCACGCATACAGGGTATAATAACATTCCGGCAGTGAGCGTATGGATCACAATAAAATCAATCGGGGACGTCCGACGCACCCTGTATACACACAACATGCGCCTGAGTTTCTTTGAGTTTATCGGAAACTAAATAACGCCGCCGGAGGGGTGACTTTTGCTCGGCCGAAGAAATCGCAAGGGTAAACAAGAGCGTTTGCTGCAGGGCACTCGCGTATATAACGGATTATTTATAACGACTCGTAAAGTCGTAAAGTCCGAATCGAATATCAGGTGAATTATACTGCCCTAGCACCATAATCTCATATACTATTTAAAATAAAACTTAAGTGTACGAGAACTTTATTTCGATAATCCCTTACCGTTCCAAAATACTACAGTACATAGATATATATTTATATTATAATAACAAGTGTGTAGAATTGCAGTTGGTGACGATTTTGATGCGATTGCAATGTTGATTTATAGTGCGTTGTTGCAGTTTGTTTAAATCATCTCAAAAAATATATTGTCTTTCAGAAAAGCAATAAGAAAAAACAACACTTTTTTAATATTTGTCTTTGTCCCGATTTTAATAATGTATAAATATTTTTCATCTTTATAAAATATATTTATCACGGTCTCGAGTACTGTCGCACACTAAACCATGTAGTATAATATTCTACGTATACGAGTATATTATTATTATAATATTTATTCGGAGACCGACGACGACGACGCGGCGGTTGATTTACGATCGACTTTACTCAGCCAGTTTATAATATAACGACGTTTTAATGACGACCATCGGAGGTGCTAAGCCCCCAAATTCTTACGTGCATTATAATATTTTATGGCATACGGTCGTACGCCATAATCATTATCATTGCGATGCCGATAGAACAATGATACAGAGCTGCGGCTATGATTGTTATTATTATATTTTGTGTACGGTGGCGTGTGTAGTACACGGGCGAGAACGACCTGCCTATGTATGTGCATGTGTGCTTGAAAAAGAGTTCTATTATATACGCGCGTGCATTATGCTATTATACGTTTTATTGTAGGTAACTACGTGCGTTCCTTTTATTGAAAAAATAAAACCTAACCTCACCAATCAGATTGAGGTGCGCGTTCATATTATAATAAAACGTATGTGTATTGTACCTATACGACTGGTGTATATACTACATAATATATCTACATCATGCCGTAATACGGCCGCACACTAACAGCCGCCGCCGCCGCCGCCGCGATAATTGTCCGTTATTAATCAGAGTATTGAATTTTACGACGCGTACATAATGCTGTTAGTGCGTGCGTATGTCGTATGATATTACGACTCCCGCCGTCGCCCCCGTCACAACCGCGGTTAGCGCGACGCGTAGGCACATATACCACGATATTGTTTTGTGTAGTTAGACGTACGCAGACCTTTGACCACTATATTTTTCACTTCGTTTGCAAAGATGTAGATACCTCTGTGAACGCGTAATTAACAATATTATATTATAATACAATATATTTATTCGATATAGAGTCTGTGCGTCTGTATATTGAGTGTGTATTTTGTATAGGACTCGACGACGGGTCAAATCCTTGAAATTGCAGTCATAATATTATATATATGTATGTCATACAACTGCATTTGAAGAACCACTACTGGTGCATGTATATGTGCCGCGGTCTACTTCGGCGGGTGCAGCGGTCATTGCATCGCGCACGCGGTTTTATATATATTATATTATATTGTTCGTGTCGACCCGGCTGATTAACGCGTATTATGCAAAACTAGGTGTATATACATATTATAACAAACCTCGTTAATTGAGAAACCCGACTGAAAGTTATAATTCCACAGTTTTGTTTTCCAAAGTTAATTCGACAATTTTGCAGCTACCTACCTATATATTTATAGAATACTATATTGTATATATTCATTTCCCGTACGTTACACGCTTAAACTAATAGATTTAAATTTCGAAAATTTTATATCTAAATTGCATACCTTTGTATAGGTTGTTTGCATGCTTTAAATTTACGTGTACGAGTATATAGTATATACGAATACGATATTATATTATACTGTTACACCAGTAAAGCTTAACACAGTACCAGTGAAAATGAAATAGAAAGATTTTTTTTTTACTTTTTATCCTTATTTTCTTTGAATTCGATATACAATACAAGATTTTTATTAAACCTTATGCAATTCGTATCTATATTATGGGGGGCGGGGCTATATACATAAAAGTCTATTTTATTTGCCATGCAAATATGCAGTTGGCTTTTTTTAAATTTTATTTTGCGTTTTCTAATTTATTTACAATTTCTACTATGTCTATGCACTGCAATTAATACATGTAATCTTATACTAAGTTTAACATGCGAAAAGCGTAAAAAAAGGAGAAGGGGTCCACTGCCACTGTTGAGCCGCCTGAGCATAAATTATTGTGTTGTGATTACGTGGTTTTTTCGTTTTGATTGTTAATGTTGAATAAGGCTTAGACTTCTATGGACCTGAGTTTTGGCCACCACGTATGGACGATTTAGGAACCATCTTGGATTGAGACATTGTTTTCTTAAAGCACTATTTGGAGAAGTTAATTTACATTATTAGTGATGTCGTTGACTTTCCATAATAGTATATGGTTTAGGATGTTAATATTATTTAACGTGGTTGACTTATTTATGTAATCGCGTTTGGCTAAATAAATTGTATGGTAGCATAATACCATTAACACGGTAAATTAATTTCAAGGTAATTAATTTTATTTTTATTCGCACTTAATCTGCACTGAATATGTTCCATTCTTTATTTTTCTTAATTAAACAAATACTACCGTGTTGCAGCTGACGTTTACATTATTCAGTTGTTACTTGTTGTGTATATGTCTACAAAATATTAATTTTTTTTATGTAAAATGCGGTTACTTGCTGCACCTGTATTATTATTAATATATAAAACGCAAAAAGTAATGCGTATTTACGTAAAAATGAAAATCATATTTTTTCTCTTCTTTTGTAATCTCGTTTATAACGGACGGCGCATAAAACTTTGTTAATCGATAAACGGCGTTCTTATAATATGCATTCTCGTTGGCCAAGTTTTTGAACATAAATATTAAATAAAATAAAAATGTACTGTATATTATAATAATATTATATTTGGCAACTTTTATAGAAAAAAAAACCAATACAATCGATTGTTTTTCAATAGAGGTCCAATGTAGTTGCTGATATATCTGGGCGAGTTTTTTCCCACATAATAACGCATATACATAGTATATATTATAATGGTTTGTGAAATTATCGTAATAAATTCCCATTGTCAGACGGCGGTAGCGCGGCGGCAGTATCTGTAGTCTTATTTATTTACATATTTATTTTACGATCACTATATTATATTGTATTTAAATCCCTCGAGTATGATCGCGACTATAATATATATTTGTATATCGGTCTCCATCGTTTTCGTTTAATGGTTATTATGTTATGCCATTATAATCATATTTATAAGGATGATTTCTAAAAACCGAGGGCGATGTCCAGTCCGTCGTCATAATCACCATCGCCATCGGCCATCCGAATTTCCAAATCATAATGCGAAGGACTGGACTCATTATAAGTTTTCAATGAACCCGAAACTATTGAATGGACCACCCTTGCTGCCACCGCATCGACTTACAACCACGTTTGCTAAATCATTTCGTGTTTCTGCAGAGTCGTCTATAAATTCGACGCTCATGATTTCTATTGTATCCCGATAAAAAAATTATTATTGTAAAGACTGTATATTGTTATCGAATCATTACGTTATGTGTTGTACAGTTTTCACTTTTTAAGGCCAAAAATAAATGACAACACTGAACACAATAAGTGTCTTTTATAGTGCATCAGTTAGAAACGGCAGAAACCCATCTATATAAAAAAAATTCAGATGTTTATATATATATATATCAAAACTTGATTGAAGTAACAATCAAACCCTTATTTTAGCAAATTGAATAGTAGAAGTAAAATTCGCGCTTACTTATAAGAACAAAATAGTGCAGTTAGAGTGTAGAGTTCAGAATTGACCAATATTATTATCTATTATATCCAATTTATCCTATTCTATATATCATTTATTTTTTATAGCTATGTACATTTTTGAAAATAATTATTACTAATTTGAAATTTTATATAAATTTTTATGACCTTGTCAGAAAAACTTTATAATAATAATAATAATAATAAAAGAATTGAAAAATCGGCTGTTCTACTTTATTTAAATTAAACGTAAGTTGTGTTATATTTAACGGTGACGGTGGATACAATTTATTTTGTTATTGCTATTTCAATATAGAATGCATATGTAAATATAATAATAATAATAATAAACCGAATAACATATTAAGCTCTTTACACCGAACAGACAATATTATTATTTGTGCGCTACTATTGCGTGTCTGCTGTACCCGGAATCAATTTATATTCATTTATTCTAGAAAAATCTTTGTGTTTATAGTAAAAATAATAGTATTGCTACCTACGCACGTATAGTAAACTTTCGAATCCATATTTCCGTTGGTCGAACCATTCTGCTTATATGATAGAAGAGAGGGTGTCGGACGACGGGACACCCAGCTATGTCGGACGTATATATATGTATGATAAGTATATTGTATATATTTGGCAAATTTATCATTTGGCCGTGATAAATATTATAATAATATCGTCTCCCGTGCAAATCTCCGTGGAAATATTTCACACGTGCCGCGATTTTGCTCACCCGTAATCCCGGCTATGAGTTGCGTTGGTTTATTGTTTTTATTTTTATTTTTAGATATTGCTTGTAGCAGCAGTTTTCCGTGAATTTTTTTGCGCGTTTATAATTTAAGTTGCGATTACACGTTAAAACATAATTTAATGGCTATATTAGTAAACACTCTTAAGAACAACGTGTATGACAACAGCGAATGATAATATTTAATACACAAGAAAAGTGGTATAATATGCAGTGTTTTTATTTGTACCTATCACCCCCTTCCTCTACCATTTATATAGCCAATGGTGGTTTTGTGGTTTTATCGACAAAAATTGTTTTCAATTTCAAATTATATAGGTACATTATATTAATATTATAATATTATATAGTTTATTTTGATGTTATATAATAATATATAGATACGGTATACAGACATTTACGACTATTGCATAATACATTATAATATGCAGTGCCACAATATTTTTTTAATATTTTATAAGTGTACTGAAATATGTATATAGCGATGGGTTTATTATTTGAACACCAATACGACCGGAACTGTGAAACCCGATCTGCTATCAGCGGGGTTCTTTCTCCCTCCCATGTATTGAATTATGCGTTCATGAGGTCATCGTTTGTAAATTTATTTTATTATTAAAATTATTATTATCATTATTGTTTTCTTTTTTTTCAGCTCAATGCATGTCGGCACTCGGCATGCAGTCCGGAATGATAAAAGATGAAGATTTAACCGCTAGTTCTTCTTTCGAAATTGGAAATGTTGGACCGCAGAACGCCAGGTGAGAGCCGTTTTTAAACAACAACGCGCGTTACACAATATTTCTCACGCCCCGTTTGCACGCGAAACGCATACAGAAGGGTATTTTTTCTTCATATTACAACAATGCGTATTTTGGGGTTACACTATACGCGTTATTATATGTTGACTGTTGGACGTGACAAAATGTTTATGGTGGCAATTTCTGCTGCGAATATTGTCCGCTAAATGGTTGTTTTCCTTATTCTATGAAAGATTCGGTGCATTTTATGCTCTGTATTACGGGTATACCGTAAACTTTGAGTTTACGGCGTTTTTGGGAATTCTTTTTTTTTTTAAAATAGGTGACACCTATATGAAATTGTTTCCATTCTAGCATAAATCCTTCTACTTCCGATGGAATAGCTATAGGGGAAAAAAACAATTTTGCACCCTCCTGCAGATATGTTCATTTCACCTACCCTCTTCTTTTATTGTCGTCGTTCTAACACACGACAAAAGTACACCTTCAGGCTACCATTTAAAGACCCTCAAGATACTTTCGATACGTCGATAAAAGCTCAGGTGGTTCAGTTTCCCAGCAGCTTAAAACATTTTTTTTTATTTTTTAGTACTTTACATGGAAATTACTACGCGCTTAAAGTATACATTATCCGCGTAGTGTGCAAAAATAAATTAGCGAACATTTTTTCTTACACGTTTTAAAATATATTTTATATTCATTTTACACATTTTATTAAGACATGTATAATGTATTTTATAATTGCGTTATGTAAATATACATATAAAGAATTTCTCCGAAGAAAGAATGAATATTTTTTCTTTTGGTTTAGTTTAGCTCAAAAGAATAAAATATTGGTATAGTCAATAATGTATCGTTATTTTTCTTAAACTATATATTTTGTTACTTTATTTTGGTAAGAAAATGTGTAATATCCCGTTACGTATATATAGTTATTAGGTATTCTAACTGAGCTTCCCTTCTCTGACATTCCTGCAATATATATGTACACTCCTTATGCATACATATATATTAAGTAAGTTATTGGCGGTTAGAAAAGGATTGGTGTGAATAAAATGGAACTCAAAGCTTTGTGCTCTTGGTATGGAATAATAAACGAGAGGGTCAGAATCCCTTGTTTTGAACTCTGACCACTAGTGCCCGAGGAACTCGTTAATTGGAACTTGCGTGTGACGTTTCAATTTGTTTTCATACATTGATTTAAAGATGGATTAAAAGTTGTATGGTTAGATTTTTCTACGTGAGTATATTATTATGTATTAGAGTAAACTATAAATAAGGATTAAATGTAAAGACTGATTAAAAAATACGAAATGTTCTTAAACCCATAAACTGTATCAGTCTAGAATTGCTGTCTTAGGTCTTAGCAATATGTAAAACAATGTAAATAAACATCACTAAAATTTTTTAAATAACTGATTATGTGTATATTGTGTATTAAATTTATGTGCAATGATGTTTGTTTTATCAAACATTAAAATTCGAGTAATATTACATTTCTGTGCATTAGTTTACTTAACGTAGATTTAAACAGGTAAAATATTTTTCAGCAAAATATGTCGCATGTAAAAGTATTTACTATATTATTTTTGATTTTCATAATATTTTATATTGTATTTTGAATAACACATTATTAAGTTTTACTCAGAATATATATATATATAAAATATATATATATTTTCAATTAGAATGCTGTATACAATTTTTTTGTATAATTTTAAACTTTTTCTATTAACACTGTGTTTTGATTTACTCAAAAATAATAAATGAAATAATAATTTCATGATTATGTTTTGTGTTTTTAAAAGTTATTATAAGATACACACTATAATGTTAAGCATTATTAATACAATATTTGCAATGAATAATATAATATCAAAACATAATATATAATTTAGCTTAAACATGACATATTATGTTTGACTCAAAATATTTTCACACATTGAAAAATGGAAAATATATATAGGGAATTCTTCTCAATCTTTTTGTTAATATTTGCTTTGTTCAAGTCGAGACTTTTGTAACCCTTAAAATATGTATGTCAATGAGTCAGTGACATCAAAGAAAAACTTTACTGTGAATGGCAATCAGAGATAACCAAATATTTTAAACAGATTCTATAACGCATGTTTGTAGTTGATGCATATTTAACAAGACTTTTTTTTGAAAACATTTTTATCTAGTTTAATACAATTAATTAGAAAAACAAAACAAAATTTTTTTTGTTTATGGATTCTCATTTGAATATGGTTTTTTATATGACCGCAACGCAGTTTACAAAAAAATATTTTATCCCAAGTATTTCAGATATGATGTGACATAGGCTTTTTCTTCGCAATTGTGTCCCCTAAAATGAAAATATTTCAGTTTGCTTTGCCATCGGCTTGTCTGATTTATTTTTATCGCAATTCTCCGAGTGTATATATATACAGTATTGAGTATGAAAAAACTCAATATTTTCTGGTTACCCGTAGGCGTCGTACACATATAGAGTGGCAGTAGCGAAAAGTTTCGTCTAATGAATATTAATGGTCGTTACCAGTTATCTATATAGAACAAGACCGGTAGAAAAATAAAATAAGAAAAAGGTTTTTTTCTGGTGTATTTTTTACTTTTATTTATTTTTTTTTCCTGGTCGAGTTACGACTTCAAGACAGAGAAAGCTAGTTTTATCGATACGAACTTTATATTTTTATTCTAACGATCTTTTTCAAATATAAGAGGTTTTGCTTTCTTTGCGACGTCGTGAGAAAGACAATCAATCAAAACACTAGAGATTTTTTAGGTCATAATTTTTTTATATATTTTTTTTCAAGGGGAGCTCTACTGAAAGGGTACTTTTTGTGTACACCTAACGGCAATTTATCTTCGATTATCGCCTGTTGACGTTTTTGTCACTTTTTACTAACACCATTATTTGAGAACATGAAACAAAAATAAAATATTGAATCACAGTTAACTGATAATTTTGATTATAGTATGTCCTAAATACATCTGTGTTGTATAAGCATTAGTGTTTTGTCGTTTTTGAGAAATTTTGTTTTTATCAATTTGTCTATAGCTCGTAGGTGTAAATATTGGTACTTAACTATTTTTATTTCCCTTTTTCGTGTATTTTGTATTTGCTTCAAGGAAACGCGTCGTTTGCAGAGTAAATAAGACAAAATGTAGCTATGGCATGAAAAAGAATAAAATAAATATTTCCTGTGCCGTGATTTCGAAGAGAGATGAAAGTAAAAAGTTAAAGATTACGACGGCGGTGGATGGATAAAAATATGTCTGAGAAACTTTCTTAGCCACACATATATACTCGTGCAAGATATATACTTAAACTTGCTACTTTTATTTTATTTATTTTTTCCACCACCATGGGAATACCATGCGTTGACCGCGTTAACAGAAACGAGAAAAAAACATCTGGGAAAAAATCTGCCAGGAACGAATATAAAAATAAATAAAAAAGTTTTCGCCGTACGGGTATATTTTAATATCGCGCGACGAACACGCGGGAATATATAGGTATACAATATAATATAATTTAATAATAAAATATTTTGTGATCTAAACCTCGTTAAATTCGTTCTTCCGGCAACAGGAGCTCTATCGTGACACGTCCCTCCGATTGCGATCAAACACATTTTTCGGTAATCGTGTGCAACAGCAGCGCACCAAATCAGAAACCATCCTCGCGGCCGCACAACAATACTGCATACAGGGCATAAATACCCTCTGCAGCTCCCGGCAATCGTTTTCCTACGTCGAAAGTCCGATTGAATTTGTACTCAATGGGTTTCCATGATTACAGCCGTGGTAATGAACCCCAGTCACGTTTGATCCGCAGGCATTATCCCAGGACAACAATTCGTTTAGCCGAATATCGGCTGGGTCGATGCTTACGAGTGTCCAGATTTCTCTCTTGTTTCTCGGCGTTTCTACGAGGAGAAAAATAAAAGTTCCCGAAATCGGAAATATTATAAACCACACGATATTATATTACGATTTATAACTGGAAGTAGGCAGTACAGTAATAATTTATGTCGTAGATGATGTGGAATACTGTGTTTTGTACAAAATGTAGATTTAATGGATTGCAATATATTTACCATCCATTTGTAAATATTGAAATATGTAGTACTTTTTTATCAAGTGTTTGTTTAGAGTAAATCTGTGGAAATTTGCACTCCAAAACATTAAATTGAACTATCGTTCAATTCGATTTCATGGTGTTCACTGTAACGATGTCGGTATATTAGGTTGCAAATAGATTGTATTTGATATACATGATGGTTCATATGTATCACATGTGTATGTATAAAAAACAAATTGATAATGTATAACAGAAATGGAGTAACTATTACTATTTATAAAATATTGTATTATAGTATAGTAATTCGATAAAATGTTATATTATGGTCATGTATATCATATAAAATCCTCGTAGATAGATAAGTTGTACGTTTTTTATAGTTTTCTTCAATCACATACTAGTTTTATTTGTATTTATACTATCAATAATCAATTATATTTAATTAAATAATTACATGTATCTTTAGTATTCAATAAATCATTAATTATCAAGATTTGGTTAAAATGTTAGTACAAAAATAAAAAATACATTGTTAAAATTTATAATATTAATTTTTATTATTTTTACATCATTAAATAATATCGCCATTTTGTAAGTACCAATAGTACCATTTATTTAAATACAACTATTTCTAATGATGTTTTTCTCAAAATTTGAATTTAATGTATCACAAGTAAAATCAAAAATTATTGATCAATATTACAATTACGTATATTATATTTTTTATTTATATATTACGTTTTTACATCCATTTACACTAAAAATATAAGTACCTATTGACATAACACAGTTGATTCTAGACTCTGGTTAGTAGTCAAATTTTTGTTCTACCTACCCACCTTACAACTTTTATATAATATACTTATAACTTCAAGAATTATTATTAATTTTAGTATTGTATAGACATACTAAAATACTCAAAATAAATCGACCATTTTTGGATTCTTTAACTTAATTATTTTACATAATCGGTATTATTTTAATAGAGGTTGTGATTCTGGGTATATTAAGAGACTTGACACAAGTATCTACACATTTTCGTATCATATTTATTTATTTATTTATTTAATTTTAATTTCATATAATGAAATACTGGGCCCCACTGAGAATACTCGTGTGGCCCAAACTTATACTTATAAGAAAGGTATATACGCTAAATTTAAAAATATAAACTATTTTATTTTATTCATAAGCACAAAAAATTGTGTTCTACATCGTCAGAATACGTTTTTAAACTGAACTCTGTTGTGATTTGTATCCAAAAAAATGTTTTAATACATTTGTAAGTATACTAGTATCAATATTTTCACACTTAATCGTAAGAGTCTTGACTCAAGAATATATTCTCTTTGTGGTATCCGTATATTATTATCTTTTTTTTTTGTTAATAATTACTTTCTTTTTAACTATTGGCAAATTAATTATTGAAATATATATCTGGTTCTGGTACACAGTTTTAAATGTCATTATAATTTAAATTTCTTATTTTAGTTACAATTAATTTTAATTTTAATCATTTTTTCCGTAGACAAAATGCAATTCATTTGAGATGATTTTGCTTATGCAAAATTATAATGTCAGTGAGATATTACTGTCAATGAAAAATGTTGTCTTAATATTCGCCCTATGGTGATTACGTGTATGATTGAGCGCCTCTTTAGGGTTGCCAACGGATGACGGAAACGATGCCAACAAAAACGCCCAAGTTAATTTGCCATCCAAGTTTTTATTATTATTTTTGGGGGACGTCTCCAGCGGTTTATAAAAAAAACATAAAAAAAAAAATACCGTGACTGACAAAATATGGTCGTCGATCCGTTTTGGCTGTCATCTAGACGGGTTTAATTGGTTCCTTGATCATAGGCATGCTCGGTGTTGTTAAAAAAAATTGTCGTTTAAATCCAACGCAAAGACGGGCGTATTATATTATTGTGTACGTTTGTGTCGCGTATGTATTTGTTAAAAATAATATATGTCACCAGTCGTAAATTATCATAATAGCCTAGCCGTATATTTGGTGCACGAATGGTGTGCATGTAAGTTACTCTATGATAATCGATTGTCATAAGACTGTTTTCATATGCACGTCGACTAGACCTGTGTAATCTTTGGTCACCGGCTTTAAAGCAGTAAATAAAAATCGCTCAGGCAAATGGATCAAAATTCTTCGGGCTTTTAAAAAGCTGGATAGGTCCAGTAGTGGCATTAAAAAAAAAAAAACAGGTAAAAATTCCCCTCCCAGTCGTACACTGTATATAGTTACAACCGTTGCCGCCGTTTACCCATTATTTGGTTGTGCCTTTCAAAACGGAACGAAAGAAAAAGAACTTCAGCCCATCAGTTCTGTATTAGACGTATATATATATAGGATAAAAAGAAGTCTACTCTAAAAATCAGCTTTACGGTCGGCCGGTTTTCTTAAGCCCGGCTTTGTACGGTATTGAGTAAGAGGACGTTGGGTAGGGAGGACTTAATTTCGAATGGACCGATTGTTGTCGCCTTTAAGCGTTTATAAAGCTTCGAATTTTTTTTTTATTTCTACTCTTCAGTGCTACAGTTTCCAACAGTCGACTTAACTTATCGTAAAAAAAAAAAAATACAGTGAATTCAACATGCGTCGCACATGAGTTTAGTGTTGCCAATAGTAAATGGATTGAAGGGGGCCGAAGAGAATACCAAAGTAGACATTTTATTATCGATTAAGGTGTGTGCTTTTTAGTATGGCGTAACGTTGTTTCTTCGAAGTGTTTTAATAATAAATTTATCTGTTGCATCTGTTTTAATGTAAAATAATGACCAACTCCTTAGATAACTAAGATAACTTTGTATGTAAGTATAATACTGAATTATATAGTTTAGTAATTGTGTAAATTTGAACGTCATATTTCTACATTTCTATTTTATATTAATAACTATATTGAGAAGATACATCAACTAATTTGTACTTGTAAGCTTCTACATACATCTATGTCAAGAGTTACCTGGTTTCGTTATTCCCCCGCAGCGATTTTATTCAACTATAATGTATTATAGTATAAAAAATATATTATAGTTGCATTATCTGATAAAGCGTGACATAAACATAATCATAATATGTCTTGGAAAATTAAACGAGTTGTACGTAATGATTTATATTAAAATTTTAACGAAATGCGTTCCGTAAAAGTTTATCAATTTATTATACAAGCGTACAGCAAAAGTTGTTTTCGATTAAATGTAATATCTACGTGTATCGCATATTATTGTTATGTATATCTACTAGTTTATCCTATCTAAACTGTATAATATAATACTACAATATGTAATATGTATATGTATATTGTATGTATGTATGTATATTGTATGTATGTATGTATATTGTATTCTTTGAATAATATATTAGTCTAAAAACTTTTTATCGTAGTATTCGTATAGAGGAGGAACTATAATATAATTGATACTTACTGTTTATACGAATAAAACATTTAAAACTTTCCAAATGATTAAATAAGTATTCAACTAACTTGTCATTGTATTATATCATATTGTATTCGCTATCAATACAGTAATAACTCCGAATTTTAGAATTATACTTAATCTAAAGAACAATTTTAAAAATATTTTAACATGACATTTAAGAACTCGGTTTGGTAAATAATCACGAGATTATTTTTTAATGTTTATTCATTTTATAACACGTATGTTATGTGCAATTAAAAAAGTTAAAGTAAATAATCACGTTGATGGGCATTTTAGTGAGAAAAACTTGTGAATATAGTAATATTGTATATTTTTTAGTATATGTATGCTGATAATATTGTGCGTCTTATACCTTGATACACGCCGCGCTCGGAAAATCTTCCGGAAACAGGCAACTGGGACCGGATGTGCAGAGGCTCGCAAATATTATATTGTACGTTTATTGAATTCTGTAGATTCGCTTCGCTGAAAACGTTCGTCGCATTGCACAACGTCACTTTTCACGTATGAGATAGGTTGCTGCCTAGACGTGAAAAGAATGACTACCTACTGCGTCGACCTAACCGTGTTTTCCTCTGACTGGTTATCCAGTGACGCAAAAATCATTGCGTTTACCCACTCGCAAGAAACACAAACCATATACCTAGTCAACTAATTTCTATGACCGTGGTATACACATATAATGTCCATATGAGGTATATTCGACAACCGGTATCCGTGGTAATCCTTTATCATCGATTGGTCTGAAGAAGATGCGCTCGAATAGTCTCAGCAGCGTTTTTATTGCCGTTTAATTCTCAGCCAAACCGCTTTAGCTGTCGTCCGCTATAGCGTGTATTAATTTCAATGCAGGTGATGTCTGATCCGTCGCCCATAATATTGTTCACGTGGTGTGGTTCGAGAACGTTCATATTATGTATTGAACATTATACCTACTAGTGCTTGTGCATGTCGTACTTACCAACAATTATTTCAGACGATGCGTAATAATTGTTTACTATGCAATAAAATATGTACATTAAAAAATCGAAATGGCATAGTGCACAATACTTAATTCGGTATTGAACATCGACGGCAGGCGCATGTCAAACGTAAAATATCGACCGGGCTAAAGCTAGTGAATATAATACTGCGCGGGTCGCACAAAAAATATGTATAAATCTGGAGTCATTTAAATCAAATTTATTTGATATTATTCAAATTAGTAATTTGTTTTTAATGTATGTGATAAAATCTAACAATTCTTTTCTATTTCGAAAAAAATCGTACTATGGACAAAGCTAAGTAACCTTATAGCGATCTGAATTATCTAAAAGGATATTTATTGCTATTCGTTAATGAAAATAATTTCTCACATTAACTGCAAGTACAACTAAAAAACGTATATATTTAATAAAAAAAATATATAGAGCAGAGTTATAGCTGGTAAAGTACATAATATATCATTTTAAACCATAATAATTTTATATTGTATCTCTTTAACATAGATATGATACAAAATACAAATCGTATTTATTTTTTTCTTAATTTTCTAATGATTCTTGTGGTCGTGGACAGCCAAAAAAATCGATGACCGTGCATTTGACATTTCTGGTCTACGGTGCACTGCCGATGCCGTCGCCAAAAGATTATCTCTGCTTGCAGTCGTGCAACATGGTTTGAAATCGAATCACAATCTAAAAACAGACATCTTGGCTAAAACTCTTATTTGTTGAGTGTTAACGATAACCAGTATGCATGATGATAAATTGATTTTATATAAATCTAACATCTAATTGAAATAAATATATATAAATTGTTGCCAACTAATGAACTTTATGAATCTTATTATTGCCAACAAAGGATTACGCACGTAAATTGATTAGGTCTGAAACTCTTAACATTAGTATAGATAAGTAATATAATATAATATACTAAAGCACAACGTTATATTTTCACGAAGATCGTGAGCTTTATGATTTAACACCGTGTTTAAAAGTAATAATATCACAATAAATTAGTATTCATAATTTACCGCGTTTTTCGAAAAGTTCAGCACGCACGCATTTTGTACCAAAATACATTTGTTTTATACTGATATATATATATATATATATATATACCTAATATAATATACATTAATATATATGTGCATATACATATAATTTGACCCTTAAAAAATTTACATGTTGGTCACGTACAACTTTTAGCTCCAAACAATAAGGCCAATAATAACGGGGAAGGATTTTTTTTTTTTTGTAGCTCAGCTGTCATAAAACGATGAAATGGATTATAATGTCAGCAGTTGACTTTTTACCGATACGGCAGAAATCCTTTTGACATTTTCAGCCTCTGTTTTTTTTTTAACACAAACTAGGTCATGTTTTAACGATCGTAGAATGTAAAGTTTAATATTTTTCGTTTCAGGGTACGCACAGAAAGAGAAGGGGGTGCTTGGTGTCCAAAAGAGCCGGTCACTAGGGAACCCACTGAATGGCTTGAAGTCAATTTACACGTGGTAAGAGTGATCACGTCTGTGGAGACTCAAGGCAGGTTTGGCAATGGACAAGGTCAAGAGTTCACTGAAGCGTTTCTGATTGACTACTGGAGACCAAAGCTTGGAAAATGGGTCCGATACAGAAACATCACTGGACACGAGGTAAATAAAAAAATATACTACATTACAAATTAAGCAAAATTATACGCGTTTAGTTATTACGCATGTATATCTATAGATAAAATAATAAATATTATATTTTTAAATTTAAGACGGTAAACATCTTTAAATGAATGATAAAAATTATATTAATCTAAAGCATTGTTATAAAAATAAAATATTTAAAAAAGAATTATTTACTTGTATTATTTAATTATTTTTTTAAAGATTCAATATAATAATATACTCATTATACTCTTTGTATTCATTTTTGGTATATTTTATTATAATGTATAATATTACATTTAATATATATTCATATTGTGAATTACAATCGTTTATTAATTGTGTTATGACGTTGTGTTTTATTATGTCTTAAATTGTAATTTAAATTAAAATAATAATTAAGTATTCTAAAATTTTAAAAGTTATTTTCTTACTTTGAAAAAAAATCAAATCGATTCTTCGAGATTATAGAACCCCAATAATATTTTATAAATTTATATTAATGAGATTCGATAATTTATTTATTTTAATTTTGTTTCGATATTATATGCCTGTTTAATAATTCTATGAAGATGTTATGCTGGTTGAGTAATCACAGCAGTTCGAGGATTGATAAAAACTTCATTATGGTCATTTTTTTTTTCATTGATTATTAGTATTTCCATGTTGTCATGAATTAGGGATTATTGCATTGGTTAGTTTGACTAGACTAAATCAGTGTGATCTATTGGTTTACTAGATATTTAAATATAATTAATACAATTTTATTAACTTTTTCTTTACAATTTAAGAATTATAATCCAATTTCTAAATACTAAACCTGATAACATAATGTTTATAGTATCGATTGGCACTCATCGCAAACGATAGAATATTTTTTTTTTACTCAGCTAGAATTTTTATTTAGATTTTGTTTTTTTAGTAAGTAGATGTATACTGCATAAAACAAGCCAAATTACTGTTTTAAAAATGTATAACAATTAGTGGTCAAAGTGTTGTAAAAAATAAGATTCTATAATAATATTACCCTTTTAGGTACAGTTTTAGTCTAAATACGTCTTTCCAGACTTAAATATTATTTATCAATGTAATTAAAATAATGTCTGACATTAAACGCTGATTCACAATGAAACTTAACGGAGCTGTTGATTTTAGAGGCCATTATCTTTTGAAATATAGCACGAAAACAATATAAAAATCTCCCCTGAAACAACTCAACCGTGGGCTTTTTTTATACATATAACAAAAGACGTTATAAACTATACATCCTTCCCTGTGCTATATAGTCACAATAAGTATACAAAGTTTATGTAACGGTAAGGTTTTTTCTCTTCTATAATATTTCCGAGCTATTGCAGCATTACCGAGTTAATATCCCTATACATTTTAAATATATATACATAAGTCTTACAATAGATATACTAAACAAACAATGATAAAGAATGTCCTCAAACAATATTGAATAAACCCTACAGACTATAATATAACATTATGAATAATTTAAAAGAATCCCCCGATATGATATTTATTATATTTATTTATTCGTCGTTAATGCGACGGTTAAGTGTGTGTATTATATTATTTACCTAAATACACTACATAACGTATATATATAATACTATATCACAATATATAAACTATATAATATGTATATATTTATATAGGTATTGACATATACGTATTTCACCGTCAAGTGATTTCTCGAGGGAAATTCATTTTAGTGGGTCTAATTTGATTATATCCTTCGCGATTAATTAACGGACCTTGTTAATCGAGTATTTTCGAAAATTAAACATACCCCTCGCACTCCACTCCAACACAACACAAACATTTTTGCATCAGAATATTTAACAGCAACCAATTTGAATATTATACATAATATTTATGTACCACTATGTATGTATATATGTGTACACTATAATATAATATGATATATTATACGTACGTATTACGACAGCATTCTGTATTTATTATAAATTAAAATGCACCCTACGAGATGACCCATACGATCACTCCAATTTATTTTAGTGTACAGATTATAACCACTACGTCGAGAACTAAAGATAGAGTGGTATTTACTCGGAACCACTCTATACGCGCGTATTATGTAAATATTATTATTTAAAAACTTGCAATCGTTTATCATATTCTTACGGTCAGTATAAAAATACATTTTTTTTCCATAAATATTGTACTTGAACTACACTAATAAGTAGTAATGAATACAACAAATAATACAAAATAAATAGAATAATACATTATCAAATATATATATATATGTATTTTTCTTTTTTTGTTTAAATAATTATGCATTCAAGTTAATAATATACATGTGTAGCATAAAAATTAATGTATATACAATTATGCATAATGTAAATATCATTATATAATAACAATTACATTTTTTTCAAGTAATGAAATAGAAACTTTTTTCGTAACGTCAAAGTATGAGAATATACAACTAATATTAAATTTCGTCGATATTACTCGTAATAAATACCTTTACTTTATGACTTTCAGACAGTTATTCATACTCAAAGTGTTTTGAAAGGTTAAATATTAAATTATTTCTTATGCATACATATAATTTTTAGGGGGTACATCGTACATGATTAAATATTGTTTAATTAATGTTTCCTTTTTTTGTAATTAATTTGTTTCTATACTTACCTCTTATATTTTTTTTAAATTTAATTACAAATACAATGCCTAAATTGTCATTATAAACACATGTAATACGTTAAAAAACGTAGTTGGGTTGTAATTATACATTTTAAGTGCATATGTCGATTGCGTTTTTATTAAAATAACCACGTCATTTGAGGACATAAAAATTTTTTGCTCTGTTTTGCGGGCGGGCTTACATTACACGGATTCACTTTACGCACGATAAAAAGAAAAACGCATAAATGTTTTAACCAAAAGTTTATGAGTCAGTATGTTTTCTTATTAACAATACAATATAAATTGTATAAATGGTAGTGGAAAACCGCACAGTTTTAACTTCTTAAGTGTTATTATTATAATTTTTAAAAATCAAATTAAACAATTTACATTGTAAATCAACTCATCTTGAACAATTTAAAATTATTATATTTTTATTCTATAATTTTTTTAGTTTCGAAGAACAATACTTTATACTAGGCACAACAGACATCTGATTAATTAAAGTTCTACTATAAATACCTACATCAACAATATCTTCGCAATATAAACAAAGTACCGAATTCTAATCTCCACTTTTATTATAATATCTCGTCACAATTAACATTTGATTTGCTCTTATTATATATCCATCTAATATAATGCCACATCATGCTTTAATCAGTGCAGCTCTTCTCGTTGACCCGCACCTCACGATTTATACAAAGGCGGTGTTATGAATGTGTGCATGCAGGATGTGATCGGAAGACGTTTTAATTTGCGTATCCAGATCGGACAGATAGGTATAATAGATACTCAAAATGTAAATATCAGATGGAAACCCGTCGTACTATAGGGAACGGTTCTAAAAACAAAATTCAGCGTTTCGCCTTATGACGTGTGGACGAGCGGGGGCGGGATGTGTAAATGATTGAGTAGGTATTCACAATCGCAACTTTTGTACGTGCGTGAATACGCTTGTCGATCAATAGGTATAATATATTAATATGATATACTTCGCCGACTACACACATACACGCACACATACCACACACATGCGCGCGCGCGGCACACGCTTGATCATTACACTGTACTTTGTATAATAGTTGTAGTGGTAGTAGTAGAATGATAGAAGTACAACACAAGTGTATCGTCGTCGGGTTAAAGAGATCAACGAAATCATTACTCTTGTAAGTGTGTGTGTGTATGTGTGTGTGGTCGCCGCACGGGCTCTCGTCAATATGTATAGACTCGCTGGTATCATTATAATATAATATGTGTATATAATCTTAGCCCCCCCAGTATTCTTTTCTGATCGAGTGAATCGCTTTAATATAATTTATATTTTTTTTTCGTACTTCCCTCCGACACGACACAACGGCTAACAACCTTTCGCAGAGATTAATGACACGGGACCGCCGCTGCCGCATATACGTATATAATATAATGCTCATTGCACACACTCGTAACCCGTCGCCGCCGTGGTGTCTACGCGCACAGTGCAGTATTTCACTATTTGTTTATTCGTAAACAGCACATGTAGGTAAGACTATTTCTGCCACAGAATCTTAATCCACAAGCCGTATGATGGCATGTGAAAATGGGGGAGAATAAGTAAGGAGTAGCAAGTGCATGGAAGCCTATACCAATATGGGAGATTGTGTATACGGAGGTGTAGGATGCTGCACGTGATCTGTCCAAAAATAATTTGCTATTTTTTTAACTCGGTTTTCTTCGCAATTTTATCCGTGCTCCGAGGGAGAGGTAGGGAAGTTTAATAACACGCAACTCGTAGTACGTTACCGGTGAATCGAATAAAACGGGCTGTTAAACGGCGGTGTGTTAAACCCGCGGGAACACTGCTATTATAATATATATATATGAACAATGCTGCGAAGAAAAAACAAATATGGAATTACACAGATTATTATTATTGCGATTGTTTTGTTGTCGTTAGTGTTTTGTACGTATAACGATTAAAACAATGTCTAATTATCATAATGGAATTTGTAAGCTCTTGTTCTATTGTTTTTTTCATTAAACGCAACAAGTTTTTTTTTCAATGTTTCTCGTAATTACATCATATATAATTTTTCGAGTCCGGTTCAAAACAAATTTCCAATACCGAATTTTTTCGTCCATCCTACAAAATGTATGTTTGCCGTGTTAATTTTTTTAATTTTTTTTTATATATATATATATATATAAAAACTTAAACGAATAATTTTGTTATTTATTACTCAGAAATAGCGTGTTTCATTTTTTCTAA
The DNA here is from genome assembly GCF_020882245.1 of Rhopalosiphum padi. Taxonomy (NCBI): domain Eukaryota; kingdom Metazoa; phylum Arthropoda; class Insecta; order Hemiptera; family Aphididae; genus Rhopalosiphum; species Rhopalosiphum padi. The sequence continues at coordinate 56,454,318 of NC_083598.1, forward strand.
TTGTTTAATTAAAATAGTTATATTTTATTATAATAATGGTTTTTTAGTAAGCATTTAACAAAATAAAAACAAAAAAATAAGTTTATTTTGATTTATTTTTTTAATAATGGTCCATGATTTTTTTCTTTCTCCATTATTCATTTAATATATTTCTTTCTTGCGATATTATTATTATTTTCTTTTTCGTTGATATAATGACAAACACCGTTGCTTGTATAATAACAAACAGAAACATTAATGGATTTTTCCCCTTGCAATATTTTTCAATAATATATTGCAATGATTTAACATTTTGTACAAAAATAATATCGCTTGTGTTTTCAATGAAATCGTAATTAATGTTTAGACGAAAAAATACGTAAAATAATTAAATACTCAAAGAGGCGTACCTTTTTATTTTGTTCACATTCAGCAATGTGATTAATTAAACTTCAAGTAAACTTTCCTTTTTCCCGAGTTGTAAGTTATTAATATTTCCCTTCGTGTTTGTATTTGCGTGGATGCACGGTTTTCCACTTGAAACTTTCATGTTTCTTTTTTTATTTTTAATATTTTTTAAGTTCAACTTTTCAAGTAGGTACAAACCATTATTTATAACGAGGCCGGTAAGTAAATAAGAGGAAAAACATAGTAAAGTTTATTATTATACTGCCAACGATTTCGCTAGGTTGATAAGCTAACAATTATTGCGGGCTGTACGTGTGTATCATTAGCCATTTCTCGTGTATCGTATATCTATAAGCTACAGTAAAAATATGAAAATAGGAATAAATTACAAGACTTCTCCGAGTGTAGGATACATGCAACGTGAAAAAATATAATATATACTAACATTTTATAATGATTTTTTTTCACCCTCTAGAAACAATTATGTTAATCCTCATATGTACGCTCTATGTACGCGTATACACGTAGGAAGTCGCTCAGTTTTTATTTTGCGATGCGTACACGAAAAGATATTCAAAAATTCAAAATCATTATTCTGTATTGAAAAATATCACAAAATCACATTTTTTTTTGCAATATACCTATATATGTCGGGTTTATCGGATTGTTTTTAAATATAAACTACATCATACGTGTAAATATAAATGGTGGCGTGATATAGAAATCAGAACGGTATTACAACGCCCTTATTGTTTCGCAACCTGTACAAAGCGTATAACACAACGACTATCAAGGTAATTAACAATGATTATTTTAATTAAAAATAATAATTATAAGCCGTTCCGGTGGTTATACTCGCGTGTATCTAAAACACGCTAAATCAGATCTAGTGATCGGCGTAAAATAAAGAAACCAACGTAGGTAGATATGAAATGCTACATATAGATGTTATATTATTTACACCTATCTCATGAATTATATAATTTACACAGTATTCTGAAGCTGTAGGTCTAGTAATATTATTTAATCAAAAACGTTTTAATTATATCGATTATTAATTTGAGTAATTTTATATAATAATAAAATTAAAATGTTTAGTTCAGCGTTATGGAGAACATCCACCCCTTCCAGTCTTTTTTTTTTAATTTCTTTGCTCATCTCAGTTTTAAACATGCGTATACATGAATAAACATATTATGAAAATATAAAAACACACATTTTTTTAACGATTTATTATCCGAACAATTGAAAAGTGTAAGAAAATTATTATCTGTTGTGCTACTTTTGTGTTAAGTATTTTTAAATGCATAAAAATCGACTTGTGTAATGTGTGTTAGTATGGACATGACATGAATGAGATATCTAGAAAAATAACATGATGTGAGTACCATATTAATCGAATGCGCAGTGTTCCGCTCGTCATTACGACAAATTACCGGCCATTCGATTGCAGCCTTTCGTTGGAATAAAGTTTAATATATTACATATTATTTACTAAGAACTAATACTATACTGTACACCTCGCCTTACCTGTAAATATGGATTTAAGCGACCTTTGAGCTTAACAACGTATACCTATACCTGAAGGCTTGTTAGCAAAATATTCTATGTATTATTTATTTTAGGCATACACATTGCGGATGACGATGATGTGTACCACGTACACATTATATCGCTATTGTACGTAATTTATTATATTGTTCGTACTACAGGAAACGACGAATGACCCGTTTGGCTGTGTTTGTGTACAAAACGTCGAAGCGACGAATATTATGTTACATATATTTTAAATATTTCCCATTATGAAATCTATCCGATAAACACTATATCATATTATTATAAATTGTTCGATATTCCTCTCATCCAGGTCACACATTGATGATACGTTGTTGTTAATTTATTATGTTTATTATGTTAAAGGTGTTACGCATCTTATCCTATGTTAATTATTATTATATAATCGATCGTATCTTCAGTGCCGCATATACAATTAAATATTATACTATTATCTCAATCCGATAGGTACGAGAACATGAGTATTTCTTTCTCTCTCTTTATATATATATATATATATATATATAATAAGTGTTAAATATTACACACACACAATTCGTTCGTTTGTTTCTCTATATAGTCGCGGCCAATTTATTCGAACCCACTCGTTTACCCCCGACCGATTAGTAGTATAGTGTTGTTATTATTTGGCGCGTGATCGGCAGCCGGTAAGCAAAACGAAATATTATTATATGCTCGCAATATAAATAATCATAACGATAGGTATATAATATCATCATATATAACACAAACATACCTATATATTCACAGATCGCAGTACGATGGGTTCGGGCGTTCGCTGACGGTCGTTGTGCGGTTTGGCATCGTCGTAAAAATATATATATATTACGCCTTTCGCGTTTCGTATATATACAGAATATTATTATCATGTGGTATTTATACACATTTCACCATATGACCGTAAAAATACCATAATATTATACATATATATATATATGTAATTGTATATATTATAAACGTATAGGTACCTACTGTATGCACAGAGCTTTCCAACACCGATTTTCCAATTATCTGAGGTTTGATTTTTGATTTTAATGAGTTTTACCTTACAGCTATCCGGAATAAATCGCGTACACAACGCAAACACATATTCGAATATAACTATATTATGACATATATATATATATATTATATATCACCTAACTGCCTGCGTATACGTTGTGTAATATATAAGTAACGTCGTCATCATAATATTCATAATTATTAGTTATTATTATATTTTATACGAGCACACATCGGCATAAACATAACAACTGTAGAAAACATCGATTCGTCGACAACCTTAGTTAATTCTGACCCTCGGGACTTTTCGAAACATACTTAATGAAGAGTGTAAAAATCTGTGTTGTTAAATTGATGTATAGTCTGTTGTTATTCACCTTATTTTCATTCTTAGTGCAAATACACAATAATATACAATATTTTATCATGATACACGAGGCAGTTTCGGGCTATTAACTATTATTTTAATAGCGAATAATATAATATCGGTACGCTGTGCTTTATTATAGTGTTATAAATGTATAATAATACACGACTTTAAACGTTTATTTTTAACCTGTAATCATCGTATAACAATACTGTATCGTCATGGTTATTATTTATTTTTTTAATATTGTACATTTCATACATCATGTTTAGAATATCTCGTTTACGCCAAAAAAACTAAAATTCAAAATACGTCGAAATTCGATTCTGTCTTTTCCATTAGCGGCGAAACGCATCAAATAATAATATTTCGATTAAATTATTTGATAATGCTGTGTTGTCAAGCAAACAAGAATAAATAAGTTCCTAAGAAAAAAAAATCTATATAACTAATGGACTCGCTATTTAGTTGTGCGAAATTAAAAAAATATGTACATTATAATCGGTTATTTTTACAAATAAGATCGTATCGAATCATAATAATTCTTACTACTAATATTTTTAAATACCATCGTCGCCGATGCAGTATTCAGAAATAAAAGGCTCATTGTACAATACATGCACAATATTTGTTTATCGATAGCTCGAGGCAGCTTCTCAAGAAAAAAAATTATATTATTATATTTGTATAGGGACGATTTGGTAATAAAGCGAATATTGATATGACTGTTTAACCATAACTTTAATAAATATTTTTTTTCGTATGAAATCTATACTTGCATGCCGTTATAACTATGTTTAGCAATGTTAGCTACTAAAGTGGAGATGCATTCAAAGTGTATTTTTAGGGATTTTTTTCTTTTAAACAGAACCACTATATTTTCATATTTGTGAATCTCGTATAAAACTACCCTGCAATTTCTATGCATGTGATTACGTAGAATCGAGAATCTGAATATTTATCTTATTTGTACCTATCGTATGAAATACGTTTAATAAAACTCTGTATGTGGCGCATATTATGTATTAACTCGTTAAAAGTTCCATGCGCCCCTCGCCCCTCCTGCCACTGGCCAACATGTCTTCGAGATACGTGCTTGTTATTATTAAATTACCTGACCCCTATAATAGTCGAGTTCAACACAATATATTCATTATTTGTTTTCGGCTTTTCGTCCCAATTAAAACGCTCAAAGACTAGAGAGAGAGGTGAATATCGTGAGAACGTCACGACCTATAGCTGCCCTCCGCGTCACCGCGTCTACAAGTATAAAACATGCTGCCCCACACTCACTGATGTTTACACGGACACTGCTTTGCGAGATTTTTTTTCCATGTCGTATAGACGATGGTGAACATGTTGTCGTCTACAGCTAGGATCAAATTTCGACCATCTTCTCTGGGCCACAAAAGAATTTTTTCGTCGTCCCTTGCGAACTATGTTTTTCAAGATAAAAAAATAATATTATTAATTTAATATACCATCGATTCGAATTGTAATGAAATTTGGTTAGGAAAAACAAAAAACGACGTTCTTACCATATTATGTAATATGTTTTTTTAATATTTTAGTTGTATTTTTCTATAACTTTCTAATTACATTAATCTTGACTAAAAAATGGTTAAAAACGTATAAAACAAATACCATTTTTGTATGATGAAGTTATCGAAATGACTGGCGCAATCACATGTACCTACATCTTTTTTTATTTTTAAACCTATCTTGGGACCAAATTTTGCCATAGCATTTACAAAACAAATAACCAAAGTTATATATTATTAAAAAAATATTTTAAAAAAAGATCCGCTTTTCTTCTCAAAGATTGGCTTTTGACCACCGGAGATTACCCTCATACATATATATATATATATATGTATATAATATCTAATACGCCCTGCGGCCGAGAAGACGTCGCAAACCTCGAACGTCTGCGAACGACGGATACTGCAGCCGCCACCGCACATACGGTTATATTATATATATATATATTAAACGGGCCCCTGGCTTCTAAATCATGCGAGCAACATCTGGTGACGAGGAAACTCTCTCCAGGCTAATTTTATCGTGTTTTATTGCCGCGCGCTGTGTTTCCCGTTCCGCACGCATATTGAAGAGAGATCGGGCCATGCCACGAGAATGATTCATAAAGCCCAGTAATCATTATTATTATTATTATTATTATGAGGGTTTGGCAGGGTGGTGGTGCAGGGTGTGAGAAGACGAGGACTTCAGAACGAGCACGGGGATAAGGCGTGTGGCTGTAGTCGGCATATATATCTACTGCCGTATAGCTGCGGTGTCGAGCTTTTGCTGCCAGCGAACGGTTGTACATTATGATATTTTATGTAATAAATCACTGTAGCGAAATACAAAACTGTGTGTAACAGATGTACTCTCGTTTAATAAACAATCCGCCGTCGCCGCTGTTGTTGTCGTCGCGGATTCTACGCACATTACACACGTAACAAAACATATTATTAATATACTGTATGTCTGCGTAGTATATTATATTATTATACATATAGTGTCGTGCATACGTCATAATAATATAATAAAGTAATATAATAATAATAATAATAATCTCGTCGAGCAGCCAGGATGACACAAACAATAGTTATGCTTATAATAGTACCATTATGTACAAGTTTATGATATTATAAATGGCCAAAGAAAATATCGAAATTATATTATTATTATAATTTAGTAAAAGACGATAATAAGACTAGGATTGCAATTCTCTCTCGAAAAAAAACTCATTAATGTGTGTACTGTATATGTAGTTACACATAATACATATACTATATATAGGTCAAAATTCGATCATGCGAGACGCCCTGGAGTATATGCTTATGATATATAGTACTGTCGCTTGCTAAAATATGTATACATATATATATTAGGTTCAATAGTACACGCGCGCGCGATACCTACTCGAGTGAAATGTGTCTATTGTGAGTACGTATTGTCCCGTCGCCTAGAGGTCTGTGTGTACATATACGGAGTTCGAAAGAAGAAAAAACTCGTTTCGACTTCTTTTTAGACACACTTCGGATGTCTTTACGGCTAGCATACACACTACACACCATTTATTATATATATTATATATTCTTATATACGCGAGGACAACTACAAACAATCCCGAAAGTGTGAAACGCGTTTTATATTCCGTATATAATTTAGACGCGAATGCTTGAGCTAAATACGTTTTTTTATTTCGATCGTGATTTTTAATAATAATTCAGGATTATAATATATAATAATATGATAAGTAGAATCGTTTATTGCAAAACTATAGCTGTATAATAGCGGTAGAAGTCTGGTGATTTATTTTTATGCGTGTCTAGTTAAAAAAATAAACAATATAATTACATCAATGAAATCATTTTCATGCATGGATATTACAAGCAGGAACACTATAACGGACTGTTAGAATCAACGTTTGTAAAAAGATGTAACGGTTTATAGTATGTTTTGACGATGATAAATTACAATTATTTAGTATTTATTTATAAAATATTATATCGTTTGTTTTTAATACTGGCTTACGTTATAGCTCCATGCAGTTATTATCATAAATTCTTAGCCGTGTAATTTAGTTATGGCGAAAACATTCTCACCAATAATTATTTTCGCCCGAAATATTTGTTGAAAATAATATTCCATACGCAGAATAATATTCCTAGTTAAGAAAGAGTATAATTTATATTATAAATTCTTATAGACGTATAATCAGCGGTCGAGTCGATCATAATATAAACGAGTTAATGTCATGTTGTTGGTCAATATTTTACATGCCTACGCTATAATAATTGACATTGGTCGGTGTACAATAACAAACACGGGGTCCAACGTTACTCTTCGTCGGACCAACAAAAATAATCACGTTCGAGAAAAATATGGGTTCCAAACTCGCAATTATTGATTATGGCGAGTAATAATTTCCCGTGCGGTCGTCTACGATCAATCTCGGAGGTACAATTCTCCGCGTGTTTCACATCTATGTATGTTCTACAACACCTCAGTTGTAAGGAGACCCAAAAGCCGATATTAAATATATAATATTATTATAGTGTTCTGTAATTTTGTACAGAAAACCTCCCCTATACGTAAACATTAATATGATTCCGAGACGTGCGTATTTTCTATTTATCTTGGCGTGTTGAGCTTTATTTTTCGATTTCATATCAACCACGATTTCGACGCAATATTCACTATATTCGATTGATCGTAAACCGCCGTGTGAATGGTACAGGTATCGACTATATTTGTAGTACTATTACCCAAACGTTAAACAAGAATGTTATTTGATATTATAGACTATAGTGAACGCTATTTTTCTCGCTCACCGGATTGTTCGATTTGGGTTTACACCCACCTACTGGAAGTCGTTATAATATACGGTTGTGATTTAACGTAATTTGTATTATTTACAGATACTGATCGGCAACATCAACACGTACTTAGAACACAAACAAGAACTGAATCCTCCGATTTGGGCGTCGAAAATTAGATTCTTGCCGCACAGCTACCACACCCGACAGGTGTGCATGCGAGTCGAGCTCTACGGATGCCCGTGGACAGGTTAGTAGAGTTAATATATTGTTGTTCTCGAATAAATTGTTCGTGTGAAGGACATTTTTAATTTTCATTATTATTCAAATTGATAATAACCCGTATATAATATGGTACGTATATATTGTGTACAGATGGCATTCTTAGTTACTCGATGCCGCAAGGTGATAAACGCAGCCCAGAATGGGAGTTCTATGATTCCACGTACGACGGATATTGGGACGACGAATTGCAAAGAGGTCTTGGACAACTGACCGATGGCAAAGTCGGTCAAGATAATTTTAGAATGGGATACTATGACACCGAAAGAGGTACCTATTGTTTTTTTACATGATAATTACAAAAAATACCAAAATAGGAGAATAAGTAGAAATAAGATAAAAATAGAAAATAAGTAAAGCTATTTAATATTAATCTATTAGATATGGTGATATTATAAATTATTTTTTGTTACCATCACAATTTCTTATTTCATTTTAACGTAGTGTGTGGAATACTCGATATAAGAGATAATATTATCTATAACCTATATTATATACTTGAAAAATAAACCAAAGTAAAAATCAATATCTAATGTATATTTTATTGTATAAATCAATAATATTGTATTGGCTTACTATATTATTATATAGTTAAACGGTAAACAAAAACGTATTATTGTATACACCGTACATCTAAAAATGTTTATAGATATTTCTATTCAGTCCAATAATAAAACAATTTTTTTATAATATTATACATAAATATCCTAGTTTTAAAACAAAATGTAATGTATTTAATATTTATACATAAATATTTCGCAGTTTATCGTTTGACGTTTGACATTGCATCATAGTTCATACTAATGTATAATAAACTACTTACTCTCCCATATTATATACCAAGTTTTCAAACCTAAAATATATTCATGGGACAAGTTTTTCGAAGTCGGTGTAAATATTCCATAAACCACAATCGTTATGTTCGTTGCGTATTTCTAGTTTTCATGAATAATTCAATAAAAGCTTTTTTCGTATAGGAAAAGAGAAACAACCACTTACTCTAGATCTGCGTGGTAGAAATAGTTTTTTATTCCAATTTTTTTCAACAATGCCCGTGTCCACTATACAATCTAATGGACCGTGGTAAACGATCACTTTATTTTCAAATTATATGAGAGGGTAAAACGTTGATTTTTTCCGATTCATATACTCAAACGATTTGGCTAATCGCAATAATGTTATGTATTTACCGCCCATTCTCCATCGACCTTATTCCATATAATATTTCATATTTTTTTTCATTCAAAAAATGTTGGCATTATTTTGATCTATACACCAAAATATTATACGTAATAAATATTATTATTTATAAAAGTTAGGTACTTATTTTTATTTATCACAATACATTTTCTGTGTAACGTACTAACGTCATATTGGAATATGTACATAGAACTATAGAAGTATCAAAATATTCAGTACTACAATATATCAATATTTAACAATATAATTACGGTATCTTATAATTTTATTTAGCTAATTTTTAATTTGATTAATCGATTTGTGTAATATCATTAATATTAATGTTGCATACATTTCTAATAGATAAAACTCTTTCAGGTCAAGGATGGGTTGGTTGGAGAAATGATACGAGGAATGGTCAAGCGATCGAGATCAAATTTGAATTCGACAAGGTCCGAGAGTTCACCGGGGTTCATATATATTGTAACAATCAGTTTCAAAAAGAAGTACAGGTAAATGTCCTCCATATTCACAAAATAATTTAAGAACGGTCTTACTGTTTATTTTAATTCGGGCACCTATACTCCAGTGTTGTATCAAACAATAATTTATTCTTTCTTAAGAACGCTGTATTTGCTGACATCTAATCGAACCCATTAAAAAGCGCCCTTATACACCACAGTGGTAACACAATTATAACTCGACGTTGTCTAACCCCAAAGTGGAAACGAATTCAAAAATCCGATTATAAACTCACAATCTCCCCGGAGACGGTTGTTGTCTGTATATATACATATACTACGATATGATGATGGGGGGAGAGTGAAATCTGCAAACGAATGCAAATTGCGTCTCGAAATTATTAATAATGATAATAATGACATGACGAAATTATATTAGAAAACCCAGTAGTAGGTCTCAGGGATGACGTCGACGACGACTGCTGGGTCTCTTCTCTCACGTCTAATATAACGATATGACGAAAACGCGGCTATAAACAGATTAAAGTTATGTATTTCGAAAATTCGACGTGTTCACAGTGTGTGTTGAAACATCGGAGGACCATCAGTCGCGAGCAATTAAAGGCGTACCTTCTGCCGTTCATCAATAAAAGGGATGTTATTAAGGGATATTTGCGTGAACAAGCTATATAACTATAGGTGGTACTTGTGTATATAAATATATATATTATATGTATCTAAATTCGTTCGTGTAATATGTTTATGGACCAAGGGTGACCAAAGTGCGGTTCTTGTAGTAGTAACAAAAAAATAAATTAACATTTTTTTTATATTTTGATATTTTTTATTTCAATACTTAAACATGTTATCAATATTACACAAGCATTTTTGTAAATATTAGAATTACGATTTTATAATACAAATTTACTCAACATCTTAAGCATCGTAGCAATTTTATACGACTATTTTCATATTGAACAGCATAGGTCAACAGTTAATATTATACAAGCCTTCGTACATTTTATTGCAAATCCGAATAATCTAATCGAATTTATGATAATGACCACTTCGTCGTGATGAATCTTTCATTTTTCGAGGCACTTACCGCGTGGCTCGCGAAGTTTTCCCATTTTTGGTCACCCCTGATAAACCCGTACGCTGTACACCTATACATTATGTTTGTGCGAGCTGGGGATGGGCCAGTCGTGGACGCATTATTGTTGTATTGAGTTGTTTTACAAGGGGATTTTACGATAATTAACAGATAACAATCTATGTTAGCGTATGCTCTTGCACCACGTCCTGCACGTGTTACGCCGAGACTATTGTTTGGTCGTACAGAAACACGGAACACACGTGACCATTCGCACATTGACCTTTAAAAATGAAATTTTTTTCGAACTCATTAAGCCGTACCTATATTAAAATTTAAAACAACTCGAATAATATATTTTTTCAACGCTCCAATCGTTTCCCTACTACAACAAGCCCAAATGCTGCAATCGATTAACGGATATAATCGGTTTGCCCATTTTGGAGAGTTCAAATCATGCTCGTGCAATGACAAAATAGGAAATACTACGATCGCATTAACTATATAATCTGTAGATGAAAATCAGTTTGCCTAATCACCGCTACGGTTCAGGTACAAGCGGTCTAAATCAATGACATCGTTAATGTATCGCAAAAACGGCAAATCCGTCTCAATTAATTTATTAATTATAAATGTAGCCGTAGAAACGTATATTATCAATTTAAGTATATCCGTATTAATAACTACTATACATTTTACATGAGTATCGTAGGGTCGTTGCCAACTATAATATACCAAGAGTTGTATACATATCTCATAAACTAGTTTTAACATTTCCCATTCCCGCTGCTTAAAAACGACTTAAACAAGTCGCAAAAGTTTTTTGTGCCTCTAATTGCGTTATTCATTCTCCGTTACAAATCTGAAAACTTTTATGGGCTATTGGCCAAGGCAAACTTCGCGCTTTCTAGAATCCTGTACACCACTGTCCTAATGTCTGAGTTTTTTTTTTTTCTTGAAAACTAATTTCTTAAAACTTTCTCGGAGTATTATTGGCTTTTTTCGCATTACACGTAATTTAATCAACAGCGTTTGTAATCTTAAAGTGCTCCTTAAAATTAGACACACCCTATTACAGCGTTATATCTTACCCTATCACTTTCGATTAGTGATACTAGGTTCGCTAACTTCTTTAATTTTGCGTCCGCATACCGAAATGAGTTTTAGCACATTACACACATACCTAATCGTCAAACCTTATCATGCGTACATACTATGTTTCGAGTTTGATAAAACAACGCAATTGCTGCCACATCAACATGCCTACACGGTGTTATATTAACATCAGAATATTACAAGGCCCAATCGAAGTGTGCAGCGTCGTAATAATAATGTTCTGCAATATAACATACAACACAATGGAATCCCGTCGAGACCAAAAACTTCTTAATCCTATTATACCTACTGCCATCGTTGCCGCGTTCCTGTAATCATTAACTATTAGATTTTGATCGACATACTATATATTCACTTATCGATATGATATAATAATATGTATAATGTGCACATAGGTACGTGTGTGATGTTTTATATTTAAATATCATGTATTCGTGAATTCGTAGGTTAAGCATTTTTATAATATATAGATAGGATGTATTTAATCGAAAAAACCGCGCGTATTTATGAAACTTATACTTACCAAACACCTACCAAAAAACTGGCGTTAATATTGTTGTTGTCTTGCTGGCAAGGAGGTAGAAAAAGGGTGCAGATCGATTTGTAAAACAAAACGTTAAATATTTATACTGCTGAGGATATTATTCCCGACAAAAGGAATTTCGAGTACACCAATGATTTACGTATTATTTTAACAGTATTTTAACCGACGGCACGTGGACGCTATACTAAATCTTCCAACGATGTGTTGACACTGCGTCCGCCAGTAATGAAGATTCATGTGGTACATTAACTGAGACCGTCCTACAAGATATTTTGATACGAGAATAAAACCTACTGCCATAGACTATTAGCATGTACGGGGCCAAAACACGCAATAAATCACCGTATGCTCGAGGTCCCGATATACATAATACACAGACAATACGCCGTAATAGCCGTTGGCGTGGTGGTGTGTATATATTGTCACATTTCTATACTATAGTCACAGGTTATTGATTGGTGTGGTTGGCGACGGAACGCGAAATATATATTTCTAGTTTGGAGATAGTCTCGTCTTATATAAAAACGAAAGAAAAATCGGTATTCCCTGTAGACGTGCACAACTGCGTTGGTGTTCTAACTGTTCTGACACACGCACACCACCACTGAATAAAAGTGTTGTAAACTCAAAATTGACTTACAATCTACAAACATTTGTAGAATATAACCATATAAGGTTTATTTATTTATTTACTTTTTTTATGGGAGAGCGACCCATCGTTGACGGTTATATACTTTTCCGTTTATATAGTTATTGAGTTGTTTACAGAGATCTTAATAAAAACTTTGGATTTCAGGTGTTCTCCGAAGCGAGCATTTTATTCAGCGTGGGAGGAAAAGTTTACTCGTCGGAACCGTTGACATACACGTACATGGAAGACAGAATATTTGAATCGTCCAGGAATGTCAGCATTAAATTACACAGGAGAGTCGGTCGTTTCATTAAACTTAGACTGTCTTTTGCCGCCAAGTGGATTATGATCAGCGAGATAACATTCGATTCTGGTAAATATAAATAACATATTTTAATATACATACATAGTACGACCACTTCAAATACGCACATAGTTTATTTTATTTGTATACCTAATAATAATTTATCATTAATTTTTAATTAATTATAACAAATCATAGAAAAGTAAGTTACTAGGTTGGTTCTCTCGATTGAAAAATCAAATGGGGGTCGTCTCGCTATAATACATATATGTGACTTTTTATACTTTGTCTATATTTAAACGCATGGTTTCATGAACTCTGGTATTTTTAACACCTATTAAAGTGAACCATTATTATTATATGGTCGACAATTCATGCTCATATATCACTACTCCACCGCATTTTAAAGCACAGGATTGATGTGGTCTGTGACTTTTTTAATCCCGGTGAATTTTTGTATTCTAGATTTTACTTGCTTTCCGCTTTTAATCAAATAATATATAATATGGTGAATATGCCAGGTCGGCGTACCAGAAATAACTCGAGTGTGTTAATCAAAAGCATCCGACTGAAAACATGCTTATTTATACCTGCACGAGTACGTCCTTTCCCTACCCAAAATACACCCTTCCCACTATCTTGTGCATTCCGCGTGCAAACAGAGCACTGTATTTTATTTTACAAAAAAAAAAAATCAGCAATATAGACTCGCGTCTTGTACGACCCTCATACATGCATTTTATAGTGTATATATTTTTTAAGTGAGATGAATATGCATATATTATAAAGGTAATATAAAGTATTATTACGAGCGTGAATACGCACTATAGTAGTATAGTGACTATATTATGGTGCATGGTACATAATATAAAATAAAAATGAAATCTTGACGGACATGTTTAATATTTAATAAGTATATTTATTTTTAGGTAATAATAATATATAAAAATTTTCTTCTACCTTTCACTATGAAAAATAAGAAAATATTATAATGTTTATTGTTATTAACTATTATAAAAAAAAAAAAAAAACATAAGTGCAAGACGTAGTGAAATAATGATATAAAATTATAAAGTATTTTTACTGTAAGGATTTAACACTCGGACAGGTGACTAAATGACGACGGTTTTTAGGAAATTAAAAAAAAAATAGGTGTTTTATATATAACCAGGAAATATGACATACCCTCGTCCCATGGGGAACAATAAGTAGTCGAGAAAATGGAAAAAGTAACATAAATCTCGAGAGGGTTACGTATTTATTTTCATTTTTTTTCCATCTACTTTTGTCTTGTTTGGTTTTTTTAATATATATTTTTTTATTACACTACATAAGAAGATTTATAGCTTACCTGAACGTTTTCGGGGTGTAGGCAAAAGTGGTAATGGGAAAATCGCCTGGGCCCCATGCCGTATGTCTGTGAGAATATATACGAGCGCTGTCGGCGGCAAATGGGAAAAACGGTTCGGTAACGGAAATATATAGTTACGCTGTAGGATACAAATCCCTCAAAGATACATAGTATACATATATACACAACGTAGTTGCAAAACAAAATTGTACAAAAACGCAAACGCCACACGAAACATCGTCTAATTTATAATATATATTAGTAGTTATATTCGTTTTTGTTGGTGAGAACAAAATGCGAATCGATTTTCAACTCACGTCGACTAAAACATCATTGCTGCGCTCAATATTTTATTATTATGATTACCTTATATGTTTTATAACCTTTTCGTGCCGAATACTTGTGTGAGATTTATTTTATTTATGCTCGTGTTATTTAATTTCCAAACCCCCTGTTTATTCGCTGTATACAATTAATCCGTTTGATTACTTACGTCGAGTTTGTAGTTATTCTAGTAAAATTATATTTACTTGTGCTGTTCTGCTAAACTTTACTGGCTGTTACCGTTGTTATGTTGGCGAAGAAATAATCTTCCAATTATATACACTATTCGTAGCCAGTTTTACGAATCGTTTAAACCGCTTAAAAATAACCACTAACTCCGAGATTTAAGACTTTAAACTCGTACTCGTTTCAATTACCAAAAACAAAGGTCATAAACGTTGTCGGCGTCTTCATTTGGACACCCTCGCAGCGGAGACAGATGTGTGTAATGGGCAGGGGGAAATGGTTAAATGGCTCGCGGAAAACCTTTTTAATATCGACCCTAATAACAGTTTTATTTTCTCTTTCCTTATTTTTGCCCCCAAAGGATCCAATGAAGGGCATTTAAAAGAATTTCTGCCTGCGTGCTCATAATATTATACGTGCTCTAGGTTATGGTAAGGTGTAGATTTATGAGCAAAGTTTTGCATAAAGATGTTACCATGATATACTTTGATCTGCTTGTACAATGTGTGCTTTACATCATTTTCTTAAATGTTTCACATTGTGTGTTATAATACTTGTAAACTAAAATCTTAAATCAGACGTGTTTAATTATCTAAGAGTATGCGAACATTAATAACGTGTATAAATCTGTTTTAATAATATCAAAAAATAGTCATAGGTGTAACAACATATAATCTATATTATATTATTTTATTTTCCATTCATACAACCATATTTCTGTTTTATTATTAAGATTATTCCCAAACTTCACACATTTAAAGAATAATTGTAATTTAAATTAAATTTAAAATTGGATTTTAATTTTTTAT
This sequence comes from Rhopalosiphum padi, assembly GCF_020882245.1. Taxonomy (NCBI): domain Eukaryota; kingdom Metazoa; phylum Arthropoda; class Insecta; order Hemiptera; family Aphididae; genus Rhopalosiphum; species Rhopalosiphum padi. The sequence continues at coordinate 56,470,260 of NC_083598.1, forward strand.
TTCTACCTATAATAAAATAATAAAAACTGTAAAATATTATAATAACGTTTTTTTATTCGCGTCAGTAGTTTTTTATTCACTCAGAAGCAGGATAACTATTTTATTTCCATTATTTAATTTCCCTGAATTTTTTGCGTTTTATTCTTATATTTTATTAATTTTTGGTGCTCGCATAAAAGTGCAAGAGCCGGAGTGGGTTTTTTAAATCGTCGAACCGAGTATTTTTTAATTAAGAACTTTTATATAAGTTGCCTGTCCACTGGGATAATAATGACAACGAAAATTGTGAGACCCTTAATTGCCGCGGTTTTTGAGGTGCTCTTGAACAATGGGCCTACGTAATTGCTTCTGGACCCTCCTACTATCCCCATTCCTATTATCTCGGTCTACCCGCTTTAAATTCGTTGCTTTTTAACTGCGAAAGACATTGTTATGCAATGGTGCCAAACCGCATGCCCCTTTTTACACTCTTGTACACATGCAAATTAATTGTCACACACAATACTGTGTATGAGTAAAAATGCGTTTAATATAAATGGTTACTATTCCAAATAATGTCACAAAACACAAAAGTTAAACGATAGATTTAAATAATTATACATTCAAATGTGAAATAGTATTTTCATCATTGTTAATCTTTTAATATTTTCATAAAATTTGAGTTATTGTTATAAAAAAAGTATTTTCATATATTTAAGGTCCTCCTAACCCTCCCAACTATTGTCATCGCATATTCACCACTAATATACTATGAAATATTATTTTTAAGTAATTAAACTTACATGAATTTTATCAAAATATTAAGAAAGCTATGAAAACGTTTTCCTGGCCTTTAAATATTTGCTAAAATTAATATTGTCACAATAATGATATGAATATTATCAAATAATATTAAAATTACTACAAAATGTTATATTTTCTGATTTTCATACCACTCATAGCCTGTTTCAATGTAATGTGGATTATAATTTTCAGCCGTTTGTTTTTTTACAGATGTTGCACAAGGTAATTTCTCCGAAGAAAGTGTTGTGCCGCCAGAGCCGCCTATTCAAAGGAACGGTTCTACAATGAAAGATCATCAGGATCCTCTGAGACCGGAACTTCCAAGTACGGCTACCACGAAATATAATAATAATAAATTATAATTAACAATGTATTAATTCTTAAGGTTACTACGTAGTTAATTTTTTTAAATTCCTTTAATCATACGATTTTAAAGAATTTGTGATAGCAATTATAATATTACCACCTTTACTTATAATTAATTACATTTACAAAGTTATTAATTATAAGTGGTACAATGTCGGGACCATTATTAGTTCGATTTTTTAATTATTACTGCAGCTCAAATCTGTACATAATACTCATAATATAACGACAATATTTCTATCACGATAATTATATGTAATTACATTTGTGATAATGTAACGTTTTCAATTTTTCAATAATTTATCTCAAACACACAAATGTTTACAGCTTTTATAATTTAATTGTGTTTTTTAAATCTACATAATATATGCCATCGGTAAAATTTAATCGTTACGATATTGATTTTGGTATAATATTTATTATTCATTTATTGTTTATTGATTGATCGTTGTCTAATCACGTGCATTTCGTTAATCCTTCTCTCTGTGTGTATCCTGTACAGTCCCTACTGCCAAAGACGAAGACCAGACGTACATGGCAGTCATTATCGGCGTGCTGATGGCCGTCATCATACTACTGGCGGTCGCCATTTTCCTAATCGTGTCCCGACACCGGAGGAGGAAGTGCTTCGCCAGCCCGTTGGTAGGCAAAAGCGCACTTGCCACGGGCAACGGGTGTCCTGGAATGTCGTCGGGTAGCAGCTGCGGCACGGGCGGCAGTTATAAGGAAGCCGGCACGGGCAGCTCGGCCAGCCACCACGGCGGCACCGGCCACGGACATCCGACCGGCACCGTCAACGCTCACCTGCATGACATGGACAGGCTGATCCAACTGGACGCTGAGCCGTACCAGGAGCCTTATCACGCTCATACGCCGTTCTACAGTTACAGTACCGTAGTAGTCGGCCGCAACGTGGATTCAGGCAGTAAGTAATTATAATATTATAGGGATGAATCTGATTTTGGGGAAACAAGTGGGCTTTTTTTATTATATCAAATGTATTCGAACCAAATCAAACTTTTTTTTATACAGAAATATCGATCCCGTTCCAAACTTCTATAACATTCGATTTGAAATCGTATCGAGATGAGATGTCGATTTTACTTGTGTAATTGATATTTATAGTTTTCATTTCTGTCACATTTACGCCTATTCACTTACCAATCATATCTTATGACACACGTGCGTCAACTCGTTTTTGGTTCGTTACACGCGCGTGCGAGAAACGAGACAGACTTGACAAATCTCGGCGTTTAAATAACCTTAGAATGAAATGTAATCTTAATAAATATTTGTCGACAAAGCTTCTCAAGATTTCCACTGTTATTATATTAATAGTTGCCAGTAGGTTACAGGTACAAATATTGTCTAAATTATCATTGCAGACGTATTTCAAATATTTCGTGTTTATAATATTATATATTTATATTCATCGCTGTATACATTCTACAAACATCGCATTTCTATATTATACTGTTTATCGGGATATCGAGTCAACATCATATACTTAAACATTGATAATTATAATGATATATTTTATGATCTGCCGTTGTGTTTGCCCATTTAGTCGACGTGGAAAAACAGAAATACTGTACGGTGGTCCCAACCTTTTGCTATGTATGCATATTAAAAAAATCGACATTTATCAAACTTTTAAACAATCGAACTACTCGTTCGTGTTTAACTGTTCGCAGTGAATAGGTAGAGAACGTCTTATACTTTAATTTTATACTTGAATCCGTTAATTAATTTACAAATGAATACTATTTTTTTCTTCAGCGAAAGTTGCAAAAGTTAAAAGATTTAATGAAGTCGTATTGTTTTTCGCTTTTGTTGAAAGCAACTTACCATTGTTTACCTTTCAGACTCAGCGTACGAATACGCCGTGCCCGAGACCGGAACCATGCCATTACTCACCACTTCGCCACCGCCACCACCGCCACCGTCAGCTCCTCCTATAGCTCCTGTCACGACCGACACGTTTGCCAGGAACAAAATGTATCCAACAGACGAAAGCAGAAGTAGTAAAAAAGTAAGTTTTAACATATGTTTTCATAAGAGTGCCAAGTCCACGTACATAAATCCACAAGTGTTCTTGACTTGAAGGAACTCGAAAACAGTGCCGACACAAACGTCCACTTAGGAATAAATAATAAAACTGATTACAATTTATGAGTCCAACATAAGCATGCAGCGGGTAACTCAGTAACGTAAAAATTTATTGATTTGTCTTTATTTAACGCATTTCTGAGCATCATAAATAAATTATATTTTTCCACTTTACGACGATTACACATTCTAAGTAGGCACTTTGATTTTAATATGGGATATGAAAATATTTAGAACTTATTTACAATTACAATTATATGAAGTAAATTTATATGAAAAAAATTAAACAGTATTAACTTTTATCACGTCATAATATTATGGTTTACGTGATCATTTTTTTTTCATTTTGTATAATTAAATTCATGCCAATATCGACAAATCAATACAACATATTAAAATGAAAATGAAAATGAGTTGTTTTATATTTTTTATTATAAATTAATTATTACATTATGACTGAAATTTCTTTTCAAATCATTTTTTTTTTATTCCAAATCATATTTAATACTATTTAATTTGGTTGGTATAGGAAGAAATACTATAAATATAAATAGGTAATTTTCACACGTTGCCTTTATTCTTATATCGTTAATAATATATAAAAATTATGATTTTATTTAAATTATTGTACTTTATTTTCTTTTTTCTCAGGATACCACGTCCATCAAATATTTCTCTCTCTACCTATATTTATTTTAATCTTTCTACTTTAAATGTTACAGTATAATAATAAAACTAAAGATATTATATTTCAGTTATATTTCTTTATCAAAATATATACATAGTAGGTAGTATAGGCACATAATTTCAGAACAAAACTAAATATTATTGCATTATTCTGTAGAATAAAATATTTATATTTCAAAATGTCACATAAACTATAATGTACATAAAAACTGTGCAAAAGAAAATCGTTCAAGTTTTTCCTGGAATAAAATCAGAAAACAAATTTATAACACTGTGAGAACCTGCGCGAATGGATTAATATCGTGTTGTGTGCTTGGGAATAATAATTAAACACTTTGTCAGTCGTAGATGTATAATTATTATAACATTGAAACATGATACACGGTTAGGTTTTGAGCGAATAACTAAAATTAAAAATGTATAAAATAAAATGAGATGGGCATTTTTACAAGATTTAAAAAGAGAGAGGGGAAAAATAAATGAGGTGTTCCTTTCCACGTTCCACCGACCGCGCGCGTGTCATCGTCGTGTGCCATCCCCGCAGTCTTCGAAATAATTTCGCCGAGAGATGATTTATACTGCAGCAGACTCGGCAAGCACGAAAACACGCTGCTCCGCTCTCGTTCCCTGCTCCACTTCTCCACCCATGATTTCCTCCTCACCCACCCTTATCGTGTGTCGTTTCATTGAAAAGATTATGAATAATGGGCCCGAACACGACTTGTCATGTCTCCTTGAATAGCGACCGTTTGCCAGTGAGTGTGTGTGTGTTCGCAAGTGTATATCTTACACGTTGACTTGACTTATATTCGTATTGTAGAAACCTATATATTTACCTACACCGAGTGATTGATACAAATAGCTGTTATGTAGTGTATCTATACAGTGATATAGGTACACGATATTATGCTCACGAACGTTAGTACATTTTCGGGCGTATACGTTTCCCGAGTACAATGTCATTACCTTTGGACACAATGTACCCGGTCCGCTAAATGTTAACAACACGGCAAATACACAGTACGCCTACGTAGTATATTATCGTCTGTCGTGTGAAAACGTCATCTGCGCGGACCACCGCACTGCCATATTATATTGTCGCCATGTATACAATAGCCGTTGCCCGTTTGTGTAGCATAGCATAATATGAGTATACCTATAGGTGCCCAGACTTGTAATATATCACGGTGATGACATGTTATCGTACACGGTGTGTGTATTAGCTGCAGTATACAGGGTGATATTATAAAACGGGAGGAAACCATTCGTTTTCGTTGTCATGTTTAATGGTTTACAATCATTAATACTCGTTTAATAACACCTTATTATTATTTATATAAAAAAAATCGTCTTTTGAGGAAACAATCATCATTATGTGTATTATAAAAATGTAAGAACTCACATGATGAATATTGAATAAAATCCTTGGTATCCAAATTCAATTCAAACCTACTTAAAAAATATCAATTTTATGCCTATATTTATATACTTTTTTTCTTTTACTCGTTTGATGAATGGTATGTTCAACACATTTTATAATTAATGTACAGTTTTAATATTATATATGGTTTAGTATCATAGGTCAACTTCTCGAAAGCATTGACAAAAAAAACAGATAAAATAAAAACTGCTGAGAAGGGGAGCAATTTTTAAAAATTTTCCTTTTTTAACATATCGTACGTAGGTATAGTAAGAAAAGATTTGGCATTTTGATCATCCACCCACCCCCCCCCCCCATCACACTCCTCGTCTTCGACGATGACCTATTAACATTTAACGCTTTGCGGGCTACGCGCATTACTATTTGTATACATAATACACTCTATATCCACTAAATGTAATATGTATTTTTTTTTTTTTTTAATTTTTTTAGTCTTCGCAAAAACAAGAATCTCAAACCGCATTGAAACGCCGGCTCGAACAAACGCCTGTGCCCGAATTCCCACGGCACCGTCTGCGTATGTTGTCCAAACTCAGTGAGGGTAATTACGGAGCGGTAAGTTGTGTTGTCTCAATCCTTCTATATCTATAAACTAGTACTCGAAAATACGTTTATTATATTATTATTATTATGATTTATTTTTTTCACGCAATCAAATCCACTATAAGTTCAACTATACCTTTTTATAAGAAGTTTATCAAATAACAAATATTTAAACATTCGAGTATCAATATTTTAATCAGTTATGTAATGTTTTACAGTGACACATATGCATATTTTTATATTTTGTAAAATTCAAAGATAAAATATGAGAATTAAAAAAAAAAACACCAACTTTTCACGTGTACGAATCAAATCAAGTTTTAATAACTAAATGTGTGTAGTTCGCTGAAAATAGTATAAGCACAGTTTGGTTAAACATAATAGTTGAATTTAAATAATAAAAACCACACAACCATGCATTAAATGTACCTATACTTATTTGAGTTTAACGATAAAAAATTTGTATATCCATAATAATATCTTATGCATAACCGATTTTTATATTATTTGTGGGCAAAATAAAAGTAATTTTCCTTATTTTCTTTATATTTTCTTATATTTTGTTATTATTCATACTATATTGTTACAAAACACTATCCAAGGTTATTTTAATAAATTTAAAAAAAGATGGCTAACAAGTAACAATATTATTTGATTTGTTTTAGATTTATGTGGCCGAAGCGGACGGTATAAATGAATACAACTCGAAAATGACGCTGGGTAAGCGACTGGTGGCCGTAAAATTTTTCTCACCCGCGTTATCCGAAAAAGAAAGGTAAGTTATCATGGTAGATAAAATAGATTATTCAAAAACACATAGCCAATTATAGAACGGCCTTTTATAATCCTAAATCACTAATACAATATTCTAACCAATATTCAAAACTTAAATCAAAATAACCCATTATTTTATTCAGATTTTATCTGAAATTCAAATAAATTATTTAAAATTATTTAATATCAACATATTTCCTATGTATATAAATATATAACAATATAATAATAATAATAATAATTACATTCAATAAAATAAATCTTCAATTTATTATTTTAATTATAAGACTTAATTACTGAAGTTTTACTTAATATTTGTTACGACAACAAAAATCCAGAGAGATAAGATGATCTTATTATTCATTTATTCTATGATTTAATATTTATACAATTATTATAATGTTATATGGTATTTTAGAGCTGAATTACAAAATGACGTAAGGATTTTGGCCGGTCTGGAAGATCAAAACATCGCCAGAGTGCTGGGCGTGTGTACCTCCGAACAGCCACTATGCGTAGTCATGGAATATAGCGAGCACGGCGACCTCAATCAGTTTCTCAAGACACACGTACCCGTCGAAGCTGCTCGGAACCTGCCGCCCACTGTGAAAACCCTCAGGTACTTATCTATCTAAAAACAAAAATGATAAAATAACATCCTCGACACTCGTCTTTTCAATCGACTTAGGTATTTTTGAAAAAAACATGGGGGGTTTTGATTTTTTTTAAATAATGAGCAACCATTATACATTTTTAAATCGTTAAAAATTATCCAACATTATACCAAACTATTATCAATAATTATTCTGTGTTCAGGCACCTACCAATGTGTATTTAAGGAGTAGCAATTGGCAACTCTACTCACATTTTAACTTTAAATGCTCATCATCAGTGGTTAAATATTTTTGATATTTATACATAAGATTTTTAAAAAAAAAATGTCTTGTTATGCGCGTTTATAAGTGTAACCAACTTTAAAAAGAATAAAACAAATCACAATTAGTTAAGAAGATAACATACAACTCTGTGTTTCAGAATATACTCTGTATATTTCGTCGTTTTTATATATATTTTTTTTATTTTCAAAGCACAGATATTGAAAGATAAATATTGAGCGTTTTATTGTGAACAATATAACAAAACCTATACCACTAGTTTTTCTAACAACCTGTTTTCCATGTACGTAATTTTCAGTTTCCAATGTCTGCTGTATCTCGCAACACAAATAGCGTCTGGAATGCGTTACTTGGAATCATTGAACTTCGTCCACCGTGATTTGGCTACCAGGTAAAAACATAGTGAATTTGACGTCAGCATTTTTCGTTATAATTTACAACTGTCGTGGCGCTCCCTCAGCAACTGCAGTTATAATTGATTTTCAAACGTGTTTCAGAAACTGCTTGGTGGGTAAAGCGTACAAGGTAAAAATTAGCGATTTCGGCACCGACAACGAAGCGTATTCGGCAGACTACTACAAACTGGACGGCAACCTCGGGCTTCCCGTTCGATGGATGTCGTGGGAATCGGCGTTCTTGGTGAGTTTAGCCTTCTCCCTAAAATCGATTAGAACATAATAATATTGTATGAACAGTTTATAATTTGTATAATATCATAATTACTTGGTTTCTAATCAAAATCTTTAATAAATTGATTTTTTTTTTCGCAAATGGTACCAAGAAACCTTACGACGCGTCAACGTATTCTGAGAAAAATAATCTGCAGAAAAATATTTTAGATTGAAAATATAAATGTCCCTCTTGTATCTTGTTTTTCTATGAATTCAAAATTGAATTATATATCCTTAGAACATTTTTATTTCTCAAAACACGGCAGGTATACCTGTATCGAAAGTGATAAAATGCATACACAGCCACTCGGTTATTTTCATAAAATCAACAAATAATAAATATTTTATTGGATAATAAAATAAATTGTTATTTCTTTGGAAAAAATATCACAGTGAAATAAGTATGTAGTGGCTATAGTAGGTAGGTAATGACCTATTGGTTATAATACTAATTCACGACCGAGTGCACAATCGTTTAACAGTATTATATCGTATGAATATTACTGAATTTAAACGACATTAAACAAAATTAATCAACCATTTTGGTGGTTGGGAGGGGGGGGGGCTATCCGCGGCCACAAATTTCACCACATCGCCCTTCGTCCGAATGCATTATTATATTACAATTGTATTATATATGTATACCGTTAAATAGTGCACGAATATAATATTGTGTGATTTCCACAGGACAAGTACTCGACGAAGAGTGACGTATGGTCGTTTGCCGTGACCCTCTGGGAGATCCTGCACCTGGCCAAGTCGCGGCCGTATGAAGGGTTCTCGGACCACCGGGTGGTGGAGAACCTGTCGCACATGCACGTGGACGACGGCCTGTTCGAGTACCCGCCCCGGCCCGCGTGCAGCAGGGACATCTACGACCTGATGCGCGAGTGCTGGAAGCGGCAGGAGTCGGACCGACCCACGTTCCGGGAGATCCACCTGTTCCTGCAGCGCAAGAACCTCGGCTACGCGCCCGCCGCCGCCGCGTCATGACGGTCCAGCGGTGGCGACGGCAGTCGGCGCGAAGGATGGCCGTTCGTGCTCCGGCAAAACGCGTCCTATCTGCCCGGATGCGACGCAGACTGAACGACGACGGATCACGGCCGTGGCGACGGGGGGGTGGACGACTCCTCTCTCCGAGGACGCTCGCCCCCGCGCGTCTGACAATTTACTGTTTCGACAATCTCTGATTTTGGCGCGCGAGTTTTATACAATATATAATAGCTCGTGTGCGTCGTTTGTTTGTTCATTAAAATAATACTGTTTGTTTTTATCTTTTATCTATCTGTTCATTAACTGACGTCTCTGTAAAATGATAATTATAGACATCGTATAATATATATTATATTAACGAGTCTCGACACCTTACTATCTCATATAATACCTATCGCATACCCCTCCCCCCCCTCCCGCGTATTAGTAATCTAACGAACCAAATGTACTGTCCCTCGTTCTTACCGGTCGACGTACACTATTCGGTGGGTCGCGTGCCTAGTTCGTACGGTATCTGTTTTTTGTTATCGTGTACATACAAACCAACGTTAAAATTATTTATAAATATTGTAAATACTGTAAACGCTATGTATAATATTAATATAGACTGATAGGAAAATAGGCAATATCCACCGTACGAATATCGCGCCCGGCGTGTCTTCTCTTAGCCGCCATCGTTCAATCAACGGCATTGCGCGCAAATATACGTATAACTCTATATTAAGTGTATCATATATTATAATAATATAATATTAAACAGTAAATACGAGCTTGTGCGGGCGTAATCATTTTTATATAACTGCACTGTTGCTTGTTATTTTAGAATCTTCTCGTCGTGATTAAAACGTCTCTGTTATATGCATTAAACGTTTTTGTGTAAAACGCTGATAATCGAATGAATTAACATATCCGCTATTTCCGTTTTAATCGCTTATATTATATTTATTATGGCGATTCTAGTGGAGATGTAGTTTGCCTATATATATATTGTAATAATATTGATATTATTACAATATTAGACGTGTATAAAATTTGGACGGTTGATTTTGTCTCTCGTCCTTCGCAGCTCCTCTCATCAATCGCTCGATGTTATCCTCAAATGTTCAGACAACCGTCGAAAATACATATAATAATTGCAATAATGTACTACCTAAGTTGTTAAGAAATTTAAATCATTACATTTTAATATTGTACATATAGAATCATTAAATCAATCATATATAATAACTAGTCAAGCCTTTTTGTATTTTATTTTTATTTTTTACTCAAGACGAATAATGTGTACATAAATAATTAATTGTTCGGCTAATGTACAATATTTTACACCTGTTTAAAGCAACCTGTATTATTATATAAATATTTTTTTTTTTTTATAGATTGTGATATTTAAGTTACTTTAAAAATGTGACACTTTTATATAGTACACTCTAGATATTATATTATTATTATTATTATAATTATTACAGTATGTAAAATGTTTATTGTTAATTCATTAACTTACTCGTTTTTGAACATTGTATATATTATTTAATTTTGATTTATTTATGAAATGTACACAACATATTTTATATTTCGACATATCATTTATTTTGTTTTTGCAAACATTTTGAAAAAGAGAAACCACCGCTTGACCCGAATTTATTTCGTGTCAAAACTTATTCCCATCGCAATAACAATATATTATATATATGTGTATGTGTGCATATAATATAAACTATAATACTGTGTAGTTGAATTGTTTTGTTTTTATAATATTTTAATTATTAATTGACCTCTAGTGTACATATTTGTTGTAATAGTTACAATATAGAGATATTATCATATCACTTTTTTGTAAATCAAAATTATTTATAAGGTGCTTTAAATCATCAATTGATTATCGAGAGAGTCCATTTTTTTTTCAGTATATCCGTATATTAATTAGAGAAAATAGTTTTACAATTGAGCTTAACTCTATGGCCAATACATAAGTATAATATAAAGTACACTAAAACAATTAACAAGCCCGAACATTATACACAATTATGTTATATTAATAAAAAAAAAATAATAATAATAATAATAATTATAAATTATAACAATGTAGAATAATTAATATTTATCACAAGCCTGATAATAGTAAAGTTACATCGAAGCAACCGAAAAAAACAAGACGCAGATTAGGAAGGCATATTGTTCATAAACGCGTCCGGAGAATAACTTAAAATTTTAAATATATTTTTAAGACGTGCTTGAAACGTTTCAAGAGTACAACTAGTTAAAATTGAATACAATGCACAGTAAAATTGTCTCGTGTTGGTCATATACATTTTATGATTGAACAATCAAACATTAAGAGCGATGTCTAATAATTTGGACCAATAAGTTGTTACTACATTTTTTGCGGTATAGATACACCGGGTACTCGGATTTATAGCTAAACATTCCCCGTTTAATAAGTGATTTATTAAACTAGTTTTTGAAATATTCATTACTTGTAACAATACAATGCAATTTTTAGTTTACTTTTGCAAATTTTATGTAAATTAACTGTTTATTGTTAATGTTAATGACATTACGGAAAAACGTGTTTTGCATACACGAAAAATGTAATTTAACATACGATTCGAATTAATAGTAATATCACGTCACTATATTATTGATTACTAATAATACATATTATTACATGATATATTGCTGTGTATTTACGATACGAAAACCAAAAGTATATCATTATTTTATGAAACTGTAATAATATCATAAAAACTATTATTGTTACAATAGATTTCAATTTTTATCTTCATTAGCGTACCTACTTCTAATAATAATAATTATGATAGTAATAACATTGTATTCAAATACGAAAGAAGTCTTACGATAATGATAAAATATTATATAATATAATTTACAAAAATAGGCTCGCGCCGTCGTCGCTGTTTCGATGCCGCAAATCGTTAAAAATAGGATTTTTTTTGTTCTTTCACTTTGTTTACATTACAACGTTAAATACCGGCGCGCACTTGCCGCACTAAATCAACAACAGAAAAACCGGTAAGTAATAACTGCTAGAGCGGCCCACGTATGTACAAAACCGCATCAATCGTCGTCCGACCTCTGCCGGATGTGCAGGATGAGCGGTACCGTCCTGGTCTTGATCACCGGAATCGGCTGCTTGCCCTGGTAATACGGTTGGTGGTGCCCGGCCACCGCGGGCCGGTACACGTACCTCCAAGTCTGTGTCTGTCCGATGGGCGGCGGTCGCATCACCAGCAGGTTCTTCAGGTCCTGTCGGCTGGTCAACTTGCGGCCGTGCTTGCTCCGGTTTGGTTTGACCGCGGGGTTCCTGTGCTTGAGCACCTGCTGCGGCTGATAGTGGTTGTGGTGCGCCGCCTGTTTGCTCGCAGCCGTCGACGACGCGCTCGTCACGTGGTTCTTGTTGCTGTAGTCCTTGGACAGGTCGTCGGTCTCATGTACCTGAAACGAAAAACGCCGTTTATTATTACAACAGCAGCAGGTTGCGGGTTGTCGTGAGATACCGACGACAGTTTCTTCGTCGTCACCCACTCAGATTTTCGAATTCAATCTATGGTTTTTCGGTAGTCTTATCGTACTAGTAAGACCAGTGTGTAAATAAAAACGCCGCGGTGCCCGTAAATGTAGGCAATACATGTTACGTTCGTGAACAGCAGACACGGACACACGATAACGAGTTATACACGAGTCATCGGTAACATCTTTGGCGAAGTTTTCAGACATGTTAAACGTAATTTCGATCGTTTTCGACATAATATCTATTACGGCCGTATTATTTCACAAGATATTGTGTTGTTCGGCATACTTATTGATTTCTGTTAAAACGTTGTCGAAAACTAACTAAAATAAATCTGTCGGTTTTTTTTGCACACGTCCACAAATACGTAGCTCCATCGACCCACTTATGTATAAAATAATAATCGATGCGAACCCCCGAGTCTATTCTTCCTCCCACAATCCTATCACGTTAATTATAATAGGTATTCGTAAACGTAATGCGTGTCGAGCAAACAGCGTTTATTTCAATTTAAACGACCAACAAATGAAGACAATTTATATTTTATTTTCATTCTGTAGAAACCGGACAAGTTGATTGCGATTGTCCACGTCCTTTTACCATTAGCTTTAGATTTTTAACAATACTGTTTATTGAAAATTGTAAAGCAAAAGTTGATAGTAAAATATATCGTTTTTCAAGAATTAGACATGACATTATTCTATCCTTACACGGCCACCGAAATGTTTTTGATAACAATTATCGTACCGCAGTAAAGTCGATGTCTAATAAATCAGATAACAGTGTTCAAAGCGTTGTTAAAGTCGTTGACAATTTTAATCGTGATGAGCTCAAATTGACGAAAAATCTTTTAAAATACCAAACCAATGTATTATAGACAGTATAACTATACTATAACTGTATATAACTATAATTTTTAGTTATAACTTGTAATACCTATTTCAAAAGAATCTATCGCGCAGAAAATATCATAAATCATATAAATTCTCATAATATTTTAGTACATCATAATACTATATCACGCAATAGTCTACGTGTATGATATAACTATACCTACATTATAATGCTGATCGAATAATGATAAAGTAAAATCGATATTGTCAACAGAAATCAAGGAAAATAGAATTCATCTCGATTCGTGATAGTGGCCGACAGTGATTCCCGTTTTGTGTTATGAATTGAATTACACTACTGCAGTTAATGCAGTGCGATAGCCGAACCAGTGGGCGGGGGGAGGGGGTCGAAGTTAATTTAACGGAAATAAACATAAAAATCACACACCTGGTATTGATGCGGTTCTTCGGGCACAGAGTTGGACGGGGCCTCGTAGTCGTGATTGTGATTATTGTCGATCCCGTTGCCGTAATGATCGTGCAAGTCCTGGTGTAGGTGTTGAACGGTGTCGTCGGTTATCGTATAGTACGACGTCTCGCCCGAGTGTCCGTTAAAGTTACCGTGGTCGTGGTCACCGGTCACGCCCGCCGTGGCGGACACGGGACTTTCACCTGTACCACCGGAACCAGAAGTGCCTGGCTGGCTCGACCCGCCAGCGGCAGCCACGTCGCCGACGTGGAACTCCGACGACGTGTCCACCGAGTTCTGGACCGGCGACGCCAGTGACGGCCCGTCGTCGACAGTCGTGTGATAGTTTTTCACTTCGGAGTAACCAGCCGAGTGCATGATCGGCACGTAAATATGTGGAATCAGGTGCAGGTGAATCATGTGGTTGTGTTTCTTGGCGATTCCAGCGCCCACGACACCAGTGCCGCCGCCGTTCCCGACGTTGACACCGCCCCCGTAACCACCGCCGCCGACACCTCCGCCGCTGTAGCTAATGCCGCCGCCACTAAACCCGCCGCTATCGAGTTCGGTGGATATGTGTTCGGACGACGGTGTCTGCGGCGATCTCAAGTGGTTATCCACGTGGTCGCCTACCAAGTTCCGGTACTGAGCGTCTACCTCTTCGTGGAACGCTTCGTGTTCGGGGAATTCGGTCTTGAGGATTTGCGACGGTTTGAACAGCGGTCTCCACGGACCTGCGGAAAAAACAAATTCGTAGTATAATAATTTGGCGAATTTAAAACTTAAAAATCGCAAATGATAAAGATATTATTATCACATCGTACGTGCAGAGTACACTTCTATCGTTTGCTCTGCTAGGAAGTCAAAGTTACATTGTTATTTGTTTGGGATACGATTACACTTGGACGAAACACTTCCAAAGGAGATTGTTAATTATTCAGAAATATCTAAGTTAGTACAAGATTTATCACGAAGTGTATAATTTATAATGTATAGCTACTATAATCAATTAAAATCGGCAAGATAAATTCAATGTAATTAATCGCAAATAGTAGTCGTACAAATATACAATACTAGATACACAGTAATATTATGGTTCTTAAAACTGAATTATTCATGTACTGCAATATAAGTACACATGGCAGGTCATTCGATATGACCAAGTGGTAGTAGTGGTACTATAATTAGATAGTAATTATACATGCCTATACCTCAATAAAACAACATGCTTAATCATATAAATAGACGGAGTAGTCGATATATGCTATATGCTATAAAATAGAATAAAAATCAATTAGGCGATATATCTACCTAGCCGTTACACAATAGTAACAATTTGAGTAATGAGTATAGAAATAATAATATTATTTAAGGAAAAATATTAAAAATGCAATACTTTCGATAATATTATTTCCGTTTGATTTCTAAACATTAAATACAACAATTATTGTAGTTTTAGAGCTTTTATAGTTTAGCGTGAAAATCGAAATAATCCACCTCATCGGATTGAATACAATGAATGGTATACCTAGCTAGAAGTAACCGACCGCAATGAAATTAAACCGTAGGAAAGTTAATGTACATGACTTCAATCGCATTTTTCGTAGGATAATCAATGTTTTCTATACAGACACTAGACAGTAGTGCAAATGACATGATTCAAGACTTTGAGACTACCGCGAATCGAAACAAACACGTACCTATCTCGGATGAAGTATACACGATTTTTGCTATAAATTGCAGTCGAACGAATCGTCAAACGATCTGCTGTACGTGTTATTGGGATTGATAGCAAAAAAAAAAAAAACAATATATTATTGTATTATTATCTATATAAAGTACCACACACAGTATGCTTCGAAAATAATATATATAATTACGTATTATTAAATAAAAAGAAAATTGTTAAGAAACGAGCATAAAATAAAAATAAAATAAAAAATGACCAGTCACGAAACAATATGATTATAAAAACTACAGTATATATTATTATTATATCATATTTAAAATTTTATTTTTATTATTAATATGGCATTTTGAAAACGAGACATTAAGTGGGATATAGATATCATAATCATTATTATATTATAAAATACGTTTATAATATTAAACTTGAATGGTTTAATAGTTTAATACTTAGCATTTTGAAAAATTAGATAATTTTCATAAATGTGTTTATATTGTTTATAGGTACTTACTTTGTATTGACAACATTTTGAGATTTAAAATGTTCTGTAAAATTGTTAAAAAAAAAAATACAAGCAAATAATAGTAACCGCTTATTGAGTTTGTCACTGTAATGTATCATGTGTATTAAATTTGAATTCAATTATAAATCATTACATATTTGCATAATATGAAAAACAGCCCTGAGCTAAAACAGTCTGTCAGCCTACATTTTTCTAAATATATTTTATGAGATTATTCTAATGTTATTATAGTAATTTTTATTTTCATATTAAAGTAATACAGTAGGTTGAATTAATATTTTACAAAAACATTGTATTTATCATAATATTAATATTTAATTATTATTATATAATATTATATTTATAATCAATTAATTTTAATGTATTGAAAATATCACTGTGTATATATAAACGACAATAATATAGGTAAAAGTTTCAAATCCCCGGAAAAAATATTTTAAAATTACAGTTCAAATGTCCAATTTTGTCCTACAAATTTGAACTTCTCAAATATCTATATATTCAAATGTTTTTTAATAACTCAAAATATTTTGAAAATCATACCTTGAATAGAAAATTATAAAATAAAAATGAAGTTAAAATGAAGTTAAAATGGCAAGTACTTATCTATGGTTATACATTTTTCAAGTATAACAAAAACAATTTGTTTAAAAATTAGGTTTTCGTAAAAAATCTATTTTTTCTAATTTTTGTTTTTCCAATAATTAACATAAGTACTGGAAATTTTTAATTTTTACCTTCCAAGATTAATTTTTTGATAAAAAAAATATTTAAGTTAAAAATCAAATAATTTTATCTACTATTCATAAAAAATAACACACACATCATTGTAAAATCAATACATTCATCGCCAAGCGTAGAATCTAAAATTAATTAGTATTACTAAGCGGAATTCAAGTTTTTAATATTATCAAATACATTACCACGTCCTAAATAATTGTAGTATTTTTACTTTTAGAATTTTACTATTTAAATTGACTAATATGTATGATGAATATTAAAAATTAAAATTATATTTATATTTTATTAATTGTAATGTCAATTAATAACTAATTACATAATAAAAAATTATTTCTCATATTTTGAGAATTGATTAGTATATTTAAAATTAAAAAGATATGCAAGTTATTATTAGCAGTCGAGTAGTTCACTATTATGGGTGTGTTAAATTTAAATTCAATGATATATAGCTCAGAATCTAAAAAAAATGTCAGTAGGATATCATTATATCATGATACAACTTCATGATTTTATAATATTTTTTAAAATGTATAAATATAAATCCAGTATAGTTATTAGTTTATTACTTATTACTTATTAGTTACTAGATAATTTATGTAATTACTTATACACACCGGAATAACTAGTTTTTTGATTGAAATTACCTACATTTATTATTTTTGATTATTTGTTGAATGGTTTTATTGGTACTAACAGTATTAAATTCTTAATAATACCTAACTAGGAAACTAATTTATTTTTTCACATGAAAAATCTTCAATTACATTTCATGAATCCAATTTATAATCTTAGAAACAAAATAATTTAAGTATTTTAAATTGTACTTGAAGAAAAATAAACATCGTTATGCTAAAAAAAAATTAATAAAATTAAAATTAAAAAAAAACCGTTTTTATAAAAATTAGATTTTTCAATTTTATAATAGATCATATTATTTCATGTGGTGTTTAATTTTCAAAGGCAAAAAGTATTTCAAAAGCTTTATCTGATAAGATAAAAAAATCAAAATTGCGAATTCGCACAAATATTGATTAGAGTGAAATGCCAAAATTCATTGTAGATCAATATAGGTATTAAAAAAAAAAAAACTCAATTGAAAATTAAAAAAAAAAAATAATAAATAAACCGTGACCGTGACATTGACGTTATAATTTGTTATACATGTGTGCCGTTCTTGCCCAGTGGACGCGTGCGTGTGACGTCTTCTTTTTATTGTTACCTATACTCGTATACCGTCAGACGTATATATAATAAACAGATAGTCATATAATGTGAATTCGATTTGAAATCGTTTCTGTGGAAGGTCACCAACTAATATTTACGTATTTTGTTGTCAAACTTTCGCCAAACGTACAAGTGCAGCGCGCATTCATAGCTATAGGTGGGTACCTATACAGTATAATACATTAATAAAATACATACATGCTATTTATATATATCTATGTCAGTATATGTCCTATACATTCTGTGGTCTGGACCTGCGAAAGCAGAACACACGCACATGCATACCCGTGACACGTAAATATTATACGCCTTTGCGTGTGGGTTATTGGGTGGGTGGGTAGTGTGGGGTGGGGTAGGTTGACGACGGTTACGATGCGACCACGACCGCGGTAACGCGATATTGCTCGATCGATGTTTTCGACCGTATATCCTCGACTATAAATAATAATAGTAATAACAGTAATAATATTATACGTATATTATATAGGTACACTGCAGCCGACTGCCTGCCAGTGCTCGCGGTTTATTACGCGTACGTGTAGTTTGCGGTCGCGTTAAATTACTATACGTACGTACCCATCTGTACATATCACACATATTTATATTTTATAGCTCCGATCCACTACGATCTATACTAACCACTACGACCGCTGTTTGTTTTTTCACTACGTCGGACGCGTATTGTTTACTGCGGCGACACGCTTGCGGTATTTATGCGTTATAACTCATAAGTCATAAGAATAAATGTAGGTACATATATAAATAAACTAGGTGACAGGCCGCCGTGGGTCCGTTACAAGTTGCGACCTTACAAGGTACACTCTACCCGTTCTCATCTGTCGACGGTTTTATAGTATATACTACACTAGTAAAGTAAATACCTATTAAATATAACATTACCTATGTATAAAGTTCCGTGTGTCGTCGTATACGCGCAATAATAGTTCCTTTCAAAAATCTGACAGGGAAAATGTTTTCTGACACGACACGTATATGTTTTACAAATGGGAACTTACCGACTGCCTGAAAACACGATTACATTTTATACAATATTTTTATTTTTATATCAATATTAATACTGTATCAGTACAACAACGTGAACGTCGTCGAAATCACGCGATGTCGCGATTGATATATATATTTTTTTTTATGAAAATAGAATTAGAATTTTAATGAAACTGAATATTTCTTTGCGGTTTTAAATTGTTTCAATGGACCTACTAATATATCTACCTAAATACCGTCCAATATACAGAATGTTTAATCGTGTTTGTTGTCCTAAAAAAATATTATTTCCGTTAGGTTAGATCGGACTTTAAAATATGATTTCAGATAATGATTACTGTATTCTCAGCATTTCTGCCGTTGTTATAATTTATATTTTTATTTTTCTGGTTCGCTTTAATTCAGGTTAGGTAATTTTAAGTAACTAATTTTTGAACTATTTTATGTAAATTTTATAAAATATAAAGTACCTAATAACAACTGTTAATTATATTCAATAAATTAGGTTATAATTGTAAACATTAAACAGGTATTTGGTTGATTAGTAGGTACCCTACCTACCTATATATAATTTAATAGAATAGGTCGTAAGTATGAAAATAGACTTGTACATGATACATATTATATTATATTATATTTTTATAGATCAAATCAATTCAAATGAGCAATGAACATTGAACACGTAAAACAACAAGCACAAATTGTAATGGAAAATTGAAAAAAATACTGTTTCCATAAAATTATAGTAAAACAACGCGCTTAGAAAATGTGCAATATTTGTAGTTGTTATAGACTTAAATTATGTTATGTATATTCCTACTCTTTAGAGAGAAATATACATATTGCATATAGTCATGCATATTATGATAGGTAAATAAAGTATTAATGTTGGCGAGATAATAATGACGTAGTATATCTGCTATCTCCTATAATTATAGGAATCGTTTTCGTTATATTTATAAACAGTATAAAACTCTGTAGATTTGTTGTCAATTTTAATTATAATTTCTACAATATTATACTCTTAGTTTTATCTGTATCTGCAGTCTGCATCCACGGTCTATTTGCTATATTGTTTGCACATTTAAAAGTTCTACAAATACTTCATATAGCTTCATAGCCGCTATGAAAACTTTTTTACCACAGCCCGTAGATACTTGGCCAACCTAACCTAACCTATACCTATACAATTTAACGAAAAAAATGTAATATTGTATTACCTATACTATGTTCGTGATAATCTGTGATCTGAAACATTTTACGCGCTCTCATTCAAACGTTAAGTACGTGTATGCAGTATGTGTCTAGTATCCTGTATCCACATAACATCATAATATATTATTATAATTTATATTTTATATGCATCGGTGCATGATACAACTATAGGTGGGATGATCGACCGAGATCCAATATGCATATTTTACACCTACATAGTAGAAAAATAATAAAAGTAAAAAATAGCTGCACACGGATCTAGCCATTATACAACGAATAAGGTCGATTTCCGATCTATGGTATTTTGGGTCAATTAGACCCAATGGTAAGGTTAAGTTTTGCTGTTCGTTAAATTTCATAAAATAAAATAAATATAAAAAATATAATAAAAATCGTAACAGTAAGTAATTTTGTTAAATTCATATGTGTCTAATACAATATTATAAAGTATATATTGATATTTAATATTGAATTAAAGAAGTATTTTCAAATATTTACTTAAAATGTTTTTACTGATGGGTTATATTAGATATTATTATAAGCAAATTTACTGATTGGAATAGTTAAAAAAATAAACCTTAAATCGCTAAAATTGTAAAAATGTTTTATATAGGTTTAGAAACAAAATCATATGATGCCAAAAAAAATAATTTTAATAAAATGTACCTACATATACTATATATAAAGTAATAATATAATACCCTCAAATCGTACACATATAAATCATTTTTGCAGTGATAAAACCAAAATAGTATCTACATTTTCTATATTATTGATAAAAGTAATCTCTATATATTACTCAAAGATACTTAGATACTACTCTCTTTATATATTTCTCAAATGTTTGTAATTTATAAAGATTTTTACGTATTGGTTGGTTAATAAAATATGAAAAAGACTATAAACAAATTAAATTTGTCCAAGATAATTTGTTGTGTAGTAGATATAGAAATAATTATAATTCAAAGCAAATATGTCTAAAACGTGATATTTTTTTATAATTCATTCATCGGTTAAAGAAAAAAATGTGACGTTCGTGCAAACTTGTAAAACAATAAATAAAAGCATTATTAAATATGATTAATCGAATTGTAATTAAATAATAAATAGCGCTATAACTGTTAAATGTGAATAAAACAAATTGACAGTAGCCTAAAGTGTAGATCGATACATATATCGGGTATCGAAAAATCCATTAGAGCATTAAAAATATTAGTTACATAAATCATAATATGATTAATAATTTAGAAGATGTTGATAATGGAGAAAAGTCCGGTAAATATCCGGTTAGGTTAGGAAAAATATATATTATAGAGAATGTAAATAGCCAGGATCTTGCTGAGCACCATTTATACACGCGTATATTAATAATAGTGTGAAAACTGCATCGTTTTGCACTTCCGAATTTGAAAGTAGGTACTAGGTATACTAGATACATTTTTTACATTTACGAAAAAGTTGGCCGAGAGATTCGGCACATCCGGGTGATTTGAAAATATTAGTCTATCAACATTTTTTATTTTTTCATACACAGATTGACAGATCTACTTAATACAATTTAATTTTATAATTATTAAAATTTTGATTTTAGGCTGGACGTGGTGATGAATTGAATGATGTTAGTGATTAACTGAGAGTAGTTTTTAAATATTTTGGCTATTGCTTCGGGAAAGTTGTATTTTATTTTGATGTTGATATATTATATTTAGCATTTTGTAAATATGTGTTTTGTAGGAGAATTTCCAGATGTCTATGTTATGTTTTGTCTCATTTAATTTAGTGTAAAGTACTGTCCATTGGTGATGCCATTTGTTTATGATAAGTTTTTAAGACACTGATAGTGGACATTTTTAATTAGATTTTTAGTAACTCTATTCTTAAAGAAAAAGGAGGCGGGCGTCTTTGATGAATCATCCTATACATGGGCAATTCAGTAAATACACAACCATATCATATAATAGTATACCGATTTTTCTCGTTTTCTATGCATATATTAGCTAACTGTATAGACCAATATAAAATACAAAATATCGGTTGCTGTTTACTCTTCATCAAGTGCGTTTATATTACAAATATATCCACACTATACAATTATTAACACTGTATATATGCATGTGGGACCTACGTGCATTATAATATAGCCATATAGGTACCTCCTTTATAATATTATAATATTTTGCGGCACGATATTTTCGTAAGTATACTGCAGTTATGAAAAAAAAAATTAGGAAGAATGATTTTGATTAAACACTATACCGCGTGAGAAGGTTAAAAACGCGTTTTGCGTTCCGGAAGAGCTGATTACTCGTTTATAATCATAATATAGCGCATATAGACATAAATACATGTTATATTATATACTATATAATGTTTATAGTATATAGCCATATATGTACTGTCGCTACACCAACGAAATTATTATAGGTTACTCGATAATACTATTATGAGGTATAATTGGTCATCTGCTGAATATAATACAATACGTACACTATATTATAATGTAAAATATCATGTATTATGTGTTTCCATATGATAAATTCTTTTTTTAAATGCACTTACATTCACAATATACAGGTATAATATACAATAACACGCGTAGTAAATATTGAGAGTTAGGTATTCGAACTTTTAAAATTCAGTTTTTATAATGATTCGTATTATAATTATTTATATTTTTTGAAATACCACGACCTTAGGCTATCACGAAGCTTAAAAGAATTATTTTGTACAAAACAAAAATAATATCTAAAACAATTTCGTGAACTACAGCACGTTGCAAGACGTAATAATGAATTGATACGGATTAAAAACGAGTTAAAAATATTATTGTTGTATAATAAAACGATTCGCTAAATTAAAAACTCTAGGCAAGTTTCGACAAAATGGTCAATTGTTTTTCAAGAATTGCAATCATTAAATCGAAATTGTATAAAACGCGTAAACTCTCATTTTTTTCTGTCAAATCCCAATTGAGAATTTGGACGGAACACAAAAAATATAAGTCTACGTCTATAATAACAGCAATTTCCGAAATCTTATAAATCATATAATATTATATTATAACATACCTATACCTCCGATACTTTCAAAATGAATATAAATATATATATATTTACCTAAACAGTAATTTTTTTTCTTTTAGATACAGATAAAAAACTCAATTGTTATAGGTACCTACACAGTACAAGGAAACCATTTTTTTTTCAATAAATCCTGATTAAATAATATTGACGGTTCTAGGATAATAATTCAATATTGAGAGACAAATATAATAACAGTTGAGTTCGTAGATATTCAATACGACTATTGGACAATAATTTAGTTAACATCGGTACACGATAAAAATTGTAATAATACGTTTAAAATTTTAATGTAATTATTTATCATTGCAGTCATAAAAATATTCTGAACGATTCACATTGTTTTACTATAGCTATATTATAATATTAAGATGTTCTTTAGACGTCTCGTTAGATATTCATAAAAAACTCAATCGTTAAGATATCTTAAATATTAATTGAATATAGTATTTAATAATTTGATAAAACCGATAAAAGAGTGACCTTTCATAGTTGTAAAATAAAGTCTTATAACTTAATAACTAATAACTAAAACTACAAATTCTAAAAGTTGACCATACAGTTATCAAATTGGTATCAAAATCATTATATAATCTTTAATTTAGATACTATAAATACACTAAACCAATAAAAAACAATTTTCTCCTTATTATAAGATATCAATATTTTAAAATTTATTAATATTATCTCTATACCTATATAATTTAATTAAATAGACGTTCTCATACCTAATAATTTAGATTTAAGTTTGATCCTCCTTTTTTAGACATATCGTTATATTTTATATCGGATAAAGCAATAATTAATAATATAGATAACTATTCTCTTTCTCTTTTTTCTTAAAATTTTCGACATGGTTCAATTTATGGACGGATCTATAGAGAGTAGAGACTGACAGACCGCAACGATGATTCTCATCGGCGTGCACGGGATAACTTTTATTTTAAACGTTTCAATAACGTATTTACATCATATTAAATTAATCGAATACACCAAGAGCCTCGAAGAAAAACAAAAGAAATACCTATTATTCCGTTTAAATTATTATAATACATATTATTATGATGATGACCCTCACAGCAGCTACTGTTGCGCGCGAATACACGTCAACGTCTTTTATGTGTATAATATTATCATATTATACTCCATTACTTTGCGTTCCTGAAGCTTATGCGAATGGTTTTCATTTATGCTATTTTTTTCTTACTATTTACTTGATTTTTTTTAGTTTCAGTCTGCAACGCTTATCTTGTTACATACATTCAGCAATCGACGGCGGTCGATAAATGTGTAACAAAAAAAAACTATAATGCATATCAATACGTCATATAAATTATAAACGCACTTGTAAATTTAATATATATATATATA
Organism: Rhopalosiphum padi; assembly: GCF_020882245.1. NCBI lineage: Eukaryota > Metazoa > Arthropoda > Insecta > Hemiptera > Aphididae > Rhopalosiphum > Rhopalosiphum padi. Next base: position 56,495,200 of record NC_083598.1, read on the forward strand.
TATAAACAGTATATTTAGCATGTAAGTACATACTTTATACATTTATACATATATATATATATAAGTACGATTGGCTTCGTTTTGTCGTGTGTCTATGTATTTTTAAAATATCAAGCCATATTTAATAGTTGTGTATTAAATACGCACCGCAGACCTGTAACCTGTAGATTAGTATATAATAATGTATATTTGCGTGCATATTAAAAACACATTGATAATATATATATATATATATATATATATATATGTGTGTGTGTGTGTGTGTGTGTGTGTGTGTGTGTGTGTGTGTGTGTGTGTGTGTGTGTGTGTGTGTGTGTGTGTGTGTGTGTGTGTATGTATGTACCTATGATAAGTACTATATATAGTCGTATTAATATCATAACTGTCATTTCAACGTTGTATTTCGTGCGATTCAATTCCGCCGTGTATATCTACTATTATAGTATTATACGACGTTACCCACGCGAGTTTCAAAGCCGTTTTTCATTTAACGCCAAACACGTCGCACACCGCACGTATTATACAGGCGTTAATGTAATATATTATCGTCGATCTGCAATCTATCCGATCATTATTTTCAGTCAGAAATATCCGTTCGAACTGTGCACTTACTTTTTTTTTTACAGACGCTAAAACGCGCATAATAGGCAAGTATTCATAATTTACAATTTAATATTTATATTTATAGCCACACTGTACCGTTTACTCGTTTGTCCGTCGGAATTAGCGGTTTGGTATTATGTTTGTTAGAAAAAAAAATCATTCAGTCATCAAAACAACACCACTTTATGACACATCGTGATTTACACGTATATATATTATATTATGCTTTACGCGTGCAGACCTAAGCAATTGGGTTAAACGAATACCTACTCAACATATTCAATCCGACACAATCGAATGAATGTATTTTGATCATCACCAAATTTCTGGTCCAATTCACTGTCGTTAATATAATATTTGCTTATACCTGGATAATTTAATATCATTTACTCCGGCCGGCTCTTAGGCTAATCTCGTCTGTAATAATAGTATGACATTCAATGATGATATGACTCGGACACATGCATCATACGTACATACTCAAGAGTACCATAGCACCCCGCATGAAGGGCAAATATAAGTGGCCTTTACTACCAATAAAATAAAAGATATCCATTATTATGTATAGTTTCCTAAGTTATAATTCATATGATCAAGATACGTCGATTTTGATATACCAAAATACCTGATCTAAATATACTTATGCTAATTTTGCCTTTAAATTTTGATCCTATTCCTGCAGATGATGGGATCTTATTCTGTGGACGCGCTTGCATACACACTATACAATTATGGTACACACCTATATAGTCATTATTTTATGTATTTACGAGTATACTGTAGTGCAAAAAAAAATACAAAGTTCCTCTAGACGATAAGCGCTTTGCTGTTTTAAACAGGTCAAATCCTCTACATAATAATATAATACACCCCTCCTGCCACCAACGCACACGCATCCGTCCCCCGAAGCGACAATCTTACGCGGGTGTTGGTCAAAGTCTTGTCTCAAAATATTCAAACGAATAACGTTCGTGCAGATCATTATAATCCGTATTCTTGGTAGGTTTACTGAATGCACGTCATATTTTACCACCAATATCGATAAACCCAAACTTTCACTGTACACGTCCTTTATACAGGAATAATAATATAATTTATTATAAATTATAATAATTTGTTAGTATAATAATATAATACTCGCAGTATCAAAGCGTATAGGTGAATGTAATAATATAATATGTATATATATATAATATGTTTTAATATCTATTTATGTAAATGAGTAATTCGATATATATAATTTGTACGTTGATAAACAATCCATTTAGTGACTCTAGAATAGCACTGTATAAAGTTTTACGAAACCGCAATGTATTAATACCTACTCCAGCAGTCTGAACGCGTCATCTTATTAACAATATTAACTGACAACGCGCACGGGCCGATGACTGCCTTTATTCGTACAATAATATTATCAAGCAAATATTTGAATATGTTTAACATGCTTATGATATATAACATAAATATACATATTATATAATTTCAAATGTTCAACCAGAAACCAGAATAAAAGTTAAACGTTTCAAAACAATATTGAGTTCTGACTCCTGATGGTAGCAAACAATGTACGATAGTTACACAAAATATCGAAAATTATCAATAAATAGAAAAAATAATCAAAAAAATGTAATTAAATTTGAGTAACTCTTAATAATATACGAATAGTATTAATATTTTCTTCGCTTTTATTGAAAATTAAACTTAAACAAACATTACTTTCTCGTTTCTTGTTGATAATAATATTATACAGTACTAATAATATTCTTTATACTTGAACTCGAAAATCAGTATAACTGATCCCGTATAAAAAATATTAATTTCTGAACTAATTTGTCATACAATGAATTTTGTTTGTTTTATTGAGAACTCGAAAATAATTGGACAGTTTACGTGATTAATTAAGTCAAAACTAATAACTAATATTCTCTGACAAATATTTCAATAATGATTTATTACTATAGCAGTAAACACGAAGAATGTTTCTTGTGTTTAGAAAAATTCGTTCTCTCCAACGGCTCGGAGCATGGATGACTTATTAGCACGGATAATATTACAATTCGCATAAAATATTTACTCCAAATGGCCATTTCTAACCGGTTTAAGCAAGCATCGAAGCATATATGTATCAATTAAACGTACTGATTTTTATTTTTCAAATGTGCGATCACCCTATACAGTCTAGAGTCTAGACTTCACCACACCCAGTTTGTACTCACCCTGTCCGTTACAATCACAAATGGCCATTGCGTGCGCGTGCTTCCGCCCATGATGATCTTCGCGGATCTGGACCCGAGCACCGTATCCATTGCCTTTTGACATGGATATCCGAGACTGCGCTTTTATCCGCATAGTACTGTCATTGTTGTTGTGCATGACCCGTTTTTCGGCCTCGTGATTGGAACACTGCACGCCAGCCACTATCACTGCGGCCAGTACCTGTGTAATAAAAATTCATGAGAAGAGACTTTAACAACCGTCAAAAAACATGTCGAAACGCCCACGCCGTGCTAAACGGCGAAAACACGTCGTCATTAAATTAGTGTGCACGTTCAATTTTATTTTTAAGCATATTTTATAAGTTTTCTAAATCTTGTTCATTTTTAGTATATACAATATACGTACATATTAAACTGACAGTGCTATTAGTTTAAATATCGATTTTTGAGTCGTTTTCGTCTGTTTGACAGCTTTTATAATAAATACAGGCATACATCAGAATATAAAAGTAATAACTATAGTTATATACTATATAGTGTATACCTAAACTAGCCATAAGATATTCACATTTATTTTTTGGTAAAACCTATTCAGCGCGTTATTGGCCGGTGAAAACGTTTTATTTGACTACTTTGACCCAGAGAACCGGTTGATAATTTTGTGAGATCATTAATATTACCTTACATCCAATAATGACTATCTTCGTTCCCTTGAACATATTTTCAAACAAATAAATACAATTTTTTGTGTACATATTACTTTTAACGTTTTTTAAATATTATTTTTAAAAAAAAAAACGAAAATATTATGGCATAATTATATTTTACTGATATTCTATTCTCGTTTAAAACAAAAATGATTATGATGAAAGTATTTTCTGATGATATGTAGACATGTTAATAATTAAAAATTAATATAAAAATTAAATTTTAATATTGTAGTCATAATTAATTTAATTAAAACATATGTATGATAAAAAAAAATGTTAAAACAATATAATAATACAAATAATAATTAATAATTTAATATTATAACAAATTATGATGGCAGCAATAATTTAGAGCAAAATTTTTTAATTATACATGATGAGGAATTTTACGGTATTTGACATTTATACATAATATCATACATTTAGAACATAATGAATCTCTATCATCTATCTATATGTTTATGTGTAACTGAAATATTCGTTTAGCAATTTCATTTAAGATATCATTATCGAATTATGTTTACCACAGAAATGAATTACGCCTAAAAGATTGATCTATTGGTCTGACGCTTTCACAAAAACGAATTTTCATAATTATTAAATTAGTATAACATTAACCTAACCTAACTTCGTGGTCATTACGAAATTATAACATTATTCAACATTAGTAGGTATATAAAAGTACTCTTAAACATTAAGAACAGAGTATACTAAACTTTAACACATTAGTTTATTATTTAATCTTGAATCAAAGGCTAACACATAACTCATTCTCGTACATTACACATTGTAGTTTTTAACTTACTGTTATACTCAGTTTATAAATTATAATAGAATTTCAAATGAGACTGAATTTTCACAACGAGAAATAGTATACGCAAAACACAAAACACGGACCAGAGTATAGAGGCCGTGGCCGTTCGTACAGAATAAATTCGATTAGCAACGACACTATAAAAATACGAAGTATAAGATGAAATTTACGTCCTTGTAAAAAAAAAATCGATCTCAATAGTAATATAATATCGTGCCAGTGGCGGAAGAATATAAAAATGGAAATCACCCAGTAACACCATCGTGTTATTTTATAATAGATGTCATATTTTACATTCCATTTCGTTTGTCGTCTTCGTCTGACCGATTGGCTGACCGACCGACCAAGTTTCTATAGTTTACAGTGAGAGTCCCCCAGCAGTGTGTCGGGTTTGACAAATGAATTTTTACGTGCGATATTGTCCATTTTTATCATTGTGCCATCTGTCACAGACGGAATAAACGAAGAGCAGGAAAACCGACGAAGATGAGACGACGACGGAAAAAATAGAAAGTGGTACTCAATGATATTTTCACACACACACACACACATACACACATCAGTACGGTATAGCCCCAATTAATAATTAACTATATCTATAACAACGTGTAGAATACACACATTATATTATATGGATATAATATAATTTACAGACCACGATGGACTTTTCATTGCGATCTCCGCACCCATTGTCCGCATCCGGTTCTTCTCTAATGATAATAATATTAAATATAAACCAACTACATAATATATATATTCATGTATGTATAGATCCGTTCAAAGCACCCGTTCGTATCCAATTCAATTAACAGTTTTTTTTTGCATGCCACAATGTCACGACGACGTACAAACATAAATAGAAGCTGACAACTTGTAATCAATTCGAACGGTTTTATATCCGTTTAAATGTATGTGTATACGTATACGTTAAACACTCGCGCCAGCCTCGGCGATAGGGTTTAATAGAGAGCCAGGTGTACGACTATTATTATTATAATTTATAATATATTATCATTCGGTGACCAATCAACTCAATTCTCTGCCTCTTAATAACACCTCGCTCAACGTATGTCATATATATATATATATATACATATAAATCATATAATATATCGTACCTGTGTATATTATACGGATTGTTCGTTGTATTAGCCCAACACTACGTACCTATTCGCAATCTGTCTTCTTATCGCATGTCCACGTTGACAGTGAAGTGTGAGTTTCCATACATATATTTTGAAAACTTATAACAATTTGTTATTCATAATAATATATAGTTGATGACATTTGCCCTACATAATATATAACATGTATGATATCAAATGTCGACAAAAGTGTAATTAATCTGTTATTTAACTCGTTAGAAAATCTTGACTTTAAATCGTGATATTCAAACGGAAGTTCAATAACACGAAATTTTTGACTTTGATTTAAAATAATATCACTACTTCTACGATAGAAATAATATTATTGACTAATCATTTTAAATATACCTAACATCTATAATCTGTATATTTTATATTTGTTGCAAATCACTAAAAATTAGTACATATTTTATGAACAAATACATTATAGTTATTTGTATAAAAGTAAAATAAAAATAAAATTTGTAGCCCCGGGTACCTCACCGTCGACATTTTAAAACGAAAGCTTCAAAACTTTAGTACCTTCAAGAATTTTTTTTTAATATATCTCAGAATATACACTTGCGAGTATATAATATTATATATAAAAAATAATAATAATAATATTAGTTTGTTATATAATTATCTAATTTTAATATATTGCAGTGTGATCAATGATAAAAGTAATTATGCAAAACGCATGACCTTAAAGTTGATTAATTGTTTTTTATTTTAACTAATTATTACACTAGTTTTTGAAAAAGTAAAATTTTTAACCTTTTCTCTTAGTGTATTATGCGTAACAAAAAAATATTTATAATTATACTTCCCTCTCCATTTCCAGTTTATATTCGAATTGAACTATTTTTTTTTAATAACTTTGACATATAGAATTATTGTTTTATACTAAAAATTTAATTATTTAGAGTGAGTTAATGCACGACTGAAACATGTATATATTCATAAAATTTTAATAGTCTACCTCTTAACAAATTTCCATGTGATTATTTCATATGATTTGTTGAAACAATAATTTGTTCTCAGTCTGGCAATTTTAAGATAAAAGCATGTAATACGTCAGAGTTATTTAAAAAAATATGTCACTTAATTTTTAAATCAAAAAGAATGGATGAAATTTGTTTGTCTTGTTGTACATGTGAATAATAAAATCCAAAGGAATTCAAGTTTATAGGTTCAAAATATTTTCTATTACCATTATCATTAAATATACTGTAAAACCTAAAAAAAAATACACATCCTTATTGTTGTATACGCCGTTAAACTTCACACTAAATTTCACTCTTTAGTTTATTCAGCCTTTCAAAGTATTTTAATTAAATTATTGTTTTAAAATTGTATAAAAGGAAAATAATGATAATAATATGCATAATATTTAAATTAATAATAGTAAAAAATAAAAATGTATGGGTTTTTAGTAATAATAATAAACAAACTAAATTATTATTATTATTGTGAATAATGAAATTCGTTTTTTATTTTCTATAGATTTTAATAAGTATTGTTCTCTCTGCATTACTATAGAAATATCCAAAGAACTGAATAAGTTTAAGTATCCATTTGGTAAAATGTTACCAATAATATTATTGTGCAAATACGCCCAGTAGACTAACCGCAGTTCCATTTCGATAATTGGATGCAAAATTGTCCATCTCAGGAAACAGATAATAATGCAATGTGGATTTGACATATTATACTGTACATTTAAAAATATTCAAAATAAATTCAAAACTAATTAATTTTATGATCAATGATTTAATGATGATAATGCCATTTGAAAAAAATTACAATTTTTATTTTTTCCTTATAATTTTTAAATAAAACAAATGTGTTTTCTATAGTATTTGTATGTTATAACTAGTACAGTCTTTACACCAGTCCTATTCAACTTAAAAAAAAATTGTATTATAAATTATAATTATTAACAGTGGAATTTTTACTCGTATAATAATAATTAATATTTTAACATCATCTTCTGTCTTCTTACGCTTATTACACCCCTCCCATAAGATAATAGACATTTTTACGTAGGTAGATAGTTTGAATACTAGTGAAAGTAATTTAGATCATATTTTATATTTTATAATTCATACACGTCTGTGTATGTGTGTTTATAATATATTATGTATTTTTCTCCACACGAAAAACGGTACGACAAATTTCGCTGATTATTACTGTTATTATTATTATTATTATTAGGCACCTATTATTATTAATATAAACTGTATATTTACGTGGTAACGTGCGATATGAAATAATTTCTACAAAACAAACGAAAGAGAAAACTAACGTATTTACACTATAGTACATAATATAGCCAATACAATACAAGTATTATAAATGTATAATATTCTGACTATTGCTGAACGTCTAAAAATATATTATTATATTTTGTAGACATTGTAAGTTGGCTTACATAAGAATCGTAATAAAATATTTTATATATTTTTTTATTCACTTATTTTTATTCTTATTATTATTTAATCAATATTTTTAAAATTTTTTTAATCAACTGAGTAGCAACAGCATTGCTATAATTTATACCTAGTTTTTTTGGTTTACCGAAATTAAAAATTAAAATATTATTGTTTGATTTTGTATTTGTTTAATTTGTTTGTCAATTTAATATAAAATTCATACACATTACATATTTTAAATGTCTAAATCACTCATTTAAAATCTTTTATGACTTATTTGAAATTTTTACTATTCCTTCAAAATTATATCAAATATATATCTTTTTAGTTTTTAATATGTTCTGTATTCACGTTCAACAGTGTGATTTTTTTTTAAACATTTAATGCATTCATTATCTTGGTAAATTTTTGTGGACAAAATTAAAACAAATAACTAAATTAAAATAAATGTTATGAGGATTCAAAAATGCTTAAGTATTCTCTGATTATTCTATAACATTACTTCACTATGATTAAAAAAAAATACTCATGATAAAAGTTAGAATAAAATCAGATAACTTTTACAAATATTTAATTAATGATAAAGTGATATAAAAATACAAAAAAATACTGACATACTAATTAGGATACTTAAATAAGTTCAGAGTTAATATATTATGTATATTTAATTAGCTAATGCTATATGAAATATGTAAATACTGTCTGTACGCTAAAATAAATGCTAGTCACAGTCGTGAGTCATTCGGAACGTGAATCCATGCTGCGTAAAGCGTGAAACAGACAAGGAAAACAAAGTATCTATAGTTCGTATCCACTTATAATATTTAAATATTGATGTATTTACATTTTTTTTATTGTATTGTGTTACGAAGAAAAATGTTCTTTTGATATTGTCTAATTCTTATTATGATAGTAATCTAAACTAAATTTTCTATTCCTCAAACAAATTTAATCTTAAATTCTATTTTTCATACATTTTTATTTTCACAATATTTCTAGATAATTTTTTCCACCATGTGGTAGATATGGTACCTATACATCATATATCTCCTAATATCTAAGCCCAGAACAAATTCATAATTACATCACTGTAGAGTCTATAGTATGTGCGATATGTATACCTTCATAGCGTTTAATATGATGAAATTTAATACCGTATACGTTTATTCAAACAATGGAGTTTGGTATTTTGGCGCTTGTCTATTTTTCATTAAAATAATATTATATTGCTACTAAATATAATGGCCAACGATAAGCGTGAAAATACTAGTTGTCTAGGCTCGTTATTAATTGGTAACTATTCAATATCCACTGTCACTGTTTATAATATGGTACGATTTTTTATTATTATATTATTTATATTAATAAAAAAATTCCCACAGCACTTACAAGAAATCAACGACAAATTAAGTAATACATAACATTATGTATTTTGTACACAGTTTCTGTACTCCATAATAATTTTATAACAGAAAGTCACCAGAAATGTTTAATATTACATTAATAAGCTTTTCTTTTACTACGTTTAAAAAAAATATTAAATGCTAAATTTATCATAATATAATACTTAAAATGTAATTTTATGCAAACAGTCGTTTTTAAGAAACTCATGGCCATTTTATGCTTTAGTTATAGGTACCATATCTAAATATAAATAATACTGTTATTTTATACTAATATGTATATTATATTATATGTACTAAATATGTATAAAAAAGTGAATTAAATAATTGTTCAGAAGTACATCCTAATTTATAACAAATAATAAAGAACTACGAGTAGTAACTAAAAGGGGACAACAGATACACACCATACGTTTTATTCAAATTTAGAAACATTAAACCCAATCCACTTGTCTGTACTACAATATCCTCAAACTCAACGTAACATGTTTTAATATTAAGATCACGAACTTTCATTGGTGTGCTTAATTCTTGTTCTCAAATAACACTACATTGGCAGCCGTGTAATAAAATATAATTACTCGAATATCTTTTTAAGTATAACATCTGCTCACATGAAAAAGTTCCAAATACGCCAAACACGCTTAGTAGTATCGTAATTCGTAGATATAGAAAGCCAATATATGAAATCAATGTCGTGTACGAATAAATAACAATCGTTATTATTATTTTCGGAAGACAGCGCAAGACGTATGGGTCGAAACAATATTATAAAACCAACATTATGTTATACATAGGTATTAGGTACACGCTGTACGCGCGTGTATAACACAATACAATTTTAAATATACAATAGTAAGGTCGTTTTATACGTAGATGTACCATAATATTATGTACTTATTAATTTTAATAAATTTCGTTCGACTTTCTATTTCAATCGGAGTTAGAATGACGATTAGAATAATGAAATTGTATTCGTATTTCTTATTCTCTGTCGATATTATGTTATCTTTTTGCGGTACACAATAAATACATAAATGTATAGAATATCATATCATATGTATCGTGATTATATGCCCGCTGTGGATATATAATGACGCGTTCTTGTTTTCCTCGAAACTATCGAACTTTATTCAGTCGACTCAAAGTATAAAATAATATATTATAATGAGAGTATATTATATTATTGTCATAATATGACATCGATTATACTAGACCACATGCAGACAAACCGAAATAAATACCCGACCATTTAGTGTACGCGCGTATAGAATAATAATATAATTAATATTATAATACTATCATATAGTATTCAAATATATATATATTATATACTCGCTTGAATCACGTACGCATTAATAATGTTTATAATACGCGTGTCTCTTAACGCTACAGCAGCAGTGTACTATTATGTACCAGCTACCGGGTTTACAATTTAATATAATATATACCTACTACATCGGTTTCGTTCCGATATATTTTCCTATACCAAACGTCCGTCACAATAGCCGCGCACAGAAACGATGATTGCAGTCTCGGAAGCGGATGCTACAATACAATCTACGTACACCTAGATATCATTATTATTATATATATACAGTACGCGTGGAACCATAAATACAATAATAGAATATAGACAATATAATAATATGTAGGTATGTACCTATCGTGTGCATTGCGTACATCAACGAGATATATTCGTGTGTCGTGTGTACGGATGTGTGCAGTACGCGTGGCCGAATAAAGAAGAGCGGCTCTCAAAATCGTGTCGGTGTATAATCTCGAGATGGAAATAATAATAATAATACACGGGTACAAAATGTTGTTGTATTGTAAATTTGTGCTACATCGTATACATCTGTATAAAAGCAAAACCTATTTCACCTAAAGCAATTTTTCACGTGTTTTACACGGCTTATAGTATACTTATTTGCGTAAACGTTTTCTACGAGTCCAAAGTGGTTTAACATATATAATATATACAAAATTAATAATAATTATTATATTTACGTTCGTCACCCGATCAGCCGCGGCGTTGAATAAAAATGCATTTTTTTTGTCGAAGACATTATCTTGCACAATATTGCCAATGCTTTAAACTCTGAAGTGTTATTTTCAATCGCTTATATAAAAATTTCCCCCGTATACTTATTCGTTATTTGTATAATATACTTCACTTTGTGCATTAAACATGTGCATTAAATCTTCAATATTTCGATTTACAAACGAAAATTTGATTACACATAAATCGACAAGAACCTAAAAAAATTATAAATTTTAAATGCTGTCAATAAAACGCACAAAAAAGCCAAAATACTTTAAAAAAATTTTCATGATGTCAATGAGATACTAATATAAACGTCATATATTGTAAAAATATCAAGTCTCAATGGTTATTTATTTGAAAATTACAAAAAAACAAAATCAATTTAACCAAAAACTTGTTTTGCGTAAATAAAATTTCCGTTCATCTATAAATGTTTGTTCATCCCATTAAATGAATTGAGCATTAAAAAATCTCCAGCTCATTTACTTTTTACCACCCAAAGTATCTACTAATTAGATCCGAATTGCTACTAAAAACTACTCTCAATGTTGAATATTAAAATATTGACTGCTCAAAAATGTAAAAACTGATACATAAAAAATTTAAATAATTTAAATAATCAAAAAATACACACATATTACTGTAAAATTAGTACTTTCATCGTTCCTCTTAGAATCTGAATTACTCAAATGTATGGAATTAAATCCTATTTTAAAACTCGATCATAATATTATTAAAACTATACACGTTTTTACGTGTGTTTTTTGAGTGACAATAAAAAATTATATGAATACACATTTATCCCAATTTTAGTATTGCAATTTGTGTGCACTAGACTGTATAGACTGGCACTTCACTACAATACTACATATATATTTATATATATACAATATAATATAAAACATATAGTGTACACTATAACGTTATATCATAAATCACAATAACATAATATTATTTACCTATAGTATTTCGTAACACATAATAAATTATTATATGATTACTTAAAGATAGATACGTCAAAATCAAGAAAGTTTAGCCGATTTAAAAAAAAAGTTGTTGGTGATAATATTATGCACTGCCCTTTATTTCAAAACTACGATTATTCATTTATCAATCTTTGTAACACCCTACAATAATACATAATATAATATGATATTATACCATCTTAACTTATTTTGTTTTTTAAATGTTTTATTTAAACTATTTTTGACAAAATTATTATGTATCACTTGCGCATACTGCACGCGAGAACTGTGATCCTTGCTGTAAACTCATTAACAAAGTCTAAAAATTATAGTTAATTTTGCTAATAAGTATAATAACGATCATTTGATTCACAACGTCATATTCAATTTGAAAAACACGCAATATAAAAATTACGGACTACTGCAGATTACCAAACATTCGAAAACTGCAGTATAACGACTATAATAAATCTGTTATACAATAACTCATTTTCCATTACGCTAATGTTGGCTATATAATATATACACACACGTGCACTGCAGCTCACTGCATATTATCAATGCCTGTTTATTCTGCAGTCTATATGCAATATCGGTAGCTGTCAGAACTATAAAACAATTCAAGTGATATAGGTACCTATCATATTATATTTTATTGATTATGATTGATTAATGATTATATATTGATACGGTTCATTACTACCAAAAAACATGTATAACGTAGATAAGATTAAAAAAGACAAACGTCGAACAAAGAGTTTGAGCAACAGCACCTAGGTCAATGTGTCTCAGCTCGATTTCAATTTAGCTGAGAATGACTACATAATAATATTACATATATAAATATATTATATAATCGCAACACAAACTCACGCGAGTTTAAACGTCCGATTTTTTTTTTTAATAAATAAATAAAAAATACGATATTCGATCGATCACCATTATAATAAATATAATATTTTCGTCTAATGCGTGATTACGTTTCACGGTGTATGACGATTATTGACAGCAATAGTTGCCCTTTGACAATTATAAAAAAAAAATGCAATTTAATCGTTGTGCGCTGCGGCCCCAATCGAAATCGATCACCTACGGATGTTGGCAATTTTCGGAAATTCCGGCTGTTACATAAACTTATCTGCGCAGAATCGAATAATATTCTGTGAAAGTGTAGATTGCTTTCTAGATTGTTTCCCAATTAAATTAGTTTAGTAAAACTATTTTTGAAGACAAACCACGGCGCAAGGTGGCGACGTCGGCGGTCACGCGTTACGGTACCTACTGATGACTGCATTTATATCTCATCGGCCGTTGTCCGATATTAAGTCATCGATCATCGCCCACAAACATGTTTCCGTTTTGCATTTAATAACCACAATACAATTGAAAAAAATCACCTTCGCGCGTCACAATCGCTTTAATGCTAATAAAAATAAAAAAAAAACTAACAGTTTTACGATATTTAGAGATAATTTCAATCATTATTGTTGGTCACTTATTGATTCATTATTAACACATACACTTGCTGGAACTTCGTGCTAAATTTAAAGTGGGGTAATTGCACATATTGGATAATAATATTAATTAATAATAAATTATGGCGTGGGGTTTTCGTTTGCATGTTATGTCACGATCAGAAGAGCAGAATTCATCGTGTTACATTCGAAATCTCAGTTTTCGTAGACAAAGGATGCCGTATAAACTATTAGAAACAATTAAGAACAAATAGTTCGGCTAATTGTTGAAAAAATTACCACCACTATATTATTTAGCAGATATATTTTATAATATTATAGTTTTAAGAATACATTGCCTCACAATAATGATAAAAACAATTATAGAATGATATGGATACATCAAACTATCAAAAATATAACAGACAATTTATTTTTCTCGGCCATAAAAATAATACATAGGTATAAATTGAAAATTTGTATTATTTAATTAATTAAATATAATTTTAGACAGGGTTTTATGTATCTTTTATTTAAATGAAGATTAATTCATTTTAAATCGTTCAAAAATATAAAGCATATTTTAATTTTTAATATTTATTTTTATTATTATACATTAATGTATCGTTAATTACCTAATGGTAACTGTATTTTTAGGTGTGACTCGCAAGATAAAACGCAAATTGAAATCTAAACTAGAAAGTTAATCAAAATATAAAATGATCAATCATTTTAATTAATACATTTAAAAATATTAAGCTTTCGCTAATTTATTACTAACGCGAAATAGTAACCATGTTATTACTTTGTATATTTAAAAGTCCACACTATTTCAACTACTATAGTCTATACAACTTAAATAAGTAGGTACTCGTATTATATTTATTAATATCGCTATATTATGTTTAATGTATTTTAAACAAGCACAACTTATCGAATTAATTAGTGTTTATAGATTTTGTTCGATTTTAATAACTAATAAATACACTATTACAATAATTTATTCTTCATTAAGTTAGCCGGATTACCTAGCTATTGAGAACTTATTTTTTTGAAAAGAGAAATATATGATAGATTTAGATATTTATATGTACCAATATTATTTCTGTTTAACATAATTAAATATTAATATATAACTGATTTGTGATAAATAATTATAATATCTAATAAATCAATCTGGAGTAAAACATTGACCGGTTTTTATCGATAGCTATAATATAATGGTCATTATTATTTATTTAATAATAAAACTTTCAATCGTGTTTCAATGGTTCAAATTATTTGTATTCATAATATGTATATAGTATAAAGTATATAATATACTCATATAATTAAAATTATAATAAACGAAAATAGATAAATTTGATAATTTGATCATTAAACATAACTATACCAAACAAAAAAACTTATGGTGGTGTGAAAATATTATTACTATTAATAAAATTATTAATTTTTGTCGAATTCGTGTCTAATAAGGATTGCGAGGCGTACCTATATTATTTTAATATCTTTTATTATCTTATTTTTATTGTGTACTATAATTCTCTGTACTACTAATAATTAGTGATTAAACTGGTTGAATACTTTAAGGACGTAAGGTTCATATTGTTTCAAAACTACTTTTCTTTTTCGAATGAATAATGATTATAATAAAAAGCAACAATAAATAATAATGCGCAAATTTCAGGAAAACGTTCGAGTTCAAGTGCGTGTATAATATATCTAAAAGGATGGCAATCTATAATATAATGTTTGCAATTTGCAAAGAGGCGCTCCGGAGATTAGGGTCGATGGTCGTCGGCGAAATGGTCGTATATCGTGTGTATACGGTACACGGAGAGACAAGATAATAAACATAATTACGTGTTATTAGAATTTCTTTTAAGTATTCATTTAAACCGATTAGGCCTTCCCTCCATATAACGGGAAGCAGATGTTCTGCTGCAGGGAGATTGATTTGTGCGCGATTGACAGTTCGGTCGAGTTGGATACCTATGGTCGGAATATATATATTTATAATATCAACATACCTATAGTGTAAAATAATACGTATTATAATAATATGTTAACGAGCTCGATCTACTGTAATTTATTTAAATGAGAAGTTTGTTTTCATTTAGATACATGACATTGTACAATATATCCACGCGCGCACTCTTGAATATATAGTGGTTATTTTTTCTGCGCGAGACTATTAAAAAGGAATTATGAGAACATTTCGAAATCGATTAAAAACTCAGCTGCACTGACGTAGGAGGTAGGTACGTACCACTACGATATAATATATATATATAGGTAAATACACTTTAATAATATTATAAAAATCATCGCGATAGTATCCTTCCATACAAAACGTCCTGCACGTTATTTGATCACGCCATTAATAGTAATAGTAATAATATTTATTATCGTAATTAGGTATGTCGTCGATAAAAGAAGAGAATAATCGCAAATCACGATTGGCGCCGGAAGGATTTAAGGGAAAAAAACGCACGCACACATCTTTTGTACAGTCGCACATACCTACAATCCACGTCCATGTGCCGAATTAAAAGTAATAACAACAACAATATAATAATAGTTGTAACAATCAGCGATCCATCCATTAAAAAATATAGAAAATATTTATCACGACGTTTCACCTGATTATTGTGACGACGATGCGGATTTTAAAATACTCGTTAGTGGTACATTTTTAATAATTATTGTTATAATATAATATAATATAGTATACAGGTATACAAATTCTGAGTAATAATAATAAGTTTAGTTAAGCCGCGAACAGGACGCGTAGCACCTGTGGAACTACGTTTCGATTGTGTATTCGTTTTTATATATTAAAGCATAATCACTTTAATCCGTATAGAAAACGATTAGGAACACGATCGAAAGGGTTCATTGTTATGTACGACTTCAAAATATTGTGTATTATTATTATGTTTGTTTATAGTAATCTTTTTTAAACTTTTCAGTTTTATTCTTATTTTTAGAAGTCAAAGCAAACGCAAACAGTGGAGAAAGGCATCGATCTCCGTGCGATGGCGATTGCTCATTACGCAGTTTGATTCAAACGCTCGAGAATATAATATATACGTAAGTATTTAAATAAACGATAACTGATAATATTGATAATAATATATATTCACACCTATATGCATTATTTAGAATTGCGTGTAATACGTGTACAAAAATAGTTAAATAATTAAACTGCCTTAATTTTAAATTAAAAACAAATTATTTAATATTGATTATTGCTTAACAAAACACCTTCTATATAACATAAATTTAGAAGATTAGAACTGTAGTAGTTAAAAACTTCAACTGTTGCTTGAATAAACTGATAAACAAAATATTATATCGGAATAAGTGTTTAAAGTTTTCACTTCGATTTCTTTACTATTTATATTATTTTATATTAGGTCAAATTGTATTAAAAAATATGTTTTTAATGTGTGATATAAAATATGCTTAATGTATTATATTTTGTACGTAAAAATATTTTTAAAAAAACAAAAATTTTAGTTTATTTGATATATTCTTAGTTAACTATTATAGTTTAATTATATATTGTATAATTAACATATAATATTTTACACAAAAAACATAAAGCCCAGTGTTTTGATTTTATAAGTACCTATTAAGGTTTGATTTTTAGATGACCAAAATAATGTATATAACATAACGTATGTAGGTACCATCCATATACGTTCTTTATTTTAATACATTATTATACATCGGTATACATTACTATAAACAAAAACAAATCAACATTTCAACGGGTTTCAATAGTTAGACTTTAACGACTGTAGGTTCGTTTTACGACTAGTGTTGTGCATATTATATTATATAGTGCCGTTTTTATTTTTATTTTCCATTTTACGATATGAATCGAATTTTTGGAACCGTTTAGTATCTGACAGCCAAATAGGATATACGGTTGGATGATATCCGGCAGAAATTTTTCGATTCGACCGCAGGCAGTCTCGGACATTGGAAAGCATTATTATTTTTGTATACGGTGAAATTAAAAGCAAAACACAAAAAATGTGAAAAATAACTCCCGCGGATCGATTATCGGATTTTTCATGGTAGCTAACGCGTTTTTAATATGGATGAAATTGAAAAATTATATCTATAGGAAGCTAACCATTTAAATGGATTAAACTCCCGGAAAATATTAGCTAATAAGTACCATTAATAATATTTACGATTTTACAAATTCACTTACACTATTATTGTACCTACGTCTGTACTCTAAAGTTATAAAATTGTATTTAAATTATTTATGAAAAATATTCTATGCATATTAAATTATTACACCTTGGATTAGATGTTTGCATTATTGAATTATATGGCGACTAGCGAGAGCTTAATAAGAAAAAGGATACCTAGTTTCCATTTGAATAATATAATTACTATATTATGGACTTAATAATTTATCAAAATATTGTTTTAAATTATTTCAAGGTATTTTGCTCTAAAAAAAAATGTATAGGGGTTAATTAATTTTATATGGCTATATATATTATTTGATTGTATACACCAATGAGTTTAAAATAGAAATTATACACATTTACATAGATATATATAGATTATAATAATTAAATCCATAACTTATCATTTTAATTATATTCCAAAAATCTAAAATAATTTAAAAATTCTTGAAATTTAATAATCATGTAAAAATTTTTTTGAAGACCCGCGAATTGTTAACAAAGAATATTAACTGAAGTTCATTATATAACTTGAAAAGTATACCTATCTTCGTGCTCAATAAACTAAAAAAGGGTTAGAAGAGTACTATGTATATATATATACTATTTGAGTACGATGTATGTAGATATGGGTAGACATTAAATTAATCTAATAATAAGAAAACTAATAAATACCCATTATAACTTGTAGTACGTAATAATTGTTATAAGTAAGAAATACATTTTTGACAAAATAAAAATAATTATTATATATATATAATAATATTATTCGACCATAAAAAAGGCGTTAGTATAAATATTCTGATTTTATGAAAATAAATCACTCAAACACTTTATATCATGAATTCAATGTTTATAATTTTTAAATTTTTAAATTAGTTACTAAAATATCGATTCGTTTTCAGTTTAGTGTAACATTAACACGGTGATAAAATGAGGACAACTATAGAAAAATACATCGTTTGATCGTCTCATCGTCTACATTCACTTGACTAAAAAAATTATTTCTTCAATTTTAGCTTCATCCTTTTTAAATGAAATAAAATAATTTCTTTATATTTATAATTGTATATATCATGAGGTTTTTATTCCATGTCTTTACTAGTAAATCACAAAATAAAATCTAAAAATCTACGGAAAAATTTTTTAAATATTTTGAAAAATTCTATATTATACATATAAATAAATAAATATTGAAATAAATTTATACGTTTAAAAAAAAATTTAAAATGTAAACTAATATATTTCACTTTTATATTAGGTACCTGCAATACACAAAAATTAAGATAAAATGATATCAATTTACATAGACGGGGATACAAGTAGGTATCATAATAATTTTAGTGAAAGCTTCATGACCTTTTTTAAAAAAAAAATTACTAAGTATGATGTGTTTATTTATTTATTTATTTTTTTTAATTTTTTCTAACTTTAAATTATTATATCTTGATAATTACAATAAAAACAAAAACATTATAGTATAGGCAGAAAGAAAAAAAATAAAAGTGTTAAGCTCATAATATTGTAATATTACATTTTTAGGCCTGTCTGTAATGTAAAATTAAGGATATACTTTATTGCTTTACTATAATTTATTTATTATATTATTGGATGAAAGAGCATCAATAAGAGAAAAGTTGTAATCTAGAGGGGAAAAAGTGTTCTTTAATTGAGTTTTATGGTGTGATAAAGAAGGATTAAGTATCATGTTATTTTAATGTTTTAACTTATATTTAATATATTCATATTAATTATTAATTCTTTTTAAATGCCCGGCAGCGTATAATTAATTTCTTTAAATTTGACTATATTATATAGTTGAAATACTTGGGATACAACTTTGGCTTAAAACATTTTTTAAACATAAAGCCTAATAATATTATTATAGTTTATTGTATATCCGCTACAATAACAGATTGATAATTTTTTTCTTATATTTTATCGAACAAAATATTTGTAAGTATGTATATAATAATAATGTAAACTCACCACAAAACTCATAATTTGCTGAAGTTTGGTCACATTCACAATCATTGCGTTACGTGTACGCGCACTATAGGTACCTATAAATATATTTCAAAATCTTATATTTTTCACAATATGTTTATTGTTTACCAACACTTGCAGCGTAATTAACGGATAAAATATACGCGTCTGATAAACTTTAATGAATATGCTTATTATGATTATTGTTATACAAAATACGAATAAACGAACATATAAAAATTATTATAACAGTAAAACTGAAAACAAACTAGATTGTCAATATTTTTAAACACGACTAATAATAATATTTATACGTTTATGGAAACCGATCGACTGAGTCCAGGATTCAACAGCGGTCATGGTTGGGCAGCCGACCCGCCAAGTGCGTGAATGGACACCTCGTGGACCGCGGAGACTGCGTTGGATAACAACTGGTTCATCGTTGGTGGAGGAGGAGGTGGCTATGGTGGCGGACTAAGACGCTTCGCATCTTATGGCAGCACTCCTATCTATATACAGTACCATAAACATACTGATATATGAATTAGCCCACTTATATACGTATTGTACATTTCATCTGTAGACGTAAATTGTCGCTGATACATATTATGACATGCATATATATCGGGAGTTCGCGTATTTTATTATAATATTATGCACATTTTAAGCACTTTTAAAATATATTTATATATTGGTAATATAGGTGTAGGTATTTTTTGCACATACGTTAGAAATCCTGTACAACGATACAAAAGTTACTCGAGTTCCCAAATGATAAATAATCATAATTTGTATTTATTGCTGTTATATTAATATCGGACTGATGCAAATATTACGTGAAAGGGAAACACACTTTTATTTTTATAATTTACGATGTGATCATTCTTTATTTGGTGTTAAGAATAATATTATAACAAGTATACACGAAAACAATACTCCACACTCGCTTGCTCTCACATTACATGAATGAATTCATTATAAATACATAATAGGTATACCGTTTAGATTACTACAAATTTTGTTTATTTAAATATTTAAAACGTGTAACAACAAGGTTTTGAACAAAGTGAGGTTTTTAATAATTGTACAAATTATGATTATTTTTATACTTTTGTCTCTAAACACTTATTTAGTAATGAATTTTAACTAAATTCTTGTTCTTACAAATAGACTCTCTGAGTAAACAAATATTTTCCCTTTATTTAAGATTATTTACAATCTGTAATAATACAATAAGTAAATTCATTAGTTGAATCAATGTCTTCACGTTGAGACACCAAAATTGTATGTAATTATACATTTTGTATTAATTGATGTTAGCGCAAAGAGATTAATATAATATAATTAATAATTATATCTACATCGAAGACTATTAGAGATGAGGTGTGAATTGTGAATATTCTAATAGGCTACAATCTACACTCTGAAGGTATGCATGAGAAGAGATTTATAATTTAAACATTCTTTGAAGTTGAATGTATAAGAAGTCCCGCATAAGACGCACTTGGTTGGTTTGATTTTGTCTTAAGTATAGGCAGTATAGCGGATTGAAAATTGATCTTCCCGCAGTTGATGTAATGGGCAGCAAACTAACAGACTACAACAAACTACAGAAGTTTAAAGTGTTCCCATAGTCCTGACAATCATGATACTGTGTTGGATCGCTCTTAGTTTTACATGGTATTTCGACTTTGATAATTAAGTATAATAATGAGTATTTTTTTATTATTACCATAACACCATTAGGTGTAAGCCGTAGGAGGTCTAAAATAAAAGTAGTGGATGTCGTTTTTTTACGTTTTTAACGCTTCGATTAGAACTCATTCAGGTATAGTCTTAGAAATATCGATGGTGAAAATTGTGTATACTTAAGGTTTCTCATAATGATTCTATAGGACCTAACCTATAGTATAGGTTCTAAAGAATACGTGGTAGTACATTTTTATTGATAACGTGATTCAAGTTACCATTATAATCAAGCGTCCGTGAGGACGAATAATTAGAAATAAATATGTAGACTTGCGCGAGAATTCATTATAGTATCCATAGTATCCGTAAGTTTTACTAACATGTTGTTTAATGTATCTAGTGTTATATTTCTAATATTAATTGACGGAGTCCGGGAATTGACGACTTGTGCATTACAAATAGGTTGCTTATACGGATATATTACTCGACGCATCGAATACTGTTAATTTATTATCCTTCTACATTATTCCCATTAATCGCTATTTTTCCTTATTGTTTAAATAAAATGACAATATCGTTTGAACTGATGGATTTGGTTACGCTGACATGTCCGTAAACTAATGATCATATAGTGGCGCGCCGCGTACCGCACACTGCTTTTGTTATTATAAAGCTGAGCGACTTTATAAATAAAATATTTATATTTACATAATATCCGTTAAAATATTTACTATAAAAAAGCGTTTCGAGCTTGAAGTAAGTAAAAACTTATTTGCGTAATTCAATGAGTGAAGTAAGTAAAATATGCAGCATTGCAGTAACAATTATATTAAATTATAAATATTATTATTTTTATACGTAAATATAAAAGCTGTTTATAGGTTGGCTTGTAATGTTCATCCACAGAAACATTAAGTAGATGTAATTCCTTAAAACCACAAAATCTATACAAAAAAATATACAATGTAATATGTATATTAATATTATACATATAACATAATATATTATTGTGTTGACGTGTTACTAATAATAAATAAATAAAATATTTATACAAATATACTAATCACCATTCAATATACGAGACATGTCTAATAAGTACCTATAAGACTATAACAAAATTTAAATATAGTTGTAAAAAAATTGTTATTGTAATAGAATATTTCATTTTATGTTTTATGCCGTTATATAAGGAACAGAATTTTTATAAATACGTTACCAAAATTGTATACAACTCTTTACCTGAGATGTGAAATATTTTTTTCTAAAAGAAAATGTTATACCTATTACAAATCTATTTATCTGGATTATCATCCTTCATAATATACTGTTGTGAATTATAAAATATTTATTATTATTATTATTATTATTATTATTAAAGAGAAATTTACAGTGTACAATAGAGAACAATAAATAAATAAAGTAAATATGATAAATTATGATTATTATAAATTTACATGAATGACATGATTGGAGGAAGAGGCCCATTAGCAACACCCTCTTAGATTGTTATTCAATAAAGTTTTTTTTTTTTTAATTATAATAGGTCGCTGGACCAGTTTCTTTTTAAGCGTCGTATAGAGTTTCCGGGTAGAGTGTGAGTGAACATATTTTTGTGGGTTTGTGTGGGAGTTAAGTTTGAAATGGAATCGTTTGTTGTATGTGGTTACTAGTTTTTTAACGCTTTTGATGTTAAGGTATTTGTAAAAGGAAACATTACTGATGTACCACAGTGTGCCTATGAAATAAAATATCTATGTTTAATTTTTATTGAGAAATTTATATTGTCTTTATTTTATTTTATCTCATAATATTATATCGATTTTCTGTTTTTATACAAGTTCAAAGTTTGAATTACTCATGTCAAAATAGACGATTTTAAAAAAAAAAATTTAACTTTCTATTTGTCTCAAACTTATCATTACACAAAGCACCGAAAATCGAAACAGTTTCTATTACAGCTAAAAACTATTACAAACAATTTCACACCAAATAATCAACCTCACAAATCCACTCGTATCTAACTTAAGCCAGTGATTTCATTTCAGATAACCGCTCACAACGATTAAAATGAAGCCACTGATTTCAGGATCTCTTGAATCTTGATCTATATTAATTTGAGAAAAAAATTTCTCTCCTCCCCAAAATTGAGGGTTTCCACGCTGGTGAACCTTCCTCCTCTCGTTATTCATGTTATTTTTATCCAATGCTATAAAAGTTACTTTGATAGCATTACTAAATATACTTAGTTTAAATAAAATAAAAAAAACTACATTTAGATTAAAATGCATACAGAATATTATTATATATTCATAACATATATTTAATTAGAAGATATATACTTATGTATTAATAAATTATATGTACAATTCACTAATATTTTATTTTAGGTATTAATAATGATAAAAACGATTTTATAAATCAGTAAATTATACTTTTTTTAATATAATCATTTGAATTATGAGTTTTAATTTTTTTTTCTTAAATACTAAAATATAACAATATTTTAATACTAATTTGAGCTAATAGTAGTTTTAGTTGATTTTTTTATAAAGATGATTATAACTTACCAAATTGAAAATCCATAATTTCAGCACAGGTAATTTTTTAAATCTTCAAATGCCATCAGTCGATTGTCAAACTATTCCTATAATAATTTATTAATAATTATAAGTAGTGCCTATACAAACAATCAATCAACAGCATAAAAAAGAAATTATTTTCTTTCAATAACATTTTTCATAATCATTTATTCAATAACTATTTAACTTATTTCATATTTGTAATTTGTATATAACTATGAATGTGTGAAATAGGTTATAATAAGACAGTTTACAATAACTCTGTAAATTTAAAAATCAAAAGATTTTTTATAAAGTGAAAATCTAGTGCTGTAGTGTAGCCGCAGCGTGACTTTCGTGACTTGTGTCTTCAGCATCTATCAATCGTAAATACTACAACGCCACTGGAAATATATTATTATAGTACATTAGTACCTATAACAAAATTAACCTAGTATTCCAGCTATCAATTTGAAACCATGGTCCATGATAATATATGACGTATGGGTTACATCATTTAGCCCCTTAATAATTACCACTGCACGCCATTCTCAAAACGAAATTTGAGATGATAAATAAAATAGGGAAAGGAAAATAGTTAATGTTACAATAAATGTATAGGTACAGTGGATATTATTATATGTGTACGTATAATGTACATTTATAAAAATGTTTGTACAAAATCTTGACCATTCAAACACAAATATTGTTATAAGTTGATTAACTGTCCAGAATTCGAAGAAATTGTAAACGGTACTGCCACAGTCTACTGCTTCCGGATGGAAAAAATTCATAGCGTAATAAGTAGAAATGAAAATAAAAATGTCTTAACTGTTGCATGCGTGTATGTGTTACATATACACTTGTAAACAAACAACGGCCGTTATGGGTTACGAAAATTAAAATAACAACCGTAAAAAAAAAACGTTTCTTTTTAACGAATATAACCATACATTATTACGAGTATATTATGACGTACTTACTAAATTAATACCTGTGCAACTGTTATATTATGGTACACCCACCGCGCTTGTCGCTGGCGGCACACACGAGCGCAATAGTATGTGTGGAAAACGAATGTTTTGAAGACTCAACTCGGCCAATACTCTTGTGAGTTGCTATAATATGTGTAGGTAGGTGTATCGCACATCGCGAATACTAATGAAAAACAGTATTCCGACTACTACCCTACAGGGCTGAGTATCTAATGGTCTATATTTGTACATCCACGACTTGCTGATATTTTATTATGATACGGAAGGCTAACGCATAGATTAGCCATCATTATAGGTGCAGCCCAACCACTACACAGGAATTCGGTTACTCGGTTCGTGGTACCCCCGGGAGCAGGGTAAACAAGTCGACCAACGTCGCGATAATAACTGCAGTCTAACATAATAATAATAATATTTGTTGTATCGTGTACGTACGCCGAACGGACGGAATAGGGTAGTTGTCGCGTACCGATTTGCAATAAACAATATTTGGCGCATAGGTATAGCAGCAGCTGCAGGCTGGTGGCTGTACGTAGTATGAGATTTGATATAATATCATACCATAAACACAACTACTGACACAACACTGCCGTCCAATTCTCGGAAACGGTGAAAATAATAATATAATATTATTCCGGTAATACGCAACGACAATAATAATAACGAAGAATAATGGGGATCGACGACGTCGTCGTCTGCCGGCCGCGCGGTGACGTCGTGATTTATTATTAATTCGTCGCAAACGAAACGGAACCAATCGGTAATGTGACCATTGCGGCGTGCCGACTGTGTCGTATAGACACGTCATATAATAATCATATTGTAAAATATTGCGATGGCCCTGCGGTGACCGCCGGCGACCATCACCAGAGTACCAGACGTCCTGTTTCGAGCTGAACGTTTTCGGGTATAGCTGGTACACGCGTAGGTAGATAATAATATTGTCCGGCATCCTATAAATACACGAAAAGCCGTCGAGAATAGGGACGGTACCTACTGCGGTAAAGCGTAAAATGAAACCAGATGCGCGATGAATCGCAATGAGACTTGGTTCGCGGTAAGTTCAGAAAACCGTTTTTTTTTCTTTGAAAAACAATGTCAGGGCCGGCAACGACTGAAACCAAAAATTCAACTGTGTTCCGCACTGTGAATTTGTTGTACCTACTTGTAAATGACCCGTCTATGGCGTCTATAAACCAACTAACTGCAGATAAACTAACCGTCTCGATTGCTACTCAGGTCTCAGGTAGGTATGTACTATGTACCTATACTGTTTTGATTTGTAGGTTTGAGCGGTTAATGCTGCCATCGCCCATACCCGTGTAGTATAATAAAACTAAAACATTATTTAAATTATAAACTGTACGTGGGATGTTAAAGAAACTTTGTTTCCTAACACTGTATAATTTGTCTATAGATTTAATTAGTATATGAAATATGTATCTTTGGATTCCTTGAATTTACCTTTTTTTTTTATCGAAATTGTTGTGTTAAAAGTTAAAAGCCATAAAAACTTTATTAAAACATCTTTTTTTCAGCACGCAATGTACCATTTTTGAAGGGGCGGTGTCCATGAAGGCTATTTGTTTTTATAACTTTTCCTAGTAATATAAATTATGGAGCCTATACCTCTATCCAATACATTACATTAAAAAACACGATACCCAAAGTACACGTACTAAAAACCATATAATTATTAAGATTTGAAAGCAATAAAAAAGATGTTTTATTTCTAATAATATGATTTTCTCGTTTGCGCTCGATATCGGGCCCAAAACTCTTATATATGAGTTAGCGCAGTTGATGAGTATTTGCTTGTTGATAAGAAAATGGCTATACCTACCTACCATTGAATAATATCAATCACGGGATTCGTAATATTTAACAAGACAAACCAGTGATAATTAGTTTTTATTTACAATTTTAATTTATACTTTGCTAATTTGTTTCACAATAAATAATTTGATTTAGATATTACTTAATAAATTATTATAAAACAATTTTACTAAAAAATACGTGGACTTAAAAAGTAAAAGTATGTGGTTTCATCTACACGTTTTGACTTTTTATAACAATATCAGTATATAATTTAAAAATGTGTAATAGTTTTAGTATTCTAAATTCCATATTCCCTTGACTTAAAATATTACCTACTATAAACGTGAATAATTTAAAGTAACACGTGAACACGTCCAAGAAAGCATTTCGTACTATATAATATTATTACGATTGACGGAACGTGCATTTTTTTTAAATACAAATTTGCATCCACCATAGATTGAAAAATACTTTGTAATAATAATAATATGATTGTAGTTATAATAGTTATACAACAGGTAATGACAATAGTATTAGATAAACACAAAACTATTGTAATAGTATATTAGTATATTATTATACATATATTATATAGTATACAGTTATACTAACATAAGTACGGAATACAGATATATACCATATACAAAAGACGCACGCCGGACGGACGAACGTGCACAATGCACACCACTCACTCGTGTCTCGACTCTCGGTGCAGGCCGCAGGGTCAAAAAACGCCTCAGCTTAATTCGTACGCGTTATATCATTGTATTACTAAAAACAATACGTGTATGTTATATTTATTAATTTATTATATCGTATGTTTACAAGATGTAATATTAATAATATTAATTTTACCCGTTTTTATTATTGTATTATGTATTTATGTCCCTATGATTATTTTAGATATCTCTGTCAGCTTTATATTATAGTACTTATATTATTTAATACGTAATACCTATTACGTATTATGATACTTTCAACAATATTCCTACACATAGATAATTAATATAAAAAATTCGTAAATAAGTAATCAATTAATTACAATATATTATAATGTCAATAATGCATCGATTTTAATAATACAATATTGGACGTTTGCTACACGCTGTACTGCTGTAGTATAATAAATGGGTACACAATAATTACTAGAAGTAATATATAATTATAAATATTGGAAGTTTGTACATTGACATTGTGGTTTTTTATTTTTATATTTATTTATTTATTATAATAGTAAACGGGACAAGCCCTTGACATTTATAGATGCCATTAATAATTAATAATAATAATACTCTATTAGTCTATTACATACATAATATTTAACAGATAATAATATAATACAAAATAATTAGAATAAGAAGTTGCTTAATGCTTAGTTGTAATTGGATCCATTAACTAATGTCATCATACGCAAAATGGGTTCATTATATAAATAATTTGTCGCACAGAACGGGACTAGGAAAGGAGAAAAGTTGCGCAAATTAGCACCGGGAACATTAAAATTAATCCTCCCTAACATATCTGGAGCATCAACTTCCCTACTCAAGAGTTTCGATAAGAAAACCAAGTTAGCCTTTTTCCTTCTAGCACTCAACGTCTCCAAATTTAATTTCACTAGAACCGGTGTATAATCGTGTGGAAGGCAGTCAATATGCAGTACAAAAGAAGCATATTTCAAGAATTTACGCTGAACACGCTTGATTTTTTATGATAACGAATAACGATTTATGTTACTACCTTTGTATTTTTTAAACGTAACTACCTATAGATATTCTATGTCTCTACTCTTTATATCTAAAAGGTTTCAACTTCTAAATTTCTAATAATAAGAAATTAAGTATTAACAATAAAACTTATTTTTACATAAGTTCCTACATAGGTATAGTTATGTTTGTAATGTTTGTATAACAATACGGTTTACAATTACAAATGTCAGTATTGAAGATCTAAAGATGATGAAAACAAATAAAACACAATATTAAGACATTTTTCATTTGATATAATGGAATCCAAATACCACCCGAATTGAGTTGTACAACTGTAAATACTTATATTGTTTGTAAAAAAGAAATCATATAAACGCATAATGTCGTAATATATGAACAAAATAGACGTGCATATAAGTCATGACTGTATAAGAAATAATAATGATTTTAATTCATCATTAAAAATGCATTTATTTTGTTTAATTGTTTCCCACGATGTTCAAATTATGAATTTAGTCGTTTGCATTGCATCGTTAAAATAACGAAGATGAGAAACTTTTATGTAAAGATAAGTTGTTTAAAATCCGCACAGTATAAAATGGATTTCATCGTTATTATATTTATTACTCTGTGAATAATGAAAACATTCCAAGCGATAGTCGTAAGAATAAAAATAAGTAATTGCCTTAGGTAACGTATCTATGTCAAAAGTACCTACAACAAGAATTTAACTATAGGTAACATTTCAAATTAGTAAATGTCGCAAATAATAGGATTCGCGTGGCAAAATATTCTTCGTGTCCTAATATTATATTATACTATAGTTGATTACTATATTAGTCTATAAAAGTAAAAATGTTATATATTTTTTTATTGTTATGGTAGATTACTCGTAATGAATATTAGATTGATTTTGAACATTACATAGGTATACGTAATGTACTAATGTATATATAATTATAACCAGGGCGGTAGGGCTCGGGACTTATAGCACTTAAAATCATTAAAATAAGCGCTTAAAAACATCATTATAAGCATTCAAATAAGCATTTAAAAAACTTAAATTTAAGCAAAAATATTTAATCAAAATATCATTTTACACAAAAAGTAGGTACTAGACATAATTTGTAACTGTGCTAAAAATAATATAATTAAATATTACAAAAAATATTGAAACAAAATGATTGGGAAAAGTTTCTAACTAAAAAATAAAAATAAATAAAAAATAAATCTTTATATTATAAAAAAATCAAATTTCACTTTCGAGACATTTTGTCTATTGTTTATAGATTTTCCGAGGAATTTTCTGAAAAAACTATAAAAGTAGAAAAACTGGAAATAAGCAGCACAATTTTAAAAAATCGTTGAAAAAAGCAAAAAAAAAATTCTTTCAAATTTCATAATTGATCATGTTGTATCATGACATACACTTCCATAGCACTCTGCTACATTTTAAGTCAATCCATAAAAATAAGCAAAAGTCCCGAACTCTTATTATAACGATATGTATACCTATGTATGGCAGTATAGGAAAATGTCAACGGGTTTGAAAGATTAATACACCACATTTAATTAAAATTATATTTTAGATTTAGATGTGAAGCGATGAATATATTTTCAGTTCAAAACTAAAGCAACCTAGGTAGAGATCTTGTGATTAGTCATTATCCTCGTAAAACAAAATAAATTATAATCTTAGTGAAATAAAATTTGGCGTAGATAAGAGCGTATTTGAGGGTGACGAAGGGGGTATTCGCCCCCCCCCCCCCATCGCACGTATTATTTTCTATATAATACATTAATTAATAATTTATTTAAACAATTTTCCGTTTGATAAAGATCGTAAATTGTAATGATATATCATACTTAACACAATAAGAATTGTATGCCTATTTAGGTAATCAGATGTTAATTATTTTTAGTTTGTACAAAAGAAAAATTAATTTTGCCCCCACCCCCGCCCAGGGTCTCAACATCACAAATACGCTTTTGGACGTAGATACTCCACTTGATAAAACGTACAAGTAATATTGAATAGGTACCTAGCACCTAGGTATAACTGTACCTGTACTGTAAATAAACATTGTACAATATGTAAAAATTATATTTTTCAAAATTAAAAGTGCGTAATAATATATACTTAATAATAATAACAAATATAATTATTTTTGTCTTGGTAAATTACTCACTTCCTTTTGTTTTTAATTACTTTGAATTTTATATTTGTTTATTTTATCCAACTTTGAACATTTTGAAATGTGTGAATATGTGATCGTGATGTTAACCATTGAAAAATACTTAAATATAATAACCTATACCTACTATTATAATCGTAATAAATGGTTTTTAGTTTGTCACTGCTAACCAAGTAAACTACTGAAACAATTTTTCTGAATTTTTGCACAGGGATTCTTGCCGCCGCCAATCCCCAGAAGGTTTTCGTTTTTATTTTATTCTTAGCTATCACATCTACCTAAATCTCCCTAAAAATGTATGGGTAAAAAAAACTTTTGTTGATTTACCTTGGTAAATAAATTATTTTGTTATCTTGGTACCATATCACATGTGTCAAAATTTGTCTAGTTATAAATTTTTGCTAACATTACTTATTAGAGACATCGTATTTATTATCATTAATAAACGCTGAAAAAAATCTATTATTATTATTGGAAATTGATTTTAAAAATTATCAAGTAGATAAAAACGTACAACTTACATTATTATATATAAATATTTTGGTTGTGGGGGGGGGTTATATCCCCTAAATGGACTCTTTGTCTTTTATTTTATCAATCATAATACGTCTTAATGTGTAGACAACCCTGTAAAAGTATAAAATACCTATCGTTTGTGATTTCGTAACATACCTTTTTCTCAGTGTCTGTGATAATGATGCTCGTGTTCGGTAGTTTGACCAAGATAATAGAATTTCCATTTAATTATTGAGCAGACGCCAACGCCGTCGTTGTGATATAAATCACAGTGGTAGGTACATATTATATATTATTGTTATTAATGTTATTATTATTCTAATCTATATACATTTGTATAACATTTCATACATTATATATTTATATTATGCGGCATTCACGCTCTCTCCATACACTTACAAAACAATAATAATAATTCAGTGCAGATATAAAAAAAAGTACACGAAATTCTATTATTCGTATAACATATAATTCTCGTAAATAAGGGATACTCTGCCCGTATGCAGCCGTATCTTTTCATGTTTAATAATTATGACACTCGAACATGAATATTATTAACATTACAAAATTGTAGTAGTGTGTATAAATGAAAAGAAAACACGTACAAAAATAAAAGTATTTTTTAAACAGTAAAGTTTACACTAGGTTTGACCGGTAATCATCTTCGATGCGTTCTAAATGAGTGCTCAAGAATTCATCCACTGTATCGGTATCCCATCGTTCAATTGCCAAAACCTAGAAATTAAATATTATGTTAGCGCAATAACTAATAAGTAGGTGCTTTAATAGAAATATTCTTATGTATAATATAATAAATTATAATATTATGTAGTTGTTAATTTTTTATCTTCTAATATTAAAATTGTATATTATATATTTATACATAAATAAGATGTATTAAAAATGTATACTTAAATATATTTTTTTTTATTTAAATATAATATGTATACTTATTACATGTATTATGTATATATTATCTCAATTCCAAATCTTAACACAGAGGTTCCTAACCTTTTTTGACTCTTGTGCCATGAGTCATTTTCTAAAAATCCGGAGGCACCCTATGCCCTACATGGCCCTATAGACTAAAAATATATTTCAAATAATTTCGCGGTACCCTGGTTGGGAATCTCTGAAGTGACTTAACAGTTCGCGAATAACAGAATGACGAATGTCATGTCTCACATTAGTTAAATTAAACAATTTAAAGGTAAGTTTTAAATTATAATGGATTTATTATTAATACATTATATATTTATACCTCTTGCACATTTCCACTGCTATCCATGAGTTTAATTAGTGGATCCAACCCACGTACATATCTGATCGTTAAGTTCGGGTACTTGTTGGGACGATCGCTTTTTATAAACGCTAAAACAATACACAATTATATAATTCGTATACAGTACTTCGTATTAATTATTACTTATTTATATTAGATAATAAATAATATTTGAACATAAACCATCAATAAAAATCAAATCTCTTTTTAAAAAAAAATGTTGATTGGTATTTTGTTAGGAATAACACCAAATCAATAATCAATTACTATGTAACACAGCACTGATTTGTATTCTATAGATAACCGTTCACAAAACGAACCAACTACTCACCTTTATTGAGTAAATATATATTATATTAACAAATTTAGTTGGGTACGCTTGATCAGAAGTAACAGTGGCTAAGTTGCCTAGTGACAAGCAATTGCCAAATATTAATAACTCATTAGTAATGAATCACAAAGATGAATTGGGTTTATATGTAGTATAAGTAGTATGACGTATATAGGTAAACGTGACCCGTCCGATAAAGTCCGGTTATAAAATCTATACAGAAATAGTTATAACTTATGATTTGGCATATATTTACAAATACAAAATTTACCTTATACCTATATTAATTTCTTCCAGCTTTCACCTATAATTATATCACAAAATAATAAATTATACATATTCGTAAATATAAAACAATAAACAAGCACTATAATACAATAAATTATGAGTACTTAGTAACAGAAAGAGAAAACAAAAATAAAAGTACATGGAAATGGGTAGAATATAAAATATAATAGGAAAAAATATCGTAGTCGATTACACTCGTCTGGAAAAAATGTAGTTAATAGGTACTACAATCAGTATAAATAAAGTAAGTTTTTAACTTAGATTAGACTATGTTATTATTACATATTGCTGAGTGATTTCCTCTAACCATATTTTTTAATTAATAAATTGTAAATAAATAGTAATAAAAAAAAAAGTTTATTATCTTAGATTACTCATAGCCATAACATAATAGGACACTTTCCGAGTATAACAGGATTAAAATGCACTATTCAACAAATTATAAAAATTAAAAGACCACATCAAGACCAAAAACCAGTAACTGCAGAACTTCAAATACCAGATAATTACACAAAAACTACATTTAGTGAGCTTTTCTTAAAAAATAATAGCACTGATACCAAGCAGTCCAAATATAACTAACACTAAACAAATACATATATAATACATAGATTATACTTTTAGACTGTAATCATTTCAAACCATGAACAATATAAGAAACATAACTACCGATAAATTAAAAACAAAACAAGACAGAGTTAAAAAAAAAAAGGTAGTTACCAATACTCAACGATGAAAATATAAGATATCGACATAATTATCAAGTTGACAAAAATTATAATCATCGATTCAAAATAAAACAATAAGAAATTTAACCTTAAAAACATTAATTTAGTCAACACAAAGATCTTTGTTGAAACTAAGTATTTCTATAAACCATGGACTTCTAAAAAAATGGTCATCGGTTTTATTAGGGGGGGGGGGGCTTAAAACGAAAAAGTTTGGGAACCGCTAGGTTAATTTGTAATATATTTTATATTTTTAACAATATTTAACATATATCATAGATATGCATGCTATCTAATATATCTATCTTGTTATGTACTCATGTATAATCATAAAGTTTCATATCACCAAATTATTTTTATTTTTTTATTGCCTTACATCTTTACTAAATTTAAATTAATAATTGTTTGTTTCCAAAAACAAATATAATAGGTAGATTTTATTGGAATATAATATTGTGTTAAATTATATTTTTATAACTAAGTGTCTTGTTAAATTTTACACTAAAATCTTTTCATATTTCCCAGTAATTTATAATGACATAATATTTGATAATTACAACCATGTAGCATATCAAAATATAATTTCTTTTAATTTGTGAATGACTAACCAGTAACCAAAGAAAATATTACTTTGTCTAGATTTAATGCACTATTAGACAATGGCCTTGTATAGTTATACCAATTAATATGACCATAATTATTTTATAGAAATCTTTTAATTTCTTACTCAATAAATTTGAAATACTAAATGTGTAAATAAATTGTGACCTAAAATAAAAATATTTACATTTATGATAACCTAAATCAATTTAAAAAGGAACTTTATTATATACCTTGTATTTGAGGATAAGCACCAAATTTACATGTACAAACTTCCAATCTGGCTTTGGCATATACTTTAATAGATTTTTCTTCATCAATTTGACAACAATTCACGCAGTGTTCTCTGTAATAAAATATAATTATTTTAATTTATTTTGTGTTTTTAATTTTAATCCTAATCATAACTAAGAAAGAAAATATTTTTAAATATTAAGGTATATATTTTGTTATATGTTAATTACTATATTAATTATCTTTGTATGATAATAATACATATCTAGTTTCCGTCTTACAAATGCACGAGAAAGCAATCTTTATGATCAGAATAATCCTAACTACAATATTTTTAATATTAGAGTAAATTAATCCATTAAAATAACTAAAGGTATTTTTATTATCTATGAATTATTTGTTTGAAACTTTAATTTTAAAGCATATCCTATCTTAATTAATGGTGTATGTAATAAAGTATAAAAGTTTATATTTTTATATGATTTTTAATTTTAACTATTTTAAAATTACATATTATATAGTTTATTACGTTATGATTTATTAACATAATATTTTATACCTTAATGATGTCAATTGAAACTTTTTAAGTTGATCACAAGATGAACACAAAAGATTTGCTTTATTGAAACCCAATAATGAACATTCATTAGTCGTATAATCTGCATTGCATCCGTTCCCCTGATATAAAAACAAATTAATGTGGTTAGTTATTTAAAAAAATTATAGATATTAAGACATACTAATAACATTAATAGTGGAAATATTAAAAATTTGATCTGCATATTGGAAATAGCTTTTAAGTAGATATTAAATATTTTAAAATAAATTGTGAAAAACAGTGAATTTATCAAAATAAACAAATATGCTGTAAAAATTTTACAACGAATTCAATGTTTTCAATGTATAGCGAATTTATATTTAATTTATAATTATGCTACATAGCAAAAATATTTAAAAATTAAGAATTTATGTTTTGTTTTGATTACGTTACGGTTATCATTTGGCATTTGCTATCAGAGTCAAACCGGGTTCATAATCTATCGTGTCGT
Source organism: Rhopalosiphum padi (assembly GCF_020882245.1). Lineage (NCBI taxonomy): Eukaryota > Metazoa > Arthropoda > Insecta > Hemiptera > Aphididae > Rhopalosiphum > Rhopalosiphum padi. The sequence goes on from NC_083598.1 coordinate 56,531,160, forward strand.
ATACCTTTTATCGTATTCTGATTGGCTGTAATAATCGTGGTATGTTTACTCATATATTACCATATATATACATATATATATCTTTAATCGTGTATATTACTCAAAAAACATTGTAAACATAATAAATAATAATATATAGTAGTAATATATAGTATCCGAACGGCGAACATTTCAAAAGCAAATATATCGAGCTCAACTTTTGGACGTTACACGACAAACAATAGAGCTGCGAACCATGATTTAAGACACTAATTAAATAATAATATTGTAATATACTAATATGCTGATTCTAAACTAATACTACCATATTTAAGATCATCTGTATCGTGCCGTTGTATAGAAATACCTATATAATATGATAATTCAATACAAGAACATTAAGAACTATGATACACGACACACGTATTTTAAACTAGTATTTTTACATTTTATTAAATTTTAAAGAAAAAATGTATTGTAAATATAGTTTATAATGTGCAGATTGTACTATATGCCTATATACCTATATTCGGTTATAATAATGATATTATACTAGCATACCAATAGTTTTCAAAAACCCCTCCAAAATAAATACAAGCCTGTGAATCACGATTGTGAGAATATATTTTCATCTATTTTCTAAGATAGCATTCACTACCGCCTACCAGTAGTCCCAGAAGACAAAACATTTTAAAAATTATTACCTAACTGGCAAGACTACCAACTACTTGTTCTGTGCTACTAACTAATAAATTAAATTAATCAAAAATAATTAAATTAGTTAATAGTTTGATTGAAATATTATATAAATATAATAACTGGTATTTTATTATTAAGTACGCCAAAATCACGAATGTTTGTGTTCACAATAAAATAATAATAAAGAATCAAAATTAAGATTACAAGCTCTTTGATAAATAACCTCAAACATTTAGTAATTCCCTTCAACCCCTCGTCAGCCTAAATATTGTAAATATAATGATTAGAATTATCAAACTACATATTTTTTCTTGTTGGTAATTATTCCATTTGTCATTTTGAAGTTTCCATTTTACGTGGATTTTTTGGACCATAAGAGTATAAACTTCACTTTGCGGATAGAAGTAAAAGGTAATTTTTAAAAATACTAACCAGTAACCATTTATTAATTTCATTTTTCATGAATATATCTTTGTCATACAAATATTGAATTATTGTATTATAAACGCTAGAAACCTATAACCACGTGGCTTATTATGTTTTAAACTCGTTTATTGCAAACAAAATTCTTTTTTATTTTGCTAATTTACCATAATTATTGATTTGTAGCAAAATGCAGATCTTTGTGAAGACTTTGACGGGGAAAACGATCACTCTCGAAGTAGAGTCATCGGATTCAATTGAAAATGTTAAATCCAAAATTCAAGATAAAGAAGGTAAATACTACAGTATTATATAATTTTAAGGTATTATAATTATTATGATTTTGGTACTATTCGAATTTGATTGCTCAAAATGTATCTGCTCAACACGAAGTTCTTCCATCTTTCATTTTTATCATTACTGATATTGCCATTGAATTCCACTATTAATTGTTAACTATAAATATATGAAAATTGAAGTATTTCAAAATTCATCGTTATTAATATCTTGATGAAATTTGATACCTTTGTACATATTATAGCAATTTCATTTGATGAAAAATACAATGTGTGTTTTTAGTGTTTTCATTAACTTGTCTATTTTGTATATACATGCATCATAATTGTTTAGCATTTAAAAAAATGCAAAACTGTTGTATGTGCTGTTTCTATCTTACATATTTCTAACATAAATTTGGTTTTGTTGAACACAAATTGACTAAGTTTTACATTTGTAAATAGAATTGCTATAGCTATTTGAATTTTTCTGTACCAGTGTTTTTCATATGAATAATTGTTATGATTTTCGTATATCTACTTAGGATTGTATTGTTTAATGAATGTATATATATTATAAATTTTATTTTTAATAGGATAACTTAAAGTAATAATTTATTTCAAATAAATTTTGATTAGAAGCAGATTTATAACGCACAAATGTATCGATGATTTACATTATAAATAGGTTTTATACTAAATTTCTAAAAAATAATGAAATCAATGTTAAAAATTTGTTTTTATTAAGAAAATTAAAATTTCAATATATATAATTAATAAATATTGTACCCATTCAAACACCATATGCATTCGGATAGATTTAATTATAGTTGTTTACAATTCAACTTTTTCAATCACTAGTAGCACCGTTAATGTTTTATCAATCCAATTAAAAAAATCCTCTTTTTCCAATATTTTATTGAGAAAAGTTGACATGTATTGGTTTCCTTCAATTATACCTATGTCCAGAGATGGGCAAGATACTCAAAAATCAGTATTGCGATACTTATATTTTAAGTATTTAGATACTTGATACTTACATTTTAAATATTTCGATACCCAATATACTTGAAAAAATTAGTCATAGTCTATGACGCATAGGATTTTTTTAAATTTTATTTATACAAAATTAGGTAGGTTGTGAATCTAGACCAGTGATGGGCAAAGTACGACCCGCGGGCCAACTCCGGCCCGCAAAAATATTTAATCTGGCCCTCCGAGGGTCCATTGTCATGGCCTGTATAGTATAAAAGTATCATGTTTTTATAATATATGATACAGAGCTTTAATACAAAATGAATTTTTCTTCTATAATTCTGGCCCTCCTCTAGAATTTCTTAAACTTTGTGACCCCCTATTAAAAAAGTTAGCCCACCACTGATCTAGACAAATGCTTTTAACTTTTAAATTCCAAATATTAATTAAGTATAAATATATTTTAATAAATCAATTGTTAAATTACATGAATAAATAATAATGAAAATAAATTATACATATCATAAAATTAATTTTTTAAAGTATTTAGTATTTTTCGATAAAATTATTTTATGTAATACTCGATACATGACTAAAAATGTATCTCTATACAGGATACTCAATACTTCATATAATTGTATCAAGATACAAGATAAATTTGTATTAAAGATACTGACTGCCAACCCTACCAATATCCTATAGAGTATAGACTATAGATAACTATGGTTATTGGTTAAATAAGTTTTTCCTAAGGCCTTACAAACAGTATTATTTTTTAAATTGCAAATAATTATACTTACATTTTAACTGAAATAAATTATTGCTTAAATGCCAAAAACTATTAAAACTAAAAGTATATTTGTTATTTATGAAAATTAAATGATTTTAGATATCAATACTATTTCTATAAATTATATCTTATACTCTTATTTCATGTTTGTAAAAAGGGCTCACTCGTAAATATACATACAATCATTGATGACTTAATTAAGTAGATTGTAACTGTAAATAATTTTGAATACTTTTCATGACCCAAATATATTATTTTATTATAAATTAATTCAAAAAATAAATTTAGGTATTCCTCCGGATCAGCAGCGTTTGATATTTGCCGGCAAACAACTTGAAGATGGGCGCACTCTGTCAGATTACAACATTCAAAAAGAATCTACCCTTCACTTGGTTCTTAGATTGAGAGGTGGTGCTAAGAAACGTAAGAAGAAGAATTATTCTACACCCAAAAAGATCAAGCACAAGAAAAGGAAGATTAAGTTAGCTGTGTTGAAATTTTACAAAGTATAAACTTTTTATTTATAAATATTAGGTATATGTTTTAATAATATTCATTTTAATCTTTTATCATTTTAGGTTGATGAAAATGGTAAAGTTATCCGTTTGAAGAAAGAATGTACTTCTGAAAATTGTGGTCCCGGTGTGTTCATGGCTGACATGCCAAATAGGCATTACTGTGGCAAATGCTCAGCTACTGTACCTAAGTAGAGATGACATTTGTATATTTTAATACTTAATATATAATTAAAAAAAAAAAATTTTGTTTTAGTATTTATTATCCATTTTGAATACAAATCTTTATCCAGTATAATAACTTATAAATCAGATTTTCATATACTAATAATTGTTTAATAATTTAAAGTCTTAATTTTTTTATAATTTATTTGTCATGTGCTTGTGAACAAATTCATTACCAGGTGTATTTTAATAATAATTATATGTGTATCTATCAATTAAGATGGATCTGATTAATATCTTTAATATTAGAATAAGTTCATCATCAAAATTAAAGGCTCAAACATTATCAATGATATAGTGTTGGGTTATTTTTGATATTTTAATTTTTAAGTTTGATATGAATATTTTCAATTTGTAATATTTCACATCCTCTTACACATTAAAATATTGAAATAAATCAGAAGCTATACTACTAACAAAAATATGGTATAAACTCACTTTAACAATAAAGATAACAAACCATGCAGGTGCAGTGTCCTCTTAACTATAATAATAATTAAATTAAATCAAAATATGATATATTTAAGATCAACTATCTATAAGATAGCTTCTAATATTTTTGAAACTTAAATTATTATTACTACTGGCATAGGTGCAGTTGGGGGGCGGTTAGAGTGTATTAGCCTCGACAATAATTTTTTACATCACATTCAGCAGCATTTCAACGTTATACGCGAAGTATAAAGAGCTTAAGCACCCTCCGTTTTTTATTAAAATTGAGCCTGACTTATGGATTTAGACAATATAAATCAAGAATATGCAGGGTATGCAACATTACTTTATTAACATAATTTTCCCTTTAAACTAATAATACAATAATTGTTATTAGTAAAATACTTATCTGATTAGTAGTGATGGGTCGAACTGTTCGAATCTCGAACCGAACCGAACCGAACCCTTGATGTTCGGTTCGATTCGAAATTCGAACTCGGCACGAAAAAAATTCGAACCGAACTATCAAACATCTTTTACTGTTCGAAAATCGAATTTGAAAATATTTGTCGAACCTGACTTACTGACCACGATAGTTCAGAGGCCAAATATTTGTACAATTCTTCATAATTTATTTAAAAAAAATAAAAATTGATAATCATTTTTTAGAAATAATTAGACTATTGGCGATAGAAAGTTATAAACTGTAACAGGCACCTTATGTATCATTTATAATAATAATGATAAAAAATATTGAGTTCGAGTTCGAGTTCGACTTAAAATGATTCTAGGTTCGTTTCGGTTCGGTTCGGTAGAAAATATGAAGGTTCGGTTCGGTTCGAGTTCGAAAAAATAATTTAAAGTTCGGTTCGATTTAAAAAATCAGAGTTCGACCCATCACTACTGATTAGGTTAATATTTATATGATTTCTTTATTATAATTATAATGTTTACATATTTCTGATGCAAGAAATTAAGACTAAGAATTTATGACAGACTCCGAATACACAGTCTTCTGAGATAAGCGTTCTACTAGTTGCTGTTGCCGATACTGGGATTTTCAATTTTTTGTTTCTTGTATGAGTATATATCAGCCATCATATATATTATATATATTATTATTTTTTTATCATATATTATCAGGATTCAGGGGTGACAAATTGTGGCTTGCATCTTATCGTAAGTTTGGATTATACATTGTTAGTAGAGCAGTCCTTAACAACTTAACGAAATTTATTAGTAGTAACAATATTGTGTATATAGAAGAATAGAACTGATTTGTAAGGCAGCTGGCAGACTGGCTCGATCAGCTAAAATTATTATACTATTTTAAATTAATAAAACATACACAATATTTTTAAGTAATGTATAAAATAATTTTATTAAAATGAATGCACCCTCTCCCATAAAACTTAAAACCCTATGTAATGCCTGGATAAGAGAAGACCGTTATTATTTTGCTCCCAGACCCAAATTTTGAAGTTATACGCCACTGCGTAAAACCTATTTATTATCAAGTGTTCGTCGAAGCCGTTAAACTCAAATCATAAAAGAAAATACCGTAACACGAAAATGGTCGTTCCAGTTGCCCAGTCTGGTGCAAGAGCCAAGAGTAGGTAGTTGACAGATGAGGCCATTTTAGCATTTAGTATAGATATCTAAAGAAGGCTAATAGGTTCCTACAAAAAAGCTACTAAATTCTTAGTGTGTCGGGCAGTTTGTTGGCAGTAGATGATCTAGTTCAGACATCCAGCTGGGATGAAATTGGAAATTTACATAAATAGAGTAGTGGTCACGAATCGGAAGTCGACAACTAACCGAGAGAGTTAGCCCCCCACATCTAACAATCAACTTTTTGAAAATATTTAGTAGGTATAGGTGTATAATCATAGGCACAATTTGGGGGGGATGCTTAGCACACCCAAATTTTCAATAGAATAATCGAATTTTTGACCGATTTGTCAGTTATTAATATCGAGAGAGATCTAAGCAATAAAATTGATAAAGATAAAATAATGAATCATTTTGCTATGTATCAAAGACATATATCTTTAATATAATATTAAAATTAAAAATAAAAATATATTTAACTGTAAGCTAATGTTTTTTTTTTTACTTTCTTGATTTTTAATCAAGTAAGTATGGTACCTAATTGAAATGAAAATAGTCTAAATTTTTAAAAACTTTAAGAATTTTTGTTAAATAGGAAAATGATAAAAATTTAACTCAGTTGTAATGATCGAGTAGGTGAATAATTAAGCTAGCTTTAACATAAAATATTAATGAGAGATCCGATATCACACCCAAGCGGTATAACGATTTGAATCCACAAAAACATAGGCGTGAACAGTCTCAAAATTTCTATTTTTTAACTTTTCTCCAAAACTATTATAACTAAAAAGTTGGTTGTTAGGTCATTATAAAAAGTTTATTAATAAGTAGATACAAAATGTGAGATCTCTGACTTGGCAAGCGTTTTTTTTTTTTTTTAGTGTTATTTTATTATAAGCTATTAATAATTATAGATAATAAATTAATACGACGAATGCATGAATTGTGTTATATGGATGGGTGTGGGGTGCAAAGCCCCCCACAAGTCACTTTGATCAACATAAATTTAGCACCTCCATACATTTAGCCCAAATTGCGTCGATGTGTATAATGTATTTGTCAATTTCCATCACAGAAAAAGTACAAGTTAAGAAAGAAAATCCATTTCAAATTTTTAAAAAATATTTCCACGCATGCTCAACAAAATAATTTTTTAATTTGAACCCTCCTTTTTAAGTTCGAATTTGAATTGTTTTTTTTTTAAGCTATTGACAAAGTTTTTTATTATATCTTAAAAATTAACTTATTATTGGGTGAGCTTAATAGGTACCTAGTTTTGATTTACGCAGGTTGCGTTTATCATATTTTTTTAACAGTTTATCGTTTATCTACAATTCTACAATACCTATTCTATACGATTTCAATTGTTATTTTTTTAAACTTAGATGTGGTGTCGTACACTCGTACCTAAGTAAAGCACATTTACATCATTCTCACCAAATTATTAACTTAAATTTCTATTGCGTTAGTAGGCGTTAGTGCCATAGCCCGTAGTACAATTTTGGTTAATAATCTACACAAGTCTACACAAATCTATAGACATAATTCCATCCTGATTCTTTTATTTCATTTTCTTATTAAATACACAATTCAAAAATAAATTATTATTTTTTGAGTAAGCGTGGACAATTTTTTTTTAAAAATTTAAGTTTTCAAAAATAGGTTTAGTATTAAGAGGACGTTATACCTGCATGTGTTGTCGCTGACTTACTAATGTAGATCATAGCAAATTTGCGTTTAGCAGAACACATTTTGTGATGTTAGCTTTAATATTAGAGTAAATTTACCTATTATCAAATTTAAAGGTAAGAATATATAATATAATATAATATATAATATCTAGAAAATGCTATATGCTTTTATTGATATTATCATTTTAAAGTGAGTTATAGCTATGTAAAATATTACAACTTTAAAATATTTATAACTCACTTAAAAATGATAATATCAATAAAATCATATGAAATTTTCTTGATAATATTCTTACCTTTAAATTTTATAATAGGTAAATTTATTTTAATATTAAAGCTAACATTATAAAATGTGTTCTGCTGAACGTAAATTTGCTATGATCTACATAAGTAAGTCAGAGACAACACATGCAGGTATAACGTCCTCTTAAGTCTTTTATGCAATAAAAATTAAAATTAAGATCAGGCGTTTGGAATATGTAAAGCTAACCTATTATAATTATTAACTTCAAAATTATTTGTAAATTTTCGTGATTTTAATAATTTGAATTTGAACTTCAAACGCTTATAAAATATCGTGCATATATCTTTAATATTATTATACATTTAAACAACTATAATAATCATGAACTGTGGAAAACGGAGAACTCTGTATTAAAATTTTAAGTTTCTTAACCCATCACTGAAAAAATATTTACAGACATTATTAGAAAAAATTAAAAAAATTTTAATTTCTATAATAAATAGCTAAAATAAAGTTGAAATATTTTGAAAATTTTACCTTGTGTAGTCGTGTAGAAAATGGTTATGAAAATATTTAGTGAACATTTTAACACGATAATCCACGATTATACGTTTTTGAATTACAATAAAATGAGAAAATTGTGATTTTATTATGCGTGAATATTCAATTTCGTCAAAATTAACCTAAACTTAAAACGCTTATAAAAAATATTTGTAGACTCAACTTTATTTTTTTTTTTAATTAAAAATAAAAATGGAAACAGAATACTGTATTACATTTTTAAACCTTAAATATGAATATTTAAAATCATATACATTTTTAACTTATAAGTATTATAACACTTATATAACCATAAAATGTTTTACAAATTTTCTCGATTTTGACATTATTTTAACTTATTTTTTCATTTATTATATTTTGAAATTTATCAACATATTATACATGTTACAACAACTAACAAGCTCTTAATTTAATTTTAAACACTTGTAAAAAAATAATGTGTGTATATTACGTTCAATTAAAGAACTTATGATGTACCTTTTATTAAAAATTTCAATTATTTCTACCAAGTAACTAAATATTTATTAACATTAAAAAAAAAAACTTAAAAAAATAGAAATTTCAAAACGTTTATAAATAAACCAAAAAGAACCAGCATGTTTTCGAAATTTTTAGCATGTTTATAAAATCCTTATACTGTTATACCGGAAAAAGTTTGAAAATCGCAAAATGTAACATTTTTGGATTATCACTGAACACAAATGCAAAATTATGTCGTTCTACCGTTCTCGGAGAAATCTCGATTTTGATTATTGTTTAAACGGGCAACCACTTGAACGTGTTAATCAGGTAAAAGATCTCGGATTTATTTATGTTCCATCACTAGATTTTCGTTCACATATTGACTCATATATGCTAGTAAAGCGCTACGCATTCTCGGCTTTATAAGAATACATTTTTCAAAAACTTTGATAACCCAAAATGCTTTTCTGTACTCTACCTCTACAACTCCCATATAAGATCACTCTTGGAGTACGGAGTTATTGTCTGGATTCCTTACACAATGAGTAACACGCAGAGACTTGATACTTTGATAGAGTCCAAAACCGCTTCCTAAATTTCGCAGAGCACAGCCTCAATGTTGCGCATCCTCCTCATGATTACAGTCAAATTAAGGATTTTTTAAAATTCAAGTCACTTTCTGAACGTCACATTAATTATAGTTGTATTGTTTTATTCATTTATTCATTGATTGATTGATGGTAAGATCGACGCACCTCGTTTATTGGAACGACTGAGCATTCACATCCCTGGTAATACCCGTAATAAAGTTTTTTTTTATATACCTTTAGGCCGTAGCAATTTTGCAAAAAATGCACCCCTTACAAGAATGATGTCCAAATTTATTTAATATAATATTATTAATATTTAATAAAAACCAATAATTTCGTACTTAAACACACCCATGATATTTGCTCTTAATTTTAACACATATAAATTATATTATTATACTATATTTACGTATATTTGTTATAACCTTAATATTTTGTTTTGTAACATTTTTATCTATACTGTTATAAAAGCCATTTGGCGTTAATTAATATATATATAATAAATAATTTTACATTTTTACATTATATTTATTAAATACTAGCTGTCCCACCCGGGTTATTGCCCGGGCAAAAGTCACCTCAGGTGAAAACCGAGATTTTTTTACATTATATTAATAATAGCTGACCCGGCAAATCGCAAATGTATATGTATTTTTTAATTGTTTAATTATGTTTATTATTTTTTCTAAGTGGTTGCTAGAATACTAAAAATATGTCTAATTACTTTTTTTTTTATTTAATTTTTTTGAATTAATTTTGTTATAAGTTATCGGTGTTTACTATAGTTGCAGTCAAAATCAAAAATTACGTACTAGTTGCGGTCAACCAACTAAAAGGTTACTTACTAATTGCGGTCATTGTTTGCGCTTTTATAAGTTATAACTTATAACTCAATAGTGGGATAAAAGCACAAAAATAAATAAATATTTCTTAAATATATAGTATTTTTATATTTCAAAAACAACAGTGGATCGACTTCAGTTGAAGTTTAGCATTATAATTACCATATTGTTTTTATCGTAACAAACTACAATGACGGTTGATAATCATTTAAGATTACTATACAGTATATTATATAGCATAAACTTACATCAAATGGTATTTAATAGCTCTAAAGCCAACTCGAATATAAAAGCATTGAACTTGTACATACCAAAATAATTTCCAGATTGGGCTACTTAAAAACCGCTGGCTTTAAATTTTAATTCTAATTTTTTTAACTCATTTTATTATTACTGCAGTAAAAGCTCAGTCTTTGATGTGACCAAAACTTTGATATTACTTATACAATTGCAGTGACCGCAACTGTTGTTTGTGGTTATCTCAAAAATCATCCATGACCGCAACTAGTATGCAGCAGGTAATATATACCATGCCCTATTGGCTATTTCAACCCCTTATAGCTCTTTTTAGTATTAAAAAGTAGCCTATGTCCTTTATCAGTGTCTAAACTATTTATGTACCAAATTTCATTTAAATCGGTTCAGTAGTTTCGGAGCCTATTCAGTAAAAACAATTAAATCTTTCCTCTTTATAATATTAGTATAGACTATAGATTATACCTATTAGTAAATGATTACACATTTTAAATTCATACTTACGTGCATCACAAAATAAAATAAATAAATCATCTTGTTTTTAATAAATGTTTTGATACAAAATATTGCTAGTAAATATATCACAATGAAAAAACATGTTATTATACGTATGTACCCATTATTTTTTCAACAGCATAGCATGTTCATCTGTTCATCGTTTGTAATATTTTGCGGTTTCCGGGTCGTTTGTTTGGCTAAATAAACGATCATGAAATTACAAAAACGATATTCTTATTTTCTACCGGAAATCTATAAAATCAAAAAAGAATACGTCTTATACTTATGAGAATTGTGAATACAATATACATGTACGATTAGAATGAACAGTATTGCCAGACAGTATGGTACCAACAGCCGACATACAAGCATTGTATTCGACACGAATTGGAAAACATTTCTATGAATCGACTATACATCAAACGAAACGGAGTAAAATAAACACTTTAATTCCTTTAAAGGAGACCCGAACCAAATACCTAATCACATTACTTGTCTCATTGACACGTTTAATTAATTTATAAGAATTCATGAATGGATTTCAATAAAATTCAATTTTGAATAAATTTGAGTTAAACGTATATAATAGCTCTTCCTTTCGATGATAAGAATGCCCATTGAATAACTAGACTATATTTTAAAATTTGTAATTTTATGTATAAAGAATATAAGTACATGTTATAAATAAATAAACGACATTGTAGCTTGTAAAAACTGCAGATATCACGAATGGCTGTAGCCTGTAGAATACACTTTACACACCTACTCCTAAAGCCGATACCACACGACTATAAATTGTGTACTCGTCGAATATTAGTCAATCGTGCTTACGAAAACATATTATCGACTCGTAAAGTATAAAGTTTAATTATTAATTCAGGCATATAATCGTAAAACACCACGATATATATAATATATATTGAACTTTATATTATATCATATAATAAATTGGTTATTAATATTTATTAAAATATTGTTTTATTTAACGCATGCTCATAACGTCGACCATCGTAAGTCGTAACGTTTAAAGTTAAATTATGTATTACCTATATGACTATATCGCCTATATCTATAAATTATTGTGATTTATAATAAATAACATTTATAATATAAAGTTGTATGGCTAACTTTTAAGTAAGTTTATAATGTATTAAGATATTATTTTTCTAATAGTAGCATACAAATAGGTACTATATTGCGCTATTTCTAATAGTTTTGGAATTTTATTATAATTGATAGGTATCTGAATAGTAATTTTTTTTCTTATTCTTTTACCATTATTTATAATATTGCGAAATTCCGTACCATGCGTTAAACAAAAGTTTTCAAGGGTTGTGCTTTTAAATACGATCAGACCATGATTCACTTAAAGGTTTTGCAAATATTTATATTATAAGTACTACATAATAATATTATAAATCTTGATGTATTCTATGTTTTCTTATTCATATATAGGTAATACATATATACACACTATGCATACTTATATTTATATACATATATTATATTAGGGTCAGGGTCACAATTGTCAAATGTTTGCCGCCATATATATCCTATAGCTACAGACTGCGTGGCACCAACATTTATCAGTGACTTAACAAATTGACCTTTGTCGCCATTCGTAGTACTCCATAATAAAAAGGATCAAAAAAAAAATACCACCCTGACCGCCCGCTGGCCTATACACATCTGTTTTTACTTAGAAGCAGCTGTACATTGGCGTCGAGCAGTCTAGTGTCTAAGACACTTAACGGAACGGTGTATTACAGCAAATAACGTTTTTCATAAATATTCCAACAATAATACCTCAGTATTATTGTAGTAATTCGTCTCAGTAATATTATTATTATTATTATTGTCAATTTATTACCAACTCAAATTAGCGTCTATAGCCCTATATATAGAGTATTATATCATAATACGCTTTCAATTTACCGTAGTACAACAGTATCATCGTAATAATATTTCATAAGTACCTATTTTAAGAAATTCACGATCTTAGCCAAATTAGATCATAATGAAAAATCAGAACCGCCAAAATACAAAAATATATTTAATACAAAAATTCTTAACGATAATACGTATTACACGTTTAAATTACAACTCTGAAGTCTTAATAATGTACGTAAAATAAATACACGTGTATTAACCATACGGTATATACTTTCAATTTTCATCAATATTATAATGTAGTATTTAATGTATTTTCATTGCAGTCGTTACACAATTAGTATTATTTTAATATCTACGGACTACGGAGAATCGTCGTGATGGTCGTGATGGTCGTGTTGCCGAAGGTATTAAGAATGATAAATCATAAATGTTTAATTTGAAGAAAAGACTGACGTTTTGGTCATCGCTGTGAGTCATCGCGGGAGTGCATGTGATGTGTAGGCGCGTTGATCACATTTTTGCATAACTCTCTATTACATTACTTTTTCCAACTCGACCTTATCACACTTACTCATACAGTTATATCTTATACGTAACTCACTGCGTAAATATTAGACGCGTGTTATACCGTCGCGTGAATCCGTGCGGAATACGCGTGGTATATAATTATTATATCTACGCGGCGGTGAACGTATACGCACACGTACGAACGCGTGTAAAAACAATCGTCCAAAAACAGCGGCAAAACCGTGTAGGGATGTTTTTCAAATTCGGGGGATAAAATACAAGACTCTTGTTGTCGGCACGTTGAGCGTATATCTATGTGTGCGCGTGTGCGCGTATAACTATACTATATAGGTATGATATACATTGTAGTATAGGTACTACATAATAATATATTATTATAAGTACCTATACCTCGTATACCTATATCATATTATTATTATATATCGCTGCCGCCGAGAAATCTGGTTTCCAGAAATAAGAAAACCACGCCCTAATGTCCATCGACTCCCCCACCCCCACCCCCAAAACTACTGAACACACACGCACTCGCACACCCCGCGGACGATCCCCCACCCGGCCCGATGCATTCGGACGCCCGTTTGTCTGCCGATTTCCAGTGGCGGCGGCGGCCAGCCGGTCGGTCGGTCACACGTGTGACGGCTTAGGTATATATGTGTTATTTTATTATGTTTATCAACGTACACAATGGACCGGCATACCCTCCGAAGACCCTGCGGTCATCATTTCACTATCATCTCCTGTTCTGTTCGGTCGTGCGTATATTGCTATTTGTGCGGCAGCAACGTCGCGCGTTTCTTGTACGCCATACGTGTTTTCATATATAATTTCGCTTCGAGACTCTTCTACACACGACAATAAAATATTTTACGTGACGAGTTACACATCTACGTACGATAATAATATTATAGAGCAGTAGCTGGTGCCCTAAACGGTAAAGTAGTGCGTGTCACACGACGTCTGTTCGTTCGTTCATTCATTTTTTTTATGTTGTAAATAATCATGTAATATCTGTATCGTCGACTTGATTCGTTCGCACATGGTTTTTTCTGAAACGACGTCATCGGATCCATCGACATCGTCAATCGCCACAACAGGTAAGCCACCATCATTCTTTATTAATTGTCATAATAATATGCAATATCATGTGACATGTAGCACAACGGTATACACCGCATAATATTATATGATGGTATATAGTATGTAGTATGTACCTATAGACACTTAATATATTTAATCAATGCTATAGAGGTACCAACTAGAAATTGTATTATAAGTTATTACTTATTAGTTTATAACCAATTGAATAGAATATAGATAGGTACAGCCGGTACAGATATAATAGTGGTTAACTTTTTGAAACACTATGCTAATTGGTTTTGTCTGTACTGTTTCACTAGCTAGATTTAAGAATATTTTTTCCTGTTGACGTACGCATCTATAGGTATTCAATATTATTTTATTATTTAAAAAATAAATAAAGACGTACAAATGGATAATAGGTACCTACGTGTTATCAGAAGATATTGATACATAATATGTGTTTAGTAATTAATTACAATAATACCATCTATATAACCTGTCTAGTTCATCTATTGGCATTCGTAACCGTAACGATTTAAAAAAAAACTCCGGTTTTTTTACATACAATATACAAATATACAATCATATCATAAACTGACTTTCTATTTTAGTCCACGGGATTATAATATTTTTTTTAATATCATATAGTTTTCGACCCACTGTGTTTTTTAGTCGTAACGGTTGACAAATGCCAAGATCAACTGGAGAATTTATATAATACTTGAAACTAAAATTAAAATACCTTATAAGCATTACTTCCATAATAACGTAACCCAGTAGGTATTCAATTAAAAAATTATAGAAACAACTTTGATAAATAAAGATAAATTAATATAATTTTACCTACAGTCCATACCATAAAATACAGCTTTAAAATTAATTGAATAACACAATCTTAAATACAAATACAAACATATCACTAATAACCAGTAGTGGATTGATAATACTTTAAACAGGGAAGGAAAGAATATAGTAACATGAGACATTAAAATATACAAAAAAAATTGTATTTATCACCATACTCATATGCGTGCTTAAGAATATTTACGTTTTATTATATTTTTATAATATTTTAAAAGTAGTATAATAATTGCCTTAAATTATTATTTTGTAATATTTTTATTTTAAATTAACCAAGTTCAGATGAGAGAGGGGTTCCCGCATCAAAATCACCATAGCCATTAACAAAGAAATTGAACTAATAATCGGAAATTAACATACATTTTAATACACTTTTAAGTTATATTTGTAAGTAGATAACACAATTGTATAAATACAGAACACCTAAGCTACGCAACTAATAACTAAAAAGTTAAACTTACGAGGTATACTAACAAAATACATAAAATAGAATCACTTAATTCGAAAGCAAAATTTATTTTACCTCTGTGTTATATTGGTATTATGTAGAATAAAATTCAAAAAACAGCAACCGATGAAAATTATAACTAATTATATAATACATAATTAAAGTATGATAGATTTGTGTCGAACATGATTGTAAAGAACGCGAATCCACGTTTTTGTGGAACTCTGCATCTTTTTAAATAAACGAAAAACAAATTTCCATTCACAAAAATATATATATATATTGCAGGTAATTAGCTTCTATACCTCCCATTAAAATTCTTACATTCCAATATAGAATTAATATATTCATGGTACGTAAATAAATAAATAAATAATAGTAGAACCATTTTACACAATCTTATCACTGATCTGTCAAATTTCTTATTATTCAAAATAAATTTAGTCGAAATGGACGAAATGTATAATAATTAATATAAAATGTATATAGTATTTTATTATACATAAATATAATTCATATGTTATTTAAAATCAGTAGTTAGTGGCTATATATTTAATTTTTAAATAATATATTGCGTATGCGTATTTTGTGCACCATTAATAATAATTTACTTATCAAATATTTTTAATTTAGATACAATGATTATTTTACTAATGTTGTTGGCTATGCTACACACCGGATTGGCAGCCATCGCCGGATACGAAGAAGTAGAAAATAATTTAATTACAAAATTAGGTAGGTACAATTTTTACAATAAATGTATTATTGTAATAATAAATTCCAGCATGCTCGAATTAAATCATTATATTAAATTCCTGTTTTATTACAAAGGTTTAACCCGAAGACCTGTAGTAGAAAAAAATATGAAGATACCGTCTGTCACAATGGAACTGTATAAATCAATATTAGAAGAAAACAATGCTATGACCACTCATTTTCCTCTTCCTGGTTTGCACACAACGTCTGCTAATACTGCTAGGACTTATTCCAACAAAGGTAATTACGATGTTTATATATATATTTACATTTTATTTATCTATAAAAACGATTATGCCTATATTAAAAACAAGTTATAATTTATGTTTTGTATCTTTAAACATTTTATTAAAATAAAAAAGTTTGACACTAATTTATATTGAATATTACATTATCCTGAGCTAATATATTTTAGTAGAATATACTTAATAAATGATGAGAATAATTATTACGATTATATTTTTTATAGGATCAACTCCAAATAATGTTAAATCTAAAAAATATAGGCTACAGTTCGATATAGATTCTATACCAGAACGAGATCAGGTTAAAGCTGCTGAAGTCCGTTTTACAATGATATACGATACAGAACTTCGAAATGAAGAATTTATTCATGTACTTATACATGATATAGTCCAACCCGGCACGAAGGGCCTGTCAAAACCTATTCTCAGGTAAATATAAGCGGACAAATTATTGCATAGATAATATATAATATATACACACATTTATTTTTTAATAATCATTATTCGTTTAATATTTGTATTCATGTAGAATTATCGATTCGAAATCAATCAATATGTCAAAAGTTTCAAAGTCAGAAGTTATCAGTTTTGACGTAACACCTGCTATAGAGAGACTGTCGAGGAACAATTTCAAAGAAAACCATGGTATGCTAGTACAATGCGTCACGGAGTCTGGTAGTCACACACATTTGCTCAGCGTGTTCGATTTCGTATCACCTGAAAAGACATTGCTGTTGGTCTACACCGATGACGGAACAAGTAAGAACAATGCTCTTCTAACTATATACGGTTAACTCGATTTGATATTTTTTGCGTAGCTAGATAATAAGTAAATAAAAAATAGTTTAGACATGTGCGATATAAGCGCGAGAGTTGCTCAATGTTTTTAAACACAATTTATTATTTAATAAATCCTAACACAAAATTATTTAGCACTACTGCCACTACTATGACCTCGTATAATAAAGTCGGCCGAAGGGTAGTCTCGTAAGTCGTCAATGTTTATAAACTATTAAGGTCCGTATTATCAAAAATGTATTATATTCAGGGGTGTTCCCATAGGGTATACTACATATACGCCGTATACTCTCAAGATTTTTTTTCAATATTATGGGTAACTGCGTATACCCATAAATCCATAATACATGCGTATTTGATGATATAGTATACTCTCAAAAAAATTCATGGGAACACCACTGATTATATTTTGCCGCCAGAACTATTTCCTTCGCGAGTTTGCGACTATAATCTTTTTAATGGTAAATGGCGATTGCGACAAGTACCCCATACACCCCCCCACCATGCCATTAGGGAAACATTTCTGAATACGTCTCCGCGCCCGTGCTATAATAACTTCAACGCTCGTTCCGACCGTCCTTCGAAAATACAATATCAGTAAATAGACATATTACGAAGCATATACGCGTATAACAAAAATATTGTTGGGCATTATTAATTATATTTGTATACTATATCAATAAATAATAATATAATAACGCGTGATTTTTAACGGTTATTTGTTTTCAGGCGAGAAAAGCACGCTGGAACGAATGATTCGGCGGAGCAAACGGTCGACCGACGAGCCGGCAGCAGGGCCGCCGAAGAGAACGAAAAAGAAGAAGATCTGCCAGCGGTACTCGATGTACGTGGACTTCAAGGATGTCGGGTTTAGCGATTGGATTCAGGCGCCGCCGGGCTACGAAGCGTTCTACTGCCACGGGGAGTGCACGTTCCCGTTGGCCAATCACATTAACGCGTCCAACCACGCGGTCATGCAGACGCTGATGAACTCGTACAACCCGGCGGCGGTTCCGCGGGCGTGCTGCGTGCCGACCGAGCTCAGTTCGCAGACGCTTCTCTACGTGGACGACGACGGCAAGTTGGTGGTGAAGAACTACCCGGAAATGATCGTGAAAGAATGCGGATGCAGATGAGACCGGCTGTCGGATACAATAATAATATTATGATAGGTGTTTTTTACTTTCCGATCCAACAACATCGCACTGCGTGATGCTACAGTTTGCCGGCCGTGTGTGCAATAAACCCTCGGGTGTGTATACGTCATAATATGTTATTCTATTATTACGTAAGGTAAAACCGTGTCTCGTTTTTGACACGGAAATGGTCGATATATACGCAATAATACGTAATGTATACGATGCCGTGTATAATATTTGCAGTGTGCGAGTGCGTGTGCGCTCTTCCTCAAAGTCAAATTCGGTATATAGCGGTGACGGCGCCAAACGTTTAAAAAAAAACACCTATTTTTTCTGTTCTACCCGGACCGAAATCAATATAAATAAATAGACAACTTTTTTTTTTTGTCAATACCATGTTAATAATAATGTGTATAGAAAAATAAGTGTAATTACCTGAAAATGGGCATAATTGTAAAAAAAATAAATTATTAGTCTAGTCCAAAAAAATACGATTCAATTTTAATGTTGAATAATCATGAATCATGATTCACGACGATTGTGTCTTAGACATTACGTTTATAAAATAAAAAATCCTAACACGAATTGTTGTTACTATTTCCTACTATTATTTAAATTATTTATTTATCATTTGTTTTCGTTATTGTTTTATTAAATGGTACTGCATGGGCCATGGAGCATACTGTATTTGAATAAATATAATTATGTATAATATATTAAAATAAAAAATATAATTGCATTGTAAACTGTGGTTTATTTGTTTTGTAATTTTGATTTATGAATTATAGCCAAGTTCTGAGTGTCAGTGTGTGACATGATCCACAAACGTATAGTTGTTCTTCATTCAAACAATATTTCGCAGATATTTATAACCGTTTATATACCATTTAGTTTTTCTGTGGATAATATACCTAATGCGTATTACAGTGGAAGTGTGAAAAAGTTATTACGAAATAATTGGCTTGAAGCTAAAATATGTACATAATAAATAGTTACTGAGAAAGTATTAGGAATTTAAGTATTTTGTGTTTATAAAGTATTTATTTAATATAAAATATTAATATACATATTATAAAATAATTTGATCAATACGATTATGAGCAAATAATAATATTGATATCGAAAAAGGTTCATTTAATGTTCTTAGATTAAATTTTATCGATGCAGTAAATAGTAATGTAGAAGTAAGAAGTAAGCAGTCTAAAATAAAGAGACAAATTCTGCTCCTAAAAATCTTCAGGAAAGAAAAGAATGGCGCTATGCTTGCATCAGTTGCTACTTTAAGTCGTGTAATATTTTAAAATGATCGAATAGGAATTATTTATATTTTACGTTTTTTTTAAATTTTATCCATTATCTTCAACTAGAAATCATTATAAATTGTATAACTGGAAAAATTCTATACCTATTTATCGCATAAAAGTTGTATTTAATGAGATGTTGATTAAGTTGTTGAAATATTTAAGTAAAACAATTAGCAATCACCGTTTCAATATTATGTCTAAGATTACTACCAGGAAAATGCACTTTAAAAAGCAGCGAAAGAAAATAATCAACGTAATAGAAAATGCAAAAATAATTGAAGAAACATGTAGATACTAGACATATAAAATTTATTAACGCATATTAACTTAAATAACTTAAATACCTATGATAAACAAAAAAAGAATCGATAGATTTCTATGAGATATTTTATTATATTTCTTATGCTACTATTATTATTGTACAATAAATATACACATGAGTGACATCACCCTATGGCCATATAGTCATATAGATATATGTATATTTCATGTATTATAAACTTACCACGAAAAATTACACAATTAATATCTTATATTGTATACATTTAATTGTAGTACAGCACATAGTATATTATATTACATAAACATAACAACATATTATTAATGTATTGAATTAGTTTAGTTATCTAGCACATACGTAACTTGTATTTAAAAAGGAATTATTCAAATAACTAACAATAACTTAATAAATAAAAAAAAAGATCCAAGGAAAAATATTATAATTGCTTGTTTTTAAACTATTAGTTTGGGAGTAATAATAAAAATCTTTAGTTTGTCATTTAATACTTTCAGCAATTCGTTTTCACTATCTATGAATATAATACAATATAGTCAGTAGGTACAGTTAAAGCCGTTTAAAAGGCAATGTCCTACACATATATAACGTTTTTATCGAAACCATATAAACGTGATATTCTAGAACAAGACTCGCGTATAGATTACCATTTTTCGATTGCCACCTACCTATTACGTAATTTAAAAAAAAATCCAGACAGATTCAATTTTTCTTTAATACTGAAAAACTTAAAAGAATTTCAATATTTTCTAGTATACAGTTTCTAATATAACTTGTGATGTATATATATATATAAACACAGAGTAGGTATAGTTGTCTTAGGTAGAGCTGTAACTAGGCGCTTACCTTGGATGCAAAAATATTAAATGATTAACTTAAAAAAAACTATTTTTGACAGTATAATATTTTTCACCAATCCGTAGACATAATGTTGAGAATTATATACTTGTGGCTAAAAAAATGTATTTCTTATTTTGCTCAAAACCTAAATACAAATTTTCAGATTTTTCTGACTTATAAGAAATAATAAAATCTGCAAATGTGTCACTCCCACCACCTAGGGGGCACATTACTAAAGTTCTGCCTTAGGATAGTAAATGTATCAGTACGACCCTGGTCTCGGGGCATTAGATATCATATACATGTTCAAAATCAATGTGATACTATACTAACAACTAAATACTTAATACGTACGTGGTATTTAGGTATTATCCCAAAAATGTCAGCATCAATTGCGAATTTACCGGACTAATAAAAAAGAAACCAAGGGGGTCAATATAATATTGTATGTACAAAAAACGATCCTGAGAGGAGACATTTCTAAGGATATTGTATAATTAGATACTATTATCATTTAGCAAATCATATTTTTATTAGAAATACGGTATGTTGAATTAGTTTTTCCAAAAACATAACATATTATGAAATAATAATTATTAGGTTTAGGTATAGTTGTTACCACTTACCATTAATTAATATTAACTTAATAACTTACTAGTTACTTACCTATGCCTAAATCAATACGCGTACCGTTATCAAACGGTATAAAATGTAAATATTACATAGACTCGTAGACTCGTGTCATATTGTAGTAAACACAATTACAATTTTTTTTTTAATTGTTCTCTGTAAAAAATAAATACAAACTCGGCATTTATGGCTATTGATTAAGTTTAAATTGGTTTAAATATTTTGTAAACATCCTTGTGTATAGAAGATAATAATATAATGTGTAACGGTGAAAACTGAAAAATTAACTAACCTAACTTGGATGCCCAGGTATACGATTTTCTGGCACTTGTCTGATGTTTTTTGACAGTCAAAAGGCTAAAGTTGAAAGCGAATTTAGAATCTCAAATTATCAGTAATTTCTAGTGAAAATCGATTTCAGTTTTTGAAATTTATCTACAGAAGATTGGATACAGTGCCAGTGCAATAGGTAAATCTAGTCACTACATGTCAATACTAGGCATTTACGCAGGCAATCCTACATTGGTGAAGTTTGGACAATGTTCCGGTGTTCGGTGTTTGTTTGAAGTGTTTTTTGTATAAAAAATGTTAAGTTTAGTAAAGCTTAGTATGGCCATATGCCCGTATCCGTGTGTGGGTGTTTTGAGTACCTACTTATTACTTATTAGTCATATCCCGTGAAAATCGATGCCTGATGCCAGATAGTTTATGGTTAGGCATCCCGCTTTCAACGGATTGAATAAGTTGCCCTGGTATTTAAAAAAGGCGTTTTTATTATTTTAAATATTCAAGAATATTTTAAGTTTACTACCAAGTAAATACCTATACATCATAATATGGGTACAACACGTTTGTGTATTTTTTCCAAAGCAACTTACGCAACACGTTTGGACACAAAAGACAAAACCATAGGTAAGTAATACGTTTGGGCAATATAGTCTATATAGCAAAATATAATATGTCTGTTGCATGTGTACCTATTCTAGTATTTATAAAAATATAATATTATGTATGTATTTTAATACCTTATTATGTAAGTCCTTTGTAAATTTATAACTCTTATATAATTATATGATATATTATGTCATTATGATTTATGAACATGAAATATAAATTAAAACTAAAACAAATCGTAAGTGTGTCATGCTGACGTCGCGTAACTATACGGAAATTAAAGTCGGATTTTGGGTACCTACATACCTAATACCTAGTGACTAGTACTTACCATATAGTACCATACTTACTGGGATAATATTGTTATAGAGGATTGCGATTAAGTGCGATATCATAAATAATATCGAAAACTCGACTGAAATGTCTATTTTAATTTTTTTAAATACTTCTAGGTATCTACTAGGTATATACCTTCTGATGGGGCCTTTACTTTAAAGACCTATAAAAAATAAATGTTAGCTAGTTAGTAGTTTATATTATGGGACCTGGGTCAAGGGTGCTGGGGTGTAAAATCCTCTCATTGCTGTACATTTGTGACATAAACTGATCAACTAGATGGCAGTGTTGTTTCGTTGGATTACATTCTATCGATTCTTGATAAATATTAAATTTCCGATTTCGTCTGGTCGTTTTTTTCGTCAGGGCAGGCGTGGCGATAACTGTAAACTGGTCAGTAGTTAGCACTTTAGCAGCAAGTTGCCAGTCAGTAGCCAGTACTCTCAGTGGCTACTTAGTAGGTAGTTATAGTACTTCGTATCTACACAGTTATCTGAAATCTACTGTATCTGTATCAACAGCTATTCTAAAACAATGCCTTTAGCCAACATAACTCGAGTTGAGAAGTTTAGCTCTTGTCATCGGCTCCACAGGTGGGTGGTATTCATGTTCATAATAAATTCCTTGTATAATAATGTAGGCACGAAATTTATGATGAGTCTTTTATAATTACAGAAAGAATGGATCTATTTGCATTTCTTTGCATTGATATTTATACAGATTTACTCAATTTTAATTCATTACCTACTCTAATAAATATTGTTATATTTTTAATAGTTATATTAAAAGTACCTATTTTATATTTCTATGTTTTATATTAATTTAAGTGTTAATTGATATTTATTTAATCAAAATAGTCTCCTAGTATTAAATATTATAATATCAAATACCTACCTACTAATTAAGTACCTAATAAAAATATTTAAAATTAGTAAAGAAAAATATATGTTTTGTTGGATGCATCCAAAAGTCGATATGAATTATTATTTAATTATAAGATAATTATTATATATTTCAGCAACAATTTAAGCAATGAGGAAAATGTAAAAATTTTTGGTAAATGTAACAATAAAAATGGTCATGGACATAATTATAAAGGTATTTAAAATGTTATTTTTTCTATAAAAATTATTCTCTATATATTCAAAATAATTTCCTATTACAATAACAATTTTTAAATATTGAAACATATTTTCTTTAAGTACATTATTAATAACTAATAAGTTACCTAGATATACAGTTGATGTACCTACCTACCATTTTATTATTGAATATTTGCAATCTATATTTTTTTCATTAAACCCAACGTTATAGTAATTAATATTTTAATTATTATCTAACTAATATTAGTTATGAAATTATTATTTGTTAGATTATTACTTATAGCTATATTGTTAATTGTTATTTTTACAGTTGAAGTTACAGTTAAGGGTCTAATTGATGAAAATACTGGCATGGTCATGAATGTGGCCGACTTAAAAAAGTATATTGACGCTGCTGTAATGGAGCCATTGGATCATAAGAATCTAGATATGGATGTACCTTACTTTAAAGATCATGTTAGTACAACGGAAAATGTAGCAATTTTTATATGGCAAAGTTTGAAAGATGTCATGCATAATCCTAATCTATTATATAAAGTTAAATTATTTGAAACGGATAAAAATATTGTTGTTTATAAAGGTGAATAATTTATTATTTTTGAGTCATAATAATAATAATTGTTTTTTCATAAAATTTAAGTTTTTGTAGTTTAATAAAGAAAAAATTATTTTTGTTTTATTATAAATAAAAAAAAAAAATTCTATTTACTATTTCCATAATCAATTTTTTTTTATATTGTGTACAATTAAATGTACCTATTTATATCGTTTAATAAGATTTACATGTAAGATTAATACCCAAATAAAATATGATGTTCAACAAATAAACAAAATTATATTTTACTATAAATAACAAGGTCACTATTATAATGGGAAAACCATTATATAAGTCTTTTTATTAATCTTTTTTAGATCAGTTTATACTAGTCTCTATGGTATTTTTAAGACCCTTTTAATGAATACTGCATGATTGCAGTTGATCTAAATTATCTTAACAATCATTAAAAGGAAATTATCTAGTTATTTAATAAATCCAAATGTAAACTATATTAATTTTTATATAATATACATGTTTTCCCGTGAGGATTTACCCATTGCGATATCTCCAGAAATAATGGAGATTTCATAATGCTGGTTTTTTAATAAGATTCACAAGGACAAGAATTACAAATATTTCATGTTTTAATTTATTTTAATGTTTTGGTAAAAAAATTTAAAAAAATTAAGGTAACCATTATAATTTCATTAATCTCCTGAGTTTAGAAAAAACTACGAATTATTTAATATGATAGTGGTATCATTGTATCAAACATGTAGCCTACATGCTCATACGACTGGTGAATGCTTTCAGTGTTTTTAATGAAACTAAAAAAAAAATATTAAAAAAGTTTCTGATATATCGTTTCTATTTCATTTTAAAATAAATTTAACATAACAGCCTTTTTGTAGCCAACTTTACTTAATATTAAAAAAGTACTTTTAATGATTTATAAATTATTATGAAAATACTGCAGCTGCTAGTTCAACGTAATTTAAAAAAAATTAAAAACTGGTCAACAATATTGGTAAGTTGTTAAACGATATAATAATTATTATTAAAAAGTGATTATATTGTTATTATAATTCAAATTTTCTTATAAAAGAGAATAATGAATAATAATTATTTATTATTTACTATCATTAGGCTTCATCATTGGATAAGTGATCCAGGACAATATTGTAATTTCCCAAAAACAAATTTAAATTATAATAAAAATTAAGCTGGCTTTTTAATTAATGATGTTCAAGCATAAGCGAAAATTTGGTGAAATTACTGGGGGGGGGGGGGGGCTGAGCAATATATGCTCATTACACCTATATAATGCTAAGACCTGTACTTTAAACTTCTGGGGAGGGCTTAGTCTTCTTAAGCCCTCTTCCCTGATTACCGCCAATGTGTTTAAGCTAAAATGCTTATTTTGACCATGTAATTTACATAGACGCTTTACTTGATATCTTTCAACTCAAAACTTAAATTTGATTACAATATGATATTATCAATCTTATTTAGGTATCTTAGTTCATAACATGCTAAATATACAGAAACCTATTATGTTTTAGGCTAAAAAATTCTTTTACAATAATTAATGAATATATTATTTAATAAACAAATTGAATCAATTAAATCTAATTAAAATACATGCAATACATTATTTTTTCAATTTAATTTTTGAAAAAAATTGACAGTACATATTATGCCCATAAAAAAAAACAAAGTTGTTTTTCATTATGACAAATATATTTATAACTAATTAATCAGATAACTCCTCATTTACTATTGTACGATTTGATGGTAATGTTTCTAATTCTTCATTCAATGTTTTCAAAACATCTGCTGAAAATATAATTAAGTTTTAATAAAAAGAAAGAAGAATTCATTTTTTTTTATTTATTATTAAGCTTATATGTATGTACTAAAAGTGAGCACTGGTGGCCGATGGGCAGAATTAAAATATTTTAAGGACCAGGGACTCGCAGGTCATGGTGTGCCAACAACCTCAACTGTGTTTAATAATCACCAATTAAAAATTGCCATTAGAAACGATGAATCACTTTTCGTGAGCCCAACTATACTACTATAGTAAGTTCATACATTTCCATATCAATCTTCCTCAGTCACATTAAATGTTAGCTAACAAAAATTATTATTCAAGTGACAGAGTTCACTGGGCTTATAAAATTTTATTTTGCTTATAAATGAATATTTCAAATTGTTCAGCATATTTGGTATAATATTGATTTTTTTATTTATTGGGCATTTAAATTTTTTTTTGTAATTTTTGAAGTTATTGTTAATTCATTATTATTTGTAGTAATAATACCTAACTGTTTTCTTTCTCCTTAATAAAAATGATAAACGACAATACTTTTACCTTACTTTAGTAAGAACAAATTTTTGTAAAGTAAATCAGTTAGTTACTATTTTTTTTCTCAAAATTTTTTGTTTACTAAATATTAATGTACTTTTTGGTTGGTCTTATCATCACATGTAGATAACATTCAAAATTGTTCTATTTCTTTTTGTGTAAATGATTTTAATAAAACAACTTCATGAATCATTGTCATATTAGACCATATACTATCTCACTACACACGGAACAGTGTACAATGTGCATTGTATAATTTAATATTATGGTTGTTTTTTTTAACACGTTGATTGCCAGAGTCCATATGAAAATAATTAGATATTGATAATTTTTAGACTGCTGGCTGCCGCACCATATTATTCATAGAAATTAAATTAGATTTATATAATTAACTTTTCCGTGGTGCTACAATAATGATCTAGAAAATGTGCTGTGGCGTAGCTGGAATAATTGCAATTTTTTTAATGTAATAAACATAATTTTAACATTTTTTTTTTTAAATTTGATAATATTTAATATACAACTTTATAATGACACTGAAAAATTTCCTTGGCGTACCCACGATAAATATTCTTGTGGATGCCAGCGGCCGCATGGCAGTCAACGTATTAATATGACTTTGTAGTCAATGCTTTTTACATATCATACAACATAATATATATTTATTATTTTGTGTACCATTTTTATTTGCATTTTATTCAACAATGTGCATGAAATGAATAATAATAGGGTTATTATCGGGACTTCTAAGTTTATGTTAGTTTATGAATTAAGTCTAATAAAAATTATAATAAACAAGTATGAACTAAAGAATGTATATATTTATTCGAGATTGAAATTTAAAAAAATTAGGATACCATTAAGTTTTTAAGAGCTCTTTGTTATTATAAACGTATGAGTCCTGATAATCGCCCAATTAATACATAATATACATTATTACATAAAATAAAATTGTAAACAAAAAAATATATACACATATAGATTATGTAATAAAACCGTTGATTACAAAATTATATTGACTACTGAACAATAATGTTAAATTTAAGGACCCCCCTCCCCTACAAAGTGTACTCTTCCAAAGTTCCATAGGTAGTAACATTGCTTATTAAAATAAATAGATAGCCTAAAATATTCACTTAAAAAATAAATAAATTAGTAACTTGTTTACTTTTTATTAAGTTTATCAATGTAAAGAAAAATTGTTTAAAGTAGTGATACTTAACATTTTGTAAAAAAGATTTTGGTGAGGGGAGTTCATGATTTCTATTTTCTCTCGAAAAACTTTTTTTTTACAAAATATCTCATGTTATGTGTATAAGCCAGAACCACTTGTGGACCACAGTTTAAAAACTGCTAATTTAAAATACCTATATAATTAATAATAAGGAGAAAGAATAAAATTGGGTATTATTATCATACATAATAATACTGTTTTAATAAAAATTATTGGTTAATTATCTTAAAGTAAATACCTTCTTTCTTAGTTAAATCCTTGGCAAGTAATTTTCTTAATTTTTCTTTTTTACGTTTCATTTTCTCGCGCTTTTTTTTCTTTTTTATCTCTTCATTTTGAGGACAGCTAAATAGATCTTTTTTTGCTGAATTTGGAATTGACTTATCTTCTTTAATTAAATTAAAAAATATTCCTCCAGATGTTCGTCTACGATTACCATTCTAAAACAAAACTATAATAACTAAACTATAATTCTTAACAAATAATTCAAATATAATATTATTTATTTATGTAATGATTGTTTAACCTTTATCATTTGGCCACCATTAGCTTCTATTAAACAGGTTTTCTTATATTTTTCAAGAATGATTTTCCTATCAATTTTGGATAACACGGATACTATAAAAAAAATTGCAATAAATTTAATATACAACATTGTTAAACCATTAGTATAGATTACAGAACACTATAATATTAACATAAATTAATATACTTTTTATTATTTAATATTTTAACCAAGTATGATATGACAAGTAACAATTTTTAAATTAAAGAATAATTTATTACAAATTTATTAGTTTAATAAATATAAATAAATGTATTTGGGTAATATTAACATTGATATTTTGTCTTACTCAAATTTTAACATTTAAATTATATTATTTTATTGAAAATATTAAATGATAATGACATGATGTGAATAATATTATAAAAAATTTGTATATTTTTTAAAATTGGATATTTTATGTAATTGTTAAAATACAATTAGTATATTCATACTATTAATAAAAAAAAGATAAAATTTTTTAATATTTTATCTTAAATATACTGAAAAATAATATACTAACACGGACTATAGTAGGTAAAATCATTGATTAAATGTGCATAATATGTATAATTAATCAATTGAGATATAATTTCTTAACAGTGACTTAGTGTCTTAGTGACTAATATTATTAAGCCTATGTGGCCAATATTATAAGGTTCAAACAAGAATAAAAATAGATTGTATTTATTATTTGATTGATGGGACTCAAGCTGATACTTAGTTATTAAAGCCGTGAGATCTTAATTTGAAATTAGATGTTTGTGTTAAAATGCAAATTTAGCGACAATCAACATATAATTTCATATAATAGAGTCAATGTTATAATTTAAATTGTTTAGGACTGTTTATATAATACTAGATAAAATTATCAAAAAAAAAAACTTTGTGTTTAAGATTTAATTTAGATTAGTTAACTCTACTAGGAGGATAATAGACCTAAGAATATTAAACCTAACTTACACATTAAAATCTTGTTGTGCTCATGAAGATTTGTGCACAATTCATCTAAAAACTGATCATTAGTCTTTTCTTCAGGATCACAAATATCAGGCAATATTCTACACCTAGATGTATCGTCATTATGAGTTCTTTTTTCCACAAATCCTTTTGTATTTCCATATTTATAATTACATTTCTTAAAATCTCCATTTCCATGTGAATATCTTTTCTTTACAACATGATCGGACTCCAAATCATATTCTCTGCTAAAATAAAATTATATATTAATATCATCAAATTAATGTTTCATTTATGATAAATAAACTTACCTCTCTAGTATATTTTCAGTCTTTTTATTTGACTTAGTTGATAAAAAATCTCGTTTTCGTTTTGGGCCACTGTTCCTGAATTGAATTAATTTTTGTTTTAACTAAATATTAATTATTATTTATTATTATTATATAAAATAAGTAATGAGATATTTGAGACTATAATAAGTTAAAGAAAATTTTTTAATATATTTATAATGTGTGTATAATTGAATGTAATAAAATCGAAACTTCAAATATTAATAAAAATTATAAGATCAATTTAATAATTTTTTTCTAATTTTAAAGGTAATTAGTGCTTGCATTGTGCACATGGTATAACATTAATGTGTGATTCACAATTTAAGTTAAAATTAGTACATACCTATAAAAATGAATTGTTTTGTATTTTCATAGGTAAAATAGAACTTTTTTTTATTCACTTATTGGAATTTTTAAATCCTCTTTGTCTTAAACATATCATAATAATTAGTAAATAAAATAATTATAATCTAACTTATGCTCATAGTTTGGATCATCCATATCAGTATAAGCAGCTGCCTTAGTGGTTACTTCAAGACGGGTTAGGCATCCCTCCATCTGTTCTCCAACAACAATATCTCTCCAAACCGACCCCATTTTATGATTAACAGTTGTAGTAGTTGGCTCTTCTTCAACCTTGTCAAAATCATAGTCTGTATCCAATTCCAATACATCTGAAACGGACTAAATAACAAAATTCTTTGAGCTATAACAACAGTTAATACTTTAAACATAATTATAAAAATATTTGTTGTGTGGTTCATCTTAATTGTAAAAAAAAATCTAAGTATACTGTAGGTACATTACCTCATTATCTGAGTGAAGAACAGGAGATCTTAAATCCATTATAAGAGAAATAGAAATTTAAATATCATACAACAATTATAACGAATAAAATCGTTCAATAATCAACCATATTCGACCATCACTGATAGAGCATACTGTATTATGAATAGAAGCATAGAATAGTTATCACATCTGCTATCAAACAAATGGATAAATCGGTCTTTCCATGTGTAGTGTGTACTCAATGGAGTAATAAATATTATCAAGTATTCAAACTGCGTTTCCAATAAAAATATATAATAATAACAAAAATACTAGAGAAATATCGTTTATTCGTTTCGACTGTATTTTATAAGATAACTGATAAGTCTTGAAGACTTGAACACTTTAGTGCCGCAAGTGCGCAACTAGGGGGTAGCAAAAAGGTCTTTAGCACCCTTTGTTTTTTATACCTTACTATTATTATTTTAGTGAAATACCATCAATTGGTAAACTTTCAACAGTTTTAGCATCCCACGTTTTAGAGGTCTAGTTGCGCCTAAGGAACAAATTACAAAACTACAACTTAGATACATGATAAACGCAAAAAAGTCTGAGAAAAAATTGTAGGTATTTATTAGGTATATAATTATGAATTATCATAACTATTATTACTCAAATATTAAATTATTATAATAAAATTAATAAAAAAAAATATTTTATAATTTATTATTATTATAACTAAGTGAGTATATACAAATTAATTATTACATGTAAATATATAATTTACCATTATCGACTTCTGGGTTTCTGGGAATATTTACATATTAACATGCTATTTATTATTAGTTTATGCTAAATTGTAATTAATGCAAATCAACCATGAATATTATTTTAATTATTTGTATTAATTTTACACTACCTATTTACATTATTATATAAAAACAATATTACTGTTAACACTGCTATGATATGCGGTTGAGTATAGTAGCCATTAGTGCTATATATCGTAAGTACTAATGTTACCCTAGGTGCTTATTGTTAGTTTTGTACTTTTGTATGAAAATAACCTTAATCGAGATATTATTATGTATAATAAACACTATAAACTTGTCACTAGTAAGTAAATTTAAGTATACCTACCAAGTGGTTAGAACATAATTGAAAAAATGATTATTTATGAATAAAATATTTTTTTTAATAATTTTTACAAAGAAATTTTAATTAAGTAATTTTATAATGATAAATGAATAATGAATATCTAATTAATATAATTTATTCAAATAATTTTTTTGTGGACTTTTATAGTCCTAATATGTTTCTAGAGTATAGTAGATATACATATATATCTGGGGATGGCTCTGACGACTAACGGAGTAAAGGTTTTGAGTGACAGGTGGTAGAGTAACTACGTAGAGAACTGCTCCCGCGGAATATAGGCAGCGGAGGTCCGAGGCACGAGAATGGTAATCACTAATCACTAATAAATCAGAAGGAGAAGTCTGGTGACCAAAATTGGTCATATTATGAAATGTATATTGTTAACACCTAATATTTAATTTTCTAGGAAACCACGGGTTATTTTGTGAGTAAAAAATGTGTACTTATTAGATCTCATAATTAAAATGTATTTTCAATTTTTTACTCTAAACCCTAAAAAAGGGATCTAAGGAAATATTTTTATGTTAAAAGTGTAAAAACATATTTTGTGTAAACAAGTTTAAATGTTATTACGATTAATTAATTAATTTTAGATGGAGATTTAATTGTTTCCTATGGTCGTAAATTATCGTCATTTAAAATTTCGTTAAACGTGTAACAAAAATCATTGCTTAAATGCTAATCATTGCTAATCACTAAAATAGTGTTCGGACAGTTTAAATAATATCATAAAAAAAAACCCAAACTATTAAATATTTATCAAATTAAATTAATAGTTATATTTATAATTAGAGATAGAGACACAATTATATGTCTTCTTTGACCTTTATCAAAAATTTCTTGTAACTACGTAACTTTGTGTGTCCAAAAATACATACTATTCACTATTCAGTATTTAAAAACACTTTACTTTTCAGAATAAATTATGTGGAATAAATCGTTGTTTGGTCTGAATAAAACTACTATACGATGGCAAAAGATGTGGCAACTGGCAACAGAGAAAACGTGGAATAGGTAAAAACGTCACGGCGACTGTGGATGGACTGGATGAAGACATCAGTATCTTGGGTGATCAAAAGAGACTTAACGTTATTACTTATAAGTTATAGGCTTATAACCTTCTAAACCAGTGTTTCCCAACTTCTTTTACTCGCGGAACCTTTGCAGGAGCTTGAACGTTTTGTGGAACCCCCATATCATTTTTGGAGCTATTCTATGGACTATGTTAGAATCATAATTCAAATCAAAAATATTATTAATTAATTTATATTTTCCCAAATTTCTCACAGAACCCTATTTTCGTAACCCTTGGCACCGGCTGACGGAACCCTTAGGTTCCGCGGAACACCAGTTGGGAAACACTGTTCTAAACAACAATTATTATAAAAAACAATTTGATTTTAAAATTCTGCTGAAGGCTATAATTATTGCTTAGCCGCTTCGATTGTTATAATTTACTAATACGTTTTTAATTAAATCGTTATTTTACTTCATTTTAATTTATCTACTAAACTATATTCGGTTGTTCTTTTCACGTATACTACAATGTAACCTTACTTATACGTTATACATGCTTCTTATATTATAGGACTTTGATGTAAGCTAAAAGCAGTGGTGCTGTGAAATAGCCTAACTATGACGCCGCGTGGTCAAAATTATCAAGTTTCCCACTCCACCAGTGTTAGCGAAGTTAATAATAGCGTCACAACACTCATTATATCAAGCAAATCAATCATAACGATTTTGAAAGTACCTCGACTATTATTTAATATATCATACAAAATATGATGTTAACTTTGAAGTTGCTTTTCAGTTCTTACTCATAAAGTGTTCGAAAATGGTAAATTTTTATGTTTCTACCCGTTTCTATTCACATAATAATATATTATACATAGGTAGTTATATTTTATTAAGCGCTGATTTAAATTTTTACACGGTTTTGTTAAATTTGTATAAAATTATTAGTTGTATAGAATATTAATAATGATTTATGACTAGGGCTGTGAATTTGTAGAAAAGTGCGTTTTTTTGGGTGGTTGTGAAACATAGCTTTGTAAGTATGTAAGTAATTTGAATTATGTAACAACAAATCCATTTACGAAACATTTTTTTTTGCCTTTTTAGGTTATATTTTCATTTTTTCGTTATTTTTAATTAAATTCTATTAATTAACAGTTTTTAAAACCTTTCAAAAAATTAAAAATAATGTTTCAGGTAAATGACATTGTTAAAGAATCAATAAACTTCAAAATCAAAATTCAAATTAAATCATCATATTTTATGCATATATAACATACTAATATCAATATAAATATAAAAATTAAATAAAAAAACATTTTACGAGTAGGTGCATTTTTTACTATAATTTTTGACATTTTAAATGCATTTCTTAAGGTTTTATAGTGCATTAAATCCACAGTCATAAATTATGACTATTGAACTATCCATAAAAAAAATGCTCTATAAAATGATTGTTAAATCAATAATAAATGGAAATGTATTGGATATTCGTTTAATATTTTTTAAAGCTAATGGATTTTATTTTAATTTTAATTTCACCGCGCAATAATTAACAAATTGTAATTTTATTTTAGATTCTAAACGGAAAGAATAATGTGTGTTTTTAAAACACTTAAATAGTAGAAAAAAATGCTTTTATTTTCAACTTTGTGGATAGTTCCTTGAAGTAAATTTAATCTAGTTTGTACTTTGATCAAAAGTAATACTTCCCAGTAATTTTCAAAATAATTGAAAATCACAACAAAAAAGGCGTCAAATAGGTAGCCGCTCTGCTTTATATAATATAACTATAGTATATGTATCTAATGTGTCTATCATTGAGTAGGCACTGTGATGGGTGTGTTAAATTTGGATTTAATAGTAAATCATTGTATACGACAAAAACGATTCTGAGCAAAAAGATTCAAACTTTTTGGTAACTAATTTGTAACTTATTAGTTATTATTGTTATGAACAAACAATTATCTTAACAAATTTAACAAGTTGATGATTAGATCATTTTTTCTGCTACAATTGTGTCATCAAACACAGAAATAATAAATAAATGAAGAATACACATAGTAAAATCAATACATTCTTCGCTCCGCTAAGAATCTAAAAATACTAAAATTTGTTTAAAATATTATTTTTAAAATAATTAATTAGTAAACAAGATTGTTAAAAAGTTAGACCGTCTTCGTTCATAAACGTTCTTGACCGTGTATTATAGCCGATTTATCATTGAATTAAGGTTAAACAAATTCGTTACAGTGAGTTGGTCTGTAATATTTATTAGGTATAGTGTATTTAATCTATGGTAATAGCAAGATACTCTTGAACCAGTTGGCTCATATATTGTACAGCAGAGTGTTAACCTACTAAATGTATTTGTATTTATTTTTCTGTATTTTAAACTATATATAGGTAAAACCAATATATCATCATTCATCATTCTATAGTAATTTGTCATATAATATATATATCTTTTAATATAGTCATATAGAGAATAGACAAATTTAATATACAGTCTTTCAACATACTATATCACATATATATATATATTACATTTCATAAGTGACTTGTACACAACAAAATTATTAATTAAAAACCAGAGAAATATTTTATTGAAAGTAATAATTCATTTTTATCGCATAGATTATATTATTTTTTTTTAATTAACTTGGAATATCGAGAGAAAAAATTGTATACGTATTTTTGATATTTTTAAATTGTTTTAAGAATAACTGTCATGTAATTTTATCATAAATCATAAGTCGTAAAAAAACTAAAAAAAGTCGAAAATTTCAAATGCATAAAAGCAATCAAAATATTTTGAAAACTATTTCATGTTTATCATGTCTACAGAAATTGTTAACATAAATATTAACATAGGTAAACCTATTTTAAATTTACATATAATATATTTATTGTATGTTGATTGTTGGCTACACGTAAAGATTAACCGTTTCAGAAAATCAGAAAACAATTTTTCAATTAATATTTTCGAGCTTTATTATTGAACTTAAATATAAATATATAATGTATTCATATGCATAGATAAATAAAAATAAATAAATAAAAAAACAATAATAAAATACTTAAGGTTGAGTTTTTTAACACTCGATCTAAATTTATTGCACAAACCATAAAACAATACGAGACTCATAGCAGGGGCAAGCAATATACTTAAAAATAACAAAATAAACGATAAATACTCAATGGTTTACGATACATAGTATAAGCATTCGACTATTAAAGCAGCTAGTCCGGTTTGACTAATCGATGTAATTTAATGTCATTTTTCTATTGGACAGCTATCAATGTTCCTATATATAATAAGCGGCTGATTAATATCTTATATAATTGAATAAATCATTTCAGATTACAATACTATAATATTTGAACATTAAGAGCAAATTGTGTTTAGAGATTATAGATCATTTCCTATGGTTTATATCTACGTGTAAATATTCTAAACATTAGGTAGCATTGGATACAGGAACGTTGATGTATTATCTCGGCTTATAGAATTTTCCGCAACGCAAGTATATTCACCCATGTCTGACCAGCTTAAATTGTTCAAGATTAGTTCTCCTTCGGGA
The DNA here is from genome assembly GCF_020882245.1 of Rhopalosiphum padi. Lineage (NCBI taxonomy): Eukaryota > Metazoa > Arthropoda > Insecta > Hemiptera > Aphididae > Rhopalosiphum > Rhopalosiphum padi. The sequence goes on from NC_083598.1 coordinate 56,567,880, forward strand.
CCCAACTGTAAAATAAACACAATAATACCGTAATTAGTCTAATGTGCTATAAAACAATTTAAGGGAATTATTTACTTTGCGTCTTGAATCGATGTCGGTATCTATTATGTTACCAAAATTATCTTTCCAGTACTGTCTGTACGGTGCACTGTCTGTTACTACGCAAGGTATCACTACGGTTGAGCCTATCATCTGTGTAATGATCGGACTCCACTTAACTATTCTAGTTTTACCACTGGAACACTGAACTGGACGGCCTGAATAATAATAATAAATAATTATTTACAAAAACTAAATATCATTGAGTAAATTGTAAATAACTGACGAATTAGGTAATTTAACAAAGGTGAAATATCTGGACAAAATAATTTAATTGTTTTAAATAAATATATAAAATGCTGTTTTTTAATTTTTAGATATATATGAATGTAGAAGATAGAACAAGTCTAATAAATGGATTGAAAAAATAGTTTAATACAACCTTATTTTGTTTTATTTGTTTAAATAATAATATTATATAGTATATACCTTCAACCGAAATTGCTACTGGATCACTAGCCATGGTTTGTTCTCTGGCTTGACCACTGCATGTATAAACACCTTGGTGATGTGGTTGAACACAGTCAATTACATGCCTTACTGTTACTTTACCAACACTTTGGAAATCTCCAGAATCTTCAAATTCGTTTGGACCTAATGTAATCTATAAACATATAGGTATAATATACACATTAATAATAATAATGCATAATCAATTATTATTTGATATTTATAACACATTAACCTATAAATACTCTTAGGAAATAAATAGATATACCTGGTTAAGTTGTATTCCACGATTCCACTGTGCTTGAGGCACAGGGCTACCGAAAACCGTACATTCGAGTTCAACCCTGCCACCAGGAGGAACTCTAATAGGGTCTGAAGGCGCAGCTTTTACCATTACCCAATCTTTAAGTTCATATTTATTTGCTGTATTTTTTTCACTGCCTGTTGGTTAAGCAAATAATATTAATAAGTATAAAATCGAAACCGTAATATTATTCAGTATGTAAAATGGCGTTAAAATATATTAAGAAAATGTATCAACTAACCTCTGAATGTCGTATCATCAGTAAGTGAGTTCTGTAAAACCAAAATTTCAAATATTTAGTTTAATATTTAATTGTATGGATTAGTTTTATGTTAAGTGAAAAAAAGAAAATTTCTAATAATTTATGGTTCAATTTTTCCAATTAATTATACAGTAAAAATGTTTTATTTTATTATGTTTAATTAATTTTTTTCTATCAAGATCTATTGCGTATTTTTGTATGGAACAAGAAAAGGCTTATTAATAAACATAGGCAACGTTATATATTTATAGCACATACTACATTCTGTATACTTTTCAACTATTTATGAATGATGCAGACAATCAAAAACTAAAAAGTAATTATTATTTAATAACTGTAACTTTATTTTATGTACCTATTTAACAATATTTTGTATCAACTGAATAATTATTAATACATATGAAGTAATTTATATTACATATTATTTATACTATATACGCTTACATAATAAATATTGAATAAATAAGAAATGTTTCATAAAGTAGGAAGTACTAATCAGTAGTATAACGTATATGAGAATAAACAATTTAATGTGTTGTAATACATTTAGAATTTATATATTTATAAATATTGATTCAAACATTAGTAAGTTGTTAATTGTAGTAGTGTAATACAAAATAGTACTACCATATATTATAATATACTATAACTTCTATAACACGTAAAACAATAATTGTATGTTTAATTTAAACTCTTACTATAAAAATCGTAAAAGAAAACCGGATGTATTAAATTCTATTAGCTTATCACTCAGGTGGGTTATTAAACAGGTTTTTATAATTTGCATACCAATTCATTGTTAAATTTATCAATGAACTTATTGAATACGTCTCTTTAATAAGACTGCCTACGTATTATGCCTATTAGTATATAAATACAAACACGGAGAAATTATTTAAAAGTATATAATATATTAACACCACTTCAGAATAGTAATCTTAGGTACATAAAAGATAAATATTTGTTTAGTAAAAAATTAGGCACGTAGTTACATTTATATCAAATAATTATGATTCATAGTCGTTTTTAAATAACAATATTCTTACTATATACACGCGTGTAATGCGGATATATATAATACTATTACTATATATTTATATTGTATATAATTTATACGAGTATGTATTTTTAATATAACTATTAATGAATTATTTACCTCCATTATGTGATTCATCGGTAATACCGCAGCAAATCCAAAACTGTTGTTGATAACTAACCAGGAAAATCCTAGTAGTAATGCTGAGTATCCCATATTGGCGTCTGTTGGTGTACTTTTGAAATTAACTGTAAGTTATAATTCAATATTGAAATTTAAAACGAAATTATTAAAATTTATAACTATTAAAATGTTTTTAAAAACAATTGAACACTAATGAAATTACTATACTAAAAAAGTTAATTTTTTAAGTTATTAAAAGGACAAAAGAATAGATCCTTGATTTGGATTCTTTGTAATGGGATGGTTTTGAGAATTGGATATGCGATGTAGTTGAAGACGTCATGTTTCAAGAATTTGGATTGTGCTGGTTAAGCAGAAATCGTTATGTGTATATTTAGTATGGTGTCTTAGAAAGGAATGAATACTGCGGCGTCCAGTCGTGCTTTATATACTCTGAATATTATCTAAGAATTCTGAAATATTGCATCAGCCAATGCAACTAGATGAAATTTTTATTTATAACAAAGGTCAAGTTTCTTAAATCTAATTTAGATAAATGAAAATTTTAGTGTACGTTTATCGAAAAGAAAAAAAAACAATATTTTATTTGACTTGATTTACCTAATATATAATATTAGTTAAAATTATTTAAATATTGACATAAAATCCGCTTTAGAACAATAAATAATTATTATAGTAACAATATTTTGACATACAATTTTGCTGACTTCGAGGAAGGTATTATTTAATCAATTTCCAAATTATAGTCGTTTGAAAAATATAAAATAATAAACAATAAAACTAAAAATAATATCAATATTTAACCAGTCTATTAATTTCAAGTCCTTATGAATAATACTTTTTTATAATACTTGAATTATGTCAAAAAAAATTTCTATTAAGTATTCAGTTTCTTCAAATTTTTAATTTGAAACGTTTTTAAAGTAATTTGCGTGTATTTTTAGGTTTTTGTAAAAAAATTGTATGATTAACCTTTTATTAAATATTTAAGCCTTGCGTATCAAAAAAAAAAAAAAAAATAAATCTTATACTTTTAAATTACAAAATTATAATATGTACATTTTTTTGTTTTTGTTGTATTTTATCAACATTTGAATTTCAAAGTTTGTAAAAAAAAGTCGCCTGTATATTTATTTAATTTGTTTTCAATTAATTCAAGTTTGATTTATAAAGAACCCTATTTTATATTTTAAAATATTTTTATTGAGCATAATATGTGTTTATCAACATTTATAGACAAAAAAATTAATAATATTAAAATATCATTCTAAATATTATTTAAACGGTAATTTAAACAAAAATATAATTTATCAAAGAAATCGCTTGATGAGAAATCATTATTTTACGTAAAATTATAATGAATATAGTCAACATTTGATTTCTATTATTCATAAAAAATGTATGTAGATTTATGTTTAAGTTATTATTTGATTTCCAATAAAAAACTTACGAGAAATCTTGTATTAATTTTTTTAGTTGTAAGTGTTTAACTTAAAAATTATATTATTTTTTAAGTATAAAATAATGACATATTTTCAATGCTTAAAAAATGTTGTAATTATATTATAATCTCGATATTTTTTAATTGTGATCAGAAAAACTTATGAGGAACCTTGTATAAAATTTCCGAGCTTTTTTTACTCACATAGTCACATACAATTAGACTTCAGTCTTATCTAAGTACATAAACATTAAATATAGTAATGACTATTTTATATAGAAGTATGTACTTACTTCTTATCATAAACTATTACGTGTTTAGTCACTTTACTATCATAAATTATAACCTAATATGATGTAATGTTAAAAATTATACAAATAATGCTAATATAAACATAATAAAAATAGTTATCTCAGAGACACAGAATGGCCATTATTTACAATATATGTATGATATGTGTATTTCTTGGTAGATATAGTTGATTAAATATTTGAAGTTTGCTAAAAATTATCGCATCAGATAATATTTAATGTTTAATGAAATTAGACTAAGTAATACTAATACAATTTTATTAGTGTGTACATTACATTTTTCGTATTTTTTAAAAATACATAACAATAATACATTTTAAAAGTGTACAGATTAAATACAATACAAAAACAATACGATGGAAAAAAATTCGGGGAAATCACTTTCCTATATAATATAGTATTCAGTTCAGGTGTACCTGGACACTGATTAGGGCTCTGTAATGAATGTGCTAATTTTGGATTTAATGATAAATCATATTGTTTACGATTAAAAATGATTCTGAGCGGTGTATGATATTATGTCTATTTCTTAGTAGATATAGCTGATTAAATATTTGAAGTTTGCTAAAAATTATCGCATCAGATAATATTTTATGATTAATGAAATTATACTAAAAAATATTAACACAATTTTATTGTGTGTACATAATATTTCTCGTTTTTTTTTTTAAATATATGTATAATAATTATACATTTAAAAAGATGTACATATAAATTAATTACAATACAACGAAAAAAAAAATCGGAGAGGTCGTTCTCCTGTATAATATAGCATCAATGTCGGATGTTCTTGGACACTGATTAAGACTCTATAATGAATGTGCTAATTTAATGCTAAATCATATTATATTTGTATACAATTAAAAATGATACAGAACGAAAACGATACATCAGCCTATATTTCTAAAATTATTTTATTATATATTTGTATTGTACCTAATTGGTATTTTATTTTTCATTAGTAATTCGGTAGGTTGAACTAATTTTTAGAATAAAACGAATTACATAATATATTAAATAATATTTTTAATATTTTAACTTATAAGTGAATACTCACGTATCGTAAAAAGGTACGAATAGGTCATGGCTTAAAATTAAATTGATTATTTTGAAAATGTCAATAAGTCTCTTGTATAGTTTTTTTACTCAAAAACTTGTATCATACATTTCAACTTCAACAATAAAAAATTTCAAATATCCTTAAATAGCGCAAAAAGATCCAAAATACTCAAAAAATTAAATCATGCTAAGACATACTTATATGAATATTTAATGAAAATGTTAAATTCCTGGATTGTTATTTATTTTTTAATTGCTAACAAAAAACATACTCGATTTTCTCAAAAACTAGTTTCACGTTAAAATTCCCGTTTTCCCGATTAATTGAGAAGTACTAGTAATCTTTAACTTTTGACCCAATCAGTGTACCAATCAAAATCAAATATTGATTCTAGAAACCCCTTTTGAGAATATTTTTCCTTTAAAGAGTACATACACACAGGTGATTGACTTTATATTTCATTATTACTTTTTATTTTTTTAACACTATTTATTTATGATAAATTGTTATTATTATCAAACGTAAATATTATACTAATAAGTAATATGTTGTAGGTACTTACTTAATAAAATAAACAATAATTCAACTCATAAAGGTTATACTATATATTTACAAAAAATCTTTCATATTTAATTTATATGGATAGGTATGTCATGTGTACATATATTAAAAACTCACTGTAGAGATTTACTACAAATGTTGAGTCTAATCTATAAAACCATTGAACTAAATAATATAGTATCAACAGTATCAACAATCAACTTATTACATTGAGTTGTAAATTAATTGATTACCGTAATATTATATAGTCATAGTGCCTACCTAATACTTGTAACGATAATATTTCACGTGCAACAGTAATACTATTAAAAGTGGCCTTATTAATTTATTAATGTATTTTATCTGAAATATGGCAATTAACGTGATACAATCGTGGCACCATTATATGGACAGGAAGTAATTATGACTTTTGATTATATTTAACTAGTATATCGTAGTTGAATTAATTTAATGTTGTAACACTGTAAGCCGTCATTTTAAAGCACGACTTTGGCATACACCCAAAAATATATGTGTATATTTTCTGTGAATTATGCATAATAAATTATCTACTCCTTTAAATCGTAAAATAAAAATATCCTTTTTCTTGTAATATTATAGGTATACGGTCCAAAGTACAGTATATAATATCGTCTTAACACAAGCATTTCTATTGCTAAACTTTTTTCTATTATAGTATACTATATATATTATATACAACCCAACTTACCCAATATGATCTTTAAGACTTACACTACTTAGGTTTTAAATATGTATTTTCATGTTCGATGTATAGAATTGATTTTCAATGATTCAAAACTTAATAAACAAATTGAATTTTTAAAAATTAAACGTATCAAATATCTATGTATTGAACAATAATCGACTACTGTTAAAATGCTAAGGACTTATAAAACTTAACATTAAATAGATACCAGGCACTAGTGTACAAGGAAGTAGAGACATGTGGTATAAAAGTTATTCCAGACTCAGTTCAGAGTTGATACTTTTAGTATATTTCATATTGAATTTACATTCCTAAAATGTATATAAAAGTGTAATGATAATATAATAACATGGGTTGGTTAATTAACTAAGACAAACGTGTCTAAAGTAGAAACCAGAGAGAATCGATATAATACAAAATATTGATGTATAAAAAGCTATATCTTTTTATACGTCAATACTTTGTAGTAGATGCTATTACACAGTGAAAAAAATGATTTTTACCCTAGTGCCGATACGCAATAAAATAATTATCGGCATTCGGCATACTGTATTACGACTTTAAAATGCTTATATAATGTTATATCTTATATATTATTTTATGATCAACCAGTTATATTTAAAGACTAAAGTAATAATAATATTATATTGAATAATATTATTATAGTAAAATGCGCACGTATTTAATTTATAAAGCTGCATAAAACATTGAACCTAAAATTATTTTCCTCGAGTAATTTATATTAATAATTTATAAATACATTAAAATGTATATTATGTATATAAAATCGAATACAATAAATATTTAATTTTCCTATTTCCATTAGCTATATCACATGTTTTTAGAGTTTAGTGATCCTAATTATTATGGTTCGGAATAAAAACTATGACATCATATAAATTTATAGATCTCACATTAATACATTATTCTGTAATATCGAGTGCTGATAGTTTGTACATCGCAAAACCTAACTGTTAATAGAAGACCTTTGCCATCTATAAGTATACATATTATTATTCATTCATGAGGATTATTATCTTATTCTTATATAAGCGATATTATCTATACCCTATATACGTATATAACAGTATTGTCGTTGGTTCGCATGATTACAGCACACTATAACTTACTGTGGTCTAAATATTTTATTTAAAGTTAGTTTTTAGGTTATAGGTAGTATACAATTTAGGTATTTTAGAGGTGTGCATTTTCGAAAAATATATATTAACTGATATCACTTCTAATATTTTAAATATTTAACAATTTGACAGTTTATACAAGTAATTTTTCAAGTAAATGTATCGATCTTTTAATATTTATGTTCAAATTAAAATCTTGTACATATATCATTAGTTAATCTATAGAAAAAATGTATTTTTATTTTTAATTGTATAAGATGACTAATATTATTTTATGTGTTATAAACATAAGATATTCACGTGAAAAGAAAAGAACACACAATTTAATTATTATAATTATAAGTAGGTAACCTTAAGCTATATGGATGACCATTATTTAGATAAAATTATAAATTACTAAGAATCTTATTGTCGGTACGTATTAAAATTACGATCGCTTTAATAAAAACGGAATTAAACAATTACTAATGATGAATTTATGTGTTTTCTCAATTAATCCTAACCAACATTTATATAGTTAAATACATTACGAATTGGAAACAAAATATTCAACTCTGTTAATACTTAATACTGTTTTACATCTTTGGAAACAATCCTGTAATATTGTCAACTTGAACAATTAAATTATATAGTAAAATCTTATACACAAAGAGGCCAGAGTACGATATTTAGAGAATGTAACTATACTATATAGCTGATACCCTCTCTATCAATTTTAGTTGGCAAGTTGGTAGTTTAATAATATATATTTGCATAGACATACCTAAATAGAAATCTTCGTGTACTATTTTCGTTTCACTAGTCAGAAACGTGGACACTATAAATTATAATTTTTTAACGATTAAAAATTGAGATTATAATATCTCTAATAACTCTAATACTTAATCTTAGGTAGTATCTTATGTATTGTTAGTAGGTATATTATACCAAATAATATAGGTATCAAGAAAAAAAAATAATCGAATATATAGTATAGATTTTTTTGTAAAAACATAAAGATAATGTTATAGAAAAATCAGGCTAAATATCTAACTAAATAATAAATATGCAATTATTGAAAGTACTGTTTTTTAATTAAGCATTGTGCTTTATTTGAATAATATTTAAAACTGGTAATTATATGATTTAAAAAAATTGTATTACAGCATAATTATTGTACCTAATATAAAAAATAAATTTTCTACAATTTTATTGATTACTTAGGTAGGTTTGAAAAATACCGATAACTACAAAATAAATCATAAAGGATTTCAAGACTTGATTATATATCAATACATATGTAATTTATAAAAACTCCCATTATCTATAAATAATTTTCATCATATAAAATGTACCTATTTAAAATATTTCGATATGTTTAAAAACGAACAAACTACTATTTTTTTAAACTTTTTAATTATAATATTTTCACATAAAAGATACTCATGGTTATCAATAATTATTTATCATAACTCATACAAGATATATTAAAATAAAATAAAAAGTACGTTTATAATAAATTTTTATCATAAATTACAATCACCAGTGTTTATTATATAGAAATAACTAATCATTTTATTATTAAATTATGTTAGTAAAACATATTTATCTCTGGGGGGTAATTAAAATTAATTGTTATCTTCATTTTTGAAAATAATGCTAATAATACTCTACTCGTATAACATAATTAACATATAACATCACAAAACAGTAATAATAATTTAAATTAATAACAAGATTTAATTTCAAATAATATTAAATCATTGCAGCAAAAATAAGTACTACAGTAAAGGGACTATTTGAACAGAATGGAAATGTTAAAAAAACCATCTTACTAAATAAAATATGGTTTTTTATTGAATTTAGTTGTAATTTTAGACTATATAATTATATTTTATTTTATCATAGAACAAAATGTAGATATTTAATTCATTATTTAAGACCGTATAATATATTTACAAAAAATGCATTTAATTAATAAAGACTAAGACTTATAAAAATACTAAAATTAAAAATAAGCAACAATAAATAAATAATATAAATTACCAAACTATGTACACAACTGATGAAAATGTCACGGTTTGTCTTTAAATTTAAAAAACAAATGTAATAAATTATTTTGAAATTGACGATAATATACGAGTACACACTATACAATATAGTAAATAATAAAGAATAAAATAAAACAATTTTTACAACTAAATTATGTCCTTATGATTAAACACTTATTATTTTTGGTATTTATTAAAAACAGTTATGTACGAACAGAGTACCTAAACATAATAATTTAGATTAAAACTAAAACTCGATTTTAGCTATTAATGTTTTTCTTACAATAACGTACAATGTACATGCTAGTACTCACGTAGTCACGCAGTCTTTACGAAAGTCGGTGCGCCGTGTACTGGATTTGATGCAACAAGTCGTAATGATCTGACTATTGGTCCCTCTAGGCTTTATAAACGATAGTCGCAGCTGTTACGTGACGCAAGCGTCGGATCAGGAAACACAAATTCAATATTAATTATCTTAGTGTGTACATTTCAATTAGTAAGCTGATAGTAACCCCCGTCGACCCTTAACAGGATATTAAATCAACATTAATAGCTATTATATACTTCACGGGTGGTACATAATACCCTATACTTGATCCATTAATGTATTTGAGAATTTTATTATTTAATAACAATCAATATTTAATCAATTGAAGATAGAAAACAATTAATAAGTTGTAATTTATCTGTTCAGATACATTTCTATATAAAAATTTAGCGACGGATATGTTGATATATATTTAATTGAACGGATAAATTATTACTTATTAATAATTGTTTATTTTATCTTTAATTGGTTATACTCAAACACTACCTACCATCATTTTTTTATCCAAATTACTTATGTATAATAATTGTTACGTTTATTTTATTTTACAATCACATTATATTTGTAGTTAATAAAATATTACTTTAATTGTTCTTGCAAAATCTCTGACCTGTTTCTCGTCATAAATTAAAATTATCACATTCGCGTTTGCAAGTATATAGATAGGTACTTGACATGTATAATCGTAATAGACAATAGTTATACTAATAAAACCTCTTCAATATAGCACGTAAGCATTTAATTTTTACAATATATTAGGTAAGTATAAAATCAAATCAGATAGAATTATTGTCAATTTGATCAGACTTAAATATTTTAATACTATAACATCAAAATATATTAAAAAGGGTTGTAATCTGTAGTTCAATAAATAGGAAATATAATAGGTAGCTTACATTTTTATAAGGTACCTTATTGAATTAATGAAATATGAAAACTACTTATATTTATTATTATTATTCGAATATATTAGATACAATTACTAATACACGCACAATAAGCAAATTTGTTTGTCAAAGAACATATTTTTGGTTTTACATGAATAACACGAGGACAGATTCCTAATATTTATTTTAAAATATAATTATATATTTAGTTAGACAATGAATACCGATATTTTATATCCGTTATAGATATGTATACAGTATGCAATATAAGGCTTTAGTTATTATTTTAACTAAAATAGATTTTCAAGATTTATTATTTTAAAAATTGTTATATTATAAACAAACAAAAATTAAACCTATTACCTATTTATTTACTAAAACTCAACTCCAAAAATTAATAATAATACCTAATAAGTGATGTAAAATTATACTTAATCATTAATAATAATGGGCTTACAAATATTATGCTTATAATTTATATTATGAATTCCTATTTAAAATAAAATTACTTTGCAACCAAATTTATATTGTACTTAAATTAATGCCTGGAACAGTGTCAGATCAACTAACTTAGCCGTGCCTGTATGCAGGGAGGCCCAAAATTTATGAAATACCATCATGTAACTACTATATTTTAAGCTTGTGTTCCTATTTACTATTTAACCATACATTAAATATAAGTACTATTGTTTAGTTGATTATTGCAAACTGTGGTAAAATAATAAAAAATAGTATTGTGATCAATTTATAGTTATTAATATGCGTAAGTGCCGAGTTAATTTTTTTAATGAAAACTAAAATGTGTATATTTATACCAATTTAATTTATTTGTCTTTTATAAGTTAGTATTATAATAGCTACCATCAACACAAACCATTAACAAACGAGTATTTTTTATTTTAACTTCATTCAACGTTACACTAATGTCACCAAAAACTAGTCTTTTAAAATACTTGAGTAAAACTATTCAAATACATTTTAAGTACACACTCAAATAGGCTTTTTAAATATTTTTGAAAAAGTACTTGGACAAGGTATTTTAAATACTTTATCAAGTACTTATGTGTATCTATAATGCCTATTTATAATAAATTATTACTAATGTTCATAAACGTTTTCTTTACAATTCATATATTTTCTATTTACAATTATATTAACATGTAAACTAAAAATGCTAAAAAAACTGTCTATTTGATTTGTAAGATGAGAAACATGTTGTATATATATATCATTGACATACAAAAACTGATGTCGTAATAGTCAATGATTCGGATAAATTAAAAAAAGATAATATCTAATATAAATAATATACGAAGAATATAATATATTTAACTGTTTTATTTTATCATACGTTTGTAAATTAAATACATATATATTACATGCATATACTTATATAGTAATAGTTATTACCTATGTACTGGTTTTTTTAATAATAATAAAAATACAAATGTATTTTAATGTTAATAATTGTATTGAATTATTATATTATGTTTAGATTAGTTTTGTAAGGTCTTTAAATTTGTTGAGTATATATGGTCCTTAAAAATAATAATACTTCAGGGGTTTTTTATGTGCAAGGCTGACATGAAATGTATAAATATATATAATATATATATTTACTTTATAAATACATAATATAAATAAATAAATGGAAACATATTTATTTTTTATATTACCAATTTATACATTATGTATGTAGTGTGTGTGTGTGTGTGTGTGTGTATGTGTGTAATATTCATCCATTGATATAATTATATAGGTATACAATCATGCAATAAATTTCCCGACATTTATTAATTAGTTAGTTAATAATCTAAAATATAGATTTATGTTTTTAAAACGTTTAATTACGCTTAATATTATATAATTTATTAAACAATTATAGTATTGTAATTATTCAGTGAAAACTATGACTAAACATGATTCATATACATTAATATTACTATACAAATTAAAAATGTTCGTAATTATTTTTAATTCATTAAATATTTGTTTGATGCTGTATTATTATCGTCTGTATTTTTTATAATTATAATTGACCTTGATTGATCTCAAGTAATTAGAAACCCATTATTATTGATAATATTACATTAAATTTATTTTGAAATAAATCATTCAATAGTGGCATCATGTGTGGTTTATTTAATAATATGTTTTATCAATAGGTCATCCATTAACTCAATTTAAAGTTTAAATCTAGTTCAATACTCCATTTTAATTAAATAATAATAATAATTTACAAACGGTCAATTAAAATTAAACACACAAGGTATCTATTGTCTGTAGTTTACTCTAATCATTCAAAAAAATGGTCAGTTAAAAACTTCTATAAACTTAATTTAGTTTATAATGTTTTAATATTGTAGTATTTGGTTACCCACATTAAATATCTATAATATCCTGTGATAATATTATTATGGATATTTAAATCAATACTATTAGAAACATTAATATTAAACATTTTAGTAAAAATAAAAGGTAAACGTTTTCAATATAAATTTACTTTATGTAAATTGTTTATTACATTATAATTTTTAATGGATATTAATGATATTATACACTTTACTCATACGTATTTAGAATATAGATACAGTAACGCTTTATAATATAGCGTTTTAACGTTTCTTTGACTTAATAAAACATTTGACCTACATTGTATTTTTGAGAGGCCATTTATATAAATGATTATATTATACCACTATTGTTGAGAAGTAATAAATTATAACTATACTAATGTCTAATAATTTTAATATTATACAGCATACATTTTATTCGTCGATTATGATGTCCTCGTCTCTTATGATTTAAGAAAAATTCAAATGCGGTATACCTACCTACATCAATAATATTATATACATTCATACATATTCATATAATTAAAATTAATACATCAAAACAAAAGGCGCGTGGATTAAGGATCAAGATCCCCTAGAAAATTATTAAAACACATCACTATATAGTGGACCATTCTCTATAATATTTCAAAAGTTATAAGACAAAAATATTTTTTTACAATGTATTATACGTATAATTTAAGAAATATCTTTTTATATTTATATATTTTGAAAAAAAAATTAATATCGTGTATGTGATATACGATGACATGATGAATACACAGTTCACAATTTGGATTTGGATCTTAGTGCATCATATTCTTCCACGTGAAAAATTAAAATCTCTGTTACTTTATCTTTAGCTTGAATTATTATATTTATTAAATGACCCTTATAATCAATATTATATTATTACAATGATATTATATGATGTTTGTAGGTATAGTGTATAATTATGATATGATAAACCATATAAATCGAAATTACTGTTCGTCTATACGGATACTGCATCATGATTCAATGATTGTGAATTGTGATGTAGGTTCTTATATAAAGCACCTGTATTTAAACGTTTTCGAGAATATTTTATCTACATTTTCAAATGTATTACAATACGTTACAACATAATAATTAAAGTTACTGTTATTAATTATTCATCGATATATTATGTATTGTTACTGCCGTATAGAATAAATTAATTAAAATAGTTTTAAATGTTTTAATGAACAAATAATATAATTATTAACATTGTTAAATGGGTATTTTGAAGGTATTCAAAAGAGATAGGAGTGTAGGATATAGTATATGATATTATATTTCAACACAAATATAACACCTGTATTAGTTAATTTATATGTAATATGAAATATTTATAACTGGTTATACGATTATTCATATTAAAATAATTCTAAGAAATTACAAATACCTTAATAATCTACAGTTAACTATAGTTCTTCAACATGTATCGTTTATAAAATATTTAATATGTTAATTCACAAAATTGTTAAAAGTCTTTTAAAGTTTAGTTTTAGACTTTTAGCACATACTAATATTATTCAATCAATATATATCCTATGAATACATTATAAATTGGTTTCTTTTGTCTCTTTTGACCTTTTACAAATATCTTCTATATATATACACTTGTACCAAATTTTCTTCCAATAAACTAGTAAAAATATTGATTGCTTAGGAGAAATAATAACGAATAAAATAAATTGTAACATAAACCTATGGATTATGATGATAAATCATTAGTTTTTACCGTGATGACCAAAACGATAAACTATTGTCTGATGCCGGATTGCATAAATAATCATTCAAAATGTAATGAATCAATATAAGTAATATCAATAACCCCTTAAGCATGATTAATCCATCAAATATTTTTGAACCATTAAATGAATTAATTTTTTATGCAACTCGGTGTATATGATTCAAAAATTAGAAGTAGAATTTGTATTTTATACTAGATTTTAAATATATATAGAACCTACTATCTACGACATATTTCATGGTACGAGTAATACCTAATTGTTACGATTACAAAAAATCCAATTTATTTCTCAATTATTATTAGTCGTATTTCTTGATTTAAAAAATTCTTATCAGAGTAAAGAAGTTATTAGTTATAACTCATAACTTTCTAAGTCTTACAATAATTATTAATTTGAAATTGTTGTTAGTAATCTTTTGAGCTTCTTCAATTATCTGATTAAGTTGTAACTTGTGAGTTTAAAAAGCATTACGTAACACCTTTCCTTATTAGAAGTTAAACGCATTGCCACTTTTGACACTCGAATTTCCCGGTAATTTTCAAGAAAATTTCGAAGAACTAGAATATATTGTATAAGATAATAAAATGTGAAATAATTATATATAGCCTACACGTGATGGACACGGACTACTACTAAAAAAAATATATAATTTAACGAAATAATAGTAGATCGTAGAAGAATTATTTAGTTGTTTAAAATATTATATAAACTGTAAAGCAATATATTTAAGACAAAATGATTACTTTTAGAAGTGTAAGGAAAAAATAATATAAAATTAGCAATGGGATGTATAGAATATACTATAAAGAAGAACTATTGATAACTAAAATCCGTGAGTAAGGAAACAATTAATTTTTCTATTTTACGTACGTAGGTGGTATAGATTATAGAACTCCACAGGTACTTTAACGAATGTCGAATTGTAAGTTAAAATTATATAATATCATTAGCGAAACATTAATTTATAGAAGTTTTACTACGAATTTTTCTAGTATAGTTTCTAGAAAACTAAAAAGAAAAAGAAATTATAAAAAATAACAGTATAATAATTTACGGGTGAAGATCCGTTTTTAACGATATAGCATACAGAAATTTTCGATTTTTACTAAAGTAAATATAAAAATCTTCAAAACTAAAAATGTTTAACATTTATAGTTTATAAATTATAACAGCAATACGTCACTACAACTGTATAAAATGTTTAAATTTACATCATATAAATAGTTAAACAAATTTATCTTAACGCTGCAGCATAACCTGAAGAAATAACCTCAAGAAAGATTAACTAATATAATTTTAAAACTCAAAAGTTATTATTTAAATATAAAAAGGTGTAGTATTTTATTTATATTTTATGTTTTTAATTATTTTTTAACGAATAAAACAAGAAGAGGATTTAGGAGTATAATAAATTATGAGTCTTTTAAAGCGTTAAACCAAAGTAACAAACACGCACTTATTTAAAATTTTGATATGGAGACAAAACATTAAATTAAAAAAAAAACAGGGAACACTGTCTGCTGCATATCATTTGTCGAGTGTTCCTCTTCATCAAGAAGGTCACTAAATTAGATATTTAAAATTTGAATTTGAATTCAACCATTGTATACATTGAATACGATAAAGGTTCTAAACGAAAATCTAAATATTTTGATATAATATTTACATTGTGTATAATATTAAATAATAATATATGAATAGGTGAAAAAAGTTTCAACTAGAACTACGAGTATGTACATATAAACTACAAATTATATTTTTTAAATTACAACAAAATAACTAAAATTCTTATTATTTATTCAAATATACAATTATGTCGAATTTTGAACTTAAATATCTATTAAATAAAATTGTATATATAATATTTATTTTTGAGATTTTTAACTACAAATTAAATTGTACATTTTTATGATTTTGATGAATTTTGTAAATACTTGTAAAAATAAATGTTGTCTATGTATTTTTTATTTGTAATAAAAGCAACTAACAAAGAACCTTGCCAGTGGCGTAGTAAGACCTGCATTTTGAAGCGGTAGTTTTAATTTTTAAATAAACAAATTTGAAGACCTGAATTAAATAAAACATATAGTAAACTTTAATAAATCACTCATTTTTATTCGTTATTATTTTTAATTAACATTTTATAATATAATATGTATTGAAATCTTAAGTTTTTTAAAAGAAACTAATTATTTCTAATAATTTCAAGGAGTAATACAATACCTTGTAATAAAATGTACAGTATTATTTTGTATTTTTAAAGCTTTTTTAGTTGAATTTACAATTTTATTATACATAAGTCGAAAATTATTGTTACCAGAAATCACCCTTAAAGTTAATAATATCCTTAAGTATTTTTACTTCTCCAAGAATTCTGATAAAAATAAAATACATATACATAATTGTAAAAGCAACATATAATGATCAGCTCAGAATCTTAAATGTTATTTTTTTTATCTAAAACTTATCATTTTTTTTTTTTTAAGTAGCTTAAATAATTATATTTCCAGTCTTTAGTTATTCTTTGAGTTATTAGTTTTTGAACCACAATAAATTAACGACAATTGATATTTTTTAAAGCTAGCTTAAATTAATTAACTTTCTAAATTTATTGCAATTATGTAGGTATCTATAATTATTAATCATGATTTACAAAATACTCCATTTCCAAGGAGAATTATATAGGCAATTATTATATCACCTAAAAGGTACTGCGTGTCCTGCTATCAGTGCTATCGGTAAAAGCAATAACTACAAAAGTAACAACATTTTTTTGGAAAATAAAGTTTTGTGTGTTTGTTTTTGCTGAATGAACTGACAATTTTAAGCATTATTAAAATCGAAAAAAAATTAAACCAATAATTAAAAAAGCTATTCATTTTGGAATAAATAATAAATAATCTTTGAAATTTTTCTCATAATAAAAAATTACTCTGTATATAGTCTTTAGCATTGCCCACTTATTGATATTAACATACAATCGTGAAATGCTATATCATTAATATAATTTAGCATTGCTAATAGAAAATTCATTAAAAGCATTAAATATTTAGAGTCCTAACCATAAACGCAGCAACTAGTTTTTCTTCTAGGAAATGTACAATTTCTGTAAATGCATATACCTACAACATATACATATAATTACGATATGTTATAATTTAATTTTTAGGAACTAGATGTTGTTATTTTTTGTTATTAATCTTAATTAAATACGTATAATGATTTAATTATCAATATTTAATCAAAATCTCATTTTTTATATTTTTTTAGTTAGGTACTGCCCTTTCTAATAATTTCAGTTCTTATTTTAATTCATAGTTATAGGCACGTATTTGTCAAAGTATAGGTAGGTAGACATACAATAATATTTTTGCTCCAATTCTACTTAGATAGTTAGTATCGAAAAAAAAGAAGATATCACTGTGACAATTAACTAAAACAAATAACAATTTACCTATTAATTTCAAAAACTTATTTGAGTTCGTTTTTTAGGTTTTCTTGGAAATAGATTTCCTATTTTATTTTTAATTAACATATAGTAAGTATCTGGTTTAACGCATATTTAGCTGAATATTTAATATTAATATTGACTAATATTTTAAATATTTTAAATAGTCGCGGAATGAAAAAATTAAAAATAAATTTCTTAGCAAACATATAAAAGAGGCATATTATACAAACTAAATCTAGTTTTTAAAATTACAATTGAGCAACTGGAAGTCAATTTATTTTTCCGGTCTAAAGTCTTAACTCTAAATACATGAAAAATACAGGTTGCTCAAACCTACTTAATATAATAAGAAAATCAAAGTCACCTTCCTAAAGTACCAGCTAGTCTTAGATAACATTTCCAAATGATTGGTATACTATAATATATTGTAGGGTCAAATAATCAATTGAAACTATTGAAGCGCACTCATATTAGAAAAAATGATATCAGATAAAATAAAACAATCTACCTATATAAATATATAATATCATTATTCATTATAATAGCAATATATTTGTTGCTTTGCATAGAAAAAAAAAGAAAAGAAATTTTTTAGATTATTCTTTCTTCTTGGACCTCTTCATCAGTCATCGCTCGTCAATAAAATTTAATCTATATTATCAGAGTTATATCTCCACACGTTCGCGCACTTAATTACCTTAAACATATACTTATGCCCAATATGGAGTTTGACATAGTTAAAGACTATATATGTATTGAATATTGTATTAAAATTTGAAGGTTCGTACAAGTACCTATAGTATAAGTACCTATATATATGTTTGTTTTTAGTTCCTACTTAAAAATTCGAGAGTATCTACAAACAGTTTCAATGCACTCGTGACACGTGTCACGTTTAATAAATAATTATATATGTTATTATTCGTTTGTCATACTTGGTGTACACTAAATAAAATATCTTATTTCCAATTCCATGAGTCTATAAATTTAATTCCGATAGTTGAGACACAGCTTGATATCTCTTTCATTTATTCAACCACTTGATAATTAATTTAAACAATTAAATGGACTGCTATAAAACCAACAATCAAACATTTATCGATTTATAAAAAGTTGCATCTAAATTCACTACTCACGCACGTCATTGAACACAAACAGGCAAACAGCTAATCCTTCGACTCTAATCAAGAGAAAACATTAATAATTTTATTAAAACAACAAATTTAAGTACAATATGTACCTATAATATAATATTATAATGTAAATATTTATTATAACTTATTTAAGCAACAATCAAACATAGTAGGATACATTTTCTTTTAAGTATATTATGTATTACGGTACAACACGCCTAATAACCACGTTGGTGGTAAAAAAAAAATTGTGAAAAAATGTTTTATCTTTGAAGAAATATTTATTAGCTAATTATCTAATGATATAACACTGTATATTAATAGTGCCGAAAAGTTTAAAAATTTAAGTACAGACATTAACATTGTCTTTTCAACTAAAAAAAAGAAAAAGAAATTTATAGGTAGTGTCTAGTATTAATAGTATTTGCTGATTGTAATTTATAGTGATCGCCTAATAAGTAATATTATCTTATACTATAGTTATCATGTTGTTCTCTTGTATAGTTGTATATATTAATATTTTTATATATTTAAGTAGTCTCAAAATTATTACTATAAATATAAATACATTATATTATATATTAATAATTAAACTGCTTATTATTAAAAATATAGCAATTTAAACCTTACGAATATATTTTAATATAAATTATCGATAATAATTATAGTCAAAGATTAGAATAAGTGAACTTTACCCTTTCACTAAATTATAATTATTAAATAGCTAGATTAACGTAGACATGCAATCTGGTCCATGTTAAAAACCAGACGTTAGAAACACCTTTATTTACTTGTATAGTTTAGTACGAAACATGAAATTACATGTACGTTCCGGTCAAAACGGATGATTGTTCTATATGAATAATATAATGATTATACATTATAATTTATAATATATAAATATATGTAATATTATATTACAATATTGTAAGCTAAAATAGAGTAATTTAGTTTTGTATACCTAATATTTGTATTTTATAACTGTATTTTATTGATTGTTATAATGGGGTACAAAGATGTGTTATGGTCGGTCATATATTTTGGTATTATGCATACTTTTGGATATTGTATTAAATACAGGGTTTAGATATTTATAATAGGTGTGTTATGATTAACATAATTGAAATGATGATATTCGTAATATTATGAATATCATTACAGTCTTAAACAACGCTATAATTTGACGGGGGAGACAAGCAGGTAAATGCCCACCTTGTCTAATTTAAAAAATCAGCCCTAGACAGGTTTTTGATGGAAAAGTATAACTATAGATTATTTTAATTTTGGGAATATTTAATAGGTGGGTATTCAATTTTTAGGTACTACGAAATTATAATCACAAAAATAATTAATATTTATAGTTTTAGTCTGAATATATAGACACGTGTCCAGCATGTACCTATTTAAGATTTTTTGTAAGAAATGTGTGTCTGTTACGTGAGAAATGTAATTATTAAATATTAATTATAATATTATTATTTATTATTGCAATTAATACCTGCCTAAATTCTGCATTCTTAAGTGCTATTATTATTGTGTATATTCTATCGAATGGAAACGAAGTGAGTTGGATATTTAAATGTATTATACACATTCACAATGAGTTGTAGGTACCTATACAGATGTGGTCACGATTTAAAGTACCACTAAATATAACCTGATATTATATATTTTAAATGGCCTAGGCCCTAGGGGGTACTAATAAAATACCATTGGCTCAATTACGTCTAAATTTTAGTTTTTTAAGAGGACGTCGCACCCACATGTGTTTATTAGTCTTACACAAGTACGGCATAGACAAAACGCGTTTATGTAATCCGAGTATAACTCGCTCAATTTTGGTTCTAGAGTAAATAAACCTATTATAAAATTATTTGTCCATGTCGTACGTGTGCAAGACAGAGACTGATACAACACATACGGATATAAGTCCAGAATAATAATTACATGATGTATTTTTTAGCAATTGTTATTTTACATTATTAACGAAACCGGGATGTTTAAAATTTAAATCACTACATCTTCATAGTTTAGGTACACGTAGGTACTTGTTTATCGTTATATTTAATGTTATTACGTCGTGGCGTCGTCAACACGAATATGTTGGTCTAATAGTGGTGGTAACAATTTTGCCTTTTCTCGAAAACACCGTGCTGATAGCGATGATCAACATAATAAATAATAATACTTTTTAATATTTCTGATTTCAGTTAACGTGATGTCATGATTCAAGTAACTCACAAGACAGTAGACACTAGGACTAGCCACTAGGTAGCCATAAAACATTATCGTTAACTTTGTCTTTGTGTACAACGACGGATGTTTAAATATTAATATAATATATAAATTTAAATAAATTATTTTAATCAATACTTACTTAATACTTAGCAATATAGTACATTGTATATAGTCAATAATCGTATAGGTAAATATTATACAATTGGTTATAGACTATATAGTATTGGTTAATAAACAAGTGCACACTCAAATAGTCAAATGTAAAACTCTGGGTCCGCCTATGCCCATTTATGTGGTGTAACCACATACCAGCGCTGGATCCAGCTAATTTTTTACGCAAGACAAAGTATAAAATTACCCCACTCTATTATTCCACTGTTAGTTGGTACTTTGGCACCTCCCGACCAAGTGCCCCGGTTTGCCCCCTCCCCTTCAATGTTAATAATAATTTAACTGGCATTGGGATGATAATTATTTTTCAGTTGGCCGTAGTTTGTGGGTTTTCATCTAAGTTTCAGATTTCATGGATTTTCACTTCCAAGGTCCAATAATAATTTTATTTATACAGATTACACGTAGCACCACTGTGATAGTAGGTAATACCTCCAAAGTACAGAGTACAAGACAAGTGCATAACATAATATCTGAACCATATTTTGTTGTATATGTTTAACTTTAGACTTTGAGTGTAACGGCCTCTTAAGTCAGAATAGATGGTTTTTTATTAGTTCAGAAAAGAAATAGGTATTTATTTTTCTAATTTACTTATTCAATTTAGAAAACAAATTGAATACAAATATATAATAATAAGTAATAAACTAATAACCAATAGTGGTTTTAGTTTTGGACACATAAAGTGAAAGGAGGCCACAGACAAAACTAGAGCAATTATTCGATGGCAACCAGAAGGATAGAACTCATACAATTTATAGATTAATGGCATACAGCAAGACCTTAAGAAATTGGGAGTAAGGATCCAGGACTATAAAAGTGCTGGCTGTAGGGACTAAAACTTACAGTTACGAGGCTATATATTAATAAATTAAATACCAATTGGAAATTTTAAGTAAACAGTATTAAGCTTAAAACTAATATTAAATAATGAAGTATATAATAAAGTTATGCAAATTTAACAAATTTAAAAAATACAATTATTTCACAAATTTAAAATTGTGTTAAACAATACGTCTTATACATTAACTAGTTCACAAAATAAGTTAGCAACTACATCATCATCTTCACGCTGTATAATAGTTTTTGATGTTTCATTAGTTTTATTGTAATTTCTTGAGTCTTGTGGGATAGTTATTAAATCTTCAACATTATTTATAATATTCAAAGAATGCAACCAATTTCTAGGAATTTCTTTTAATAAACATTTTCTAAATACCATACAATGTATATGAGTAAGTTTTTCATATTTGATACGCCAGAATCCTAAATTACTTAATGATATTTTCCAATTTTTCATTATTATGGAATTATATGATGCATGACTAGAATCAGGCGTTGCAATAACTAACAAACCACCTGGTTTAAGAACATTATAAGCTTTTTCACAACATATATATCTTTGTTTTGGCAATGGAAAATATTCAAGAAATAAAGAAAATACAACTATATCAAAATTGGACATTGGTAATGTTTGACAAACATTATCAAAAATATTTAACTGTATATCTAGAGGTACTGTAAGAAAATCACATTTAACAACGTTTTCTATAGCTGGTGCTATATCGATAGGCAACACTTTATAATATGATAAATACTTTTGAAAAGGATTATAACAGCTTCCTACATCAAGTAGATAAAACGGATTTTCAGGTATACAGGTTGTATCATCAATGTTCCAAAGTACATTATATTTTTGAGCTAAAGATTTTTCTCGGATTATTTCATGTAAATAATCATTTTGAAAATATTTTAATATATTGTTTGAAATCCACGAGATTCTACAACTTGAAGGGTCGTTTTTATTATTTGTATCCCAAAACTGTGATGCAAGCTTGTGCATTGTATTTGAATAATTCTGAAATAAATAATATGAATAAACATTATTACAAAAAAATTTTAAATGTGTTAAATAATCGTTAGATCGAGTAATAAAAAACAAAAATATCAATTAAGTAGGTATTAATATGAAGCATACAATACAATTGTTTTACTTTTAGAAGTGAATCATCTGAGCAGTGATTTTGCCATGCTTCTTCAGCACCTATTTTCATAGAGTTTAATCTTAATTTTAGATGACAATTTTTTATGAACTCTGCATGTTGAATATGCTCATTATCTACTGGCTTACGAGTACTTTTTTTTCGTTTCTTGTCAACCCTTAAAACATTTATTCAAATATTAATAATAAGTTTGATTTTCAAGTTAGTGGTAGATATATATGAGGTAAGAGGGTTAATCTGTTTGAATGAATTCACCACTTAATTGGGTTTACTTTCACTATATATTATCTAACAATACAAACTGCTGACTGATCATTTATTTAACTATCAACATATATATTTTTTTAAACTGTTTAATGTAGTCTACATTTTATAATTACTAATGTTGTTGATTTAATTTTTTAAATAACATTTTTTTTAAATATACAATCATTTTACAATTTTTTTCTGAAATGTATATGACTTTGTCGTCGAAAAAGACGGTCACAGAAGTATGAGGAGTGGTTGGTTGATCGGCTGTATATATGTTAAACATGATGGGTGAAGATGGCACCTTGAGACATACCAACTAAGATTGGGGACAAATTTTTAATTAATTTAAGACATAATATTCATTTCACGATACTATTATTATACAAATATTACAAAACAATTTGCATAAAAGTAGAACCACAGAATATATGAAATATATTTAATTTATGATACGTTAGAACCAGATGAGCACATATTATCATAAGGTAGAACTAGAAAGCTTTGATATAAATTACTATAATAAAATAATTTAACCAAGGCTCCCTAAATAGAACCATTGGTTATAAAATAGTCTATTCTATAATCAATGGCTGAACTATAATATTACAATAAAGATAAAATTTTTAAAATATGTTTGTCAGTTTGTCACATAGATCAAGATATGATAGACATAAACAAAATTATTGTGTATGACAAATATTTGTCATAATATGTATACTTACAGAACAGACATCTTAATAACACGTTATTTACTAATATTTATCATTAAAAAGATAAAAAAAAATTTAATTTATCTTGACTTATCCAAAAACAACTAGTTTACACATATTTTAAAGAATTAAAATATCATATTAAATAAAAATAAGATAAACGTGTAATAACTAATAATTATTAAGTACAAAGATTTCACTTTGGTTTAACACATTTTTGATCTTTCGTATAAATCTATTTTGATAATCGATATATCATAAAAATACTGAGGAAATGGGAAGACAAAACCACAATTTAAAATTTAAGATTACCTTAGATTACAGACAGAACACAGAAGGATCGAGGCTCTGAGGAATTAAGGATTAACTCATTAACCGAATAGAGATTCACGATTAAAGGATTAAGGAATTATAAAATTCAAAATATTAAATAAATCCAATTTTCAATATTTTCATTTAATTTTTATTTTTTATCCAATTGACAGTTATCAAGCGTTGATAACTGATAACTATGATGCATGATATAATTAAAGTGATAAGTGATAACCAGTTCATTGAGGGGAATATTGTTGAAGCTCAATTTTTAACTTCAAGTTTTAGCATACAAGTATAATACCATAAAACCCTTGTACAAAGGTCCTTTTACTGTGGTACGCGGATACAGTTCATAAAACAAAATAAAAAATGATCATTTACAAGCAAAAAAAAATTTTGAAATGTCTGCGTCTGTGCTAAATACTCTGTGATATTGGTATGAATGGAACAATACAATGTGCGCGTTCCATACTTCAACCATACCGGAATGTTGTCCAATGAGATTTCGCCAAGTCGTGTTTGGATAATATGCTAAAACAGTAGGATACTATTATATATGTATTTGTCATTTGATAAGTTCAAAATTTATTATTTGTGATGTGTCTTTTAAATGTGTTACCGCTTCACTAATAATCAAAAGTATTTGTCGTTCACGACTTTTTTAGAAGTACTGAATTAATCAAATAATTAGAACTTCATATCTTTATCCATCTATTTATTTACTAATATATTTAGTTTATTTTTAAAATTAGGTAACATAACATAATTCTGAATATTGTATAACAAAATCCTATTTAACAATGGATAAACACATATGGTTCGTATGTGTGTTTTTCATTGTTAATGTATTTCAAGCACAATGCCGAACATTTACCGAAGAAGATTGTCCTGGTGAGTAATGATCAATGTTATTTTGAATATTTTAATATTGGATAATAAATAATAATTTATAATTGTATTTATATTTATAGTTTGTGTCAGTACTATTGATAAGTTTTCAAAATCACTTGAAGGTGAAAAAAATCCAAGAAATATCGAGGAACAATTCAAGAAATATTGTTTGAATACAAAAATTGATAAGGAAAAAAGATTGGTAGGTACCTAGGTATTCAAATAAAATATATGTTTACGTTATGAATGAATCAAACATTATAGATGTAGGATAATTGGTTTGAAATCTTATTTTTCAAGTAAAACGAGTTATGTATCTCTTAGTAGTATCATTTTTTTGTTCTGGGAAATACATTTTGAGTATAGCAGTGGTGGAAAAGTAATGTAGTACCTACTACCAACAGCCTTACTAAAATAAATAATGTAGTACAAAGTTTAAAAGCCATACTTACTTTTCTGATCTCTAAATGCAAACTGTATAATATGACAGTAATATACAAATATCACTAACTCCATTTGTTAGTTGAACCATTGTTCCAAAATTTGATTGTAGGTATCAAATAGTGTTAGCTTTAATAAACCCCCCGGTCTTCTTAAAAGAAAACTATTGCCATTAATACGTAATGATTGATTCTTTTTATCACGATTACATATAAAAATTTATCAACAAAAAATTATTGAATAATTCTTTAAAATATTTAATTTACATTATTTCATGTTATATTAATCAACATTCTATTTTTTTTTTTTTTGTAGTGTTACTATTTGGGCGGATTAGAAGATTCCGCAACTGGTATATTAAGTGAAATGTCTAAACCTTTATCATGGTCCATGCCTGCACTTAAAATCTGTGAACGCTTGAAAAAAATGGACGCTCAAGTGTGTGATATTAAATATGGTATGTTGAAAAAAATTTAGTTTTTATATTTATAAATCAAAAACTTCAGTTACTGGTAAATATATAATAAATTAGCATTAAATACAAATTTTATTTAATTTTAGACAAAGAAATCGATTGGAAGACAGTCAACTTAAAGAAAATGAAAGTGAAAGATTTGAAGAAGATACTGGATAACTGGGGAGAAATTTGTGATGGTTGCTTAGAAAAAACAGATTATATCAAACGAGTTGAAGAATTAAAACCCTCTTATGTTAAAGAAGAATTATAAATAATGAAATTTATTATCCCACGCACTGTATAAATTTTATAATTTTTTTAAAACAATATTGTTTTTATATTGTGTTCCATAATTTATTTAAGGTATAAAATAAAGGGTCGAAGTTATTTAACAAAACCAAACAAATTGAATAAAAAACGTCTTTATTTTATTTCAACTTTAAATTAATTGCTTTTATATTTATTATTACACGATTAACATTTCTTTAATTTATTTTTCTTATAAAATTCATTACTTAGAAAAAATATTGATATTAAAATAGATGAGATATTGGATCAGTCAATTTACAATACTTCCATTGGACTTTGACTAAGGCTATTGTCTGCATGGGAAGATAACAAAGAAGACAGATCTTCATCCATTTCTTGTAGATTTGAATCTTCATTTTCGTGACAGGTAGTTTGTATTCCATTACTAGTAGTAGGTTGTTCAGAGTCGTCCCAATTAATCTTAAACCTCGTTACTCTAGGTTCAGTACCCAATATATTTCTCGTCATCTAAAGAGGATAAAATAGCTTTTTAGTTTTTTCAAGATTTTTAGATTTGAAAAACACATAATATATATTATAAATAGCATCACTTAACAAAAATATTTCAAATAGTAGATAACAAAAATGGTTAGACAATGCTCTAAAATCAAATAAAAGACCAATGTCGTCCTACATGACTTCATAAGTATTTGACAGTGATTAAAACTATGTACACGACTTAATTCATTCACATTATTAAGGCTCAGTAATTTTTTAACAACAATTTAAATATCAATTAATGAGTAAATAATGTACCAACTATTTTCACTTATGAATTGTTATTAATTTATACTTGTAAATATATATATTCATTAATTATAAATTGATAAAATTATTTAAAACAAATATTAATTCCATGCGTAATTAGTTGTAATACATTAATTATTATAAACTAAAATGTAAGTAATTAGCAACATAAAGTGGTGTTTATTTTTTTTTACTATCATTAATGTAGATAAATCAATTTATTTAAATAACCTTTAATCTAACAATTAATTTGATTGGATAATTTAAATTATTCAAGTATATGACATATTTTAAATGTTAAAAAATAAATTTGCATAAATATTAAAAATGATATATTTAAATCTATTTAACTAGTAATTATTTATTAACTAACTAAAAAACTTTTATTTTCTATTTGAAAATAAATTTAAGTGAAATTGTAATTGTATTTTTTTAAAATTTTAAAATCAGTATAATGATGGAATTAATAATAAGTTAAGAATATATAAAATATTGTTTGTTAAAAATATCAAACACTACATTATGTTATTTATTAATCATTTAAATATTTTCAAATACACATAAATAGGTTTATTCACCAAACATGCTCATCTCTATATTTATTAATTTAATATTCATTAAAATTCTGATAATAAAGGACTATAAGAATTTAGATTAAGGGAACAGAAGTTGCTTCATTAGAAGTGTGCCTCCATTGATGTGTATTATAATATTAAATATATTACTTATATCTAGTATGTAAAATATCTACATTTTTTAAACACATTTTTGTTGTTTAAATAATTAAGTCTTACGGCATTTATAAAAAAGAAATTTGTATTGCCATTATGCATTCTTTATAGTTTAAAGTATTTGAAAATAGTCGTTAAGTATACTTAACAGTTCTAACAATATGAATTTGAATAAATTCATTTCAAAAAAAAAAAAAAAAATGGGAGCTAACATGCTTAAAGAATCAGCATTTGTACAAAGAAAGAATTCAGAACATAATCAAGTGTTCAATGAGAAAGATATTATCACAAACATAATAAAAAAGATAGAAGATAAGAAAGAAAATGTAGTTGAAAGTATATAATAATAAAATAGGTAAAAGCAATCACATTTAAAATTTTACTGTACACAAAAACTTGCCTTGTAGGAAGAAGAACAGAGTACCATGAAAATGTAGTTAAATTTCAATAATATTTATTTTACTTAAAAGTTCATATTAGACTCCAATTTAAAAATATTAATTTTCAGAGATTTAAAAAAAAAGTCTAAATCATTAGAAAAATAACTATTAGTATTTTTCTAGCATTATTTAAAATGAATTCAATAATCAGAATTCAATATAACCTAAACTTTTGGTCCTTAATAGTTTTCCTGTCTTAATAAAAATCAAAAACGGACTACTCTGGTAATCATTGTTTTGATCGGTTTTAAAATGGAAATGGTTTAATTTTAATTTTTCTATATAATTATTAGATAACAGAAAAATGTGATTTATAATTTTATATTATATTTAATGGGTATTTCATTATAATATACAGTAGTCTCGCTAATCCAAACTAGATGGGACCGAACCTATCAGGATTAAATGGAATGACTTTTTTTTTTAACTTGCTATTAAATATTTTTCAAAATATAGCTTATGTGTTTATACTAATTCAATATTTATTGATTTTACATTACACATTATCAGTGGCGAAGCTTAATTTTTAGTTGGGGTGACATTGAATAAAATTACTTTTAATACGCTTGGATTCCTCCCTTTTTATTTTACCTATTCGATAATAAATTTTTTTTTTGTATGAGTAATTAATAATTCCATCGTTCAAAATGACATAAATTATATCATCAGCCACGAGGACAAACTACAATATAAAAACAACAATATTAAGAAACACGTAGGTACCTATCGGCTATCAGTAATAGCGATTTACAGGGGACGATGGCGTGACAATGTCGATAATTGAGGAAATCCGAATAGCGAGACATGTCTCATAGCAAAAAAAAGTAAACCTCACTTACATTAAAATCCCCCCTATACCCGCGCACCCATAATTGGGAGACGTTGCATCGCAACGTCTCTTTGATATAATATTATAATATTTGGAATGACCCGCATGACACTATCGCACGCATCTAATCTATTTTAATAATTCTTAAAGACTATAACTGTACAACGAAAAAACAATTTTAACAAATATTAAAACATATATTATTTTTATAATATAAATGACGTTAAAATTTGTAAATATTTTATAAAACAAAATTATTTTTCCTATGTTCTAATTTCTTAGTAGGTAGATGTTATCTCATTGTCTCCTATGACGCTTCGCCACTGCACATTATTATTGTTATTATTGTGATATATGTATTACATATGTGCATATATCAATACAAATGTATAGAAAATTAAAGAAATGAGTACTTAAGTATGAAATATAAATTGTCCGGATTAGCAAGACTCTACTGTATCTAATATATTAAATTATAATCTCACTAATATACAGAGTTTTTACATTTAAATTTCTTTTTCGGTATACAGTATACATATTTATATATTTTATAATACCTTATCAAATTGAGGTGTAGCTGGAGGATTTTCTTGCAACTCTGGATCAGTGTATTCATTGTTAATGAAGTATCCAACTCTAACAAACTCTTGATTACGATAACAACAAGTTAATAGTACAACAGTTACACCAACAGCATCTTCTACAGGAATTTTAGAAACATCTGGAGGATTTGCCTAAAAATATAAATGTTTATGTTAAATCATAGATCTAGAAAATTAAATATTAATATAATACCTCAAAAACAAACATATGTCTTCCTTCAGGAACGGGACCAACATAAATAGTATCTAATATTTGATCGTGTTCTTCACTTTCAGCAGATCCAACATAAATCATTTTCCACTCCAAATCTAAAATACATAACATATGAAAAATTAATTTGAAATAAATAAGTGTATTTATTTATTAGAAATACCTTCATTTAAATCTTCAATACATTCAAATGTAAGTTCAAATTGAAAAGGGTTTAAAAATGGAGACGGATTGTCTAAGACAACCACATTTGACAGTTGTACTTTAGCCATAGTTATTGATTTCTGCATAAGAAAAAAAACAAATATAGTATAATTATACAGTGATTTTTTTTATTTATTGAAAATATTAAATAATACCAATATATTGATCCAATAATTAATTATTAATAGGCAATATAAGTTTAAACAAGTATTTAGTAGACCTATTGCAGACTATTTTGTACATCAAGTATCTTCTTATTGAAACTAGATACCTAGGTACCTATTTTTAGTGATTGGTTAAATTCATTATTATTACATACATAAAACAACAAAAATGATGAAAAGAACTAAATATACAGGCAATATTGATGAAAAATACACTATTAGATGAATCTTTCATTTTAATCTTGTTTTTTTACATAACTCGTAAAAATAGATATTAGGAATTTAATTTAGTGATTTACAGTTTAAGTACATATGAGGATTTCTAAATATTTAGAGATACATTGATCCACGTAGGGATTTGCGGCAAAGACCAGTTTTGTTCTCTTATAGAAGAGAATAAAAACAAACATAAGGATGTCAATAAAAAATTATATGGGTATAGATTTTTTTTTTTTTGAGCTTTTTCATACGATTATATAACATGGCACCTATAAAGTGTTTAATTTACAACTTGAATAGTACTAAATACTGTAATTTAATATATAAAAAGCCATGAATTAATTTTCTGAGTACAATGTTATGGATGATTTGATTTTTTTGCATTGCCTTATAATTTATGGCAATATGTGCAGATTATTTAATTAAACAGGTATATGTTAAAAGTTTAGTAATGATGTTTATACAATTCTTTTCAGCAATTTTCAATTTTGTCTGGAATGCATAAGCATGATTTTAATTGTATAAAAATGTACCTATGCCATATGTATATTCTGCGTATACCTTAATATATATATAATAAATTTATACATATAAATATCAGACAGAAATCTAAAATCTATATAATAAATACAATTACAAATTATAATGTAAAAACATAAGAAAATAATAAAAAGAAATTTTGGTGCAGTAACATACACAATATAAATATTATGTTTATTATGTTTAATGTAAATGATATCTTCATTAAATACCACTTATATGGATAGTAACAAATAATAAATATGATCAACAATTAAAAGAATAAAACCATCAACAATTTTAAGCATAGAGCCCTTTGAAATTGTTTATAATTAGATTGATTAAAAATATATATACTAACCATGTAAAAAAATTAGCTCTGAACATTGAAAACTATTGACAAATCTCAAAGCTTAAAATAGTATTTATAAATGAATTAGTGATAACTAATTGTACAAATATGATTATACCTGTATATTTTAAACTACCTATCTACTACATAAGGAAAATAAAATGAGTACAAAACAATTGACCAATTAATTTGCAAAATCATTATCATAGATTAATATACCTATGGTAAGTAAGTTTGACGCAATTTGCTGCTTACCCTTAAATACTAATATAAATAGATACTGGAATGCAGTTTATCTGTAAATGTTGATATGATGTATAAGTAAAATTAAATAATGATTTAAAAAAATTCTATTCAATGCGAGTATAGAATTATAATACACTAACACAAAAAGTTTAAATTTGTAAAAACACTGTACACGTATTTTCAAGTTACAACGGAAGACACAACACTAAAAGCACACAGAAACTAATAACCGAAAAAGCTATCAACAATATTTAACCAATAGTGTTCTGTGTTTATTAACTTCATTACGACATTAGAGCATTGCATTGCCCATAATCCATTCTGTTAACAATAAGCAAAATAGTTTTTCCCTCCAATCAGCCATTTTTTTTTATCAATCAAGACAGCTGTTTTTCTTAATAAATATCAAGGATCTTGTATTTATTGTAGTTAAATGTCATGGTATAATAAACATAGTATTAAAGGTGAACGGTCACATAGATCCCTCGACAGCTAGATCCCGGTGACTAACTGACGCAAGAGGATCCAATTGACGGAGGATTAAAATTATCATAAGGATTTTACAAATTAATGAATTTTGTAATTAGTATTATTAATTTTTAATTATCAATGTATTTAAATGCTTTTACGTTATTACATCGTAGTAACACTAGTATAACAGTTGTAATCTAGCATAATCCATACAATTTTTGTTTAATAGACAATTAAAAAATATTTCCTATTATAACCTAATGTTTTAATAATAGGTACCTACACGCATAAATTATTTCATAAATAAAGCTTTCATAATGTTAGGTTTCGTTTATACATCTAATAAAAAATTAAAATGTAATAACTGAAGTTACTGAACATTTCACTTTTCAGTTAAAATAGCCATAACTCATGTCTGGTCACCATCTTATGTTTTTTTTATATTAATCAGAATAGTACCATCTATATATAACTAAATAACTTAGTACAACTATATAACTAAAGCTACTATTATGTTATTATTATTGCTTAAAAGTTTTAACTTAATTCATATTCTCACTCCCAGTCTCAGAGGTTAGTCGTAAGTACAGTGGCGCCGATCTATATTTCATGTTATGGGAAAAAAATGCTGGTGTTAGACCCACCTACTAAAAAAATGTTTAGTTAGTTACGTTTGAATGGTACTATATTTATTTCTAACTATATACATACAAGATACTGCATAACAAACTATTTTTGATTATCACCCACCCACCCATAAATATTTCTGGGGAATTTTCCCCAGTTCATACTCGTGTTCGGCGCTACTGTTAGTACATATACCAAATTTGAATATTGACAAAACTGTATATTTTAACGAAAAATAACGATTTTTTTTTTTTTTTTAAATCTTTATTAGATATAATACATTAACATTATATATATATATATAATATAAATACAAATAAAGATTTTAATATATCTACTCCTTTAAGCAAGCTTGTGGTGGAGCAGAGAGTTTAACAATAGAAATAAATAAATAAGATACTTCATTTCATATCAGAGACAGACAGATAAAAATCTACAATTAAAAAATATAAGATAAAATAATTAATAAACAATAAAATATCAATACATATTAACATAAGACTGAAAAGCGTGAACGTAAATCTAATAGTAAATTACTACATAATTTGAATAATATAAAATAAATACGAGTGTAAAGTTATAAATAGTTTAGTAAAAACCTGTAATACTGAACCTGTAATACTAAACCTGTAATTTAAGTATAAAAAGAAATAGATTATATAGGTATAATTATCTATTTTGTTTTAAGTTATTACAAAAATATTATTTAAAGACACCAATTCGTGTATTATTATTTCACAGTTTAACACTAACAGTGAAGTATTCAAAATATTATGTAGATTAGTTTTAAGCTGTTTATGCCATAAACTTATTAACACCTGCAGTGGCGGCTCGTCAGGGGTCTTTGAGACGGCGGACTCACCATAAAAAAAAGTAGTAAAGCAAAAAAAAAGTTTGAAGAAAATTGTAGTACCTATAATTTAATATTTTTGTCTATTTGGAAAATAATTATGATGGTTTTCGATATTAATATTGATTATTCAGATTATTGATAATATTATAATATTTTTACATTAATAATGAGAAGACGGGTGTCATTCAATAATAATACGGGCGAAACATATCGATAACAACAACTAATTACTAAGTTATGCGATGCCAATGGCAGAAACTTTGAATGAGGCTAATCTCAATGTCCTGAACAACATCTACACAATCTACCCCGCCCTCCGCCTTGTCATGCATATAAAATTTGTATAAGTACACAATTGAGTCTCTCGAACGGAAGACTCCCGAATAAATTTAAATGTCTGGCTAATAATAATATTACAACATAATAATACAGTATATAATCTATGGATATGGATCTATCATATTAATCTATCATCTATGGTAATCATCAATCTTCGCTATTCGTCGGAAACGATTGACGGTTGTAATAATTTTAACGGAGAAAAAAATCGACGAACAAATCGTTAAACCGTATTTTAATATATATAATATTTTACACGCATATGCCGTTCTGTTCAGCTTATTTTTATGAAATATCTCAATATCTTCAATTCGAAACGTGGTAAAGACGGACGAGGAAAGGTGTTCCTGGGTCAGCGATGTGGTTACTGAACGTATGGACATTAAATATGACACAACTAAGTTTCACAAAAAAAAATCGATGTTTAAGTGAGTTTGATTTTCTATACTTTTGGAGCTTTAATTTACTTTTTTTTAGACATAAAATAATTACATACTTATTAGTTATTGCACCGGGCAATCTGCTACACGCCGGGTGACGTATACGTATGCATATTTTATTCCCGAACGCGCGATGCATAAAATACGTGAGACCAAAAATACATAATCGTCATATTAGTATATTACCAGACCCATTTTATATAAAATTTATATTTATATTAATTGTATAAATAGCATTTTTCATTTTTAACCGGCCGAGTACCCGACTAATATAAGTTTTTTTATCCCTAACAAAAATAAAAAGTTTTCCGAAAAGACGCATTAATATTTTTTTATAATTGTTTGAATTTTAAATTTTGAAGACATTGGATATTTATTTCATATTTCTGTAATAACTATTTCTGCTCAACCGATTATTGTTTTTTTGTAGTAATTTAAAAACTAATTACTATAGTTATTTGATAATTTTAACAAATGTTAATGTTTGCATTTCTTATAAATATTATAATTTTCAAAATATTTTGATTATACACTTATAGGATAAAATAACAATAGCATAATACTATAAATAGATGCATTTATTATATATATATATATTAATATCGCAAATTATCTGAGCATATTAACATTAGAACCTATTGATTATTTTAAAATCAGTAAAATATAGTAGGAGTAGGTAGGTATTATTCCTAAACAGGACGGTACCGAAACGGGAATGATATAGTCACATGTGTATATAACGAGTCGAATGCGAATAACTGCTTGTATTTAGAAATTAATTTTATTGATTTTGTAAGTCCTTCTTTATTTATACGTAGATCATAATCTATTAACTATTTAGTATATAATATTAATTGAATGATTCAACTTTTAAATATTTTTAAAATTATTAATAATTTAGTACAACCAACCCGTAAACTGCTGTATAGCTCTATAGACTAGGTTAAGTATGTCACTATAACGAATTTGTACAATTTGAATTCAATTTTCAATGTATAATGCATTAATGCATTGTGTACAATGTAAAATTATGCTGGTCGAAGCTGGTCTTATTTGTTGGTGAGAAATTTTACCAAACAACTATTGAAATAATAAAATTATAATTTAAAAAAAAATTCAGGATATACAATTATTATGGTTTAACGTATGAAATTAATTAGATACCAAAAGTTTCGTATGCAAGACAGCTGAAATATAATAAATCCTATAAAATCACAAAGAGTTCTATAAAAAAAAAAAATTATAATATTTTTCATCCATGGCAAACGACAATCGTTGTCATTTGTAGGAGACTATTAACAATTCTAATAATTTTATTGAACAGTCGTAAAACAACAGCCTTTAATACATGACAAGTACTCTCATTTTCATTTCGTGATGTTTATTTTCATAAAATGTATTTTTATTCTCATTTAGAATCACGATGAAGACCGATATGAAGAAAATTTGCAGTTTCTTCGGCGGCGGTGCACCATTACGTATAGACTGAAGATTGACACAATTCGGTTTCCTGGGAACAGTCTACGATTACGTAAGTTTTTTTCTTATTCTTTTTTAGGATTAAATTTACATTTTAAACTTAAAATAAAATATATTTATTTATATGAACGATCGGCTACCCGGACGATGTAATCGACGTAATAAGCACATATTTTATTCTACTATTCACGCTGGTGACGTATACATATGCATATATATTTTATTCCCCAACGCGCAATGCATAAAATACGTGAGACCAAAAATACATAATCGTCATATTATCAGACCCATTTTATAGAATAATAATTTATATTCATATTAATTGTATAAATAGCATTTTTCATTTTTAACCGGCCGAGTACCCGACTAATATAAGTTTTTTTTCATCCCTAACAAAAATAAAAAGTTTTCCGAAAAGACGCATTAATATTTTTTTATAACTGTTTGAATTTTAAATTTTTAAGACATTGGATATTCATTTTATATTTCTGTAATAACTATTTCTGCTCAACCGATTTTTGTTTTTTTGTAGTAATTTAAAAACGAATTACTATAGTTATTTGATAATTTTAACAAATGTTAATGTTTGCATTTCTTATACATATAATAATTTTCAAAATATTTTGACTATACACTTATAGGATAAAATAAACATAGCATAATACCATAAATAGATGCATTTATTATATATATTAATATCACAAATTATCTGAGCCTATTAGTTAGAACTTATCGATTAATTTTAAAAACAGTAAAAATAGTATGAGTATGTATTATTCCTAAACAGGA
The DNA here is from genome assembly GCF_020882245.1 of Rhopalosiphum padi. Lineage (NCBI taxonomy): Eukaryota > Metazoa > Arthropoda > Insecta > Hemiptera > Aphididae > Rhopalosiphum > Rhopalosiphum padi. The sequence continues at coordinate 56,605,385 of NC_083598.1, forward strand.
CGGTACCGAAACGGAAATGATATGTGACTATATGTGTATAAGGAGTTGAATGTGAATAACTGCTTGTATTTAGAAATTAATTTTATTAATTTTGTAAGTCCTTGTTTATTATATGTAATAGATTATAATCTATTAACTATTTAGTATATAATATCAGTTTAATGATTAAACTTTTAAATATTTTTAAAAATTATTAATCATTTAGTTCTGCCAAACCGTATAAAACCGTTATTAACCGTTATAAAATTATAATTTAAAAAAAAATTCAGGATAATATACAATAATTATGATTTTACGCATGAAATTAATTAGATACCAAAAGTTTCGTATGCAAGACAGCTGAAATATAATAATGAATCCTATAAAATCACAAAGAGTTCTATAAAAAAAACATCATTATAATATTTTTCATCCATGGCAAACGACAATCGTTGTCATTTGTAGGAGACTATTAACAATTCTAATCATTTTATTGAACAGTCGTCAAACAGCAGCCTTCAGTACATGACAAGTACACTCATTTTCATAAAATATTTCAATAATTCCATTCCGAAGCGTAAAGAAGACGAATGAAGAAATAAACTATAGCTGTTTCTTCGGTGACGGTGCACGTTTGAACTTTAATATGGCACAGCTTGATTTCGTCGAAAAGCGTCGAAGGATACTTACGTAGGTTAATTTTCCTATAATTTTGGGGTAGTAATAAATTTACTATTTATACATAACATAAATGTTTATTGACTTCTACAAGCTGTTACCCCGATGACAGACCTATATTTTATTTTCGATCGTCCAGTCCAACCGGTCAGCAACCGGCGGGTTATTGTATATACGACCCGTTTTAAATTCTAAAACACTGACATTTTATTTTTAATTATATTTTATTATTTTAAAGTTCTAGATAATATTTTTTTTCATAGCAAATAATTTAAGAATATAAAATTTTTATTTTTGTCTGGTCCGCAAACTGTTTTTAATTTGTGAATATGGCATGAGAGTTCTAAAAGGTTAAAGTTAAAAAATAGCCAAGAATAAAATAAATTCGTCAATTATACCTTGGATTCTGAACGTAGCAATGAATCTATATTGATTTTAAATTTATTTAGTTTTTTTTTTATCTGTTATGAATTCTTGTAGCAAATATGATATATTTAGTACTTTGGGTGGTTAATAGTAAAATAACATAAACAATTTTAGATCTTGTCATAATATCGGAAAAACTGGAATCATTACGCTATATATACTTGTATAATTTCGACAAAATTAATTAATTTAATAAGTTTTAGTTCAAAAATGCTAATCATAGAATGTTGAAAATTTTACCAACGTCTACATTATGATTTCCTATACATTGTATAATTATAAAAACATTTTAACAATTTTAAATAATTAATTTTTTTTTTTTAAGCAAATATAAATTATTGATAGCAATATGATTTTAAATTTAATACAATGTTCCTCCTCAGTCACTAAATTATTGCAATAAAAAATGTATAGTCACGATATTATATTTTTATAAACGTTTAAAATCAAAATGTTGTTTAAATCTATACAATTTTCAAATTATTTTTTCATCAGATATTTATATAATATTGTCTTTTTATATACAAATTTAATATACTAATTCTCATTAGTTTTTTTTAACCTAAAACAAAAATAATATGTTTACTGGAAAGTTACATTATTTTTTATGACTATTTGAAGTTCAGTATTATACCTATAACTTATTAAATGTTTATTATACACCCACCCTAAAAATAAATATTTTTTCTCAAATAATTTTTATATTTTGTTATAGTTTAAAAACGAATAATCTTAGATACTTAAAACTTTAATTAAATTCTTATGAGAGTATTCCTTACAAATAGTATTTTTTCAAAATATTTTGAAATTATGTATATTTACGATATTTTGTTATTATTTAAAACATTATTTGTAGGGACATAAAAGTTTTTTGTACATGTTATACGTACACAATGACATTTTTGACATACGTAGATTAATCTTAAGATATTATTTATTCAAATTATTTTACGAAAGGGTTGTACCTATTGAGTATTGACTCAAAAGTATATAACAAGAATATAATACGGTATAAATTATATTTATTATTTATACAATATTATAATAATAATTATAATAAATGCAATGTTTTCAGAAAAAATGTAGCTTATCAATCTTGACAAAAAAAAAAAAAAAAATACTTAGCAATATAAATCAATATATAATATTATAAGGCATAAAACATCAAAATTATACTTATGAATGAAGGTTGACTAACTGTCTCTTTCAAATTCAAATTTCACACACTAATTACAGTAATAAACTTAATCACCAATGTATAAAGCAACACTGTAATAATTACTTCTTTATCTTTAATTTAATGTAATTTTTGTTTATTTTGTAAAATGGTACTGAAAATTGAATTCCTCAAAGCATTGACTAGGTATTATTTGTTACATGAAACCATAATAAAGGAAATGTATGAATTTGTTTTTATTATGATAGGTATCTTCAGATATATATATGTAAGATTAAGTTAAAGCACTGCGTGATTAAAACCAAAAGTAGGCAGAAATAATAACTCAGAAACATAACGATATTAATCATAAATCATAAGTTTTTTTTTTTAAAATATATATAATAATATAATTATTTTTGTTTAGTTCACTATTTTTATAGATTAAATTAAATAATTTGTAATCATTTTCATTAGAATAAAATATTAATACTTTGCAATATATATAAAGATTTGGTCTATAGTTTAAATGTTTCAATTTTACGTTCATATGTCAAACAGCTAAAATAGAAAAATAGATCGTATAATATCACAAAGAGTTCTATAAAAAAAAACCATAGATTTATCGTATTATAATATTCGTCATCTGTGGCATACGACAATCGATGACATTCGTCGAAGACGATTAATAATTCTATAATAGTCTTAATGAACAGTACTGAAGTACATGAAAAGTACTCTCATTTTTATTTCATGCTGTTTATTTTCATAAAAATGAATTTTTATTCTCATTTAGAATCATGATTGAAGATCAATATGAAGAAAATTTGCAGTTTCTTCGGCGGCGGTGCACTACTACGTATAGTCTGAAGATTGACACAACTCGGTTTCACGGGAACAGTCGACGCTTAAGTAAGTTTTTTTTTATTATTCTTTTTTGGGATTAAAATTATTTTTTAAACTTAAAATAAAATATATAAATTTATTTGAACAATTCGCGCTAGTCGGACGATGTAGTTGATGTAGATGCATATTTTATTCTCCAGGATCCAATGAAAAAATAGTACACAATGCCTACTTATTTTACTCATTAGTTATAGTAGACAAAAATTGTGAGAAATAACAACCATGTATTATTTGTATTATTCGCGATTATATTATATTAGAATAGTAGTAAAATAGTACACCTTAGATCCTGGACATGGACGTAGCGAAAAATGTATAATGATCTTACAATTATGTAGTTTATTTTTTGTTTGTCATGAATTTTTGTAGCAAATATGGATCAATTTGGTACTTTGGGTGGTAAATAGTAAAATAAAACAAAAAATTTCAGATCTTGCCATAATATCGGAAAAACAAAAAAACTGAAATAATTACGCTATATCCTTATATAATGTCAACCCGGAGGACGATTGGCAGTATCATTAGGAAGCTGATGAATAACGAAAAAAAGTGTCGCAGGGCTGTGTTTGTTTAATACTATAATTTTTTGAACAGTAGTACAGTATATTATGAATATTTACTTAAATTATATTTTATTTTTATGGTTTTTTTTCAGATAATATACTGTATTACGGTTTTAGGTGTTCTTTTTATTTTAATAATACGTTGATAAATTATCAATTTTTTCAATTTTTTTTCTTATCACAAAGCTAGTTCGTCTTTGTGTATGTTTAAATTTATATTTTTTATAGTTATTGTGCTGTTTAACTTTCTTATAAAAGAGAGTGAGGAATTAAAAAGGTGGCCACCGAACAGAAAGTTAAACTACAATATACTATAATCTTTTTAGTTCTTGTTTACATTTTTAACTGATAAATTATGAATATAAAATTTCAAATTAATTTAAATTCAAAAATAAAAGAACACCAACATAGATTTCTTAAACATTAAAATTTTACTATAAATTTAAATTACATTTTAATCAGCACATTAGTTGAAGTTTTATAGGAACCGAACATTTGGCTGGATTATGGACTACCCACCGACGGAGAATTTGTCACAAAGCTGATGGGAAATGTGTCGGCACTCAGCTTCGTTTCAACCTGGAGGAAGATTGGCAGCATCAATAAGAAGCTCATCTTAATATCAACTGTCCAAAAGGTTTGTTTGTATTATATTATAATTTTTAGAATCGTAGTAGGTACAGTATACTATATATAAATATATAATATTTATTAGTGAAGAAGAATTGTCACAAAGTTGATGGAAAATGTGTCGGCTGTATTTCAACACGGAGAACGTCTGGCAGCAGCAAAAAGAAATTCAACTGATAATCAACTGTCGAAAGGATTTGTATGTATTATAAATTATAATATAATTTTTAGAATCGTAGTAGGTACAGTATACTATATATAAATATATAATATTTATTAGTGAAGAAGAATTTGTCACAAAGCTGATGGGAAATGTGTCGGCACTCGGCTTCGTTTCAACCCGGAGGAAGATTGGCAACATCAAAAAGAAGCTCATCTTAATTTAGTTGTCCCCCCTTTACGCATTAGCGCTCATCTCTCATCCACTCATCTAACACATTGACTATCGCCGGCCGGCAACACACATCATATATTATACACATTACCCGTTTTATATTATATAATATTATTAATACCTACATAGTTTAATTTATTGTATATTTTTTTTTTATTATTTGAATGCATTCATATGATCAGTGGCGTATTTAGGAATTTTACGATAAGGGCAACACATATTTTGCCGCCTCCCCCCATTAAAAAAAAATTAAAAAACTTCTACGCCGCGCAATAGTGGTCAAACTGTTAATACCATAGAATACCATGTTATATGAATACTATAGTATTTTATACCTCTATGGCACACGTTTGTTGTGAAAAATATTAATGATTGACGTCACTGCGCCAGTACTCATAAAGTACGAAATAAAAATTTGCCGCCCCTCTAAATCTTAAAAAATTTGCCGTTCTGGACAACTGGACCCAAAGCCCCTACCTAAATACGCCCCTGCATATAATGCGTTCTCGCTTACGATGTGGATTAGGCCTACTGGGGACACCACAATAAAAAAACGCGCCTCGTGTAATACCTCATAAAGTTATTAAACAATACGGACAATGTTATTGTACGTCGTTTAATAATAAAGGTGGTGTGGAAAATTACCTACACTGGTCACTGTTATTCTTATCTTATAGTTACCTTGCATACATTTTTTTTTATTAAATAATTATTTATATCAAGAAATGAGAAATATTAACGTTTTATTAAGTATTTCAATAAAATAATATTTAATATTTAAAAAATATTCTTTGACTTGTTCAAAAAAGACTCCAAGTATAGTTATTATATTAGTTCTTATTTTACAAATACACTAACAAAAGCGGGTCAAGTTTAATATTGCCAGAAATATTGTGTGTATCTATTACTTTACTTAAAACATTGAATTTACACATATTTTTATTTTCTAATTATTGTGTATTTTACTAGGTAGCTGAATTACTTGGCGTTGCCCGGAAAAACTCCTTTTAAGTGTAAAACGCTGTGGAAGCGTTGTCGAAAAGAAGAATGTTTTTTTAAGTGTAAATTATATAATATTTAAATTTGTAGCCACATGTGTAAAAAAAAGCTTAAATATTTTAGATGTTACGCGTGTCCGAACTGCTGGTAGTACGGAGTGCAAATGAAATGAACGTGTTTAGTGTATATAGGCACCGTGGCAAGGCAATAGAGAGATAACTAATAATTAGAATTTGTATGTGTACTGATTTATGTTATCGATTACTATTGTTATTATTATATGAATATAGATATACAATTTACACGTAAAAATTTATTTTCACCGATTTCAACCCTTTAAAATCAAAATTTTGAAAACCGGGCGACGTGGCGACACTCAGACAGGTATTTGGAACAACTCAGTGAAAAAAAATTGGAAAAAAGTTAAATAGCGTCGTCACAAAATGGGTACATAAAAATGGCCTGTTCTTTTATATATATAAGGATAAAGATAATGATTTTATTTTTATTTCATGTAAATTTGAAACTTCATATTTCACTAGTTTACTGACGCATTGGTTACGTAGGTATTTGTGTCTTATAATAAAATTAAAATGTTTGCATGTGAATATGTGATTGTACACATTTGGATTTTATTAACCATAGGCAATTCCTCTAAAATTTTATGTTCTTAATCATCTTTTACGCTAACCAGTTATCAACAAAAATGATTTTTTATTTTCTTAAAATTCAAAAACGAATAGCCGTAAAATTTAAAATGTTTACTAAGTATTTATATTATCATTTTTTCTATAAATGGTATAATTTTCAAATAATTGTATTTCATTTTGAGCTCTTTATAGACAATTATATTTGCGTGCTTTATTAGTGTTTTTTAGTAGCCAAAATTAATAAATGGGTCAAAATCCTTGAAAATTGAATTAATACTCTTCACTACGCAACAGTTTACAATGACAACTAATAACCGTATTATATTTTGTAAATTTAATTCACCGTATATTTTGCGTGAATTATTCAATAAATGTTAAGACTATTTTATCTATCTGTAATTATTATGTTTAGATGATACATAGGAAAAACTACCATTATAAAAACATATAGTTCTTAACTAAAAATTTTAATTTATACAATATTTATTTTATTCAGTATTCTTGTATAGTTTGTATAGTTATGTTAAATACTATTGTATTCAAATTTTAAACATAACTAAATTAGCATCAGCCATATTTGAGCATTATAGCTTAATAATTAGAGTATAGTTATGAGGTGGGAGTAAGGGTAGTGCAGTAGTAAGGGTAGTCTCGAAAGCTGCCTTAGCCCAGATGAACGCTGAAATAATTATTAGCGAAAAAATAATTGCAAATGTATTGATCAGTTAGCATTCGACCTCCCCTCCAGTAAGCAGGGGCGTAATTATGGGGAGGATATGGGGATAGAAATTACAAAATTACTAAAAAAAAAGAAACAAAGAAAAAATGATTTGTTTAATATTTATTAAAGCCCCCCCACGGGTCTATGGTTGCAAAATATTCATATCCCCTCCCATAAAACATTTATAATAATTACGCCACTGCCAGTAAGACGCTAATAATAATAAGCAATCACGGTGACTTGAACGATGGAGTCAGCTATACTTTATACATTCAAATATTCAATGCATACTGGGTGCATATTCGAAATATTTGATAAAAGAAATGTATATATAGTGGACGCACACAGTATTTTTAGTGACCACTATTTTAAAAATAATAAGTAATTCAGAGTTAAAGCGAATATTACTATTAAGCGAACTTACTATTAAAATGAGGGTAGGTATACCTGGGGTAGGTAATACTGAGTTTTTCTCTCCGAGTGAATGCCTTATTGAGGCAAATCCCACACGAATTCATTAATCCATCGACCATTAATAGACCGACTATTAAAATGTTTGTTCTAATTTTCGCTGTTTAAAATTGAATTTAACCTGTTGTAATTTATCTTTGTAATTGGATTGAAAGAGGTATACTATTTACTATTTAGAGATTTTATTGGTTTTCAGGGAAACGATATCTGTTAAAATAGAATTACAATCGTATAATACTTGGAGATTGAGACCAATAAATGAGACCGAAGAAGTGTTTTCTGCAACCTCTACTTCAGCATATTGCTTAATATTACCATAGAATACTAGTATAAATAATAGTATTCTATGATATTACATGACCAAGTTATAACTTATAACTGATCATGATTTAAGGTAGGTACCCATAAGTATCTCAGCTGGATGATCTTGTATCGAAGTAAATATTTTAGAGACCCTAGGCCCTAGGGGGTACTAAAATACACATTTATTTATGATTTTCAATTTTCTTACACTTTTGGTGTACGCATGCGCAATACAACTTACATTTTTTTTAAAGGAAACACTATTTTTTTTTTATATATATATATATTCGGATAGATTATTTTTTTTAAACGTTTTTCATATAAACAGTTTTTTCTATTTACAAAATTGACCAAGTTAGAGAAGTCACCATTTCAGTTAATGCATAATAGTTGGTGTTTTACAAAATTTTCACTTATAACCACTGGAAATAATAAAATAAATGTTAAATTCACAAATAATAGGTAGTTTAATAATATCGTATGTTGTCCGGATAGATATCCTTATTATGCAATATTTTTTGTTTAGTTGACTGCTATAATACAATTACAATTTTAACTATTTTTATAGTGGAATTCTATTTTATTTTTCAATAGTTTTAATAACGATAAGATAATCAGATAATGTAATTATTAAGAAATAATAAAATAAGTTTGAAGTAATTAAATATTATTTTTAGTGTACAATATTTTTTTTTCGTTAACTGTAATAATAAAAACTTATAACATAATACTATTAATAATAGTAATATTAATATTATAATACAAAATAAAACGTATTAAATAAATTTGTCTTATACATTTTTCAAAATTTTCTCCATAATGTTCTAAACACGATTCGAGTTAGGGCCGGCGGAAGGGGGTGGCAAACTGCGCACCCGCCTAGGGCCTCGCGCTTTATGGGGCACCGCGCTTTATGGGGCCTTGCGTTTTTATACGAGTTTTACTATGAATAATGATATGTGAGGTTTTTTTTAGTATCTGAATTACTTATCCAACAGAGTCATTAAAATATGTACAAGTATAATAATAGTATAGTCCAATCTTGATAAGGAATAATTTCAAATTGTTTGATATTCATGTGTTTTGCCCAATATTTGACTCTATCGATAAACACACGAGTGAATAAAAAATACACGATTTCATTTTATTATAGATTGCTTGTCAAAATTACGTAAGTAGTGGTCATTATACCTACTATAATGAAATATGAATTATTATATATTATACATTATAAATTATAACAGATATAGATATTATTATAGCTATTATACATCTTTAAATATTTTATTTGAACGTATTTTTTTTACCGTTTATAATATGTTCATTTAACATGTTTTTATTGTTTTTACGGTCTATTGTCTATTTTGTCCTATTGTTGGCCTCTTAACAAAATAATTTTTTTTAGTTTATTTAGTATAGTTAAATTAAATTTTTAATAATCTTATTAATAGTCAATAGCTTTATAAATTATTAAGAAAAATATTACAGCTTGATTATTATAAAGACATAGTTGCACATTTTTATTTTCCGTAGTACACATTTGTGATTTCGTAGTGCACAAAATTTTGTAGTGTACCTACTTAATAAATAGCCACTGTTTATAATTAAACTTTCAGTGTAGCAAATTAGTGTAGGTTTGTATCATCCCAGTATCGATGATTTTGTTTATTCATTATGCCATTATTGGTAAATTTTGATTCATCACTCCAAAGAATGTGATTGACAATTAAAGGGTTATTATGAAATTGAATATTGAGCCAAGCTATAAATTCTAACCTACGAGTAGAATCTTCTGCACGCAAATGTTGGACTAAATCGATTTTATACGGGTGCATTTTGTGTTTTTTTTTTTAAATTTTTTTGGACACAACCATATGAAATTCCAAATTCGAGAGCAACATGCCTAAGTGACGAACGTGGGTTAGCTAGTATGTACGCTAGTACCTATAATTCTATGTCTTTATCAAACATATTTGCTCTACGCCTTTGTTGGTTGATTTGTCTGCCAGGAAATCTCCTTTCTTGACTTAACCCTTGTAAAAGTCGTAAAACATAATTATGAGGTGGGTGTATCTTTCGACACACGTCCTAGCAGCCAGGCGTACATTACATTTGCATTCGCTATATATTAAAATCAACTCAACTTTTTCAGCGTTATTCATATTTAAAAAATTATAGGAACACTTAATAACGCACAAACGTAACACGGGTCTAGTCAAAGAATAAAAGCAAAATGATCTTTTTCATCAAACTAAATACCCTAATAATTACATTATGTATCTGATTATATTATCGTTATTAAAACTATTGAAAAATAAAATAGAATTCAACTATAAAAATAGTTAAAATTTTAATTGTATTACCATAGCAGTCAACGAAACAAAAATTATTAAATTATTATTTGTATACAGATAAGGTTAAGTGAACATTTATTTTATTATTTCCAGTGGTTATAAGTGAAAATTTTGTTAAACACCAACTATATATTAACTGAAATGGTGACTTCTCTAACTTGGTCAATTTTGTAAATAGAAAAAAACTTTTTATACAAAAAATAGCTGGCGCTGAAAAGGAAAATGCAGTACAAAAGGGTGACTATCTAAAATAGAAAACCATTTATGTGATTGATATTTTTGAAATTAGGAGTCAAATCAAGTTAAGTACTTTCCCCTTTCATTTTCTTAACATACATATTCTTATAATTTACACAAGAACATTTTTAAATCTTTGAATGGATGGAATGTTCCAAAAAATCTATAAGTATTATATTATAGGTATTTTTTTTTATAATAATTTAAATAAAGTTTCATTTATATTAAGAATTTGATTTTTAAAATATTTATATTTATTTATATTTCAATTAGTATAACACATAATATAGTTTAGTAATGACTTCACATAATAATTTAATTAATTTCTACTTTTAAATAAAATAAACAACAAATTTATCATACAAACAACCTATTTTAACTTAAATTAATAGTTGAACTTATAAAATATATACATTTATAATCGGGTTGGTGTTTTAAATTGACCCATCAGTTTTTTATCTGGTGGTTTAGTGTGAACAATATTTAATGGTGGTGTTTTTCCATAAGAATTTAGCATTTTTATTCTTTTTTGAGCAGGAGAAAATTCAGATTGAGATGTATTAGAAGTTCTCACAACGGTAACAGGTAATTCACCATAAGATCTATGCAATGCATTTTTTGATTTATTTAAACATTGCTCATTATTTATTGTTGTTGTTTCTCCATGTCCATTACAAATTTCATTAAGTTTAGTTTGGCAGCATACCAAAAAATCTTGATTCTGTAAATTAATTATTTTAATGAATACATATTTATACTCAATATTAATCCATGTACTACATAAAATAATCCTGCATTTTTTGACAATATATAAATTCAAAGTTTAAAGCCAGTTTTTATTAAATAGTTACCAGTGGTGTGCTTACAGGGTAGACTGGCTAGGTCCGGGCCTACCCAATATTTATTTGATTGTTTGGTTTTTTTTTATCAAAAATAAAAATGTTACTATTAATATTATTAATATTTATTATTGAATATTATTATCATACCCATATCCCGTGTGATAGGACTAATCTTCCCTAATAGTTATAAACACACTTACATACTACAGAACAAAACGGTACTAGGAAAAAAAACCTCTAACAACATTCATTGGAAAAAAAGCATCATCATAGGAAAAAGCCCCGTACCTACTAAATATATTATTTGTTATTTTATTATGATTTATATGATTAAATATAATTATTACATTTATCAATCTTTAACATATCTAAAAGTATAGCTGAAATCTGCATTTAAAATTATCGATAATTGTCATTTGTCATTTGTACTTATATAATTTAAAGAATGTTTAAGGATAACAATTTAAATAATTTATTATTATTAGTCATTTTTTAATTTATTTAATTTTATAATACAAATCATAAATGACAATTATTTTAAATTTTTATCCTCAAAATGTTTTTAAATTATGTAGGTACAAATAACAAATGACAATTATCGACAATGTTAAATGCAGATTGCAGCTATAAACTTATAGATATGTTAAAGAAGTGTTACATAGATAAATGTAAATATGTAATGACTAATGATTATATTTAATAATGTAAATCATAATAAAATAACGAAAAACATATTTAAGTGGTACGGGGCTTTTTTTTCCTAGATTCAACAAAACTGGCCTATCCAATTATTTTGTGCTGGACACACGCAAAACACCCTACCCTCAGCATTACGCTTGGAAAAATATACAGTTAATCGTTTTTGTAGAAAGTGTACATGCAATAGTTTTTAAACAATTTAAACATAGGTAAGTACCTATATGACTATATAATATTATTATACAATGAAATAAAAAATTATATATCTTATACTACTTACTTCAGGCTTTTTCATAAACATTTTATATTCATCAAATTTTTTTAAAATATAATCAGTCTTAGGGTTTGTTGTAAATAAAGATTGCTCTGTATTATATAACTTAGGTATAGAAGATAAATTATTGAATCCTTTAAATTGAATATTAACTCCTGATATTATACTGCCTGGATACATCATGTCATCATAACCATATTCCTAAATAATATTAAAATAAATTATAATTTAGAAACATAATTTTTAGTATTGATATGCTTACCTTAATATTGCCTCGGAACAAAATACTGATTATATTCATTTCTTTGTCTGATACGTAGATTTCATTATAAGCATTGTTTTTATTAGCAATTGATACTACAATACCAACAAAATCTAATTCACCAAATAGTGGTAAAAATGTACCAGACAAAATACTTTTAAAGTTTACAACATCACGTTTTGCATATTCATTATTATACCCTTGAAAATCAAAACGAGTATTTTTGTTGGCTGATAATTGTAGTTCACCATTCCTAAGCAAAGCATTATTAAAATTATTTAAGTTCAATGAATACTGTTATACAATATTGATTTATTTAAAAATTATAAGTTTTCATACATAAATCCATTAGTAGAAATATGGTGGAATGTACAACATTGACCTTCAGTAGATTTGTTCAAGATATCAGTGACATCCTCTGACGGACTCCAAATTGTAAGTAAAGCTGCTTTAAAGCCAGTAGAAACATATTTTTTATCAACAACGCGTAACTATAATTTAAAAATAAAATTATGTAAATATTAAAAGTGATATAAAGTATTCTATAACTGACAATAATTATGTGTACAAAATATATTATGAATAAAAAGTAAAGATATAAATCAAACATTTAAAATATAATTCTAAGTAATATCAGTACATTTTTATTATGTTTAAAAACATTTTTGAGAAAATGGTAAAATTATAATTCAAAGGTATAAATTTCAAATTTACATTATATATATAGGCTTCATTAAATTTTAAAGATTTATTACCTAAAAGTGGCTAACACTAAAATATAACAGGAAGAAATATAGTCTAAATACTATAAGTCAATTTATATTGCTTATATACACTGAAGCTATGTATCCAAGGAAAGCATACTTTAAGAACTAAGTTTATCTTAATAAAATACTGTTTTTCAGCAATGGATACACAGTCATAAATTGTAGGGGAGGAAGGTTGTAACTTGTCACCTTCCCTCAACATTTCCTAACTAAACTTCCTCAGGATAATAAGTTATGTTAATATATATTAATTAATATTTTTAGTACCTCAATATTTTTAACCATGGACAGATTATTTATTTAAAGAGAAAGTCTGATATATAATATTGTATTTAAATATTAATTTAACACAATTATTAAAAATAAAAATTTTAAAAAAGTCAAGTAAAAAACCAATTGTTTATTTCAATGTTTGACCTTTTACAAAAATTTAATTTTGAAAGAATGTTGTGTTAAAAACTTGTCAAGTGAAAATTATTACATCAATTTATATTTTTAAGTGTAAGTAATTTATTTATTAATAAGTAACACATTAGTTTCTTAAGTTCAATAAAACAAAAAAATTACTTACCTTTATCATAGGTATGACTTTGCGAGCATCTTTAAATTGTTCATTAAATACTCTATTGACCCTATTTTGAAGTTCATTATAGAATCTTTCTTGCTCTGATTTTTTAAAGTCTTTAAGAGCTTCCAATTTTTCATAACTGAGCAATGACTATAAATAATTTTTAAATATAATATTATACACATTTTAATATTATAATTTAAAGTTAAGTAAATTACTTGGATTTCCAAAGGATCAGTGGAATTTTCTAAAATATTGTTCAATTCATCTATACTTAATTTATCTAAATTTTCTTTTTTCATACTTGAAATGTATTTTCTTGAAATACTAGTTTTAGAGGCTATTTCGGCAATTAACTCAGTTTTTATCTTATTTGAAATTATTTCTAATGACTTTTGTTGGTGTGCTTTATATTTTTCTGCTTCAATAATTTCCATTTTCTCATTCCTAAAAACTAAATATATTAATTAATACAGTTCTTAATTATAATTATTAATATAATATATATATTCAGTGGCAGGCCAAGACAATCCATCATACTTTTAAGTCTAACATCTGTCCCATACATTTCATATACAATTATTTGCTAGGGAGTTGTATTTGTTCTAAATATAAATGTATAATATATATTTATTTTTTGAAATAATCAAGAAAATGTTTAATTACATAATATTTTAATTAAATTTATAACAGTAATAGTTATATTATACTGTAAAAATATGATTTTATATAAGATTTAAATGCGATAAGTTTAAATACATGGAATAATATGATATTGACATAATAAGTCTAAATTAATATTAAATTATTGACATTGATTTTTTAAACATATAATGATCGTTAGAAATTATAGGATTAACATTTAGTAAATCAACATGAGATATAATAAGAATTAGAGGAAACCATATAGCAAAATTTGAACATGCTAAAGGAATGTAAAATATGCATTGAATGAGACACTTATGTAATTAAGAAACATGTATAGTCATTATTCAAAAAATTCAGTATACTTAATTTGATTAGAATGCACTTTTTATAAAAAAAAATCCTGTTTTGTTTTCTCTAATTTTTAAAATATCACGTTTAAATGCTAAACTTCTAAAACTATGTTGTGGCCTTAAAAATGATAATTTATGCATTTCTAATTAGCTTGTCATTATTTTAAATAAACAATAAAACTTTTTAATTAACCAAATAATTAATTTTGTCTTTATTATACTAATTAATTGAGTGTAAGAGGTTGTAAAAATCCAAAAATCATTTAATGCACAACAAATTGGCACCACTGGCACCACTGTACATATTTATTTTACAAATAGAATACATACTAGATTTTGAATTTGTTTTCTTTTCAAGAAACATTTTTGGGTACTTTCTCAGTATTACAAGTGAAAGAGATCCAATTATTCCACCGTGTGGTAGAACTGATTCCAATCTAATAGGTATGGGTACTGTAGAATTTTTATAGAATCCTAACTTGACATGCCAGCGTACTCTTCGTGTACTGTTTGTCGATATCTTAAGTTTTACATCATTGTTAACCTAATACACACAAACACAACATGAAACATAACAATTTTTTTTAATTTAAAAAGCTAAAAATATAACAGTATTAAAGTTATTATAATACTGTTATATAAAATGTATTAGCATGTCATTATTCAAGATTATATACCACAATATAAATATTTTGTAATACCAATTAACTGCCAACGGTACAATTTTAAAGAAAAAACTGGGGGTGCTGAAACCCCTTAATTTTTGTTCATGATGTTATCTTATGGTTGTGGATATCTATTTCTATTAAAATCTAAATTAACATGAAACAATTTGGGGGTGTTAATTTCAAGATTGAGGGTACTAAGCACATCTAAGGCGCCCCTCAAATTGCGCCTATGTATACTACATATTATCAGTACTAATTTGGTAATATTTTAATATCCTTATAGTTAAATATATTTCAGTTTATCAATATAATAAGATGCAATACTAAAATAGTACTATAATTAATAATTATTGACTATTTAAGCAATTGTTGATTAAATACTAATAAATTAATAATTAAATTTTAATAAAATGCAATTGTATAATAGAAAAAAAATGTATTATCCACAAAAATCATAGATAAAACGGTAAGGACTGTATTTGAGTATTACAGAAAATATAATTTCACTGTTAATAATTTTATTGAAAAAGAATAAGTATTATTATTTATTTGTAAAAATAAAATATTTACATCTAATGGATCAATTCCTTCTCCAGCACCAATAAGTTCTGCATTGTATATTATAAGTTTAGTACCAACTTTTACAATACCTTTATGTAAAAGCATATTCATCTCATGATCAATAAGTCCTTGAACACTATACCAGCCATCAGTTAGCTCAATATTATAAGTTTCAGCTAAATTTGTCTAAAATATTTTAAAAATACAAAATAAGTTTAAGTTATAAAAAATGCATATATTTTAAAATGTTAAAGAATGTATTTATTTATTTAAAAAGCCAATTACACATAATAGTAATACATTTAAAACAGTGAGCAAGTGGATGTCACTCACTTTGCTATACAGTAGTTATTGACTGGGATCACTATAAATGTGGTCAATCAGCCTATATCACTAAGTAAATTATTTTATGTTATGTTTTTTGATATTACTATTAGGTTAAGTAATTTATTTTACTATTAACAAGTAGAAATACGGTTGATAGATAAGTAATTTTTGTCAATTTTTGGCATTAGAAAATAGAATTGTATGTTTAAAATATTATAATATATATACAAGTTTTATGTCCCTGTGAATAATGTTTTAAAACTACAAATTAATGAATATTATTATTCATAGTTTAAAAATTAGTCCTAATTTGAACATAATAAATCTAATATATCTATAAAAAAATCTTATGTTTATATAATTTTTTTTAATTTTTTTGGTTTCAGTATGAACCACTTATGAGGCATTTTGTATTGATTTTTAGTCTTAGCTATAAAAATTGGACATTTTACACAATAAAACAACTCACAAATTTTTGTGACCAAAAAACTGTCAAAATTTGAAATTAGAAATGCTTAAAAAAATAAATTGTGACCATGTTATTAGCCAATATTTTTACATATCTATAAAAACAACTTATATAGGACCTCGTATTAGATTTTAAAGGTGTTTGACTGAGCAAAATTCTTTTATTTACATTTGTAGAAATAAAACAAAAATTTTTTCAAATTTCAAACATCTATGAGTAACTCAAAAAAAAAAAAATCAAAATATTTTGAAAAGTTTATCATACATAAAAATTATTATACAAACATTTGATGACAATTTCAAGTATCTTTGGTTATTTGTTTTTTATTACAACTCATAACAAAAATTGTTTGAGGATAAATAGTTATTATTTATTACTTATTAATTATTATAAATATGCAATAACGTAAAAAATTGAACTTTAAACGCTCATAAAAAATGTAATTGATTTTCCAGTAGAAATATATTTTAATAAATGTCTAAAAACTTATAAGGAACCTTCTAACTTTTATTGGATTTTCAAATCTTTAATATAAAAAGAAATATTTTTATGAATTTCTAATTACAGAATAATTTGAAAATTTTAGAGTTTTATGAAACTATTAAATTTAATTAATTATATTGACCGTAAGATAATAATATTACTAAAATATCTTAAAAGATAAAACTATCTAGATTTATTCAATATTAAAAATTCTGTTGTTTCCATAAAAATATGCTCAGTGAAATACTATACAATACGAAGAATACTTACTTTATTAACTTTTGAAACACATAAAACTATCCTTTTTGATGTAGTCTCATCTTTTTCTAATATCTTTTTTAATGCAGATCTTTGACATTTTTCTATTTCCCTATAATATCTATATAATAGTTGGTGTATTATGTTTTTTGCAGTTAATAACCTAAACAAATTTAAACCAATAAATATTTTATTTAAATAATAAAGTAATAAAAATAGCTGTTATCATAATAATACATTGTTGTAATACTAGTTATGCAATTATCAAATGAACAATGAACATCAATATGGAGATAAAAATTAAGCAAAAGTAGTACTGTAAGTATTTAAGTATTGAAATTTGTTAACATATTGAATGAACAAAACCAGATTGTAGTTGAAAGTATTGAAACCAATCTCTATACAAATGGAATCAATGGCACCTTTTTAGTGGGATGACCTCCATGTCTAGACACCCCCCCTTCCATGAGTTAAATATAGCCCACTGTATTATTATTCTACTCATGTTTATAAAAATATTTAAATCTAAACTACAAAAGTGAAATTACTTTTATTAGATCCAATGACATGTTTCGAAATATATTTAAGTGAACTGTGAAGTTAACAGTTTTTTTAGAAATATTAAATTTACTGAATCATTAAGGGATATTTTAAACAACCCTGAAAAATCACCCAAAACAAGTCACTGAGTGCAATAAAATAATGTGCTTAATACAAATTTTCTATAAATAAAATAATATTTAGTCTTAATATTTTCGATAAATAGACAAGAACATAAAAAAATAAGGTAGAATTATGGACTAGGTGCTTTTTGGGGAGAACAATAGGTTTTTTTTATAAACTTTAAATTTATTATTTAATAATCAGAAGTTAAATAATTTCTTAAAAATTTTAAAACATAAATATTGAGTATTCAACAAAAAGTATTTTAAGTATTTAAAGTATAGATGAGGAGAGAAGTAGACTATACATTTATGGTAATAGAACTTTGAACATAACATAATGTGTTATATATATATAGTATATATACATATTTACTTGTTTCCAAAATGACCAGGAAAACAAATTTCAGTAGCAGCTAATTTCCAGACTATAAAACGAAAATGGTTTTCAATCCATCCATTAGGAACGAGTTTGTCATCAACAAAATTATGCGATAAAAAAAAGTATTTTATATCTTGAAAATTGTACATTTTATTTTTATGGCCATCAGATAATTTATAATTTCTGTAAAAAAAATATGTTATTAGAATATAATTAATTTAAAACTAGGGAAAATCAAAATATACTTTTCCCAATATAACTTCAAATTTATAGCATTATCAATATTCATTCTGATTAGTTCTTTTGCTATACCATTTTCAGGAAACTGAAATAATATTTAAAAATAATAATAATAATATATATTTTTTTAATTATATATTTAATTATAATAACAAAATAGGTTTAACTATGGACTTAATGGTTCTAATATAATATCAAACAAAGTTCTCAATAAATATTATATAACCTGTGTAGTAACATAATAAACCTAAATTTAATCAAATACCTCACATTATATGCTAACTCTATGATAACAACAACAATAAGATGTTTCATGAATATATGATATACATAACTATTATACTTATATAAAATATAAATATACAAATATTTAGGTAATAAATAAACATTACTTAAAACACTAATACATTAATAAATACCTTTTTAGTAGTAAATATTTTTGGTAAGACCCAATCAACAACTTCTGGTAATGATACTTTGGGTCCATTCAATTTTTTTGATAAGTAATCACTAAATGAATTATTTAATTCATCGATTTCCCATTGTTCATTACGTACGGTTTTTTTAACCTTATAACCAATTTCATATTTATTTATAGGACTTCCTGGACGTTTATTTCTTAGTATTGGTTTACAAACAATTTGATCTCTTTCAAACTTTTCAACTGTGTTAATTAAAGACAAATCATCTTCAAATGTACTTTCTTCTTCGTGTTTAAAAATTTCACAACAGTTTGATTTAGTTTTTGAATTGTTAGTTGATTTTAAGACTTTGTTAGAATTATTATAATCACTTGAAATGGCTATTGTTTTTAGTGAAGTATCAAATAATTGTGTATCATCTTTAAATGTTACTTGATGTTTTTGTAATGATTTGTCTAATTCTCTAATAGATTTATCTTCAGCATTCAATAATTGTTTATAAATGTTAGAGTTTGTATTAGTCTTATCATTTGTAACTGATAATAAACATTCATCTTTCAATATTGTTTGAACTTTTGTTAAGGCCTCGTCTGATACTTTAATATATTTACCACTAGCAGTAGAAAAACCTTTAGACATACTAGAATTTATAATAATATTGTTCTGAGTTACAGATTCATTTATTTCATCTTTTAACATGGTTTGAACTTTTTGTAAGGCTGTGTCTGATATTTTAATAGATTTACCTCCAGCAGTTGAGAAACCTTTACAGGTATTAGTTTTTGTATTGGCTACATCTTTAATAACTGTTGATGATTCATTTAATTCATCTTTTAACATAGTTTGAACTTTTTGTAAGGCTGAGTCTGATATTTTAATAGATTTACCTCCAGCAGTTGAGAAACCTTTACAGGTATTAGTTTTTGTATTGGCTACATCTTTAATAACTGTTGATGATTCATTTAATTCATCTTTTAACATGGTTTGAACTTTTTGTAAGGCTGAGTCTGATATTTTAATAGATTTACCTCCAGCAGTTGAGAAACCTTTACAGGTATTAGTTTTTGTATTGGCTACATCTTTAATAACTGTTGATGATTCATTTAATTCATCTTTTAACATGGTTTGAACTTTTTGTAAGGCTGAGTCTGATATTTTAATAGATTTACCTCCAGCAGTTGAGAAACCTTTACAGGTATTAGTTTTTGTATTGGCTACATCTTTAATAACTGTTGATGATTCATTTAATTCATCTTTTAACATGGTTTGAACTTTTTGTAAGGCTGTGTCTGATATTTTAATAGATTTACCTCCAGCAGTTGAGAAACCTTTACAGGTATTAGTTTTTGTATTGGCTACATCTTTAATAACTGTTGATGATTCATTTAATTCATCTTTTAACATGGTTTGAACTTTTTGTAAGGCTGAGTCTGATATTTTAATAGATTTACCTCCAGCAGTTGAGAAACCTTTACAGGTATTAGTTTTTGTATTGGCTACATCTTTAATAACTGTTGATGATTCATTTAATTCATCTTTTAACATGGTTTGAACTTTTTGTAAGGCTGAGTCTGATATTTTAATAGATTTACCTCCAGTAGTTGAGAAACCTTTACAGGTATTAGTTTTTGTATTGGCTACATCTTTAATAACTGTTGATGATTCATTTAATTCATCTTTTAACATGGTTTGAACTTTTTGTAAGGCTGAGTCTGATATTTTAATAGATTTACCTCCAGCAGTTGAGAAACCTTTACAGGTATTAGTTTTTGTATTGGCTACATCTTTAATAACTGTTGATGATTCATTTAATTCATCTTTTAACATGGTTTGAACTTTTTGTAAGGCTGAGTCTGATATTTTAATAGATTTACCTCCAGCAGTTGAGAAACCTTTACAGGTATTAGTTTTTGTATTGGCTACATCTTTAATAACTGTTGATGATTCATTTAATTCATCTTTTAACATGGTTTGAACTTTTTGTAAGGCTGTGTCTGATATTTTAATAGATTTACCTCCAGCAGTTGAAAAACCTTTACATATATTATCATTTCCTGTGGTATTGTCCTTAGTCAGAATTGGAAATTCATTAAGTTCTTCTCTAACGATTGATGGAAATATTTTTAGCCTTTCATTTGTATTATCTAATAATTTTTTTTTTTTTATATTTACTTTATGATCAATTAAATCTATTGATGTACTTATTACTGCATCAACATCTTTTTGAAAATTATTTTCTTTTACTTTATTGCTTAAATTAGATACATTACTAGTATACTGTTGTGACCACTGGTCATCAAATGATTCTAATGGTTCTGTCATATCAGCTATTTCACACATCTGTGTATTTCCAATATCATTAATATCTTCAGTATCTAAAAAGTTACACTTGGAATCACATATATATGTGTTAAACTTATTACTTTTAGATTGTTCACTTCCATTTTTAGATAAGTTAGTTTCTTTATTTTTTAATTGATTTAGAGAGGTAAATTCTCCTTCAAAGCATAATTTATTCTTTGATCTAGATTCAGTCAATACATTATCTTCCATATTTAATGCCAATTGTAATAATTTGTTTTCTTCCTCCGTATCATCAAGTTTAGATGTGCTATTGCCATAAAGAAAAAATGCTAATTTTTTATTCTTTTTATCAGTATCAACACTTATTTTTACATCCTCAGTTAAACTATCATCTATAATTTCTGACATTTGACACACTTGTTCTAATATATCTAAAGAAATATTAAGTGAATCTTGATCTGTATCCAAATTAGACATACTATTTGTATCTTTTTCAAATAAGCACCTTTTAGCTTTTTCATTAATATTATCTTCGTTTGTTTGTCTTGCAATTTCAGGTAAAATTGTTGAATCATTAATATTGCTTTTATGAGTTGGTTCAATCAAAGTTTTGTTTTTTTTCCATTTGTTTAATTCATGGCTTTTACAAAGATTTGATGAATTCTGGTATTTCAATGGATTCTATTTGAGAAAAATTTAATATTGATTATTATTAATATTTCAAAGTAAAAAATATAAATAAAGACATAAATGTATATTTACTAATGAAAAATCAATGTCTGCATGTGATTTATGTTGATAAATATCTTTGTGATTATATAAGTTTTGTTTTAAAGTTGATGTAGACATAATTGGACTGAGGCTGAAAAATAATTATTAAATATTGATCATCATTTACAAAATTTATTTAGAAACAAATTAAGAACTATACTCTGTCCAACGAGAAAACATGCTGCAACAAAACAAAAATTGGTTCTTCTTTGCACTCCTTACTGCCAGGTCTTGATGGCAAGGTATTGCACAAAGATACACAGAATTAGCATTTTTCTTATTAGACGGAGTAAAGAAATTTTATAAAAAATTGTAAATAAAAAATATTACTTCATAATTAATCTTGAATCCATTTCTGGTTTGTTAAAATTCCGAGTATTTGGTGTTGATTGTAAATTACTTAATAAATTCAATTTTTTTAATGCTTTTGATTGGTGATTAATTGGAGTTGATACTTTTAATACTTCCATGCCATGATTTTCCTGAATTATACATTATACAATTATATAAACATAATTATAAATTATTTTAATTAATGACCCATAAAAGTCTTCTAAATGTGAGACTTCCACCCAGTTTTTTTCTGTATTTAATGTCATAATTTATTTTATAATCAAAGGTTATTGTATATTATTCAATACTCATGCTACATATTTTTTATTTTGAATTAAAAAAGACCCACATAAAAAAATCCCAAAGAAAACCCCACAAGAAAAATGTACCTAGAAAAAACCACTGATAAATTTAACAAACTATAACAGAATATAGGCTTTTTTCCCACAATAATTTTTTTCATAATAAAAAATTTACATTGATTTATTTGCCTAATCAGAGTAATAGAGTAATTTTTCATATATATATATATTTTTTTTTTGATTAGTTGATGTTAAATATAGAATATATTTTACATAGCTAATACAGCAAACATTTAAAATTTAAATAACGATAAACTATCTTAACGATATAATGCACCAACATTTTTTGAAATACTCCACTATAATACAATTACACATGGTAAATTTTCACGAAAGATTTAATTGTACTATTTTTGAAAAGAGTTTATAATAATATGTATATCATAAATTAACAAATACTTTATGATGGATACACGTAATATCATTATCTTTACTATTGAATACCTTTTTTATTGGATTTAAGCCACGAGGATTAGAAATATCTTGTATACTACAATCCTGTAAAGCTGATTTAATTGTAGGACTTTTAGCTTTTAAATTTTGTTTAATTTCATCACTTTTTTTTTGCTTTTCCATCTGTAAAATAAAATGTTAAAACTTATGAAAAAAATAATAATATTTATGTATAAATAAAATATACAAATTTTGTAATAAAACATTGAGATATAAATAGACTTCTGGGTAATAAGAAATGAAAATTGAGTACTGACATTTGACTTAAGATTTTAGTATTTTTTTTTAATTCATTAGATACATTATTTCGGTGTAACTTGTAAACATTTACAATTAATCATTAATCAAATAATTTGCCCATCACTAATGTCTTTGTCATCAAGTACCAAACACATTTCTAAAGGACATTTTTTATTTATATACATAGGTACTAATTACAAATATACTCAGTGCTCAAATTGGACAAAAATTTGAGGACGGACGCTGGTTTTAGTTCAGTAAACACCGTTCCATAGCAAATAAATTGTAAAGTTACCCGTTGTAAACTTTGTCCCCCACACCCCCTGTACATATAGTAAGGTGCTATATAGCTAGTATTTTTCCTCGCTTAATTAAATGAAGGGGGACAATGAAATCTATGAAAAAATGAAAGCGGACTCCGTCCGCCTGCGCCCCCCCCCAATTCGAGCATTGAATATACTATATACATAAGATAGTAGTACCTATAAAGAATTTTATTAAAAACAAAAACCTACCTTATTGTCCTTATTTAAGAATGATAACTCATAAGCAAATTATAAAACGCCTATCATTTTATAATATATATTTATTTAAGTATTTGGGACTATAAATAAAACGTTTAAAAATTATTTGTCATTTTACTCTCAAACATTATCCACAATAAATATCTATGTAACATTTATTAATTTTGCAATAAAACATTGTGAGCTAGATAGACTTCTGATTAATAAAAAATGAAAATTGAGTACTGACATTTGACTTAAGTCTTTATATTTTTATTAGTATTAGAACTTCGTATTTATTATTTAGAAGTATTAACTCGAATAGAGAATATCTAAATAACTACACTATAATATGCATTTGCTTATTTTAAACAATGATAACAAATTGTATAGTATAGATAGTAGATATCATTGATATTGTTACGCACTATCAGCTATATCTTATATAATATATTATATTCTGAATCTTTATGTATACGCGTGGCTATAAATAATATACATAATACAATTATTAATATGCAATACCTATTTCATATTTGTAGTTTGATGAAAATTATGAGTTTTAAGATTTTTATCTTAAAATTTACAATATTTAAAAATTATAATTCTGTTTGTATTTTAAACATGTTATTATTAGTTAAAAAAGTGTATACTTACTATATTATTTTGTATATATTGTGTATTTCATTATTTGTATTTAATTCAATAATTGCAGTATAATAATATATATAAATTATAAGTAGTTATAATAGTTATATTAACGGCAGGGATATCTAGGTAAAATGTAATATAATATTGTATAACTAGTAGCTACTGTCTACTATAACTCGCTCTATCTCCAACACAAGCAATGCTTATTGAAGATAGATTTAAATCATAATGTATACATGTAATTCTTTTTGTGAAATTTAATTGTTTGATTTAATAAAAAAATATATATATATATATGATACATGTAATAGTTTTTTTTCTATAAATATCGATTAACAATTATTCGCAAGATAAAAATGATTGGAAATGTAATACAAATATACAATAAAACTCTTCATAAGTTATTTATTTTTCAAATAAAAAATATCGAAAATCTATTGTCACAAATATTTTTTTATAAGTGTTTAAACTTCGAATGTTGACAACATTTATTTTGTAAAAACCACAGAAATTAACAAATTATTTTGTTGTCAAAAATTCTAAAAAAATTGATTTTTATATTTAAGTTTTTTAAAAATTTTATACAATATTCCCCATTAGTAATTCATAAGATAACTATAACATCTAAAATAAAATTATTTTTCATTCAAAATTAATTTCAAATTTAGACGAAATTACTTATTTAAACGATAAATTTCTAGGTATATACTATATTCATTGTTTTGTTATAATTTAAAAACATTATTTCATAGGATCTTAAAATTTTTATGTAATTACGTATATAATATTTTTATGAATTTTAGTAGGTAAACCTATGCGAAACTTTTTTTTTGTTCGTGAAAATGCAATTTACGTCATAAATGTAATATTAATTCTCACCCTTGTTGGGTAGTTTCTTAAAATCAATTCATTCGTGTACAAAAATTTATACCCACTATGTACTTATTTTTACTGTTTTAATGTATTACAGAAAGGTAAAATTAAATTTTGAGTTACAAAAGTTTATTAATGTGGTATGTGGTATATAAATTGACGCGTACCTACGGTTGTTATTTTTTATTAATAATAGCTATACATAATATTAGGTACTTATAATTTATGTATGATTTGTCCATAAACGCATTATACATTCTAACTTTACTATATAAGTATTGATTATAATATAATTTACCTAGACTATTCTATAATCAATGATATAAATGTATAAAATCTATCAATCCACGGGTTGTCTTATGTTTTTTGTGTTATTTATAGGCGACTATAGCGTTGTATAAACATAACTATGGTCTATACAAATTAAATTGTCGATGAACGAACCCAAAACGTTCAAGCTCATAATAAATAAGAATTTAATGCACGTTCAAGTTCATTTCTTGAAAATTGAACTCGTTCTGCAGGTCAAATTTACACAACATGAACGCGTTCTTTCCCATTATTGGCTATACGTATTATTGACCAATTAGCTAATAAAATAAGTATGAAATAGTGAATTATGTAACTATTGTAAGTTGTAACTACTACGGTGGTGGCACCAGGATTTTTTTCTAGGTAGGGTCAATGGGTGGCCATTGGCCAACATTATAAGGCAGGGTCACAAAAATTTAAAAATGAGTATATTATAATGTCTAAGATTAGGCCAGTGGTAAAGCCACTGGTAGGACCAGGCATTTTCAAGTAGGGCCATGGCCCTACCTTTCCCGTCCCTGGTGCCGCCACTGAACTACTAACTTATAAATTTCACGTTGATATTAAATTAAGGTTTAAACTTTATAATTTTTAGATAGTATAGTTAGATAACTGGTATACCAAATAAAAGTAAAGTTTTAAATACGAGTATCCGTAATAATCTATTTCAATATAATATGCAGACATTAAGATTAAGCGTTGAAGCATATATATGATAAGAAATAAGGATATTTGATATAGTTATTACCCGTGTAAGAAAGCAAAACCCACTACAATTTTTGACCCTGGTAGTGTAAACAATTTGAGCACTAAAAAAATTGTTATTCATTTTTTTAATGACAAATCGGTAAGTATCGTGTACAAGACGAAATTCTATAATGTATTGTTTATTTTTAAGAATTACTTCCTCAGCACAAACTTTGCTTACCGAGGGTGCTGCAATATTGTATTTATAATTGTAAAATTTGATGTAAAAACTTGTAATGTTACAATAAATAAATGTATTATTATTTGATTTATGAGGATCAATTATTGACCATTCTAATAAAAACCATGTAAGTTATCTATAGGCACAAATTTTAATACTTATTGGTAGTACAATACACCAGTATATACTGTTTTATCATTCTAAAATAATAGCTAATATAGGTTACTTATACTGAGTTATACGAGCACGATAAAATATATGAAAATTAATAATTATTGGTAGAATCGTTGAGGAAATTTGAGGAATAATAATTGTTAATTTTTATATAAATTAGTTTAAATTTTAAATTAATTTTCCAAGGCAAAACAAAATCTTAAATAAAGTATTAAGCAACAATAAACTATTACATTATTAGATATAGGTATACTTCAACGTTTGTTAAGTATAGGAATTATTTTTTATTTACTAAAAATATACTATTATTTTAATATTTATAGTGTACTTTACTTTTTACTGTATAATGTATTTAAATATGTTTATATTATTATAAACTAAATAATTTAAATTAAAAATATTTTATTTGTATACATAAATGTAATAATAATATGTCAATATTATATAGATTTATCTATAGATAAATATAAATAAATATTTTATTAATTACGTTTCTCTAAAATTTCAAATCCAATGTTATAAATTATAATACACTCATTAGTTATTTGACTATATTATATAGAGTATAAGACGCGTACCAATGTAGTAGCAGAGCTTATAGGGTGCCATAGGCGAAAATAATGTTTGAAGTTCGGGTTCAGAAGACTTAGTTCTATACTGAATTTCCAGTGTAAGTAGTTAAATAATTAGTTTTTTAGGGTGAGCTATAACAATTCTAGAGGGGGCTAAGTCCCCCCAAACCCCATCCTATTTGTGCCTATGTTGGGTGCTTAATTCACCAAGTATAATCAATAATTGTTAATTACTTATTTCGAAGGACTTGTAGCTCAAAAAAAATTATTAAAACTTAAGCTAACCAAACCTCAAACTATTTATTAATCATCAAATAACATTAGGTATACATATAAATATAAATATAATCATTGATTATAAATAGTATTTATAATCAATGAATAATGATATAACATATATAATATGTAATAATTAATTATGATTTGTAAATAAATAAAGTTTTTCAGACGTTATAGGACTCATTAGAAAAATGTTTAAACTTCTAAATCTAAATGCCATACAAACACCAAACTTGAGTTACGCTGCTACTAAAACGGTCTAATATATACGAATAATATAAAATAATTTAATATTTATTTATAATATAAATAATATATATTGTTAATAACAATTTTTTATAAGGTGAATGTTATCGAAGTTATGTGTAGACTGTAGACTACATATATTCTAATATTCAACTATTCAAAACATTTTTGAGCATTCAAATCAAGGTCAAAAAAAAATTACTTTTACTCAATAGGCTTTCAACTGTAAAGAAACAACGTAATAAACTACATATTAAAATGGTTAACCACCACGCATTCCGTTTGTCCCGAACTCCCGAACGACCTGAACTCCTGACTTGTCTGAACCAATGCATCTTGTAAATAAACACTTAACATCTATACCGGTTTAACAGAAAAATTTCGAGTAGTAAAACAGTGTATGTTACACGGACAAGCATGACGTATTGTATTTTGATATAAAAATTTAGAGTAGACATAAAGAAGACAGCGAAGTCCTATATGTATTAAACAATAAAGACTAAAGTTATGTTTTATACATTTATATATACATTTTGTTGACTGCAGACTACAGAGGGGTTGTAGGTTGTAGGTAATACTTATACAGTTATACATGCACTACAAATTACAATACTACATATCTAACTATTTTATACGTTTTTAATATTACTTCTTACTTCTTAGGCACACAGGCGACAGGCCGGTAATCGGTCAAGTCCTGAGACAAAAAGTCCGTTTTAAAAAAAGTTAGAAAAAATGTCCGGTTTCAGTTTTTATAGTCCGACAAAAAAAGTCCGAGCACATTTTTAATGTCGGACAAAAGTTCAAAAATACAAAATACTTTATATAATTAATATTTATTTAAAAAATTTTAAAATGTTTGTAGATATTTTATATTATTATATTTTTTTCTATTTTCTTATTTTCATTTATAATAATATAATTTATTACAACATATTAGAACAACAATATCAACATTTATTTGTTACTAAATACATTTTAACAAACAATGAATTTTTTTTTGTTTATAAACATGTCAATCTAAACTAAAACTAAAAAAAAAAATAGTATATCATAATCTAGTGGATTTCCATTATATTTTTGTTAGTTATACAAAAATATAATAATATGTGTACATTTTTAAATTTTTAATATAAATATTAATTAGGTATATATAAAATATTTTATATTTTCGGACTTTTTGTCTGACTATAAAAATTGAATCAGGACATTTTGTCCAACTTTTTTTAAAGCGGACTTTTCGTCCGCGATTCCGACAGGCCAGCTGTGTAGCTGTATAGGCTACAGAACATAACCTATCATGAGTACCACGAGTGTGTTGGGACAGCGTCTCAACAGGTACAAACAGAAAACGGGGGTCGTCTATGTAGGTAATTATATTCTTATAATATAAAATTGACTTATATAGCATACATAAAATGATATACTAACGAGTTTAAAGTTTAAACAACATTATGAATTTTTATAGACGTACATTTTTATTTTAACTATTATTATATCGTCGATGTGACGTATATATACGCTGGACAGTGTTTAAACATTTTCGAAATAATAAAATATAATATAATATGTTGGAAGAATAATAAATAGATATTTTCAATAAAGGCAATAATTATTTGAAGTCGTCATATTTGATCGTACACACTATGAACATACTTTTGGGGGTAGAATATGTTTAAAAGGATGGTTTTAATCGGTTTCAGAGGTAGGAAGACTCTCGCGACCCCCACTTTCAGCACTTCACTTATGAATTATACAATTTTGTGATGATGTGTACATTAGGCAAAACATAATATTATTATAATTATAATTATTAAAAGTATCTTAACGCAGACGTTTTAATGTTTCATGTATTGCGCTACGTATATATAGGTATTTAAAAACGCGGTATAATAATAATGTAATGTTATAATCTATATTATATGCGCGCGTCGGTCTGTAACGCCGTCTAGTATAATATATAGTGTCAGGGGGCTGGCCCACGCGCCCTTTCACGGCAATCCTTCTTTTTGTATGCGCGCGTATTCTCGCGCATTCATTCACTAAACAACAACAACAACTCCACCGCTTCCCCCCCCTCCCAGTCATGATGAGCGTATGGTGAGGAGGCGCTGTGCGCGGCGGCGGCGACCACTGTGGCAACGACTGTTCACTATTCAGTGTTCGCTAGTCGTTGTTAAATATATTTCAATGTTTGTACGACGATGGCGATGGTATGCGTATCGGACGTGTCACAGACCACGATAAGATTGCCAAAGAGTACCGTCGTCATTGATCGACACGAATGCGATTAAGGCGTGTACCCCAACACTCAAATAACCCCGTAAATCGGTGGCTTGACGAGCATAGGTATATTAATTTTTTGAACCGTTCACGCTAACCTCTAACGTGCAGCGGTGTTTCAGAAATCTCAAAAATTCGTTCAAAGAATTTAATTTTCCGATAAAACGAAGATATTTACGCGTACGACGGGTCGGCTGTAGCTAGTCTAGTCGTCTGGTGATCGGTCCCCGGGGCCGGGGCGCGCGCGCGGTCAGCTGGCCCGGCCGGCGCACGCGTGCACACTGCACGCAATCGTCGCGTAAACACGCGCGTTAGTACGGTGGCGGCGACGAGGCCGTGACCGACGAACGAAGCGGCGGTGGGTGATGACGGTTCGGCTCGGGTCGTCGGGGGTCGGGGAGAGCCGGGCGTAGTAAAATGTATACAACAACGGGATTTACTACAAAGTGTATATTCTATACATACTATTATTATTATTATTATTATTATTATCATCATCATCATCATCGTCGTCGTGCGCGCGCGCGTGTGCATGTGTGTGTTATTATGCGGAAGGTGTACACGGGGCGTGCGCGAGTAGTCCTTTGTGCGCGACTTAATGGTCGGCGGGTGTGTAGGACAGGGGAACTAAGTTGGCAGGCGGGTGGTCTCGACTGGCTCACGGCGCACGATCTGCCGCCGCTGCTGCTTGGTTTTTCACACATCTTCCCGGCGCGGATGACGGCCGACGCGACACAGTACGAGCACAGCGTTCGAACCGCACCGCACAAGATTGCGCTGCGCGAAGCCTCTTCTGTTGCTGCATTTCGTGGTGTTCTAATTGGGCCGGC
This sequence comes from Rhopalosiphum padi, assembly GCF_020882245.1. Lineage (NCBI taxonomy): Eukaryota > Metazoa > Arthropoda > Insecta > Hemiptera > Aphididae > Rhopalosiphum > Rhopalosiphum padi. Next base: position 56,636,848 of record NC_083598.1, read on the forward strand.
GATTTAATTATTAAATACTATCTCGTTAATAATAATAATAATTTTGTCGTCACGCGTTTCTCCCGCTTCGTACCCATTATTCTCGTGTCTACCGGTCCCGGTGCAGTTCTCGTCGCAATAATCACACGAAGATCTGTGCCGGTCGTCGGCGGTCGCGTTATCATATTGTTATGATTGTCATCGTCGCAACGATCCCGTCGCCGGCGGACGGCTAATATCCGTGGCGCAGCACGACTGTCGAAAACCGGAAATAGCGGGCGCGCGCGACCCGGGAGGGGTTGGTCGACGACGGGTGGCGAATGATGCTTAAATTTGTCACGCACAAACTGAAGACTCACAGCCTCGAAGATCACCGAAGACCCTCCAAGGTAAATAATATTCCGACACCATCGGCTGTCTGCATTTACGACACACCAGTAGCAACGACCGGAGTTGTAGTATTACAGTATTGCTATTATTATTATTATTATTATTATTATTATTATTAGTAGTAGTAGTAGTAATAGTAGTAATAGTAGTAGTAGTAGTAGTAATAGTAGTAGTAGTAGTAGTAGTAGTAGTAGTAGTAGTAGTAGTAGTGTAGTAATAGTATTAGTAGTAGTAATAGTAGTAGTAAACACTAATAATGATAATAATATATTAAATATTACCGAGTTATTAGTACCTATATTGTTATTTTTTATTTTGATAACGCTCGCACAAAGGTTACCCCTTCCCCTTCGGACAGCCCCCCACCTGCCACTCGGTCGGTCATCCCCACTGTGAACAAAGGAACGCGCGCGCTCGTGTGTGCGTGACATTTTCTCTCCACCTCGGCCACCGCCACCGCTGATTCTCTTTCATTGTACGCGCGCGCGCGCTTGTGTGTGTTTGCGCGTATCCATCAGCTGATCGCGCGCGTAGGTACCTCACTGATAGTATGTGACCGCTGCCGCGGCGGCGCACTGTCTATTTTTAATCAAATACTATATTATTATTATTATTATTATTATTATTGCGTGCGTGCTCTACGCTACGTTACGATAACCGGTAACCGAGTACTCGTCGCGATAACAGCCGCCCGGTCCGCAGCATATTTTATCAAATACTATGTATCGTATAATATAGTATTTGATTTCATCCGCGTACGCCGTACGGACCGCGGCGTTTTTCGATTCCTTCCGTCGTGCACACGACGTCTCTCGCGTTTCACACGCAGTCCTTACTCCTTCCCCGACGATATCGCCATCGTTCGGTCTTCTGCGTGATAACACGACACCGATATACATAAAAATGTGTAATAATAAACACATTTAATCATGAAAATACAATGTACGATAGGTAAATATAGAACAATAATACCGCAATACATGATATACGGTCGTGGCGACGCGGCATATCCGGTTATCGCTTCGCTCGCCTACGCTTGTCGTAATGTTATTACTTTTTTTTTTCCCTGTCGAGTGTTATGACAATAATTAATATTTAATAATATAATATTATTGTCGCCTTTTCCCCTCCAACCGATCACCGAAGTACTCGTCGCCGCCGGTCGTCGCGTCGCACACGCAAATACGCGATTCGTCCGGTGGCCAGCGGCTAAGCACTTGCGCGAATCGCGTTCGGTTTCGTCGTCGTCGGACGTAGTGCGCGTGTTTTGTCGTCGCGCCGCGGTGGTCCTTCAATACGTTCGTCGAAAGTCCGTGAAGCCTTTTTTTATTGGACGCCGTTCGTTTTGCGACACAACCGGTACCTATAACATAAGTCATAACTTACACTTTACAGATCAAGAATTGGTCTAAGTCTTCATGACTTTCAGTACTTACACTGTTACATCTATCCATCAACGGTTTTTTGTCCGTCTGAATTGTTCCCGCGACTAGCACACATAGCGGTCAAGAGGACGTCGGCAGCAATTTTGTTTTCGCTTTCCGTCCCACGCGTGACATCACAAATCTGTGTTGTGGCTTTCGTGTTCGAGTAAATTCGCCTATTATCTGTGTTTGTAAGTTAGATTTTATACGATATTTCAATTTTTCAATGAGTATTTGTTATTTGTTATGTTTTACATGCTCGTGGCTTGCTTGTAATTTTAAATATCGCTGATGTTCTTGATAATACTTGGTCAATTCACTTTGCTATTAAAATTATAACAATACAAAATTGAGTCCTAACGTCATGCAAATGGTAAACCTCAAATTTGCCTCGTCGAGCGTGGGCCCGAAAGAGAAATTAAATAGTGCAACGACGTGCTCTTGATGAGATATTACAGAATACCTACCTACGTGTTTGTGTACACAAGTTTCGTCAATGGTAGATCATCGATCGACAATCAATTCGCAAATACTAGGAATTGTTTTATTGATAACTGTATGTTTGCAACGTTTTTCACAGTCGGTTTTCAGAGCATTGAAATCGCGTAAACGATTAACAAAATAATTCATCTAATTTTTAGATCCATTTTATTTCGTTGCCTTATCGTCTATATATTTTTGATAATGATATTGCTGTTTTAATCACAGACTTTACCTATCTAAATGAAAATATTACTTACATAATGTCTATTATAATAATATTATCTACTATTAAATTACTGTACAGTCTGTACATCATAATATCTTATCAGTTATCTATAGTTTTATGTTCTAAATGTGTTGTTTTTTTAAAATTATTTTACATTTATTCCTTCAAGTCCCCAAGATTTTATTACCTATTTTATATCTAGACCAGGTTATTGAATAGTATTGTTTTTGTGCTCATCGACTTTTGATGTTCAATTTTTTGTTCTATGGCAAGTAATTGTATTTTTATTTCAAAATAAATAAAACACCTTGGCTTCTTGTTATTATTAAAGTCTGTATGATATTATAATTATATTAGGACATACTGATTTTTCATTACAGAAATATTCTGTAAGTATTGTGACCATTGTGTTAATATATTTTAATGCTATAGTTTAGTGCTACTTATATTTGTTTGTTATCATTGGAGAATATTTTTTTAGATGTTTTTAATTTATTATAATTCACTTTTGTTCAAGTACACTATTTGAGTGCCCAACTTATTTTAAAACACTATTTTTCTGTACTTCTTAGTTTATCCTTAGATCTTATTAGGGGTTTACAATTTAATGTTTTGTGCTGTGTTGTTCTAATATTACATATTTTAATATTATTATTATTATTTATTATTTTAAAAAACATCACAATACTGAAATTTCAAAAAATCATATATTATACTCAAACTTAGAAAGATCTAGATATCAGCTATTATTTGAACAATATTAACAAAACATGTAGGTATTATAATTTAAATAGGTATTAAAAAATATTACAAAATAGGTACTATTATTTATGCTACTGATGAATGATATCATAAATTCATAACGAGTTACATGATAATTAATAATATTAAAAATAATAATGTTTCTAACCAATTTAATATCAGTTGGAAAAATGTAAACCATAATTTACTGTCATCATTATTTTTAATACCATATTAGATATGAACCTAATAAAAATTCATACGAGTTTCAATGATTACTATTAGTTATTCACAATACTATATATTATTATCATTTTGATCAACAATACATGGATTTAATGTTTCAGTAATTAATTTCTTTGCATAGTAATTCATAAATTACTGTAAAGTATTTATATTTTAATGTACCATGCATTTATAATATATTTACCTATTCTTTAGGAAGGTATTTATAAGAAATAAGAATTAACTGTTTTGTGTACCTACCTAATTATTAATATTTAAATAAATTGATAATACTAATTACCAAGGTATCTCATAAAAAATGTTCTTAATGATTACATATTTAAGATTTAGTACTTAGTTAAACATTTTATTTTTAATACTTGTTTACTACTACTTTAAAGGTTAATAGTTTTGCCATATTATCTACTATAATTTATATTTAATTTTATACTTTTTTTTAACATAAAACTTATGTTAACAATTTATTTAATATTTAGGCACATTTATTACTAAAAATATTATTTTGTGTAGCTTATTTCAGTATATTTAGAATAAAATAACTTAATTTTAATACAAACAAATTGTTAAATATTTGCTTGGTCAATTGATTATTTTTGAAATTTAATTATTACCTATATATTTCCACAATATGACATTTATTTGGGATTTTAAGATGTATAAATGTTTACTCATATGTACTAGGTAGGCATTAAACTTGTGTTAGTTAACCAACAATTGAAATAAATTAGTTTTTTATTCCTATATGGCTATATAAATGTGAAATGTAAATAATAAAATACTTATTTATAAATAATTGATCATTAATAAGTATTATTAGTTTTTCTTATTGATGAAAATGGAAACTATTATTAGCTATTTTACTTTTCCTTATTGTCCATTGTATCTTATTACTATTTATTGTGTTATATCTAATAATAGTATATAAATATATAATACTATATATAGTAATTGGCATAGTTGTTATTTTGTTGTATTCATAAAATGTAAATATTATGTTTTTTTATTTTTTACCAATATTTTTAACTAGATAATTTAAATTATTTATATAGCCATATGTCATGATTTACTATGATATGATATTATGTTTTTAGTGTTTTTACCATATTTTTTCATTCTTCATAACATGCCTTTATGGCTTTATCAAACACCATTATTATTATTATTAATATTATTTATATTATCATCTTATAGCTTAATAAAATTAATTAATTGAATTTTAATCCTTTTAAAAGATTTTTTTATCTATACAAATTATTTTATATTTAGATATTAATGTTTTGTGAATAACTATAATAGTTTACTTCTTCTTTTTAGTTAAAAACTGTTGACCACGATTCTGGCACAGAGTCTGACGACGAACACAGTCCTGACAGGGAACCTAAAAGTACAAAACAAGGAGTACCTGAATCTACTCGATGTAAGTTTAAAAAAGTTTAAATTACTGATTAAATTTGATAATTTATTTTAGAATATTCTATTATATTTACTTAAAATGTTTATAGTTTACTATTTAATTAATGAAACAAAATACGCAACTGAGTTCTTTATTTACCATGAATGTGAATGTGATTTAAAAATTGTTTATAACAAAAACTAAATTCTATATTGTCTTATAATATTATGTTAGTGATACACTCAGTATTTTATATTTTAATTACTGATAAATTGTAGCCTGGCAGTTTGATATATTTTTAGTATCTATATCGTTTTATTAATATATCATTTGCCAACATCATAGTGTACAAATATATTTATTGGAAATTTTTTTACATTCTTGATTACATTTTTTTTATAAATTTATCATTTTGTATCCTACCTATTACCTAGACAATAAAATACTATAAATATTTCAATTATTGATCTAACCTAGTGTATAATAAGCAAAAATATAATTAAAATAATGAATGCATACATGCGTTTATTATTTACTATATAATGGGTAATGAGATATTTTATATTTCATAAAATAATTCTTTCTTAAAATGTTTGCATTAAATTTATGTTTAATTAATTAGTAGGTAGAGGCAATGAATTGATTAATTTCAAGTATAAGTAAGTAAATGCTTCAAGCTTATTATGGTTTAAATTAAGACATAACTAAAAAATATTTTAAATAATTTTTTTTTTAAGATTTTACAAAATAATTGTATTTAAAATATTTTAAAAATGGTTAAAATGTTTATTTAAATAGTAAACTAGTAGTTAGGTACCACAATTTGAGTAATTTTAAATAAATATAATTATAACAATAATAATAATAATAAAGTTGTCACAATTTAAAATGAAGATAATATTTTAAAAACCTCATTTTTTATATTTTAATGTATAATAAACTATAATATCTATATATTATATATATTTTTTCCTTCATATTTTGAAGATTGTTGAAGCATGAAAGGTTCTTTTTTAATGTGTGTTTGCATATTTGCCATGCTCTCATAGGAGTACCATACCTATACTCTTTGCAACACTTGACCTAACTGACACAAAAGAACTGTTCTGCATTCTCAATCATCCCTCTACGATTATTTCACTTCTACTCAACGCTATTCATTTTGCTAACACCCGTTATTATTATTTTTTTTTATTCCTCTTTTTTTAATTAAACTCTCAAGTACCTAAGTGTATGTATGTACACCATACAGTGTACTCTTGCTTTATCCATCTATTAAAATACTATATAGTTGGATGTAGGTATTATGCTAAATGTGTATTTATACTTTTCATTTTGCATTACTATTGTTAATAATAAATAATGATCATTGTCAATTAATTTATTTTTAAAATACATTTTTAAACTAAACAAAGAAAAATTTTTGTAGTTTGAGTATTTATTTATTAGTTTGTAATAAATGCATTTAATTTTGTGTAAAAAAGCTGAATAGGAATAAAAGATAAAGTGATTAGGCTCGAGCATTGAACACATTGCACATACATATTATTATAGTATATTGGAAAACTTAAAACTGGAGTTATATTGCTATCAATTAAAGGTTTCACTGAAAAAACAAACTTGATAAATTTGTTATTTATTAACTAAATAAAATTATTTCATGGGAAAATACAATTTTATAGGAATTACTTTTATTATAATAAATTAGGAACATTTTTTATTATAGTAATGGAGAACATTGGGAGTGAAGATATGGTTGGTGATATGGAACCTACAAGGTCTTCAAGCAGTGGTCGCAGTAGTGTTGCAACTCCTGGTCCTTCCCCATATTTCTTAGATTCTGCTTTACCTAGTGACTGTGATCAACATAGTTCTGAAGAAGAACTAGAAGTTATAAATAGTAATCCTGAAGCATTATTGCAAGTTGAATTACCTACACCAGATCCAGATGAAGCAAATTCCTGCGGTGTTCCTGAAAATTCTGTAGCACCATTAGCTCGTAAACGTTGTCGATCTGCTAGTGAAGCTGGATGTGGAAACACAATAGCTGTAAGCTGGTCAGGATCATCTGATGATGAAGTACAAGGACTTATGTCAACCAGACCAACTCCATTAAAATTTTGTGCATCACCTCCATCTCATGTGCACAAACCAGGACAGTGTACTATATCCTCTTCACCACCTTTAAAACTAGTACATTTGTCACCTAGGCAATCTGTATCTTTGCCAAACTCTTCTCCACGTAAACGACACAGACAAAGGCACCATCCTACTCGTAATGTGCAGAGGCCTTGTTTAGACTTCGAAAAAATGCAACAGGTACAAATATGGATTTATTATTAGCTACTAAGTATATTTAAGAGTTTGAAACAAACAAAATATCTATTAATATTTAATTTTCTACTAAATAACAATTTTGTTTTAGTTTAGAAACAACTAAGTAGGTACTTATTACTTTTATAAACATTATAATAAATAATAATCAAGTCTGCATTTCAAAAATATTTTTAAATTTTATTTTTTATTTGATAGATAGGTAGATTGGTAAACATAAAAAGTATTTTGATCAAGAATATTTGTATTACAATTTACAAAGAAAATTCAGTTAGTCTTAATAAATATGTAGCCATTAATCATTATTATTAGTGATGTATAATGTATATATTTTTATTTATTTATTTAATAATAATAACGGGCAGAGCCCAATTTGTACAATTTTGTTAAACAGAAGAATTATCACAATAATAATAACATTTACTATGTTATATAATATGGTTGTGTTTACAAAAAAATCTTTTTCTATGTACACTAGTGTACATAAATACAATTTTAATAATTTGCAATAAAAATTAACACTTATGCGTCAGTAAAATTATTTTTCTAAGTATATTATCATCATGAATCATGACAAATAGGTACTATATAGTAAATATGATATATTATGTTTGGATTTCCTTATTAAATTGTTAATTATTTTATGTTATTTTGATAGTCATTGTATTTAAATATATTTTATTTTTTTTTTTATCGAACATACCCCTTGGAAATAGCAACTATCTAGATAAGATAAGATATTATTAATGGCGTATTTAGGTCGCCTTGGCCTGCCCTTATCGCTAAATTTGATGGTGGCGATTGAGCGATTCGGCTAATGATCCCGAAAGTTTAGAATTTTCTCTTTCCTGGGTATACCGGCTGATCCATTTATTGTAACTTGTAAGATACGCATGTGTTACGCCGAATTTATGAAATTGACGATTTCATGAATTCGGCGTAACATATGCATTATTTAAAACACTATTAACGTTTGTGGATATTTTTTTTTTATTTTCCATCGTTATCATTTTTTAATTTTTTTTAACGACAAGGCGAATTTTTAATTTATTATTCCAAAGTAGAATTTTCTGAAGTATTTCGATTTATAATAATCGAATTTGGATGTATAGTTTTTAAGTTTTAAGTATTTAAACTTTAAACTTTTTTTAAAACTTAAATGATTAACGGAGTGGAGTGGTTCAAAGGTACCATGCAAAATGCTGGTTCACTACTCCGCTCATCTAAACTTTAAATATTTGTAACTAAATATACTACTATTACTACTTGTTCGAAATTTGATTTTTATTGATTAAAATATACCAAATAATATTTTTCTTCATAATATGAAATTATAAATGTATGTTGTAACTAAAAAGAGTAAAATTTTTTATAAATTATTACGATAAAAATATTGAAAAATATTATTTCTTTCCAAAGTTGTTGTTTTGTAACGTGATACATGATAATGTGTTCTCCATTTTTCACAACTCAGATTATTTGCAATTAAACTATACGTGTTTTTCGGTTACCAGTTTACCACTATACTTTATTAAAATAATCAATTAAAAGAAAAATTGATATTTACTTAATTTAATAGAATTTGGTAGACTTAAAAACAGAGGTTCTTCACGGTACTTAGACAGTACTATTCTACTATAGTGAGACAGGCTATGTGCATGCTCGGGCTGAAAACTGTCCACACAGCGAATCCTTTGAACCGCGTGACTGTGTTTGTTCACACAATTTTTTCACTTACTTGACTAACTATATACAGTAATATTATCGTGATCATGAAATATAACTTACATTTGTATAAACCACCAAGGGTTCACAACGAATAACTTCAAATGATGTTAAAGAAATATTTTCAAAAACTTGAGTATTTTCTGATATAATACATATCTTACGTTAAATGGATCATCCCATATGTATTCTGCATTTAGTTAAAATGTATTTAATATTGATACGAATCCCGTAGGTAGTACATATCGAGTCATCATCTTTTAACAATAAGGAAAATTGTTTGATATATTTTTGTGTGGTCATTTCTGAGTTTTATCATTATTATTTATTACTTAAAATCTTCAGAACAACTCGAGTGGAAAGGACTAATGTTTATTATTTTATTAAGTTCAGTAAAATGAGATATAACTATGTAAGATAATATTGTTGGTTATAATTGTGCATTTATTTATTTTCTTAAGGTAGGTATATCTCTTAGTATGACGATTTGACAAATGGATGACTGTGTGAATAAAATTGCACTTTTGGCGTGTTCATTTTCATTTATATATTATAGGTTAGGCTTAAAATTAAGAGAGATTATGGAAGGATGCTTAGGTTATAATTTATAACTTTGTTATAAATTCTCAGAATTAGACTTGAACGATAAATCGATCGGAAGCCAGAGTTATGCTTATTCTTACTAGTTATTTATACATTCCTAATCTTGTAATATATTGTGTTTAATAAAAACGTATTTCTATAAATATATTTTTGTCTGTAAAAATAAATGTATACCTACTAAAACTACTATAGAAATATGTAATATTTTGACATTCTTATTTAAGGCATTTTTTTAAACATAGTATAACTACCTATTTGAATATCTATATTATTCATCAATTGTATTTATTATAATTTTATACTTTTCTATACTTCATACCTGTGCTGTTTGTGTATAATGTATACGTTTACAAAATGTATGCAGTACATAATCATAGAGCATATAATATATATATATATATATGTAAGGTAACTGGATGTTTAAATTCTTATCGTGATTTTTCACGTGTATTGCTCTTTTGATTATTGATTAATGTACAATTATAATATTTTTATTTTATAAACTAATGTCTTGGCAATTGGAAAAAATTAACTTTACATAATATTTAAATTTTAAAATTATTCCCAATTCAAATAAACCACATGTGCTGCGAGTTCCATTTTTATTTGTAGAGTTTAGTGTTGACTATGTAACCGCAAGTACGATGTACTTATATATATGTACATTTAAATTCTAGCATGTAAAGTAATTGTATTCTCTAAAGTATTAAAGTTGATTGGTTTGTACTTCGTAGTAATATATATTCTTTTAAGCCATAATATTACATTTTTTCTTTTCTGGTAATTTTAATAATTGTACATATAAACTTGTTTGTACAAAAAAATAAAATAAAAATAAATATAATTTCATGATCATGTTATACACGTTCTCACGCATACATTGAGTAACACGGTAGCGTAGGTAGAAATGGTTATAATGGGACGAAGAAAAAATGTAAGTACATATTAACAAATTATGGAATATTATATTAAAAATCCACTCGAATGATGTATATATTATATTTACTACTAAGTCTAGTTATAAATGTAAAATTACTATCGGGAATTTACTAAAATTAATATTTACTGGCCTGGTGATTATATTACGTATATATTATGGTAGGTTTATGTCTAGGTAGATAGAAGTCGTACATACCAATCATACCATAATTTATTATTTGAACAAATTTTTGATGAACTCGAAAAGGACTTGAAATAGATATACATATCATAAAAATTTTCAAGTGTCATTATTTTGTTACGTTTAAGTTAAAATGCCAGGTTGTTGATTTATTATATAAATATATGACTCATATGCATAATATTACGTTGACATGTATTTACTATTTTTTATGACTAATTTATAGATACTAAAATAATAAGTCTTTTATTTTTTTTTGCAATTTTGTGGTGACTAGTGTTTATTACTATTATATAATTTATTTGTTATTATTATAGTAATTATTATATTAAGTATTAGCTATTATTATTATTTATTAGCCTATTTAATTTATAATTAAGTGTAATTAAAAATAATAGTTAAAAACATATTGATCTTAGCTAGTACGCAAGACATGTTTTAAAATAATTTTTTCTTTTAATGATAGCTAGGTTAAGTATTTTAGAATATTCAATATACTTGGTATATATTACTGAAGCTAGAGTGTTAGATAAGATTTCAATATTTTTTTTGTGATGTGTACAACTTGCATTACAATAAAGTATAATATAGGTTAGGTTGTGTTTAATTTATACTGGCTATTTTACAGGACAAAATTGTATAAACAAAAAAAAAAAAAATACAAATGTTGGCTATTTTTCCCAATGATTCGCTACCACTATCTTCTTCTTTTTGAAACACCCTTGAGTTATTCTGTTATTGACTTCGCTTGTTGGATTGGATGTTTATAGGAAGTCGTTAAAGATAAAACAACTGAAATAATATAATATTAATCAAATTCGTTCAAAAACAAAAAAAATGTAAATGTAAAATTGCATGCGTTTTTAAAATACAAATGCTTAATTGAGATGTATTTAATATATAATATACATATTGGAATATTATGTACATTCTTACGTTGCATATTCTTTCAAAAATCGATTGTTAATCGTTATTATGTGGGTGAGTGCGTGCTTGCGTATTTTATTAAAGTATAAACCATTGTTTTTTTTTAGTTTACAAGCCAAAGAAGAGTATAAGTATTTTATTATTAGGTTGTCCCCTCCGCCTAACTACGTGCTATTAAAAACAGTATACTACTATTATTACTACTACTATTACTGCTACTACGATACTACTACTACTACTACTACTACTACTACTACTACTACTATATTACAACTCTATTCATTTCCTCTCCGAGTATTTTGTGTAATGTGAATTAGACTGTGTTAGAAGTAAACAAGTTTTTGAAGGTCACCTTTCCCGCTATTTTTACTCGACCGAACTCATACTCACGCGCCTGCAAGCCATACACACACACACACACACAGATTATTTGTATTGTGTTTTGAAAACGTCGGTGGTCCGAGTAGTCTTGGAATCTTTTGGTGCCGGACAAACGGCGTCGACGTCTTTCTCCTCTCTTCCCCCTCTTTCCCGCCTACTTAACACCCGTCAGACGACGATCACACATTCCTTTACTATATTTTACTACCACGATCCAAGACCCGGTTATTCTTACTATATTATTATATTATACTGCACACTATCCATATATCTATTGCATTATTGTAATGCAGCTGCCACGATTGCCAACCGCCCATTCAACAATATAATATCTCAAACTACTACAGCTATAGCTGTACGTAGAATTGTAATATTATATTATTATATTTTTCATAGTGGTAGAAAGTAAGGGGGATTTTTTTTAAATATTTTTTGTAAAACATAATATAATATCAGTTCAAAACATTACGATCATGTATTGCGTAGTTTTGTATAGTGTACTTCAGGAGTGCTGTTGCATTTATTTTTACGCCTATATTGTTACATATTGTATTTTTCGATATTTCTATACGAGTTGTTGATAGAATACAATATTATACAATAATCTATATATTGTAAATTGTAATAAATAATATGTATTAGGTATATATAAAGATAAAATACGCCCTAGTAGTTTTTTTTGGTAAAAGTAAAATACTATAATGTCACTATATAATAAACATATATATTATCACTATGTCTACCTAAGAATATTGTAAATTAAACATTTTATAAACCTATATTTTGTACTAGGTATGATAGGTTTCGTAAACCTTAAACATATATATATATTATAACTTAATATAAGGTACACTATTACATTATTATAAAAATAATTTTATATTTCGGTAATTTAAATTGTCGTTACAATTCTTTGTTGTATTTATATTTTTTGATATTTGATATGATAGTAAACTTTAGTGGAACTTTATACGGAATGCAGAATAATTAACTAGGTATATTGTTTATAATAGGGTCTCTAACATAAAAAATGTGTTTGCACTTAGTGGTATTAAAGCTATATTACATGTAAATATGTACCTATATTCATGAATTATGTGTAGGTGTATTGTACTGAAGAATAAAATTATTTTAACACTTATATTATGTATTAAAATAAAAACGAGTAATTACACCGTTTTCAATTATATTGTTAAAAAGAATAATTATTAATGCTTATTCGAAATAAATTAATATTAAATTACGAAGATAGACAGTTAAATTAAATTTAATCATCGATTTCAGTCTGTGAACGTGAAAATTTAAATCAATCATTTTTATTCAATTTTATTTTATTTTTTGTTGATACTATTATTATACTTCTACCAATTAATTTAAGAATCGTCCAATAAGATAAAAAATATAAGGAATATATTAGGAAAGTATTTATATTAATATTAGGTAGGTACTTATTATCATATTTATACTTAATTAAAATTATTATCATTAAATATTTCTTAAGTTTATCGCGCACGTGGTTAATACCCCTATTTAGTATATATATACTTAAACGAATTATATTTTTTGTAGCAAAAATAATTTTTCACAAAAATGACAAGTAAAATATTATTGGATATTCATAAAATTTATATTTGTATTACCATGTTTATACATAGGGTTTTAAAATTTCATGAAATATTTCATTTCAATGAAAAAAAAATTATTAGATCTAAAAAAGTTTATAGTCGCGTCAACTTGCAATTGAACATTTTTAAAAGTTGGTTTATTGTATGAAACAAAGAAAATATGTATGGTAATAATAATAATAATAATAACAAATTAATAAGTGATAAGTACTAGGGCTCGGAAGTTGTTGTGTTTGCATGTTTTTGGACTATTAGATTTTTGTTTAGTAAGCGTAAGCTAGAAATTTTTTCCTAGACACTACGAAAAAAATTTCAAACATTTGTAGTTCATATTTTCGCATATTTATTATCAATATATTCTGTGTATAATAAATATATTATTTCTATTTTCTAATCATCTATAACTGAACATGTTTAAAAGAACAAAAAATATTATCCAATATTCCAAGAAGAGTGAAATTTTCAATTTTGAAATACATGTATTGAAATTGAAAAATCTCAAGTGAAATATTTAAAATTTAGAACCCTATTTATACCTATTGAGTCTTATTTTAATTTATATAAATTAATTTAGCATAGGTATTATACAAAAGTCAATAAAAAAAACATGTAAATATTCTAGTAATGTGACTAGCTAAAAAAATGTAGAATTATATAATATCCAACAATAAGTGAAATGAGGTGTGTTTACTGTATACACAGGAAAAATGTATGATATATTTTGAGAGTTTATTTTTATGTTTTACTGTGATAACTTCCGTAGAAAGAATATTTATAACTTATACCTTAAACCCATGTAATATAATATTACATTTTACAGCAATTTTAATATAACATTTTATTCATCATTGATTTATGTTTATATTGTGTAGTAGGTAATATTAATTTAAATAAAATATTAACATTCAACATAAACTTATGTGCCTATCATTGTTTTATCATTTTAAAAAATTGATTCGATATGCCTAATTGTGCGTAGACTATCTATTATTGATCGATTTAATAACTTTTTGATTGATTTTATTAAAATAATACACAAACAATAAACATATATACTATATACTACCTATGGTAGGTACACATTATTAATTTATAATCGCCTATATAAACATTTAATTAATATATACAAAAAAATAATTTTTTAAACATTTATCTATCCATCTCAGTTTTTATTAGTTATCATTTATCTACGTAGCTTACATAATATTATATTAAAAACATTTTGTATGATTTTATTGTAGCTAAACTCATTTTTTTTGTTCTTATTAATTAAGAATTATCTTAACGATGGCTATGAATACTGATGAGTGATTATATTATACGTAAATGTTATTAATTATGGACTTTGAAGTTGAATCACAGAATAAATAAATTAAATACAGAATATTCTGTAGTCGAATTATGGTATTTTTTTTACCTTTGGGTATGTTAATGAAAATATCTTGTAAAATAATATTTTTATTAATTTCCCTTTGTTTATTTACTTTGTCAATTCAAATATAATTTTAATCATTTTTTAGTTAATTTATTTTTGTTTTATTTATATCCAAGGTTAGGACTTAAATCCAACTGAGAAATAAATTGTAGCTTTAAGGCTTAAAGCGAAGATAACTGTATATTTTTATAAAATTTTTTTAATAAGTTAATTATCTACTTGAGATTACATAATTTATAGGTTCAATTTTTCGTAAAGTTCATTATGATGTATTATGTAGTTAATGAATAATTGTATAGTTTATTTAGTTTAATTAAATAGAATATTTAATTAAGAAAATCATACGATTCAAAATATTACTATTTACACAAATGAACATTTAAATGATTTTATATTTATTATATGGTAAATACTATTGTACTATAATTTCGTATACTTGAATTGTGTTTAATATGCGTTTTTAAACAATTAAATTCTAATACCCATACTTGTTGACCTTGTACTCGTACATATTATAAACGTTTACGAATATTTTTGATAATTAAATAAATAAGAATTAAAATAGTCTTGAACTTTATAAAAAATTAATTGACCAAAATTAAAAATACTGTAATATTCGAAAAAAAGTTTCGTACCTATTCTTATTTTATTGAGTTAAAATTATCAATTATTGTTAGGAATAGAGATTACTGAACATTTTTTTTCGAATGAGATAAAAAACAGTAGTTTAGCTGTGTATATTTTTTATTTGTATAATGTATTTTGTGTTTATGATCTAAAATTAAAATTATTAATTTATTAAATATATAATTTAATTGAAACTGTTATATTTTTTTACAGCTTAAATCGTTGTCAGCAACTTCGTGGAGGCATACCAGTAAAGACCACAGTGGCGAATTGTCAGTGTACTGCTGGTGATTCCATATGATAAAACTGTTGTTTATATATTTTTCCTTCTTTTTCAATTTTTATTTTTACCTAGAAAGGCTGTATTAATAATGTTTAAATCGTTAAGTTCGCCATAATTTACTATTTTTGGCCAATTTATTTGTGTGTTACGGTCCTGGGCCACGTGTTAATTTAACAATACTTTACTACATAGCATTCAAAATGTGGTACGTGGTTCTTTAGGCGGCCTTATGCAACATGAAATTAAAATTAAAATTTTAAATTTTAATAAAACTGAGTCAGTTTATTGAATTATTTTATATATGTTTTATTATTATTATTTATCTTTGTGCTTTGCTAGTCTGTAACATTCACCTACAACAGAAAACCAATTCTTATAATGTGTTTGCATTTGTATATACATACCTCAAATGGTACACTCATATGTCTCATTAACTATTTTTGTATCATCATTATTCATTATTTAGTTATTTAGTACCCACATATATACATATATGTATATATTTTTATTATTAATATGTTAAAAAGTACGATTATTATTAATATTTAAACGATACTTAGTTAGGTGAAATTTACTCAAGTGTCATCATAATTTTATTAAGTTTTAATACATATAACTATATATTATATATATATACATATTTTATATATTATATATACTATATATTTTATATATGTATATTTTTTAAACTTAAAAAAAAACTATTTCAGCGTTGTATCTAAAAATTGAAGTCTGGTCTCAAATTTTCATCCATTGATTAGTGGTTACATTTTTAAGATGCATCATGATGTGTTAATACTTTAATAGTCATATAAAGTCAATCCTTTAATTAGATTTCAATATTTCATTAATATTTTATATACCTATTGTTGTTTATTTACAACTTGTAAAATTGTTTTGGTTTCAATGTGTTAATCTCACACAATAGCGAAGATGTTGCTTTTGTTGATGTAAGTCCTAGTACTGCAGATTGCTGTATCTGATTTCAGCGGGGGGTGATTAATGATGATGCATTTATTTTGTCTTGTACCGATTCTAGGTGTACCAGCTACTCTAAAGATCATTAATTAATAATCTATACACCTATTAAATCACACATAGAATGGTTATTACTTATTACCAACCAATGGGGATTTTTTTTTAAATATATATCGTTGTTTGGGGTTTAAATGTTCACCGTAGTTATAGGTCATTATTATACTAATAACTAAAATGTATGAAAAATAACTCGTGCACGATGTTGCCAAGTACCAACGATACCTTAAATACCATACGATGCTATAGGTATATATATATAAATAAAAATTCATTAAACATTTTTATTTTATTTCTCAGATCTTCGTTGCCAAAAATTTGCCAGAAATAAAGAAAAAAACTATCTCGTTCTCCGCGGTAAAATTTTAGCGTAGCGGTTGGCATGTGGTTTCTATTGCACATACAATATTGTTGAGATTGTAATTATCATTTCTGGCGGAGAATGCGATTCCGTTCTGTTGTTTTTATGTATTTTTTTCGTTTTTTTCCCGTATACTTCACCCATACATAATTTTTTGAATGTATTAGCCAAAGTCTTTTTAAATTTTATTATAACTATATAAAAAATCATTTAAACATATCCTAGGTAAACTTTAATTAGACGTCCCTGTTGTCCGTGGTTTAGTTTTTACTTCATATAAATAAGACTATAGTGAAGGTCGACCATCTCCGTTCTTATACACTTTAATATAGATCTATATATATATATATTATATGACATATGTTATCGCCAATGATTTAAACTAAGTACTAATACGTAAATACCTTGCCAATATCACTAATGCCTAACGCCTAACATTAAAAAATTCTATCGTTTATGCCTAGGCAAGAACAGAAAATATAAAACAATATTGTAAAAATAAAATATTTTGTTAATACATTTACAACTATATCTATGACTATTGACTATATCATAATTCATAAGAAATTACTTAAATATTTTCTTCTACCTACTATAATATTAATAAATTTGTTTAATAAAATATTAAAATATTTAAATTGTTTAGAAATTAAAAATGATGCCGTATAGTGCACAGAGAAATCGGTTGACTATATATATATTGTGGTAGCACACGTGCTTTAGTATAAATATTATAACAAATAAGTTGACCGCATTATTGCAATTTATATCACACATGTATTGGATAACCTACTATATAAATGTATCTAATGGACGGCTATCTTTTACTTTATACGATCGTCGACGTATTACAGATCCCGAAAGTATTTTATTATTAGTACCTACTGATTAGACAAATACATTTTACAACGCAGACCCGTTTCTAATTCAATAAACATTTTTTATCAATTATGGTTATTAAAAGACCAGAATTATAATAATTTTCTAGCCAATATCGTATATAGGTACAGTCTAATTTAATCGGAAATATCGTTATTGACTAGTTATAAACATTAATTCCTTAATTTACGTCTTCGATGGTAACATATTAGATTATTATATATTTATATATAATATAATAGGTATATTATAATCAGGGTCGGTCTGGGTACCTGAGGGCCCAATAATTTTATACTGTATTTTGGTGTTACACAGTACTTGGGCCCAGGAACTATAATACGGAGACATTTAAAGGCAAATTTTGTCGTGTAGGTAATTATCGCGTTGTTTTTCAGATTTCTGGAAGCGCAGTCGCAAACAAAAAAATAAATTGGCCTCTAGAATTTAAAGCGGATTTTAATATATATTTTTTCTAATCTTCTACAATCGGGATATAATATAAGAATCGATTTTTATACTGATTTATTTGTAGTGCCTTTATGATAGATATATACTATTGATTATCTACCTCCTAGATGTTATCCCAGTCTGCTGTGTTGAGTAAAAAAAAAATGTAATAACAATGACTAAAAATTGCCTGTGCATAAGATATGGTTGGTTAAGCAACGGTGGTAAAAGGGGTTTAGTATACATATTATTGATTAAGGATAGAAATTAATTTTGTACCGTTTACTACCACCGCTGCCGCTTGTTCGGAAATATCGTTTCTGTGTGTGCACAGTGCACACCTATTATGTTATTGGAAAAATTAACGTTTATTGCGGTTATTGGCGGGGACGAGTGAGGTCGAATCGACCATTTACTGTGTATCTATATATAGGTGCGGCTCTCGAGTAATTATTATTTCTGAAACTGGCAGTTTCGCGTTGTTTACATAATAATAATAATAATATATATGTGCACGTTGTTTACGGCGGATTTAGATTTATATGATTTTGAAACAGGGTTTTTTCGCTTCAGTAGTAGTTTTGGCACCGATCGGGTTGACTGATTCGACTTGTGTAATATATTTAATATATATATATATATAATCACATAGACATATGTTATTATATTATTATATATTTGTATACATTTCGTCTTCATTGTCATTGTACTAAACTACTAAAGATGTTTTTAATTTCAAAAAGAAAAATTATACCTCTTACGTCTTACCATTACGTATAATTATTTGTACGCATCACGTCAACCCATCTACCTAATCTTAAAATATGTATATATAGTTTCTTTTGAAAATTAAATATTTTGTGATAGCCGATGGGTATTCTATATATATATATATATATATATATATATATATATATTATATATATAGGTACGTGTTGGTGTCGCTATTGATTTTAATGATACTTCAAGGGAGATGGAGACAAATGTAGTAGTACTACTGCACTAATTAATATGCAAAATATTGTTTTCATCATCTTGCTGAAGACTTAATTAAATATTTTTTTTTTGTTAGTAGCTGTTGCCTACTCACGTGTTAGTCCAAAGGGTAGTCGATCGCGAAAATATTGTTGCAGTGATTCAATAAATTATTGTTTTATTATATAATAAACGATAATAATACATAGGTAATATTGTTGATCGTGTCGTGCCTTTAAGTGCCGAATATCCCGCGGGATCCTAAAACATTTATATAGGCATCCAACCTTACTTACCCAAGTATTGTAGGAACATACATTTAAATTTGAATTTGTTGTTTGAATACATCGTATATATTAATTAAAGCGTTTAGAAAACAATACCTGCCTACCTCGTATGTGCGTGGGTGCCTGTTATATATGCTCACGCATATTATGTACATTGTATATTATAATTTATAGTACATACATAATACATATCATAGACATATAAATATATAATATACATTATATATCTATATGGTACATTTTTATGCATCTTAAGAGTTTTCTTACAGCGGCGCTAGTAGAACATTTTTCTTCAGGTCGGTATAGTCATCTGTAGGACTCATATATTTTGTCTAAATATTACCAGATTTTCTCTATAAATATTTTCAACAAAATGGATATTCTTTTTTTTGTGGGGGACCTAAACCTCTTTTATTTACGCTACTGGTGTTTCCGAATTGTACCTACCCGTCCAACCCTATATAATATACAATTTTGTATAAATAGATATATATTATAGTATAATGTATATGAATTATGAATATTATATTATACACACCAACATTGCTTATAAATTATAATATATTATATATTATATTTCGAGTTTTGACAATACTTACGTATAAAGTATATCCTGTTATAATATTTTGTATACCACGTAGGTATAAGTGTGTTTATTTTTATTCCGACGCTATGAAATTATTGAAATTCGTTTAAAACAGGATATTTGTATTATGATAATGTTATTGTACACCATGATGCACAATGTGCGCAATATGATTATAGATTATTGTATAAGTACAGTAAGCATGAATGACGTAGATACAGTCAGTAATACAGAGTGATTGTTCTATATTATATAATATATATAATATGAACGACGTGTCAACTCGCGTTTAATACCTATGAACTTTAATGTTTTCGTTATCCGTAAATTAAAATAATGTATACCTATGTGTATCAGTCGGCATATAATATGCTACTAACCTAAGCGGTACCTACTTATATTATACATATGCCTATAACAACAAAATATCATACATCGTATAAAAATGCGCTTAACAACAATTCGCAAACGAGAGTATACGTATAGGTATAATATATATATATGTGTTTGTTTATAATAAAATAATTAAATACATTGTAAATACCTACTATATTATAATTATTAAATTTATTTTAAAGTTTTATATTCATTATAAATTTATAATTTATAAGATTATATTATTAAATGTGTATTGTGTACACACAAATAATTTCTTTTCGAAATAAATACTAAAATACGTTATTTTTTTCGTATAAGTATAATACGTTTCTTATTTTGACCCTTTTCGTCGTTGTACCTATCGTTTTTTTCCGTGTGCTTACCGATTTTTCTCTACCCCCGAGACTACCTGCAGCTACATTCCCATACTGTATTATATACGAATATACGATGCACTATATTATATTAATGCTTTGTCTCGAGTAAATTGAAATCATGTCTGCCGGCAATAAAAAAAAAATAGAAAACCCCGACGACAGAGGTCAACAACAACAACTTACTGTCCTGCATAAATGCATAATGTTCTGTTTATTGGATATATATTTAATATACAACTATATACAAGTCTGAAGGAATATAATTTGTGGGATGGATTTTAGTTTTAAAATTGTTTAAGCTTGTAACTGCAGATGTTTTATTTACATCATAATAATTGTTATATAAGTATCAGTGTGTATTATTATGTATTATTATTGTGTGTGTACGACGAGCGGCACTGCGCGCATTGATATATTCTTAAATGTCTTATATATTTTATAAGTATAAGCTGGAGATATTTTTAAAGGTAAATACTTGCACCAATTATTTTTGTAAATATTTTTTTCATATATAATTTGAAGTCGTTACAAAACGAAATTCTTAAGAAAAATGATTTTTTTATATTTTTGGATGGCAATGACATAATTTTTTTATTTCGTATTCCGAAGAACAATGTTTTTCGAGACTTTCGAATTATAAAAATCAAATTTTGAACAAGTAGTTAACATTTTAAATAACACCTACTCAAAACATCTAACTATTTGTTTAAAATTCGATTTTTATATATTATATTGAAATACAAACAAACATTGGAATATGAAATTAAAAATGTATACCTATTATGTTCTTATTTGATAAAATAAAAATATTTAAAAATAATATTGATAAAAACATAATATGTGATACGGGTGCTATAAAATAATAGTTTATAACTTTTAAGAGAATCATAATATTGCATACCTACTGAAATGTAATACGTATGGGTATGGCGTAGGCGGGAGTTTATCAATGATTTTTCTTGTTGTTGATATTTTAGTAATATCTACCAACTTAAGTGTTCGTACAGACAAAACGTACCTATAAAAATAAATCCTAATCTAAATCTAAACGGCATGTAAAACAGTATAGCTATGTATTTATGTATAATATAAACAGAATATTTTATGTTTATGTATTAAAATAATACACTTAATGTAGTTACCTATAAAACCTACACACGATATACTATTTGTATTTAGTAAAATAATACGGTTCCTTTCGATTATACATATTATACATAATATTATATAGACATAGCACATAGACGAATATATTTATACATATATATTGTATATATATATATACTGATGGTGCCTTTTAATAATTCATTATTTTCCGGTATCTGATTTCGAAAAATCCACGCCAGCACGACGACGTATAATATATTTATTATTCTGTTTTGACATAAACGACAAGTTATTGAATAATTCACTTTGGTGGTATTTCGTCATACGCGATAATGTGTACCTACACTGTGTACACTGTACTGTATATTATGGGTAATAATATTATATAATATACACACAAACCATGTATAGATGATAGACGGAATGGCATTTTCTATAAACCTATATCAACTATCGTGTTTACATTATAAAAATATAAAGTACGTATCAGCATTGCTGTATAGTGACATTCAACAGCATAGTGCAATAGTATATACGGGATGAATTATTTAACGTTAGATACTTTTTGAAGTAATTCGATTTATGAAAGTTGAATTTTGGACAATACAATTTGAGGTAACTAGTTATTGATATTTAAATATTAGGCAAGGGGAGTAGTGACCCAACATTTTGAGGTAGGTACTCCTGTTCCACACTACACTCTGCTTATCTAAACTTTAAATACTTATAACAGTTATAACTCATAAATCATAATACAACTCGTAGGTAGTCAAGTATTCAAGTACTCGTTTAAAATCCGATTTTTATGTATCGAGATATTTCAAGAAATATTTTACTTTGGACTAAGAAATTTAAAACACACGTTACCATTGAAAATAGTAAAGAATTAAAATAATTCAAACGATAAAAAAATAGAGCAAAAATATTTTAGAAAAATGCTGATTTTAACGACTTGGAACTGTGTAAAAAATGATTTTCAAGAACGTTAATGATTTTTGATTTATTGAGTGTCTTATGTTAAATGGATCACCCGGTATACCTATACTGCATATGTTAAGGTTAAAAATAACAATACATAATTGGATACGTTGACATTAGCAACGGATAATATTTACATTCGCCACGCACTTTGGCTAATGTCATTTTATAGCTACATAGGTAATTTTAATATTGTCCGGGATAATGTTAACAATAGTCAGTGTATCGTGGGTAGTATTAAATTTTTAAATTGTACACGTTTCTATTACCTCTTTGTTACTATCTACAATCTACATAGTATCGATTGCGGTATAGTATGAATTACGAATATCAAAAACTAATGAGTTTTAATAACCAATCCATAAGTTGAATGTCCGCCGAATGCTGAAGACAGTGGAGAATGACAACTCTATGTTGACATAAGTCGAGTAGATTCAAGAAATATAATATATGGTGTCGTATAAATTGAAGTCTGTAGATGAAAATACGAATGTTTCTAAACACTTGGTATAATAAATTTGGTAACTTTTCCATTGCCATAATTGTATATAGGTACTAGAATCCAGTTTTATGCCTGTTTGTTGTCTTAAATATCACTAGATAAAGTGACACACACTGACACACGTCTCCAAATCATCGAGCGAAATTGCGAGACAGATGTCAAGCGGAAGTGGTCAAGAATATAAAACGTGTTTTTGCAAAGAAAAACGTGACACTATAATAGTTGTAAGTGAAAATCTTCAAACGTTTTATGCAGTTTAACAATCAAAACGCCACGGAAGCATGTCGTGTAAAGAAATTGCATTTATTATGTCTTCATTTCTTCAGACACATAATAAAACCAATGCATTCATCGCTCCGCTTAAAATCTAAAAATAGCGAAGTAGCTACTTATTTATATAATTGTATTTAAATTGTATAATATAGAATATCTTATAAAATATTCAAACTTCAAACAATATAAGAGTGGACAGTTATTATTACCTACTTAGTTTAAGTTTAAATCGTTCTATTCATTAAAATCTAAGAGTTAACTTCAATTACGTTTATTTTTCATTTTTAAAAATGTCAAATGCACAATAGAAATAGCTTAACAGATATCATTAAAATGAAATGTAAAAATAATGTAAACAAACGTTGCGTGCTACTTAATATTTTCATTTCTGCATGGAAAAATTAAATCATAGATATTTTAAAATTAAAAAAAAAAATGTATTAACATGAGATTGCTATGGTAATGTAATTACATTAGTCACCGGTTGCAATGGTCAACTTTAAGAAAAATCTCATTACAAAAAAAAAATTTTATCCAGATTTTGAGGATAGGTTTTTATTTTGTTGTTTTGGTAATTATATATATTTATTTTATATTATTCATCAGTTAATAGGACAGCTATGTGGTTACCAGATACCTGCAGGTTGTGATCTATAATAGGGTATCACCTGTTACTCAGTTTGTAGTTGTTAAGTGGTATGTGGTTACTGGTTGGTACCGGGTATGTAGTTGTTACCATATATGTGGTTGTAATCTGTTACTTGGTTTGTAGTTGTTACCAAGTATGTGGTTGTAAGCTTTAACCATTCTATTCGTAAAATAGAAAAATTTTGGATATGGGGTTTGTGGGTGTAATTTTCTCTTAATTGAGTCCCATATTAAAATAGTTTTTAATAGTTTTGTTTAAATCCACGGTAAAGTAGTAAGTAAGTAATATGGTAAACGAAGTATCGCTTCCGTATACTGTAATGTATTGAATTTGAATAATGATTATTACATACGAAAATACGATTTTGAGCGAAGACGGTAGGCCTATATTGCTAAGTTTATTTTATGATATATTTTTATTATTGCTATTACAGTGATTTACTTTACTATTTGAATTTCAAATGTCTTTAAAAAAATATCATTATGAACTACTATTATTGTAATAGTATGACTGTTATGAGGAACCTCGTACTACGTTTTTAAGCTTTTTGACGCAGAAAATTATTAGATAATATTAATAATTATTGGGAATTAGATAAAAATAAATAAAGAAATCGAATTTGTACATAAATATCAGTATTTGATATCCAGCTCTCCATAGCGGCCAGAAAAAGCCATTCTACCACTTGTTAAAATATAAACTGTGATAAATAAATACATAAGTGTTAAAACATAAAAAATACTAAAAATAGAAACACTTAGGTAACTACTTACTGCTTTAAACTAGTTTTGAGAATGTATTAATGTATAAATATAAATAGATATAAATAATTATATTAAATTTATCATTAACAAGTAAAATATCTAGGTACAAACATTGCCTTAATTCCCATTATTATATAAAAATTCATAACTTGTCACTCAAACTGAATATTAAAAATTTATAATAATAGGTAGCACCTTTCTGGTACGTACATAAACACTAAAATAAATAGCCAATAATTCAGGACATATGGTTTTAATTATAAACATTATTTCTGATTTCATATACAATAATATAAATATATAATATTATATTATAAATTTAAAAATATTAAGTATTAAAAAAGAAAACACACGACAATATTGTAGAAACGTCATACTTGAAATTGTCTTCGATTAAATTTGATGTAAATACTAAATTCTAATTAATGACTAATGACTATGGCTACTGAAGATCGATAAGATTAAATATTGATACCTATACCTAATATTATTCAAAATATATTTCATAGTGTGTCTATAATAATCCAAGGTGTATCATTGATACAAGTAGATAACTAGCGATTTAAAATATATTTTATTTTATAACCATTGATCAACTAGAAAAATTGAATTGTATTTTTAATATAGTTATTATATTGTTTTGATCAATGGTGTAATTACTGGGGGAGGGGGGGTATTTGGCCAATTTGGGTGTCGTGTTATACGGCGCGTTCACACATTTATTGTACTGAAAGGAGATGCTTATGATAATTTTTTTGGGATGGGGTTTATAGATGAAATGTAAAAATATTTCCCCCCACAAACATGAAAAAATTACACCTTTGGTCTTGGTATTAATTATCAACAAACTCGCATCATTGAATATACTCCATTATTTTTTCTTTGATCGACAAAAAAGTATGTCACTTTCTTTTAATAACGATAATCAATAAGTAATTACCTAGTTATCAGCAATTTATAACAAAGCATTTTTATACATGGATTTTTCTAGAAATCAACCTGGATTGTTTGAACATCTAACAAAAGAATAAACAATGTACTTTAACGAAGATTCTGTCTCCGAGCTAATACAATAAACGACAAAATAAAATAATAAGCGGATGAGTAGGTATAATGGCTCTGCTTTATAGTAGTCAGTAAATGTCAAGTTCACGAGTAAGTTGTTACTTGTTTACCACCGTAATGGTCAATAGATGTGTTAAATTCCATGATCAATCATAATGATTGTCGATTTAAAGCAGAATTAGTCCTTCAGCCTATATGTCTACAATATAATTCTTGATTTTAAGTAATTTCGTCTGTATATTAAATTCAAAAAATTCAAACCATTATAAAAATTAATGTGATTTATACATTGAACCTTTTTCTAAATACTTATGATTAAAACTTCTAATAAACCTTGTATTACATTTTACCTTTAGATTGATATATTTTTAACTAGAAAATAGTTTGCGGACGTTCACAATTTTGACAACTTACAGAAAAATTTGAAATTTGAACGCTTATATAAAAAAAAAGTGATTAGATACTCAATACTGATATTTTTTAATTCTTGTATAAGAAATTTGGCAATGTGAGGAATCTTATATCATATTTTTTAGTTATTTACTCAAAAACAAATATTTTATCATACAAAGTTTAATAAAAACTAAAAAAGTCTACAATTTCAAATATATCTCAAAAAGAGGTATAATTTAAAAAAATTTAATTTCAGAAATTGTCTACATATTATGCGGTGGAAGGCATAGCGCTAAAATGAGATGACAAAAAAAAATTGTATCGCACAAAAGGGTTAAAATCTTAGATATCTGTGTGCCCGGGTTATGTATTTATAAACCTACTTGTACGTATATATAATAGATTAACTATATGCTTATTCATTCAATATATTAAATTTAGAACTAGATATATCGTTCAAAAACTTCTAACGTATAATTTTAATTGAGAAATTTATTATTTCTTTACTATTAAATTGTCACACGATAGTGTTTGGGCAGTTTTGTGTTATAACATATTGTTATTAGCTAAGTACTAACATAGTAGGTATACGTGTAAGCTTGAAAATTAATTTTATAAAAACTTAAACTTACTATAAAGCTGCATTTTATTTAATGAGCAAAAATATGGTTTTTTACAAGAAATGGCCAGTGGTAATATATCATTGAAGTGTACAAAAAAATGTTCTGCTAGAATACTAGAATAGAGATAAATAATATACATCTATCGTCTATGACTGTAATCGTTCGTGTTAGTGGTGACCATTTACATGATATATATAGTAAACAATCATGACGCCTTCTGTCATATTTTGCGTAATAAATGTAAAAGAAAAGCAATTTAAAATATTACCGACTGATCATTTAAAATAATGCGTCACGAGTTGTTTACTGCTGAAAATGGTTTCAGTCTTTCAGATGATATTAGAAATATTAAAGTTTCAATACCCAGACAAAGATGTAAATTATTACCGACAGCACCTTAATAATTTTAGTAGAAGTTATTAATCAAGTTAGTAATCGAACTATTTTTACTAAGAGAGACTAGACGTTTTGTCACATAGATACAGAAAGTAAAATCATTTTTTAAATCACTAAATCTTATTTTCAATACCTATGCCGTAATAGTTCACTTTTAGTTGCCGATGGTACATTTTACGTATGTCCGAAATTTTTTTACCAGCTATATACGACACGCATTTATAGCTGTGAAAACTATTTAAATATGATTTACTGACTTACTGACAACTGTTCATTACCAAGTAAAACTTCAAAATATTAAAAATCAATATAGAAATATATACTGAACTAGTATATAAATATAATTTACAATTTTCTTCATCAACAGTCATAGTTGATTTAAAAAAAAAACACATGACGGATTTTTAGCTGTTTTTCCAAATTCAAAAATAAAATGTTGCAAATTTAATTTAGGGAAATCGTGGTTTTTGAAATTTCAAAGCTTAGGTCTTCGAAATGAATACATAAAGAACTGTGAATTAGGGATTTGGTTAAAGTATTTTTTTAGTTTGGCTTTTATTCTATGCACTGAAGTAACTTTTACAAGGTTATACAGACTCAAATGCAACTAAATCATTGACAAAAAATTATGCATAGAAAAAAATATTAAAAATACATAGGTATGATTTTTTATAAACTTTGAAACTTTAAAATTCAAATTTGGATGAAATTTTATATGTCGTAGCCACTTCGTGAAATCGATCTTTTCATGAGAAGATGACCATTTTTGATTTTATGAAGTGGAAACAGATTTTTTACACTTCGTAAAACTCGATAATATTTCACGAAATTGTGACTTTTCATTAAATATGGTCACTTCAATATAACATCGTGTAATTTTTTTCACAATGTGAAATACATTATACAACATTTAACGAAAACGTCAAATTAAATTAGATTTATGATTAGTGATTTCAAGTACTCTTATTTATTGAGTACTGATTTATAACTTCTACAACTTATTCTACCCATTTAAATTTATTTTAAATTATTATGATTAATAAAATAGTATATTTTTATTATATTATATTAATTTGTTAACAATATTATAATTATTTTTTATTTATCTTTTTTTAGTCTCTTTTCGTGAAAAGATCGATTTCACGAAGTGGCTACGATATATTTATTATACTATTGTAATAAATCTATGTATACCCTTATTAGTTACATATAATAATAAAATTCATAAAATCACCTTACTTGGTTTTGGTAATTAGTTAAATTTAGTTGTGCTGACCAAGACTTGTATTAATATAAAATCTTGTTATCTATGAATTCGATAACATTTTATAACTTTTAACAGTATTGTGAAACATTGAGGCCATACAACAATTTTAGAACTATGTTCTAAAAAAATAAAACCTATTAATCTTAAAATTGCGTTCACTATTTGATTGGCTATTTTTTCATATTTTTCTTAAGTATGATAATAGTCAATAGGTTAATGTATGCATTTATAAATTTAATATAGAATAATGGTTTTTTGTTGAAAAAATAAATAAATTCTACACGTAAAAAACCAAGGAAAATTAAAATTTTAGACATGTTTTAGAAATTATGAATTAAAACAGTAGTCAGAAAAATATAAATATTATAAAAACTGATGTCTATATTGTATTATTTAAATGTTGTTTAGACAAAATTAAAACAATAAAAACCATTACTAAGAAACATAACTATACCTGCAGTGATTATACTATGCAATAAATTACTTTTAATCTACTAATCACTTTTAACATTTTAAATCCATATTTATTAAAAATCATAAGTATAATTAATATAATACAATTTTTAATAAATTATAATAGCTTATGCTTTAGCTTTACTGCAAGGTGTAGGCCTCGTGGTGTCTTATTCGTTGGCTCCTTTTTTTGTTTCATCCAACGACTCCTCTTCCGCCGATGACTCCTCTTCCACCGACGACTCTTCGTCCAAAGCATCCTCATCCAAGTCATCCTCGTCCAAGGCGTCCTCGTTCAGGGCGTCTTTGTCCGAAACTTCTTCAATCGATGGCTCCTCGTCCGCTAATCTCTCTGTTGACAGATCCGCTATCAACAAATCTTCTTTTGACAAATCGATTTCCATTGAACCCTCGGGATCCGAAACAATGGCGTGGTTTTTTCCGCGTCGTTTCTTTTTGCGATTTCCGCCATCAGCTGCAGGCTTTATTGTGCTAACAGACACTACTGCAGCGGCTGCTGCAGCGGCTTCTGCTTCGGCTTCGGCTTCTGCAGCCTCGAAAGCAGTTATTCTTTCCAAGTTATCCCAACCGTCATTCAATATGATCGTATTGGGATCCAAAGATTCGAAATGGACTCTATCCTCATTGATTATGTTTATCACCTGTTCTTGCGTGTTATCAAGTACGTGCGTTTGTGCGACCGAATGCACCTATAGGAAAAATCAAAAATGTTTATTCACTTTTAGTAGAAGCACTGTATAAGAATAATATTAAGTATCAAGGGATATTTTTATTATTAAAAAAAAAAAGATTACCAATTGAATATTATCGATATCAATACTATAATATAGTTAATTTTTTTCACTGATTGACAATAAAATCCTGTACATAATACATTCATCAATCATCATAATATATAGTATACTTAGTCTAGATATAAATAGAATAGTAGTATTATAATATAGTAGTACCACCTAGAATACCCATAAGGCCATAAAGCAAATCTGACTTATATATTTCTGTAAAATAAATTTTGCTACCCAAGAATTATCATTTTTTATTAATTATTGACGGTCTGTTTTATTCAATTTTGTTAATGTATATAGGTATTTCAAAAACAGAAAAACATATATGATTGGTATGAACTATTGTTTAGAAGAGTAAACAAATAAAAAAATATGAATATTGTTCAATGGATAAATTTAAACTGACCTAACCTTTTGATAAAAACATTTTTTTTATATTTTAAGGTACATTTACCTATCTATAATATAGGTATATATAAATTGGAAGTACCAAATATTGTGCTATTTTATTGTTTTCTGATTTTATTCTAAAACAATATCGATTCATGTGATACTAAAATAAAAATGAGATTTATGGTTAAAATATTATTTATGTTCGTACAATTTATCCCTTGAGTATTTCTTATTATTATATTTGCAGTGTGAATCCATAAATTATTATAAAAATTGCATTAAATAGCTTTTTAACAAAGAAAAATACATTTTATAAATAGGTACAAAACAAAAATTCAAATTTCTCTAACAAGAATATAATATTTTAAAATTAATTCTATGCTCAATAAATAACCTTTGTAAGTATTTGAAATTAAATTTCAATGTTTTTTTAGACAGACAGTCTTTTTATTATTGTTTTCCTATCTGAAATACAACAATAACCTATAATACCTATAAATCATTATGTTGAAAACTAGTTTTTACTAAATATTCTCATTTGTTCGCTGTTTTTCGTTATTTTATTAAACAATTAGGTACTGGAAAATCCTTTTATTTATCTTAAAGTAATAACTAGGTAAAAAATTCTACCAGAAATTACTCTAAATAATGACGATTTGATAAAATCATTTGTTTTATAATTTGATAACAGAAATAATGAAATTTACATCATTATTACTAATATAATACTTAATATCAATATGAAAGAATATAATAGGTACGATTTAGTAGAGAACTGAAGAAAAATATATTATATCTAAATGATTTTTTTTTCATGCGTGTCAAATAATTAGATGGTTTTCATAAATTTTTTCTAATGGTATATACTATAATATAATAAGTATATAATATTAACATTAGAGAATACTATTTTTTTTTAAATAATTATAACTTTGTGAATACATTTAATTTAATAATAATTTAGTTCTTTTGATAATTTAAAGTAAATTATATCATCCATTAAAGTCTAAAAATGATATTAATGAACCATGCTACATTTCTTTATAAAAGTACTTCAATAAAAAAATATAATTGGATAATATTACTGTCTTTAGTACAGAATTAATTGCTATTATATTGATGTGCAAGATATTAAGATAAATTTAAAATCAATGGTTTAATTAACTTTGCAAGAGATTCATATATTTCAAATTACAATTTATTGAATCAAAGAAAAGCGAAGAGTAAATCCTCCAAAAAGATATAACATATAATTTTATTATTTTCATCTTTTTCTCCAAAATGTTATCTTTTGACAAAATTATTTTCTTTATAGTTTTTGGGGATTTATAAAATATAAATTATTAAATTATTGAAAT
Organism: Rhopalosiphum padi; assembly: GCF_020882245.1. Taxonomy (NCBI): domain Eukaryota; kingdom Metazoa; phylum Arthropoda; class Insecta; order Hemiptera; family Aphididae; genus Rhopalosiphum; species Rhopalosiphum padi. The sequence continues at coordinate 56,669,142 of NC_083598.1, forward strand.
AATTGAAATATTTGAAGTCTTTGTATAGTTATTTTTTTATCTTTTAAAAGTTATAAATGTAAAAATAATGACTTTAAAATACGTATAATATAGTTTGTATAAGTATTTTTACTCAACTTTTTCGTGTTTCTTAAGTAATTCTATGATTCTTTCGTTGGGTAAGGCATGTTTTTCTTGTGTACCTTTTTTTGTCACAAGATGCAAATCAACCCCATCCATTATCTAAACAACAAAATATATTAAAGAATATTTTCATGCTCAATTGACTTGGAAAATTGTAACCTGTCCTAAATAGTCAAAGCCATTTTCTTCTAATAGTTGTTTAGCTTCGCTCTTGGTCATTTCAGGCAAATAAACTGTCCATTGGTTAATGAAGTGACCATTTTTAAGTATATTTGGATGAACGCAATCCTTATCTTCGTAGTGACTGCACGCGTCTTCACCGAATGAGACACTCGTTGAAAATATAAAGCTCACAAAGATTATGGATAGTGATTTTGCCATTATAAACTGGAAAAAAATACATCAAAGTACCGTGATCAAGTTAAACTTTATACGTTTTTGAAATTTATTAAGTAAATTTTAGTATATTATAAATTTATAACATAAAAAAAATCGATCCAACTGTTGTGTATAATAAATATATACATTTTTCAGTATCATAGACTTACGTTCAATTTGATGCGTGAAATTTATATTATTCAATTCGACTGGAAATTAAATTATAGGACGGGCATATTATATTGATTTATATACAGATGTTTTATTAGTTAAGTTTAATATTATTAATTTAAACATAGCATTAAATGACTATAAAAATAATTGATGCAATTAGACAGGTGTTCAATTATTATTTTTTATAAGTACCGTAAAGTATGATATTTTTTTTAAATTGTAAAGAATATAATATATTTTAATTAGTTTAAAGCACGCCAATTTCCAATTTCACTGTATTGTTTATTCTTTATGAAAACTGCAAATGTACTTGCGTCTACAACACTACAACATAATATCTATTAAGTTGATTATTATAATGACGTAGATAGGTGTCGAATAGACACAGACATACAGTCGTAGTGATATACTACCCGAAAATTGTTTTTCAAATTAATAATACAATATTCCTAAAATGTGAATATATATTTATATTTTATATATTATGAATAAAAGTTAAAATAAATGTATAAAAAATAAATTATTGATACTTAGCTTGTATAATATAAGATAAATAAGTCATTTTTCATTAGATAAAAGTTTGAAAAACATTTAATATTAATGTGTAAAATAAATCTAAAAAATGTTGCTGAAATTTAAATTAAAGCTTTTTAGTCATCAACTCCCACTCTCAAACCTCCACATTGGACGTTATATAATATAATATTACCATTTATCAGTATCTTAATAAATCTTATAAGTTTTAAGCCTTTCACAGTTCCATTATTCATATGCAGTATCTAAAAAATTATATCAATGATAAATAGTATCTTTTACAATTTTTGATTTGAAATTATTAAATACAAGCCCTCGTTAAAATCGTTTATAATGTTTTATTTACAATAAATAATAGGCATTAAAAATAAATATTTACATTCGAATTAAAAAAAAAGTGGGCAAGTGGGTATCGCTCTGCTGTATAGTAGAGATGGGATGGAGAGTAGATCACTGGTCTCTATAATGGATGTGTTAAATTTGAATGCAATGACAGGTATCATTGTATACGAAAAACGATACTGAACGGAGATGATTTGTCAGTCAATGATAATTAGTAGGATATATTATATTATTACCTATACCTATATTTAAATTGTAATATATCATTATTTTACATGATTTCGAAAAAAATTTCATACCTACGCTCTAAGTTGTAACATATTTTCTATATTGACGCTGGAATATTTTTACAGTTATTTGAAGGAAAACTTATGGATAACCTTGTATTAGGTTTTTAACCTTAGGTATAAATCACAAAAATTTTATGAATTTTCAACTTCAAAATACCTTGCAAATTTTCGCGATTTTGATATATTTCGTAAATATTTGAACTTTAAATGCTTATAAACAAAAATTGTGACTAACGATTTTTGATTTTTTTTACTACGATAAGTTCAACTTATAATAAACCTTGTAATTTGTATTAAATTTTAAAGATTTTTGGATAGCCAAATTTGTTTATCGGCATTTTAAGGAAAAAAAACTTAAAAAAGTCGAAAATTTCAATTGTCTATAAGTAGCTTGAAAAAGGTCAAAATATTTTGAAAATTTAATCCCAAATAGATAACCATAATATAAACATTTGGTGAAAATTTCAAGTATTTACAATGATTCGTTTTTGAGTTACAGCAAAATCAAAAAATCGATTTTGTCAAAAAGTGGTTATGCGTAATAATTCCCGTTTTTCCGTAATTTTTTCAGGGCTTTTCCTGGCGCTTTTGAAAACTATTGTAAATTTTGGCCCTCCAAAGTACCACCTAGATGAATTTTCCTTTTCAAAGAGGGGCTGAAGTCAAAAATCGAAGCATTATTACTACTCCAAAAAGTAATGACAGATACAAAAAAAAAAAAAAAAATTAAAAAAAAAACCACTACTCGTATTATATATATTTATATTGTAATTTGTTTCATTAATAATGAATTATTTTTAACTTAAGTTATACTACAAATGTTAGGTTAGGTTATTTATTGACATAAAAAAAAAAAAAATAAGAAGTAAAAACTTGTTCTTTAGGAAACAAATATAAAAAATCAAAAAATTAAATTTTGGAAAGATACCTATAGCTGCAATTATTTTATTAATTCATTATTGAGATAATTTATACCTACCTATCGACTATCAGTAAAGGTAGTAAAGAAACACCTATTAAATGAAAATCTTAAACTATACGTTGCTTAAAATAGGTATAGAAATATAATATTATTTAACATGATAAAAAAACGACAAAAAGTAATTATATAATACTTACTCATATATTATAAATAAGAAATAAATAGAGCTCATAATGATTTTAAACTAAAATGGAAATTAATTATAGACACCATCACCAACCCTTCTACAACGAATTTCCCTATTGAAACTATTAACTCAACTAAAAATATAAAAATTAACAAACTTCTGAAGAAATTTCTATTTTTTTTATAAATCAGAAAAAATTGTGTAGTCTTTAAATTAAATCAATCGCCTAGGGCGCCATTTTCAGGGGGGGGGAATTTAAATTGTTTTTTAAAATGTTACACATTTTTGTCAGTAATATTATTTTTTTGAAAATATTTATTATCTATAATATCTATAACTATTATTACTGAAATATTGATAAATTATATAGTTATATCGTTTAGCCATAGATTAAAGTAATATAAGTATATTTTAAGTATATTTACTTATACTATTTCTCAGCGGCGTATATTGAGGGGTTTTAGGGGTTTAAACTCCTCCCAAAATGTATGGTTGGTACGGGCATTGATTTTGATTGTATAATTAATTGGAATTTAAGGATGGAAATTTTTTTTAACCCCTTCTGAAATTAATTTCTTTATATGACACTGCGCCATTTCTCTATTCTTTATTTTTATTATTTATAGTAAATATGTATTTATTTTATGTGCTTATTATCTACTTATTACATATTATATTTTTTCATAACCGAATACATTTTTTTTTATGTATATTAATAAACGATAACAAATAATGTACATGTTGAGCATAATATATAAGGTTAGGTATTCTGTCCATGAACAAATTTTTTTTTTAGTATTATGGTATTATGGGTTTTTGTATGAAAAGGCGCCAGTTGGCATTTTGGCCTGGGGCGTCATTACGTCGGACTTGATCGATTATATATTTATATGATTATTATTATACATAATATTATATACATGTTTTATGTAAACAGTTAGTATATTGGACAAAGTGGTCTTTTTTAAAATATTATTTTTATAACCCTATAGATATTCATGTGAATGATTAAGTTTTAGTCTTACTAAAAGAAAATGCACAAAAATATAAACTGTATTTATTATGGCCAATTCATTCGCTGTGATTTAAATAGTATAGCCTAATAAGAAACAAAAATATTGTTATACAAAGATGACGGAGAGGTGTAAATTAGTAAATTACATATAGTAATTAGTAATTACATACATGGGCGCCAAAATGTACCTATGGAGGGGTTTGAGTTTAGACCTCTCCCATTGAATGACAGAATTTAAAATTCTTAAGGTGCAAACCACTGGTTGTAAAATACTTTTACATGTTACAAAAATCTGGATCCCACTTTGAAAAATTCTTGGATACGCCCCTGATGGGCTCCCATTGGAGGAGGGACACTTAATAAATATAAATATTTATATCATAATAAATTAAAATGTAATTGTAAACAAACTATACAAGATTTTAAAACATTATGAATTACTTAATGCATAGGTACAATAGGTTTATCATTGTTATACAAAATAATAAAATTTGGTAAATTAACAAAGAGTAGGTAAGGTACTAGGTATACTGGAGGAATTATTTAAATAATAAGTTGCGCAAAACTGCTATAAGAATAATAGGTACATAAATAATGCCAAAAACACCTTTAAAAAGGAAGTTGTACGAGTAATTCATGTATTAAAAATGTAAAACCAATTACTTTAACCATAACGTAATTTAAAAATGTTCTAACTTCAAACACGTATAAAGAATTATTGTAAATTTACATGCTCAATTGTTTTCGTTTAATTTTAGTTACAACACCGTATGAAGTATCCTATATTAAATGTTCAAGCAATGTTTTTATTGACAAGACAACAACAATCAAAAAATAAGTCGAAAATTTCACATATCAATAAATAGCTTAAAAAAAGTCAGTAAATTAAAAAAATTATATTATGCATAAAAAATGCTATTACTTACAAATTTTTGGTAAAAATGTTAAGCATTTACGGTTAGTTATTCGTTTTTGAATTACAACAAAATAAGAAAATCAAAAATTAGTTTTACACTGAAATTCTCGTTTTTTGCCGATTTTTGTATTTCCTAGTTAATAAAAAGTACGTTTTAAAAAAACCACACATAGCTATAAAATTATTCATTGCTTCATTGAATCTAAAATTTAAAAAAAATGTGAGTAAGTGGGAACTTACTGCTTTGTTGAATATTAGATATGTTGAGTGGATTGCTGTATATATTAAAATTGAATTAAATTATATATCGTTATTAGGGCCTGGATTTTTATCAAAAATTAAAAAAAAATTAAAAATGATAGGTATAAAGTAAAAAAAAAAAATACAATTTAAATATCAATATTTTAACTGTGCGCATGCCGCATAGCATACAAATTTATATTAATTATTAAATGAGTATCAATAAAATGATGTAACAGAATGTGCTTTTAAATTATTAAATTGAAAATTTCTATGATTGTCACGTAGCATCGCCTTATTATACTCCGAAAAACTTTCTTCTGCTAACACAATGGATGCGTATTTGAAACAAGAGATATCTTTCGGTGACAACTCTACAATAAGGTCTTTATCGTCGTTACTTATTTATCTGTTAATTCAAAGAAATTTGTTACCAGAAATTTTTTTTTATTTGTGAAAATCCGTGATTTTTTGATAATACTTTTGAATTGCTGATAGTTTAACTTAAGCAAATTCAATATCCCACCCTTCTCCATTCAATTTATTTTCAAAATTTTGAATCAGTTCTATAATACAATACGTATTTGTTTTATTCGGTCGTATTATATTTGTCAGAAATATTGGCATGTACGAATATATCAATCTTTGAGTAAAATTTAAAATATTTTATTTAGTAAAAGTATGCAGATTTTATGTAATTATCCAGAAATATGCAATTATTATGCATTTTAATGCAAATATGAAAAATAAAATAATAGTAGAATCTACTTACCTATTACGAAACGTCTAGATATTTAATCAGAATTTATTATTTTAAGTCAAATGTAGAAGAATGAATGCATTTGCATAAAAATCCGGGCCCTATAATCATTATTATCATTGTAGATTTGTAGCCTGTATAGGTACATAAAAAACGATCATGATCGGAGATGGTCATGGATTGTATACTTATATTACTAAGTATATTTGATATAATATTAATTTAATAATTGCTATTAGTTAGTACCTAGTTATTTTATTAGCTATTAGTATCACGGTAGGTACCTACCTTAAAACTAACCTAAATATTTTTAAACCATTGCGTAAAATAAAATTCATGGCATACCTACCTATAAAAGTTTTAAGACCCCATGATTCATGAATAATATTTTTAAATTATAATAAAATAATGAAAATTGTTATCCATCGATTAAAAATGAAATACATTTTGACCCACCCAATAGATTTTTATCAATATTTATAGAAAAAAATTATAAAAGAAACAAAATTTCTCACGCTTATAAGTTAATAAGTTATAAATGACCAAACTAAATATTTAGTAACCTATTAATGTCTTTAAAAAAGCAATGATATTGCATTATTGCAATAATGACATTAATATTATCATGCATGGGAATCATTCTGTATAGGACACTTGGCAAAACAAGATGGATTATAAATAATAAATTTAAGCTTTATATGATGACTTGATGCAAAAAATATATTAATCTTTTTAACTTTAACAATATTAAAATCTTAAATGTAAATACCTACAGTCTTTTAATTGTTTATTATATTATGTATATGTTTTGATATTTTCTGGGAGGAGGAGAATGTCCACTAGCGCTAAGTAAAAAATCTGTAGGTGGGTGGATAGGAATGTTCTAATGCCTAAAATAACAAATGATACCTAAATGGTCATAACTTCTCCCCTAGAAATGGTGCTACAAATCAATGTTGCCGAATTCTTGATTTTTTTATGAAACAAAATCTAAAATTTTTATTTATTTGACTTTTAACTTCTATATTTCACGCTTTCAGGCATCATTTATAATATATATATAACATCTTAATTAACTTTATTAACTTATTAATCCCTAGAACTGATCTATACCCATTCATTCATTTAAGAAGCAATTGTTTCATATAACATAATATGAGTTTGGCGCCACTGCTAGAGATTTACTACTTTAACACAAAGATACATTAATGTTATAAGTATGATGTTAATAGCTGGCAGCTGCATACCTATTGTTATAATCGATGTTGCTATAAACAACTTTTAATGTATCTTCACTTATCTATAAAAATGTTTATTTAGTTATTCTTACTCTAATGAAAATCATTTAGTTATTGATAGTGTTAGGTTTTGATAATTTATATCAAGATAAAATAAAACAACATTTTATAATGTAAACAATTATAAATCAATTTTAAATTTAGAATTCAATGATAAGTTCAAATAACCAGTAGGAGTTCTAATATTTTATAAATGTTTTAATTTATTTACTACACTATCAGTAATTTCATTTTTTTGTAGCATATTCATATATGTATCTAATTCATCTTCTTCATCACTTTCTTTAGGTTGCTCTAATTCCATGTCATCTTTTGTAACAGGTATTTCTTCAATAGGAATTTCTGAATCAAAGTATTTTTCTTCTTCGTCAATGGATTTAATGTGTAAGTTATCATATTCTGGATTATTATCCACATTACTACATAAAAAGAAAAATTAATACATCAAAATATATATATTATATACATTTAATATTCATACTTATAATCATAATCTTCTTGGCCATTGAGGAATTTTTGAATCATATGAGATTTAAATTCATTTAATAAAAGGAGCTTTTCTTTATCATTTAGTTCTTTGTTGTTACACTGTTCTAGATTGAGGAAATGATCTTCTTTCCATCGACGTTTGCCGATTTTAATTGTTTCATTTTTTGGTTTACTATATTCACCCCAAAATTCTGATGGTTTATGAACTTCCATAACCATTGATGATTTATTTGACATATTATCATCATCATCATCATCATCATCATCATCATCATCATCATCATCATCATCATCATCATCATTATCATCATCATCACTACATTTTTCATCTTCTTCATCTACTTCTAGAACTTCCTCTATTTGTTGTTTGCGTTTTAAATCATCTCTATTATCACGATCAATTTGCTCAAATAAAACTTCAGTTAACCTAAACAAATATGTTATATAAATCTGTACATAGTATATAGATGAACAATTAAAAAGGTGTTTTTGTTATAATTACGAATTTTGAGCTAAATATTGATTGTTGCAGTTGAATTTTTCTTCTTCTGATAGATATTGTCCAACCAGTTGTTCCCATAGCAAAGGTTCTCTATTTCGCATCTCATTATCACTAAAGTAATCGCCTTTAAGAAGTTCAAGCATTGCTTGATAACGTCGATTTTTACTAATAACCTAAATAACACAAATACATAATTATAGATTAATTAAATCAATAATAATAATTAAAGTTGTCTAATATGTTTTGCCATACTATACTTTTTTAGAATTTATTAAGCGGCTTAATCTGTGTAGATGAAAATGTATTTCATAATTGTCATTATTTCTAGATTTAAAGTATTCTAAGTGATCTTCTAATAAATAATCACCAAAGACATATAAGAATTTTGAGTGACTATCATTTAAAATGTCTTCGGCAATTTTTCGTCTTTCCTCAAGTGAAAATTCTGATTGGTCCATTTGTTGACTTATAAAATCACTATTCAAAGCATTTAATACAATATGATCAATTATTTGCTCTCGCAATGTTTTAGTGATTTTATTATTTGTTTGGACTTCTAATTGGAGGTCCTCTTCTTCAATCATCTAAGTAATTAAAAATAATTAATAAATCATTTAAATACAAATAATTTTAAACATAACTTACAAATAATTTTTAGTAATTAACTAACATTTTTCAGATATAAGAATGAGGAATATAACAGATTTAGAATATCTCAATTGGAAGAAAAAAAAATCTTCAGAATTAAAATGGTAAAAACACATCCACATTGTAGAAAAATATAATAGTAATATAAAAGGTATTATATATTGACACAAAAGTGACCTGTGTAATACTTAAACTACTTTATTAAATAGTATTTAATTTGATATTTTTGAATAACTACAATATAAGTATTGTATTAACTTACTACAGTGTCCATCATTGATGTATTGTTTTAGTTAATAGGTTTAAATATAATTTATATTAATTATAATATTTATAAGATTTATAAGATACCTTTCAAATCATAATTAGTTAGCGTTAGTAAAATTATAGGAGAATATTATTAGAAATTAATTATTATTTGTAATACGTTAATAACAATTTTAGCTTTTTGAAATTTGAATGAATATAAGATACAAATTACAATTTTCAATTGAGTATTGAATATTTGACACAATAATTACTATCATTATGATAATAGCAATAACAAAATAAAGTTATTATCATTTTATCACTATTCACAATTTAAAATTATTGGCGGAATTGATAATTATTATCAGGTTTATACATATATAGTTCATAGCTAGACCTTTGACTTAAAAACTAAAAAGCTATAAATTCAATGATATTATATATTTATGCTTAACTATAAAAAGAAAAAAACTAGTTTTTAGGTCTAAATACATTTTAAAACTTAAAAATAATAATTTTTTTATAAATCTATTTTGTGAATTTCAATATAATTTTTAATGTTCACGTTTCAAAAATATTGTTTTAATTTTTCGGGTACACTTTTTTATAAAGTTGTTTTAGGAAAAAAATAACAATAAATAAACAAATACTGTAATGTAATGGTTTACAAAATCATTTTTTGATACGTGTTATAATTGGAAAACATTATTTATGGAGACTTTTACTAAAATTATGAATTTTACTAATACGCAATGAAATTTACAAATTGCAATGAATTGCAATGGAGATCAGCTAGTTTTAAAATATTATCTATTCATACCATGAACTAATTTACACCGTTCTACGATAAGGTGTTATTGACTCAAAAGTTAATAACAATAATATAATACGATATTATAAATAATTATATAATATATATCTATTTTATTATTATTGTTATGATTAAATAATAATATAATTAAATTAAATCAACATACCTATTGTATCTACAATAATAATATATATCTTGAAACTAGTTATGTAAGAGTTAAGAGAGTGCAAGAGTTATAGTATGTGTGATATACTGATATGTGTAATGGAGAGAATGAAAACAATTTACAATACGATACAATCAGTGTTAAAACGGCGGCGATTTTCTACGTCATAGTCGTTGGTTCTTATATCATAATATTATTATGGTATTGTACCGTAGTTGCCATGGCACCAGGTTTGAGTTGTATTTTGATAACGCGTTTACATTGTGTTTTGTATACTATAAAGTTTTATGTGCTTGTGTTTATTTTAATAAGGTCCGGACAAATTGTTACGAACAAAGGAAATCAGGTTTTTTAATTGCACAATACCTTAGACCTCTGCTTGGTGCCTCTGCGTTTCATCGTTACACGGATTCGTCGTTAATCGTTCCATAAGGTCGGGATAATTTGAAATTTTAAAATTTTTTATCTTACTACTTATCTTAGTTTCTTCTTAGAACATATTAAACCTTACAATATCGGTGAGCTCATGAAAATTATTATTTATCTGAACGCCAGAACGTAGTTTAGTGAAACACATATACAATCCATCTTTACCATTAATAAACAATGCTCAATAAAAGAGGTATTAGATGAATACAGGATCATCATAAAACAAAAATTGGGTTAGGAGAGAGCACTAAATATTATTTATATGCAATTAGTAGATTTACTTATTGTTATTGAGATTCCCAAATATTAAAAATATTATTATTCAGTTTTAAAATGTCTTGCTATCAAAGGTGGATATTATAGAGATCTTATAGTGATAAAATAATGTTTTTCTAACTTAATTATTTATTTCCATAATATGTTTTATACATTAAACTAAATTGACACTATTCTATATATTTTTTTCATAATATTCAATATTATTTAATAAATAATGATTTGTGTTAAAAATCATAATTCATAAATAATATTAAGAACATGTTATGCTAAAAAAAAAAAACAACTGAAAATCTGAATAATTGAATATGATGTATAAATGAAACATTTTTATTTTTAACAAATTTTTTATACTTATGTAATTTATTAATTAAAATTTTTGTCATAATTTGTATTTTGGATAGGTATTGTATTGTTTTTTTTTTTGTAACTTGTTGTCATCAGCATCCTTATGAGAGGTTAACCAACTTTCAACATAGGTAGTCTTTAAGAAAAGGATAATGTTAATGTGTCGTGTCCTTTGGGATTTCGAGTACCATGATTTTTGTGATGAGTACATACATAAATAAAAAATCCACTACACGACTGTTAGTGAATATTTTAGATGTAAAAATAATTTAATTTTAACGTAATTTAATTTGATTAGGTAGATTTTTACATTTTATTGAATATTAAATGAAAACATGCAAATTAAACAATACACAATCTATTAATAAAATAATAAATTACTAAATAATATTTATAATAAATTATGTGGAGATACATTTATTTTGTATACTTGTGTGTACCTAGTATTAACTATTACTGATTCTCAATTATTTTATTTTTCATAATTTTACAATATTAATCTAATTTCTTCATGAAGTTATTATAAAAAATAATAAATTGAGACTTAAATCATTTTCCAGAATCTTTGAATTAATAATTTTGGTTTTTGGTAGGATTTGACATTTTTAAATTAATTTTTTTTTTACAATTATTGAGTTATTTTTTAATACTAATATATTTATGATTATTTTTATAGGTAGCATTGTTGTACATGTGTATATTATAAACATGGTATTAATTCATGTTAAGCATGGTGACGATAGTCAATTTTTGTATGAAGCATCATTAGAAACTCCTGTTGATGAATGCACATTGAATATTACTTCAATCTATAACGGCCGTTTAAAAATTTCTAGAATCTGTAATGGTAATTATTAACTTGAAATAAAGAACATTCTTGCTGCTTATTCATTGTTGTTATCAATACTGTTGATTCATACATATACTGCAGTAGTCGTAGTAAAAGATTATTGTTTTCACTGTGGCCACCTGTAGTGTTTGGGAACTTTTAGTAATAATTTTTTTTTTCATTAGAAATGGAAGAACTTAAAAAACATGGTACATTGTTGCCACCCGAGATAATGGGATTGACTGATGAACAAGTTGTTGAACTTAAATTGATCGATGCATGGGGTGAAAAATGTATACCTAGTGGTGGTTACACATTTCACAAAGACCCAGTTGGTCGCCGAAATGGAAAACGCCCTAATGAACAAATGCAAAATGTGTTGACTAAAACAATTGAAGAGGCCAAGGCTTGTGTGTCCAAAGTAAATATTATTATCATAATAAACATGTAATTACCTATTTTTCTAAACTATATATGTTTTATAGAAATTGGTTCAGTCTCAGATTTCATTAACTCAAAAGAAAGTTCAAGAAGCTCTTGACATACTCAGAGGTGCAATTATGATTGTTTATCCAATGAATTTACCACCACACGATAACATAAGACTTGAGATTGAAAACAATGAAGATCTTTCAGGAACTCACGCATCATTAGAGGTTAAAATATATTTATTGATTATCTCTGGTGGTATTACTTTAATTTTAGTTTAATATTTGATTAAATATTTTTAACTATATTACTTATATCAATACAATTAATATTATGTATTTTTTATTGTTGAATGTGTTTGTATCAAATTCTGGACATGTAATATGATTTTTCTTATTTTCATTTTAGAATATGAGTAGGCTGCTCTATATTAAATGTTGGATCTCTATTCTACTTTTTACCCAGTCTTTTATATTTATATTTCTATTAATCATACTATTAGTATATCTATATATTTAATTTAATAAAACTAAAATACTAAATAATAATTAAAAATATAACTTTTAAATGTTCCTATAAATAAGCCATCAAAGTGAATGTATTTGAAGCTTGGAAAATAAATAATAAACAGTCTTGAGAGTCATTATTATAACACTCATTATTTCAAAAAATGTTGATTTTTTTTCAAAATGTTTAGTTTCGTGCTTTTCTAATAATATATAACATTTTTATTTTTATCACCCTTATATTTAATAGTAAAATCATTATCAATTTTTGATTTTTAAATGACAACCTATATAATAATAATGTCAAAATAGTAAGACTAATTTTTTTTATGAATTTTAACATTAAAATTATTATTTTTAATTTAATTGTTAGTGAGTTATAGCTACTCAAAGTTTGTTGGTTTGAGGTTTTTAGATGTTCGTTCTCCAGATTATTACGGCTACAGAGTTCACCATTGCATCGATAGTCGATAACAAGTTTATTACATATGATTATTTTACGAAACAAGAAGTATTATAAAAACTGAAAACTATCCAACTTTGAAAAGCTATATCTTTTAAAAAATTAACAAAAATAATAATTAACTTTTTAGCGAGATATAGAATGATGTTATTAATTCAAACAAAAATAATTATTTGAACATAAAATTCATAAAAAAAATATAGCCATATTAATTTATACATTTTTAATATAGGTTACATCTCTAATAAATATATTCAAATATTGAATATATTCTAAAATAACTTCAAAATAGTTGATATCAAATTTATTTATAAATTAAAATTTCTTTTTTGTTCTATGAACTTGTGTTTAAATATATTATGTATACTGGGTAATTTTTTTATCAAAAAAAACTCATTATTTTAATATCTACTAATGTTTTTGAAAATATATTTTTATATAATTTCCAGTTGAAATAAAACTTATAAAACAACATTGTATTATACTTTTTATTATTATAATTTTTTTTAGGTATTTACTTTTTTGAATTTCAATATAAATTTTAAATTTAATATTCTGAAGTAGAGTATTTTGATACATAAAGATTGCAATTTGGATGAGTAGTTTATAAGTATTTAAAGTTTTGGTAAGTGTAGTAGTAGACCAACATTTAGGGGGTATCCACTACCACTCCACACTGCTCGTTAAATTAATTTAATTATTATTTCAATAAGTAACAGTTATATTGAATTTTCTATTTAGGTGATCGCACCCAATATAGCACAACTTTGGTTTTCTGGTCGTGAATTAGTGCGAGAACCAAATAAAAAAATGAAGGACTATTTGGGACGCAATGAAAAAACAAAAGTTGTATTGAAGCTTACCAAGACTGGTTCCGGACCTCCAGCACGTGAACCACCATTAAGTGAACAAGATCGTAAATTGTTAATGGCTGAAGCTTTTAAAAAACAAGAAGAATTAAAGGTAAGTTAGTTTTATTAGTTTCTGCACACATTAAAATTGTAAATAGTTTTTTTTTTGTAATGGTAAAAAAAATTAGAAGATTTTATTTATGTAAAATAGAGCAGATTAAGCAGAGTATATAATATACTTATATGTTATAGGTATATTTTTGAATATTATTTATTTAAAAGTTTTTTATTTATAGTATATGCTTCAAATTGAAGTGCTTATTATATAAAATGATTTTTTATAGAGTTGTTGATCAAGTGTCTATTTGTACTAAGTGGTAGTAGTTATTTTTATGTGACTATTTTAACATTTTAATGATATATAAATGTTACTCTATTATTTAAATTTTAAACTACAAGTATTCCAGACTCTAGTTCGACTTATTAATTATTACATACCATTATATTATATTATGATAAAATGTATTATATTTTTATGTACATATAACTCTTAATAATTTATTTCTGTAAAATTCTTATTTAAAAGATAAACCAATTTTATTGAAGAAATACATTATCAAGTACTTATGTTAAGGTAGTTAAGTTTATTTAAATTTAATTTTGATCAGTCTTATTTTATAATTGGTTGGTTCTAGTGTTTTAGTGTTTATAGTATAAAGTTAGAAAAATATATATCGTTAATAATTTATTAAATAATATTAGGTTAATAAAATACAATAAGGTTTTTATAATACAAAAATCAGATATTATATATATATAAATCAAAGCCATTAATTTCTGAAAACATAAATATTAAATATATTATATATAAATGATAATTTATAATTTGTTTGATAATTGATATTATTATAAAATATGTACCTAATGACTGTTTGAATATGAAAAAATTGAAAAGCAGAAATGAGAAGTTAAATTTATTAAAAAGTAATAATATCTGTTTTTGTGTAAAAAAACATTAATATATAATTGGTGGTAATATTATAATTAAAAGCATTACCATGCTATATATTATAACACAACATTATTATAGTAATATGAGAAAATACTTTATTTTTCTAATTCCCACTCCAATTAGATCACTGATTGATGTGATAAATTATTTGGATACTAAATCTTCAAAGTTTCAAGTTATTTATTATTTTTGTGATAAGTTAACTTTACTTTAACTAAATAGTCCTTTAAAAGTTTTCCTAAACCTAAACTATGTGCGACTAATGTAACTTTTTTGAGTTTAATGATATATCATTGTATACGAAAAACGATCATGAGTGAAGACAGACCTGATATTATAGACTGATGTCTATATCACTAAATATATTTCACAACAATACTTTTTTGATAAAGTTATTAAGCATTTATCTTACTTTTAGTATTAGTGTAATGTATTTAATTTTTTTCGAAAACATTGCATTTATTATATTATTAATATTTAATTATTTTAAATTAAAATAATATGTATTTATACCATATTGCGAGTATAATATTATTGTTATTAACATCTTACTAACAATACCAGAAAACTGCATGATTAGGTTCATAGTATCTACCTATAAATAAATAATATTTATTATTATAGTACATATAGTAAAATTCATAATATACAAAAAAATTTTATATCGCCCTGAATAATGTTTTTTTATTATAAATAAATATAATTTCGTTTAGATTTGAACTTGTTCAAATGTTTGTAAAAATAATAATTGCGTTTGCGTACTTTTAAAATCTTAGTTTCAGTATGAAACACTTATGAGGAATATTGTATTACATTTTCAAACCTTTGTTTTAAAAAGTAAAGATTTTATAAATTTTTTACTAAAATATCCTTGTAGTTTGTAATTTTCATGATTTTGACAAATTGTTGTACAATATAAATAATTATAAATAAAATTGACAATTGTCTATAAATAGACTCCAAAAGAGACAAAATATTTTGAAAATTACCTATACCGTTTATAAAATTTAATAAAAATACTTAGTGAACATTTCAAACTTTTACGATTATTTATTTTTGCATATTTTAACAAAATAAATAAATTAATATTATCAAAAACTGGATAAGCATAAAAAAACCACTTTTTTCCTTATTTTTTTTTTTGTTTTATTTGATTAAAAAGAAATTTCACAAATTTTTACTTTTGATTTCCCTTTCAAGCATTTTAGTTTCCCCAAAAGGCGATAGTAGATAAAAAAATATGAGGTGTAGCTATTATTCTTTTTATCTTTTTGCGCATTATTGTTAGTTTGATAGTCCCGTTACTTAATAGCCATATAATATCGTACCTACATATTATTGTAAAACCAATACATTTCACTTAGCTCAGAATTTAAATTTAAGTTAATTTATTAATTATACTTATACTTGAAACAGGAATATCTAGTATTTTTATTACAAAATTGACTGTTGATATTTTGAATTACGTTATTCACCATTATGAAAAATACGTAGATTTGTGGTACATTTAAAATATCTTGACTAGGTATTTCTATTATTTATCATAAATAAAGTGTAGTTGTATTACTATATAATACTATTGTGGATATGATGTGAATAGAGGTGAGACGGAGCTCGTATAGTCGTACATATATGATTCTAGGTCAAAATATCATTCAATATATCTATATCTTTTTTTGCTCTCAAGATACTATTAATACAAAATATTTTAAGTTTTTCTTTTATTTTTAAATATTTTGTTTTTTTTTTTTAATGGTAGTTCCCTATCAAATGTTGGTTATTCTTAATTTGTTGATTGCGATATTCACAGTTATTTTTTTTTATTAGTATCAAAAAGCTTGGATGATTATGGGTTATCTAAAAATGATGTATGAATTGTGAAAGAATAAAAGACTAAAAAAAGTATTTACGAGTATAATAATTTATAATTGACACATGATAATTATTAAAAAATTAAATATTTTTAACCGTATTAAACGAATAATGCAATTAATATTAATATTTTTTTTTTTTTTAGGGTATTTGAAATTTGTTTTTAATTTGAAAACCCAATACAATAACAATACAATAATCATTTTAATTATCGACCTATTTTCACGAAAACGACACAAATTATAAAAATCTAATTTTATCTTAATGACTTACAATGTAGGTATACAATATTATTATTACACAATTACACAAGACATTTATAAAATATCAATTTAAATTATAAATTATATGGTTTCTGCTTAATTTGGTTAGTGTTTAAAGTTAGTAGATATTTCGCATGAAATAATATCATTTCATACTTGGGACGCGTTATTATTTGATATGCATTAGTTATAAATTTGTATTTAATAATATATTTTATATTTTTTTATCATAGGTAGTTTATATATATATTTTTAAATTTATTTTATGGAATATTTTTCTAGATATCTTTTTATGATATTTTGATAAAATATAAGAATATAATAAATTGTCTTACCATTACAGAATATATAAGTATTGTACCTATGTATTTATTTATATTCACAAAGAAAAAGTTTTGGTAAAGAAAATAACTTTTAGATTACGAAAACGAAGTTATTAACATGCAATATTATAAAATATGCATATGAACTAATGTAAAATATATGAAAATATGAGGAATTATAATTTACAAGTATAATAATGAAACTGATGTAACTAGAATTTAGAAAAATAATAAAGTGAAATGATAAATAGGGGATAATGATTAATGAATAATAATAAACTATATATATTAATCGTATAGTTTTATAATAATAAATATCAAAATAGTACAATACACGCCTTTTGTATAATATTATTATTTGGTATATGGTTTATCTTATAAAATAATGTCTCTACATAAGCTGACAAAATATTCCAAATAACCAGACTGCCATGACGTAAAAGAAATTAATTTCTGTTGCAAACTGTCATTTGTGAGGAGTAGGGTGTATACGGTAAAAACCAAAATGTCGCGTGACGTTAAGCGCTATAATTTATTACTGTTGGCAGTTGGGGTTAATATTATTATCCCAAGTTACAGTGCTAAAAGTTCACCACTTTTGTTATTTCATGTAGCTTGTAGCTATAAATTCAAGTCTGCTCTGTTATTTTTTTTATTGAGTGACGTGGAATTATACTTAATGTATCAGTAACGTCTCTAGATCAATTTTCATGGTAAGAGAGGAGGGTGATTTCAATTTAATATACATTTATAAACATGTATTATTTATATTTGAGTCAAAACAAAAATTGATATTGGAGAGGTGAATGTTCCTTCGAAAAAATCCCCCGAGGATATTTCTGAATCTACGTGAGCATTATGTTACATTATATTACTTATTGTATAGCTAACACAGTAATACAATAATCAATAGTAAAAACTCAGAATTTTATTTAATTAGTTAGTTTATATAATTTATCGAAACTGTAATGCATACAAAGTAGATCATTTAAAACATTAACAGTATCTCTGGTCTTGTCTGTAGGTACCGTGTATTTTTGTGCCAGCAAAACTTAAAAATTCTCTTCAAAGGCGAGTAGTAATTTATGATAACGGTACCCACATGACACGTTCACGGCGGTGATGGCTTTTGGCGGTAATTTTCCCTATATAAACGCGTTACGTGACTATAATTTTGCAAAGGTTTTGAACTTGAATCTCATAAACGTATAGCGCATAGACGTGTGCACGAGGTATATATACTCTAAGAAAGGGCCATTTATATCCTATAAAAAGATTTTTTTTGTTTAAAAAATACAGTATACTTATCTATAAATTTAAGAAAAACAAGTTATAGAAAAGTTCTAAATGCTAAACATATTTTTTAATAAAAACCTCCAAATTGTGTATACTTTCATAACATTTATTTATCGTTTTATTACGGTATTTTTTTTATTTTTTTTTGAGGAAAGTGCCTAATTTTTGTTTTACATTATACCCTGTTAATGATTCGCTATATGGCGTACACTAGAAAAGTACAATTATAATTCATTTTAAATAAAGAGTCGTATGTAGAAGTATACCTACAGAAGTGACTGTGATACATCAATAACGTGGGTAAAATATTTGACGCATCGACTGATCCATATTTGTCTACACCATCAGTATTAGTTAATTAAGCGATATTTTTCGCCGATTAGTTTTAGGAAGACTGGTCGTTTTAGCACGCCATTTTCTTAGCCTCTGCTGATTCTCTATCGAATTTTTTATACTTTACTGTCTATTAGTCTGTCATTATAACTAGCTTAACGAGTCTTTTCGAGGTTCTTCATCATTTCTGGTTTGATACAACTCGTCGACTACTTCACGAGGTTTGGTAGGTAAGAGTGTAAGCGTCCATCTTTAATATTTATTGGTTGCTTGTAAGAATAAGTAGTCACGATTTAATTACACGACTCTTCAAATATTATGTAGAATTTATTTTACTTTGTAATCATGAGATTTAAAATCAAGTATATTACCGTAGTAAAAAAGTCACGCTTTATTACGTTAAGGGTAAATGTAATATGATTTACCATTGTGAATTTTCGTCGTTTCGTTTCGTTTATAATATGAATTGTAAATAAACCCTATACTATGGTCTTCAATAATAATATAATATTTCATATAATCCAAACTTTTAAAACGTCGAATAAAAAACATAATGCATACTCCAGCGCACTTATAATTAAAACAAGTGTCAGCTGTCAGATTGATTTTGACATGTGTAAATTTATATTTTATGATCAGAAATAAACGATACGAGTATATTATGTATTTTCAGTTCTAAAAAAATGGCAGGTTTTATTGATTTTTCGTTTGCTTGTGATTGTAAATGTATTCAATATTTTTAGTAAAAGTATTTGATTTTTAGGGTATATCTGGTAAAGTATACATTGTATTAAATGTGCCGGCTTCAAAATGTAAATGTCAATATGTCAGGAATTGTAAGGTATGGAGAGGCTTTATGAAGACGAGTGATATTCTATACGAGACATGGGTATATATTGGTATTAATGGATATTGATGTTTATATTGAAGCGTCAGAATTAATACTCCGGGCTTAAATTTTAAAATACATTTATTTTTGAAAATAATTTAATATTTATTTAAACGTGATAAAACATAAAAAATTAATATAAATATATTATTTAGCGTAATAAAAAAAAAATATATATATATAGTGAATATAATATAATAATGAGAAATGTATGTAAAAAAAAAAAAAAATTACAAAAAGTCTTTAAATAAAAAAAAGACTACACTGATCAATGCAAATTTTAAGAATAATTTTTGATGGTCGGAATATTTGCCTAGGTATACATTTTTAACATATTATTGTACACTCGTACAATGCGTTGTGGATGTGTGTTGTGTTCAAATACACATATTACATTACTTATATGTATATTAGTTTATTACATGGCGTATGAAATAGTCAGTATATAGAAAAAATAACGCTTTATAATAATATATATAATTTATATTATATGAGTCCGAATAATAAAATGTTTGCAAAAGCTTTTTGAATCGTTCGCGAAATGAAAATGGTATTACAATAATAACAACGCTATTGTCATTAAATATCGTAATGTTCTAATATCGTATTAATAATTAACGGCTTGACGTTCGATTTTCTCGCGTTATCGTTTTGGTCGCGCGCACTGTCGACAGAGTGATTGACCGGACGGTTTTCGCGTGTCCGTCTAATAAAAAACGATAAATTATAATATTATTATTATGTTGTTAACGTTGTAACGGAGTCACTCTACACGTCCGGGCCGTCCATCGGACGTCTACCGTCGACACCAACGGACATGTCTGCCGACCTGGCCACCAGCGCTTCGATAACGCTTAGCTCTTGCAGCTCGCCTCGCTTCCGGTGCTTGCGGCCGCTCCTGCCCGCGGCCGCCTGCTTGTCGCTGGGCTTCATGAATGGTTCGTCTGCCGCGGCACCGGCGTCGTCGTCCGCACACCACTGGCAAGTCATGCGGGCGTCGTCGCCCACCTTCACCGTCTGGTGGACGATCAGCAACGTCAGGAACGACACGGCGAACAGTATGCCGGGCACAGTGACGCCCACCATTAGTTCCCACCACGTCTTGTTCAAGTCGAAACGGGCCAGCGCCGAGAACGAATCGTTCTGAATCAACCAACAAAAACAATAACGATTAATTTACAAGTCCCTCTATGTAGCCCAGGGTCATCAATTTTTTTTTGCGCCGAGACACTATTTATTTTATAAAATATTCGAGCGCTGCACACACAGATAAAACATAATGTAATAATTGTGTTATAAAATGCAATTTTGTCAAATTGAAGTTGCCCTTGAATAACATCTAATTTTGTCACGATTTTAGGTTTAGAATTTAGTTTCATATTGTAATCTTTCATCGCGGAAATGCTTTGGTATAACAAGCTAAACATACACATTTTTGTTTAATTTGAGTAAATAAATGATTATTATTTATACATTTATCTTAAATACGTGGCTTTTATCGGAATTATTTCGTTTTTACTAACTGATAATTAACATAAATAATAACTGATATATTATAACTATTATTTAACGTAGTAATAAAAAAAGGCGTACAATTTATGATGCATATTGTATAAATATTATGCCAATATAATATTATATTTATGTTAAATAAATTATCGAAAACCGACTTACAGCTAACAGATGCACACTGGACACATTTATATTATATTTATATATAATACGTATCATTAATGTTTATTATCGTGGTTTAAGCGTTTGTTGGCGTCTGGCAACTGTTTTAAAAACTTTTGTTTTAACGTTTTTAATAGCAATAGTTTTCTATAGCCATTCGAAATATGCACACACGCGTGAAAACCTCGTTATATATAAAAACGATTTTATCAAAAATATAAATTATAGATTTTATATACATATAATTTTTAGACGGAGAACTTAATTACTAATATAAATACTATGAATACATTGTGTTGAAGACCCTCTTGTTGTAGCCACAACTACTACCTTAATTTCCTGTATTTATGTACCTATAGCTACTTAATATTGGTGATGACCGGCATCAGGATTTTGTATTATTTCAACGCGGAGAATCAACAAAAATTATGTGACGTTACCTTTGTATAAAAACACGGGAACCGACTCAGGGCCGTGTGGTTATCGCCAGCCCGGCCATGCGTGTAGCTAAAGTCTCTACACTCGTTGCGTAACGTGTTCACGCACCCCTGCTGGTTGATGTACAGTCTGCTGGAGTTGTAGACGGTGAGCGCGGATTGCGCAGGCACGAACGTGTTGGTTTCGTCGAGCGGCCGATCGCTTGCTTCGTATATCGACCAGAATGTCGTGAAGTTTATAAACAGTTGCGGCATTTGTGATTCTTCGAGCACGGTACCGTTGATGCAGTCATAGGCTCTGGTGGTGGGAACAGTTTGGTGAAACGAATTTTAAAAGATAATCTGACTTAACCTCCCGGACTTACCTGAGAGAGTTTCCACTATCTTTCGTTATGCCGTTACAGCTGGCCATGAATATGCCAATAGTCGAGTTCTCGTCCGTCCAGATCTCTTTGGGCGTCGCAAGTGGTTCGCCGTGCGCCGCATTACCGTTAGCCTTGTTATACGCTACTACTCGCTGACAGTCGCCCGTGTGAACCGTGTCCCCCAGTCGCAGGAATACGTTCACTCCCGTCGTCGTGATTTTGTTACAGTATCGGTCACAGTCAAATGGCCATTTAATCGTGGAACAGCTTGAAAACACGAAAACGAAAAAGTTTTTTTTTTATTATCTTTTATACATAACCCCGCGACGATCGTTTGCGGCGCTACGGTGCAGGTCATCGTATGTGAGTCGAAAAAATTGGGTTTTTACCTCCCGTTTTCACAGATGAAATAACCGTTGAGCTTCATATTTTCTACATCGCTGTTAATCGGCGTTCCGCTCTTGTTGTAGTAGCATTGATACAATTCTGACATATTGGAACAGTGGCCCAATCTACAGGCCATGAGGCCCGTGAGACCCAGACACTCCTTGTTGTTGTTGCAGTTGTACCGCTTTAATGTATCCGGATTTGCCTGCAAAAATACATGAGTTCAGATAATGGAGTTTCATATTTCACATACATGAGCCGGCTAGTCGCAGCGGATCGACCACTGCAGGGTGTGCGTTACCATATTTTTATTTATTCGGACTATACCTTTAGCAGCTGTTCGACTCATAATACTCGTACTATATATGTCTATATCCTATAAAATATAATATATAGGAGTATTTTACCGTCTACACCAATACGTCGGGGCTATTTGGTGATAAAATATATTCTCGTTTTGAATAAAAATAATAATTGCGTCCCGGTTATTCATTCGATCACGAAATGCCGCGTGCTAAACCAGTGCGCCGCGTTTATTATTATATGATATAACTATATCGCTTTACTGCAATATGTGCATGTATATAATAGCAATGTAAAGTTATAATACAATTTTTTTCCTGTACACCCTATAGTCGACCTATATGACTTGCGTGACGGAATTGTATTTTTTATGGACGAAAAGCACGGTGTTTTATTCGAAATGTTGCAAGTATATATATACACGAAAGTTTGTGTTTGGTTTCGACGATAACTATACAACAGGCTTTAGGCAATATATATTTAAACACGATGACCATAGCACGTGGTTGCGGTGGTTTTGGCTGCGGCGGCGGTGTTGGTGGCGGGATTAGTCGACCGCGGGTAGAAATTAATTTTACACGTAGGTATAAACGATAAGTTAAAATGCGGTCGAGTGTGGTAGAAAAAAAAAATACCGTAACAAAAACTTGACGCCGATAGCGGATTTTTGGAAACTTGCCTGCGGACATGAGACGCTCGTGAGTCGGGTGCAGTTCTCCACGCCGATTTCGGTGCCGTTGTGCCGTACCGTGACCAAATACTGCGGACAGTTGCCCGACGGTTTCGTCAGACACCACTCGCCGCAGGACGCCCACTCACAGTTGTTGGACACCGTCGAGTTGATCGTCTGGCACATGAGCGGCACCGTCTCGATGGCCGCGTTGAACGCCCTGTAGCCCGGTACGTAGATGGCCACCGACAGGTACACCAGTGACACGGAGCTGAGCACGAACGTGAGCTGACACACGCATATCAGACCGCATATGTGCCTGTCTTGTTCCGGAATGGGTTTTGGGGGTGGTTCGTGTTTCTTCTTCCGGCTACCGCCGCTACTGTTTCCGCCCCGGTCTTTGGGCGCCATAGACTTTCGGTGTTTTCCTGCGTAGGCGTGTATATGTACAGTCAACAATAAGCTCGATATAGGTCTATAATAATAATATTGTTATAATTAACGATAATAATATATTGTGTTATGTAAATTTTTGTTATAATTCTGACTAGCCCTATTTTTGTTATTGTGTTTTCGTCTCCGTTTCACGTGCCTGAAACAGTATTGTTGTGTAACCGGGAAACGTTTAAAGAGTTAAAAAAGTTCATTCATTGCACGTGTATAGAGTTCTTAGATATTTTTCCAATCGGTATTTGTCATGTTTAAAAACGGTTTAGTGGTAAATAAATTGTATGTACGTGTGTATTAAAATGCTAGGTTCGGTCGAATGAACCCTTGTGATTGGTATCTACCGCCGGCGCAGTGTTTGAAAATAAATCGTTAAAAGTCAAAAATCGATTGTTTAATTAATTTTTACTTCTGTAGGTACTTAAAATAATTAAATATGGATGTATACCTATTTTATATTTACTTCGTTAATGGAAACGTTACAACCTGCAGTGTTATTGCTGTATAAACAAAATTAATGATTAAAAAAATACTAGCCATTGTCTTTTTAAATTTAACTCTCCACATTTAATCATTGTTTATTATAATATTTACTTTATAATGTTTACATTATTATTTATATAAATCGATTAAATGTTTATAAAAATGTTAACCATCACATAATATTATATAATATAACAATTTATTTACTATTATGTTGTAAAAGCTCTACAGTTCGGTAAAGTATCTAATTTGGCTAACGTCAGGTTGTTGACCTCTAAATTATTATTATAATAGCGTATTATTATTATTATTATTATTACATGTGACCTTTAAGTATAAGCTTCACTTTTATGTAAAATGAATCGAGTTCATCAAACAGTATATTATACTTAGAAAATGAAAATTATAATGAAGTAACGATTTTGTATATGGTTTGGAATAGATTTCAAAGCTTATTATTATGTACAAATATGCATTAATAAAAAAATTAAATGGTTTTAATTTTCAGTCTTTTGCATTATAAATGAATATAGATGTATTATTTTATGATTCAATACATAAATGGAAAATAATAATAAAATATACTATCATAATTTTATATTATTAATATTAACCTCTGCCATATTTAAAAATTAAAAATAATTTATACTTTGCATCCAATTATTTGTTATAATACATTTCTCTTATGAATTATTTAAAATAAAATTGTGATACGTTCGTAATAACTATCAATATAAGAGATAGATTATGTTTATCATAGTAAAAAGTAAAATGTGATAAACGATGATCTGTATAACAACTTTACTTTATATTCTGTGGTGCACTAAATTTTGTGTATGGGTAAACGAATTATTTATGTTAAACTTAGTTAGTTCTTATTATTAAAGAAACTTATCAAAATTGCTCGGTGACAGCCATTATTGGGTGATTGAAAAACTTTTTTTTCGTGGTACTTATTAAGAATTTTCCTATTTATAGTAAAAAAAAAAGGGTAAAAATGAAACTGAAAAGTTATATTATTATAATTTAAAAGATGAAAATGATATTGTTAGACTTAAAAGATACAAAATATATTTTATCGTACAAGTTAAAATATCATATTATTATGTATATACTACAAACATAAATATTTTCTTAATATCTCTAAATATGAAAATACTTAAAAAACTCAAAATGTATTAATATGATAACTATGAAAATAATATTTTTTTAGTAAAATTATAAAACAATAATGAATAATAACATTAAGTATACATATTTTCAATGTACTTTTATCAAGATTACGTTTTAATTTTTTCTTATTAATTGGATGATTTAAAATATTTAAATTATTGTTCTGTTTTCAAAAATAAAAACTATTACCATTATTTAATATGTTTTATCTGTATTTGTATTTATTGATAAGTGACGATTACAAACTAATAATAATTTGCCCCGGACTTTGATGATTTTTATCACGGTCGTCAATTGTAAGAAAATCTATTAATAAATTAAAACTTAATAAAAAATAAATAAATAGAAAAGTGTGTTTAAAATAGTAAATTAGTAAATTAAACTATACATACATTTTTAAAATATATGTACAAGCAGGAATTAATATAAAATACGCTTTAACCAGGATTTAAATTCATAACACTTTATTTACTTATTTTCATTTTAAATATATAAGGCCCAAATGCCCAATTACTTATTAAATTAATATAACTTAATAATTCCAGAGTACATTTTTATAATCGAAATTAAAATTAATACTTATCCAACGGTGAAATTTGATAATATTGATAACACAAAGTTACTTGTGATTAAAATACAATCATGTATATACATGATATTACAGCTATACAATACATTCACACATATATATGTATAGAGATATAATAATGCATAGATCATTGAAGTAGTGTATACTTACAGTTTTGTTCGTTTCTTTAGTATTCGGTCGAATGTTTTGGTGCATATCAAAATTAAAGTATATTTTAATTAGAATTTTTGTTTGTCTGGTTTTCTTTTCGTTGCTTATGTATATCTTGGAAACTGAATTTATCGTTGGTCTGTTTTAGTTATTACATATCGATTACACGATTTACCCTTACATGTATGTCGATAGATGTCTAGTCGAAAACTGTTGCATTGCGAAAACATATTTGAACGGAACACGTAATTCCGATGGAGTGACACTCCCCTGTTTATTCGATGCCGCCAGCGGGGAACGGTCCCAACCACAACGAACCCTGGCGGAGGTTTTTCTTTCTGTACATGTCAGCCCCTCTCTTGCACTGGGTCAAATCGATTGTGTTTAAGACGATCTCGCGTTGAACGTCCCGATGAATTAATGTAAGCATTATACCCGCTGCAGTGGTAAACAATATCAATACATCAGTCTATACCCATATAATAGTAGTGCAATCAGAATGATATACATTTTTTTTTCTGAATTATCGATCTGTACTCATATTTTGAACGTGCATTATTTGGGGGGGAATGATAGACGTGGTTTGGAAGGGTGTACTCAAATTCAAAACTTAAGTTTATTTGATAAACATTTTATGTATAATATATATATATAAATAGTCATTCATATACATTCGGTATTACATAAACAACTTATTTATGAACAAGCAGCATACAATATATTTTATAATTATATGTATATATATATTATAATTATACATCTATATAAACTATTATCAAAAGTGAAATTTACATGTATAAAAAATAATATATTTAGAATTAAAGCGATTTGCTTTTGTAGGCTTTGTAAACAAATATAAATTCATATTAAGTAAAATAAAATATTTTTAAGATAAAAATTAATTTTTGGCTTACACAATTATTTAAATTACATTCGGGTGAAGTTAAAGCGGAATACAAATGTAAGTATAAACATAGTTAAACCGAATTAGTGAACTGAAAATTTAGCACTCGCTTCTGTGCCTGAAAAAAAGCCCTTATTTAATAGAAAATGTGTGCATATTGATCAATAATCGCCATCTTCTTCATCTGTGCTGAATGGTCGTTTGGACAATTTTCTTCTGTAAATATTTAGGATAAAATTATATTTTTAGACATATTATAAAACATTATTCTATTAAATGACAATATTAGGTGTAAGTTGTGTAATGTAATATAAAAATAAACAAATTATTTTTCTATTCTTATAATTTAATTTGACAAAAACTAAGTGAAAAAGCAATATCATTTGAATTCAGTATTCATTCTTTTACAAATAATTAGCCTCGACGTGGGCCATTGGAAGGTGCTCAAATTTATTTATATTATTTTATTAATAACATTTAGTAAACACTTATCTAGTTTTTGATTTTAAAGGTACAATAATTGTTTAAAATTATATTGGTGTTGCGTCTTTTTCTTTATTAATCGTGAAAGTTTTATTTATTTATAAAAACCATAAATTGAATGGTTTTAATATAAAAGTAATAAAACATAATTGCGTTTATATACTGTTTGAAACTTTCTATTTCTTTACTTAATTAAATTTAAAAGTTAAACACAGTGATTTTTATTTTTCAGTTGGAATGTTTTCAAAAATGTTTTCATGAAAATCTTGTATACACTTATACGTATTGTAGTATAAATAAGAGTAGATATGTTGGACATTAAACTTAACATTATAGCATTGTCGATGGCAATAAATTTTCGTTATTGTCGAATAAATAATATATAAGTTTAATACTATGTATGTAGTTGTTATAAATATATAATACATTATTTTGTAACTCTAATTTAATGTTAGACGTATACAAGGAATGGTATAATAATTTTATGAAATACATTTCATTCGGGTCCTCTGTAGTGTATTTTCTTGTTTTCGTTTGGTTCGTTGGATATTATTATTATTTTTATTACATTTATGTGAACAATTATTCTTTTATCATACAATTATAAGTTTGATTTGATCGCGTGTGTTGTGTGGTATAAGGGTAGACAACATTTTATGTGTAACGATTTAAAACGCGCGTGATCGTTGCATATATCACATTATTGCAGATTAATGATGTGTGAAGAATAATATGTAAATACATATAACAACAATTTGATGAACACATATAATATTACAAACGACGTTTTACTGAATCCGTTGCAGTGTTAAACGAAATACAAGGACTTTAATTTATACGACGTAATAGTGAAAAAACGCTAATCGAGGCGATGTTAAACTAGAACTTACTGTATATATATTAGCGTATTAATGTTGGTTTAAAATAAAATGCTGTCATTGTCAAAATAGGAAATATCTGGATGGCGAATATAAGTATTTTCACGACCATAAAATGTCCGTTAGCATCGCGAATTTGTGATTAATATTTATATAGTCGGTGATAAGAAAACAATACAGTATATAGTAGTAAGGGTTGTGAATCTTTTTAGGGCTATGTGCTCTACGTTTTACTATCAAAGTTTCGAAAAATATTCACTTGCTAGTAATTTCATAGGTACCTTTAAACAATTTTTTCTCGGAGCGATAGGGAATTTTAAAAAAATCACTAAAATGGTACTTTTTAGAGCCCAATAGGTTTGTCTATATGATAATTACGAGACTGAAAGACGCGTGTAAATAAATCTTATTAGAAGTGCCCATAGGAGTACCGCCCAATAGTCTGTGCATAAAAATAAAGAGATGCTCACCTGATCACTAGTTGCGGGTTTTCGTTTTTGATCGCCGCCGTCTTCCTCTTGTCGACCATGAATTCACGTTTGAGCGCCGGACAGTACCAGTAACACAGCACCGTACACGATAGGACAAACAGCGTCCAGGGTATGACCACGGCGGCCACTAGGGTCTTGATTGTGTGGTGCCAGTCATAGTCAGCCACCACCCTGTCCGGGTAAGCACGGCTGTAGTAGCATGGAAAAACTTTCATTGTGACTTCCGAAGTATCGGCCACTTCTCGCTCCCGCCTGTCTACCGCTGTCGTCTGCTGTGTGCTGTCAGAGGCGGCTTCCAACAACATTGGCGAAACAGTTGGACTGGGTGATGTGTCATTACCGTGTCTGTACAGTTCTCGGGTCACCGGCTGTTTGATATCGTTGATCTCGGGAATATCCTCCGGATTGATGTGACCGTATTTCAGAGCGAACGTGGTGCAGTTAACGAACGGCGGATAACCGCAGCCTTCTGTGTTCACCAAGAACCGGACCACCGTGCCCGCCCATTCCAGCGACTCGGGAGACATGCGGTCCTGCAATACGTCAAAATATTTCGTTACAACGTCATTTCGGTGTATTTTGATAATTTAGAGTTAATATTGATTGTCGAGTGTACGGAAATATAGTGATTGTAGACGGTCATGTAAGACGGCGAAGGCGAGTATTATAATAATATTATGTCGAACTTCGTAATTTATCAGTTTTTATCGTCTCATAAAAATAAAATCCTAAGTCGTTAGCGAGTAACAATAAGGGCAATAAAAGAACGGAGACAATGAAATTGTTTCGGTTATCTTATTTTTATTATTTGTATATTATTATTTTAGAATGTATGTAGAAAAAAAAAAGAATATCATAAAGTATTTATATAGTATATTAATTTAAATAGTTAATACTATTGTTATATATTAGAAAATAATATGTGTATAAATAATATTCATAATATTGTCATCTGATTTATAATTTAATTTCCAATACTTTTGAAGTTTGTGAGTTTATATTTCAATTTTTTATACTTGTAATATTTTACGAAAATAAAGTATTATTACTGTGGGAGTTTTTTTCTCATGTCACAAATGAAATCGGCTAGAGCACAGCTTATATTCGTATAACTTAATAATATACATTTATTGGTTATCAGCTTCGGCTCCAATCACCATATTATTTATACATTTTTATGACGACTTTTGTTTAGGTAACGATGAAAAGTTTCGCGTCGTTCACAGAGATTAAAAGCGCATTTTAATAAGTTCTAAAATTTTATAGTTTTTGACATTAACCTTTGTTATAACGTTACTCATAACACAACCCGACGTCGATCAATCGTTAAGTTTAAGACATTAAAGTTTTACTATACTTAAATTAAATTATTTTATACCAAACCTATATTTTTTAATTTCTTAGTTGTTGTTTATAATACTTAAAAATACGTTTTTAAGTTACCTTTAGTAAGTATAGTTGAGTGTTAGCAGTCAGATACATAATACACAAGCTTTAGGATTTTTAACGAATTTACTGCCATTATCTCAATTAATATAACGAATAGATTATTTGTTGTTTATTTATTTTCGTTTCACTAATTTTTATAGTTTTGATATTATTATTAGAGAATAATAAATATATTTATTTATGAATAATTAAATGTGCCTTTATTGTATTTAACCGATAGTTTAATAAAAACATACATGGAGATGCAATATCATTATGTTCATCTGAATTATGTTTTAATTTTATTTTACAACCTATCAAGACATTTTCGTATTTAAAATCGTGGGTCGTAAAATAGTAGAATAGAAAAATAATATATATATATAATATATTTTTAAAGTATCTATTATGAATATTTCAAATAATAATAAATATTTAACTAAATAAATATTTTTTAGCGGAGGATTTTTTAATATATTTTATTTGCAGTTGATAAAGTGATTATTTTTAGTTTCAAAACAATTGCTGAATTATTTTTAATCATTTGATACGTTATCACTGATGAAAAGCCAAGACAAAAGCGGATTTCGTGATAAATCGTTAATCGAAAGAGGTGTTATCCATCTACCTATTTGATACCTACTCCTCTTATAACCGTAAATCGTAACTTATTGGTGTTTGTATTCAAAACTTCGTTTTCAGTATTGTTTATGCCTCTATATAGATAGGTACAGCTTATATTAGGCTATTAGAGTATACACCCATTGGTTT
This sequence comes from Rhopalosiphum padi, assembly GCF_020882245.1. Classification (NCBI taxonomy): domain Eukaryota; kingdom Metazoa; phylum Arthropoda; class Insecta; order Hemiptera; family Aphididae; genus Rhopalosiphum; species Rhopalosiphum padi. The sequence goes on from NC_083598.1 coordinate 56,700,938, forward strand.
CGTGCCTGTTGGTATTGTTGGTACGGCGTCAGCGAATAATTGACAGTGATCTGATGGCACCGCGTAGTAGCCGACGTGCAGCCCTCCCGGCACGATGACCACGTACACTTGCTCATGCCCGCGGCGAACACGTGCTCGTGTAGCGCGCATGTGCCGGGCTCGGGTGCGTATCGGGCGATCAGTCTGGACACCGCTGGGTCGACGACGAACGGCACGAGAAACAGAAACACCATAAATGACAGGACGGCCGTAGTGCCCAGGCAAAGGCTCACTTTGGGCTTGATGCGCTCACAGAAGCCATCCTCTGCCGGTTCGCCTAGCAGTCTCGACCCTTCGTCCTGGCTGGGTTGCCGGCTCCGCATTTGTTTCTCGTCGTCGGCGACTGTTTCAGCCATAATTTCACTTTGTCGCTATCTGTCGGGGACAAAAGAAAAACAAATCACTAATGTTGTTTAGGTATACGTAGGTATTTCGACGGTGATCGGCAGATCAGTATTTTTTAGGTGATTGCAGGTCCGTGTATACATGATATTGTAAAAGTGTTTAAAAATAGGCAGGTCTAAAAAACCATTAGACGCTTATAGAAAAACGTACCTTTATAGTACACCTGCTTATATAAAAATTCAAGAAATCATAATTAAAATAAAAAATGTGGTCGACTTTGCACATTAAATCATACTGTACATATAGTAATATGCAATTAATCGAATTTTGTGTAACAGAAATGGAATTGATTCAAACGAAATGATACTGATACTTATTTTATTCATTAATTTCATTAAATTTTCAGTCATTTATTTCTGAATCTCAACTTTACGATCCCACATAATAAAAAGATATTATGTTGAATCGCAAAGTTCACAGTAATCCACAGTAATCATACAAATACAACAGTAATAATATTTTTTGAATAGTTGATTTTGAACAATTATGTTATCGATTAAACTCGATGTAAAATTTTCATTAGGCAATTTTTAATTTTTTTGTGTAAAAAAAAATGTCTGTAATATTTCCTTGTAATATAAGTATAAGAGTATAAATATTTAAAAAAATATATTCAACCTTTTAATTTAAATAATATACTTAATATATGCTAAAATTTACGTGTTTGGCCTAATAATTTGAATAATAGGTATTCAGTAATATTCATGTGGAATAACTTTAGAATTTTTAAAAAGACTTTTGTTGCGCTTTTAAGACTAAAGATTATAGTAACCTTATAGTATGGTTAAAAAAAAACATTTTAACAATATAATAATTTATCGTGTATATTTATAAGTATAATTTACGTCGATTTCACTATTGTTAAGCAATAGAAATTATGCGTACATATAATTATATTGAATATATATATATTTTTATATTAGATGTTCGTCATAAAAAAAGTCAAAGGAAATATCAATATTAACAATATTATTATATAGCCTGCGTGTTTAATCTCGTGTACGAAATTGGTGCAAATCACATTATTCTAGACCGTAATTTTGTTGGTAGCGGCGAGATTTTTTATAGAAAAATGACAACGTAAATAATACAATAATATACAATATACAATGCATAGATTTGAAAATCTTGATCTATAAGCGCATCGTTTTAAAACTATACATATAACTAATAATCAATTATGTTGTACCGCTAAAAATAATTGTGTATACATATTGGACATACATGCACTATTGTATACATTATAACAATATTTAACGTATATAATATAACAATACAATTATAAATTACAATTAGTATAAACTTAATATTGGACAATTTATTATTTCAAAATGGTATCTTAAAATATAACATTATATAATACATATATATAAAGTATATGCGCGCACCTATACTGTTTGTATACAATAATTAATCATACTTTTGGTGCTATTGCTTTTAATTGTTGTAAAGTACAGCAAAATATATATTTTGTCGCTCATATATATATAGAATTATATAAAGCTTATTATTTAATATTATCGTGTGTATAGATAGGCATCGAGTGTATAAAAAAAATATATATTTAAAAAAAATTAGCGACGCAGTAAGGATGTGTCAAGTCACAAATGTATGTTTATGTGCGAAATTTCCGAGATGCAATGAATTATATTTAAACGAGTGAATACAATTTAATCTCACTAGTAACAATTTTTTTTTAAATGTTTTAACAATCACGCGTTCCCCTCACCGATCCAGATTTGTGTCATGTACGAAGCTTATTTTTTTAATGTAAGCCGTCTGGATCGTGGTGAAATGTAAGCTCTAGTAGTCTGGCAACGAATACATCTGTTGCTGACGAGTAGGGCTATCTTGTAAGAGGGGAATGCCTGAAAAAAAAGAAGACAAACATGGTTAGATTAGACAAAACAGAAAAATTTCACAACACGTATTCCTTAAGTAATAAGAGTGTCCTGTATATAGGTATAATATGTGATATTAATAATTTTCGTATTAAAATTAGAGTCTTGTCAAACATTATTATAATCTATATTACATAGCCGTTCTTAGGACTTTTCAACGAAGTGAGATGAAAAGTTGATTTTCAGAAGGAGTTACTCATCGAGGACAATAGAATAAAACTATGCAAATAATACAAGGCCTGAAATTATATAAACTTTTTGATTATAAATAAAGAAAAAAGCTGACGATAACTTGCACTACTGCCACTATTGGTAGGACAATGTAGTCTCATGATTAGTACAATAATATAGATCATTACATCTTTCACCTTTTCATAATATCGATAAACGGCTCAAATTTCTCCAATCAATGCCATAAAGTGGATGAAAAAAGACTTATATAAGCCCTTATCAGCGAGAACGCCCGTTACAAGTACACCTGGCAGACAGGACGATTCTCGTAGATTTATACGGTGGACCCGACTCAATAGTGATATTATTATTTTGTGTTGTACTCACGTAGCGAATCTCAGAGGGACGTGTTGTCCAGGTCAACGGTGGACGGCCGGCGGCCCGCGATGCTGTCCAGCTCGCGGTCGTGCAGCGGGAACAGTGTCCTGATGCTTTTGCGCTTGAATCGCATCTTGGCGTCGTCGCCCACTTCGACCGTCCGTTGGCAAAGGATGAGCGTCAGGCACGATATGACGAGCATGACTACCGGAACCACAGACGCCACCAGAAACTCCTTGTACGTGCGGCCCAGGTCGAACCGAACGACGGCCAGCTCAGGTATGTCGGTGGCGTAGAAGCACCGGAACCGGGCGCGGGCGTTGTGGTCAGAACCGTCCTTGCCGTATCGTCGGATGAACATATCGCACTCGCCGCGGAGCGTGTTCACGCAACCCTCCAGGTTGATGTGCAGGTGGCTGTCTTTGGCGATGAGCAGTTTGTGTTCGCGAGGCGCCACCAAATCGCCAGGTACGATAGGCCGGTCGCTCTGCGCGTTCAAGTTGGTCAAATGCGAGAAGTTGGCGAAGTCGGCCAGCACGTCCTGCCGTAGCAGTGACCCGTTGACGCAGTCCGTGGCCAGCAGATCTCCGGCGGATCCTCCCAACACCACACTCATGCACGACGCGATTAGCACGTCGTCCTGTTCCTCGGACCATATCCGCTGTCGTCCGGCGGTGCTGCCGCCGTCGTCGACGTCCCGCGGTAACGGGTCGCCGTCCATGTAACCGGGTAGATGGGCGGCCGCGTCGCACCGCGCCAAGAACGTCCGATCGCCGCTCAACACAATCACGTTCTTGTTCCGGGTTGGTATGTCTACGCACCGCCGGTCGCAGTTGTACGGCTCCAGGATGCGGCTGCACTCACCCCGCGCGCAACTGTTCAGGCCCGCTATGGACATGCACGTGATCTTTCCTCGATACTCGTTGCACTTGAGCGGTGGCTCCGTGTTGCGGAACTCGCACCGGAACGCGTCAGTGATGTTTATGCACACGCCGTCGGTGCAGTTAAACGTACCGGTCAGCGTCTTGCACTCGTCCCGGATGCACGTGTACCGCTTGGCATTTTCCGGGTCGAACCCGAAGCACGTCTTATTGACGACGTGCGAACAGTTGTGCAACAACAGCGCCGACCCGTTTTGCCGGATGTTGACGTAGATCTGCGCGCAGCCACCGGACGGCTTACTCAGGCACCATTCGCTGCACGAGCTCCAGTCGCACTTCTGCGACGACACGTTCCTGGTGGTGGTGCACACCACCGGGTCCTCCGATATGCCCGACTTGAACTCCCGCATGGTAGGCATGTATATGGCCACAGTCAGGTAAACGATGGCCACGCTGCTCAAGACGGCCGTCATCTGACATACGCATATCGTACCGCATATTCGGGTGTCCTGCGGCGGAACCACCAGATCTTCGACCGGTATCGGTTTCTTTTTCGGCATGATCGCGACCACCGGCTCGATGACGACGTGTTATACAATATTTGAAACACCCCGTGGTCGTGGCCACCACTTGGACTACCCGACACGGTGACGACGACGACGACGACAACAACAACAACAATGGTACACCCCCCGCGCGCGACACCGCCGGGCGAACGCGAATAACGAGGCCAAACGCCGTGTGTGCACACACAATAAAGGTGGCGCGGTGGCCGGGGTTCACCGCCGCCGCCGCCTTCGAACGGACCGGCGCCTCGGAATCTAGACCGCCGCGGAAAAATCAATAAATCCAGACCGTCGCGCGAACTGATAACCTCGACGCCGTCTTTTGTTATCACGTTTTCGGCTGTGTTTTCTTTCTGCTCGCTGATAACGATTTCGGTCCGTTTCGAGTATTGAGTTTTTCCAATAACCACGACTTTGCCGCTCGTACGCTTCCGGTTATTAATCAGCGACATGTTTTTGGCGCGGCCTTTCGTTTTTTTTCTGACGACCCCGAACGCGAGGTCAACTCCTAACACCTGTACTATTAAAAATTACTTACACAAAACCCTTACACCACTCGATACCGTTATCACAACCTTCCGTGATTAGGTCAATGCCGTCGTTAGTGTGACGTGCTGTGACAAGTATCTATTGAGTACCTACCTATTTACGGTTTTTTTTTTGTTACACGAATCCCGTTCTGACGTATAAAACCTACGAACTATTATTAATTATTCGAATTTATAATAAACAATTTATTTTACATTTATCTACGAACAGTATAACATACGAGAATCATATTTATGGTATGAGTTATTATCGTATACGTAATATACGCTTTTCTACAATCAAAGAACTCGGTGACGACTTAAATGAAAAAAAACACACGAAACCCTCTATGTCTATAAGTACGCTACCGGCCATACCGTGTAGGGCGATATAAATTATTACTTTTACAATGTACAGTAGTACAAATTAATATCGTTGAAAAAATAATTGTATTGTTAACGCGCACGTGTCATAAATCTTACCGGGAAAGCTTGCGACGTTCTTGTTATTGCTACGATTCGGCTTAGTCGACTGACGGACTTTTGTAATTCGACGAACAAGACTTTGGTGAGTGGTTGGGCGCTATCTATACATCACTTGCGTGCTTAGTGGTAAGTCGTATAGTGTTTAACTCCGAGGGAGAACGATGTTGTCGGTTTTTGACGTTTATAGGTAGAGCCACGAGTTTATATTGCATATCCTCGTCTAGTCGAATTGTTTTTGTAAAATCGACATGATGTTAAACACGTCGGCTGTTAATCATTTTTATATCTCTAGTATTTTTACTTGAATTTGAAATATTTATATTTTTTTTGTGAGTTTAAATGTCGTTTACTACATAATCAAGGACGGTCGAGGGAAAGGTTAATAGATAAATGTACCGATACAAATTGTGGAATAAGATCGGTCGTCCTCATAGGTGGACTCGGTGGAGGCTTTTAGGGGGGGGGAGCATATATTTAAAAAGCCTCTTCTCCCTCAAATGGTATGTGATTATATGTAAATTATAATCGGAGTACGAGCCTCTTTGCAGGATAAATAGATAAAGCTAGCCCCTGTAATAATTGAATAAAACTTTCGCCTGTAGGTATCTCACGTAGCTATATTCTGTAATTAAAAAAGAAAAAATCGGTATTGAAACGATATAATATTTATTTGAGTCTTCTTTACAACGAAAAATTGATAAACTTCGACGAAAAATGCAGACAATACATTTTGGTTGTTGCTTCCGAAACACTGAATGTCAAAGAAAACGTATTTATCTATTTCAACACGTCTCATTTATAATTTATAGAGCGGTGTACAACAAATATGTATGGTTTTCTCTTTTCGGTCATTGCAGACACACTTTATAATGGAAGCCTCTTTTATTTTGTTTTCTACAGTAAACTTGTATTGTAGTCACGTGGTTATTGAAATGCAAAGGTCCTAGAATTTTGACAATCATTTTCAATACAAATATTGAATATCGTTGTATTTATATGCAATATAGAAAATGGTAAGATATGCATTTTATTTTATTATAATATGCTAAAATATGCAATAAAATATACAATGAAATTACCAATAACTTTCAAACTATTATTAAGTGAAAAAATGTAAGTACGTCTTATAATTTTAAAATAAATTGAATAAAGTTGCTTTTTATGTAAGCTAAATTATTTATGTTAATCGTACTTCTTTTAAATAAATCCATACAATTTTTACATTTTTTTCATCAAAGACAAAATTACCGTATTTATGCAATTTAAATTAGGAGTGTTATCTAGTCTTTACACTATACTTTCATTTAAAAAGGCATACCTAACATAAAGCATGCTATTTTCGTGTTAATATAGTTAAAATATACAAAAATATGCAAAATAAATAATAGATTATTTGTTTCAATATTCATGGACATTACTAACCAAATGCCTAAAAGGAAACTACACAAGAAACATACTAATGCATATTATAAATCCAAGCTTTAGTTATTTTGAGGAGTATTACATTTTTTTTTGGCGGAATAAATAAAAGAAATTGCTAATAATGTTATCAGTAAATTATGATATGTCTATCCTACACTCGTATACCAGGGTTGGGTAATATTAAATTCATTAATATGCAGGCACGAGCACCTTTCAATGGTTTCATGGCGGTCTCATTCTCGTTTGTGAATATATTACATAATTATTTTACGGTGGGTATACAGATATATTTTATACTGGCATTCTATTTGGAAATATATTATTACAGTATATATTTTTATTTGCATTGAAAAGTTTTTTTTCAATATTTTTCATGTTTTGTAAGAGTAATAGTTTTTAATTATTTCTCATCGTTTTTATTATATGACTATTTTGTATACATTTGTGATTTATATTCGTCAAATAGTAGGTGTAATATTTATATTTATGAATTATAGATTAATAAATGACATAATACAACATTAAAGTGTATAATATAATATGCATAGTATAATTTAGTATAGTGTTACCGAATCAAAGGAAACAATAACTGAATAAATTGTGTTATTACAATTAATAAATAATATTACAAACAATAAATAATTTCTTGTTCAAAAATCAATAATTTAATATTTTGTTTCTACTTTTCAAGCTGTTTGAATTCGTACGAATATAATTTGTTATTTTTAAATTATGTTTGAAAGAGATAACTATGTTTACACATTGTAGATTTTTTTTTATCAGTACTTGATGTTTTTATACGTTCAAATTATTTCTAATGGTATTTTTTTTATTGATTAGTCATATAGATAATAATAAAAAAAATACTAGATAGATTATGTTATATTATTATTATATTATTTTTGGTTATCACTTATATTTTTCAGAAAACTTTAAAATTACATAAAGTATTGTCAATACTCGTATATGATTATATTTACAGTGTAACATTATACTTCCGTAATCCTTGGTCATTTTGTCGTAACAACTCAATATAATAATAATAGAAGTACGCGATTAGGAGTGAACATTTATTTTATGTAGTAAGCACCGATAAATATATAAACTCTATAGTTTTTTTCTGGTCCGTTCACTACACACTCAATTGTTATAACATAATAAAATAATACCATTAAATATAATCGACACTATTTTTAACTTAAATTACCGTGTATATCATTTTAGAAACAAAATGCTCGATTAATTTATATGGTTTTCAATATCCATAATAAATTAATTGTTTAATTATTTGGTGCAAATGTTATAAATTGTTCTTTTATATTTTAACAGATTTAAAATGTGTTGAACAAAACGAATACGTTTTGAAACAGAATCAGGATTTCATTTTATTTATAAAATAGTATTGCTTCTTGTCATAAAAATAACGAGGAAGAGAGTACACTTGTTGTTATAGATTTAGTTTGACAGACAGATACAAAATAAATATAATTATATTTTGTATTTGTCAAATATTTTTCGCTACAACACAAGTAACTTGAAGGATAAAATATCATTATTATATTTTATTTGTGTTTGCCATGTAGTTGGTCAAATTTAAATAATTTTGCATGTACGTTTTAACAAGTTTATTTTTCTATAAAATAAAGGCCAGTATCATAAATTGTCTACCTACAATAGATTCTGATTCATATATAGGATTCGGTATTCTATTAAGTATATTTCTAAATTATACTGTACCGTGAGCATTAACTTTAGAAGTGACGTTGAGTTAAGGACATTGGCGACACTGGTATATACTTAGCACCCTGCCGCCATTGTTTGACCAATCCCCTCAAGTAACATTATACTCATCAGTCATCACGCCCATATTACGCCCGAGGCAATCGTCTTTTAACCTTTCCACCCATTAAATAGTAAATATGTCCCCGTCAACTGACAGTGAGTGTAAATATATATAGTGTATACTATGCAGTATACATGTTATATATAATCTCTATACTTCTCAACTGCATTTTTCTAACGTAATCAAAAAAGTTTTCGCTATTTTTATTCATGATTATACTTTGTCTTGAATAATAAATTACTATAATCAAATTTGATTTCAAAGTAAACAGGACTTGCAAATATAACCAATGCGTATTGCATTTCTTTCTTTTTTCTTTCTTGTCTCATCTCGTCCATTTGCAGCTGGATTTTCTTTTTATTTCCCCCGATGCCATTTCGTCAGATTTCGTTACTACGGTAACCTGAAATTCCATTACAAATGTTCGCATAAAGTATCAACTTTTTTTTATTTGATGTATCCTCCACCACCTTTCTTAAAACATCATTCATCCATTTTTACTTCATTTAGATATTATTTTTACATTTGTTGTGAACATATTTCTATGTTCTTAAATTCTAGACGTGATAAATAAAACGAATTCAACTATATATTATATTTGGTAACACTATACAATTTAAGTTTATACCATTCTACATTAAGGCGCATTGGTGTGTACAAATCTGTGACACGGTAAGCCCGGTAAGGGTATATTATTTTTTTAATTTTAACATATTTTTGAACCTAGTAACATTTTTGATGCTTGTTTGAGTAGTTTGATTATTCGTAACTTTGAGAATGATATTTGTTGTATTGAGTATTATGTGTATTGTGTATTATTACACAATCTGAGTATATTTATTTTATAATAAGTGTTAGTGATGGATTATGTTGTCAAATGTGTTGAGTTAAGAAACCATCTATTGATGGAACTTCATGGGGTTGAGTGACTATTTTTAGTCATTTAGAGGTAATAACACATTAAATTACAGAAAAATAAAAATAAAAATTTAAACGCTTGATGATGAGCATGACCGCTTACCGGAATTTCTACACACATGTAGTAATAGAATTAACGTATGTAACAGGTGAAGTTATGATGATGCATATTACAGTGGATATAGTGATGTATTCAATGAAAAATTTGAGGTTTCTGTACGTACTGATACTCTGAATATTCGTTGAAAGTTTTTTTTTTATAAATATTTGCTTTAGTTGGAAAATCGATCAACGATCACTGGGTGGTGTGTGGCGGTCACATGTGGTGGACGTTTATGTGCTAACGTTTGAGCGTTAAAGCCACATAAAATACGGTTCGACATAAAATTATTTTATTTCTTTATCGTTTCGTTTTGCGCTTTGAAATTGCATGGTTCATATTGTCATGCTATAGCTACGTAATATGTATAGCTCGTTTTCGATTAAAATGATTACGTAACTACTAAGTAGAATAGATTGAATTCCTCGCCGACTATATTATATTTACGAGTAGGATATACGTAATATAGGTTCCGGAGACACTAACGTTTATAACGTGTTCGATTTTACGACTCATCTTTACAATAAAACTAGTATACGACAGATATAGGTATTTGTAATGATATATAGGTTTCGACATTTATCGTTTTATCGATGTACGCAATTTTAATTTGAAATTTAATAAAATAACTGCACAAAACTATGACATTTTTATTCTCGACTTTGGGTGGTTATTTCATTTTTGTTATTTATTTTCTCTTACGTTTATCGTGGGATTACCGCGCGTAAACACGAATTCGTTTTATATACAGCGGTACCACTTAAATGAGAGATTTGTGTTAGGTACATTCCGAGCGTATAAAATTGTTTCATTAATCCACCCGCAACGTACATCTGTTAGTCGCTGCTAATGCAAGGTCTTTATTGAAGAAACGAAGGAAACTCGAGAGTTTATTATAGTGTATTGTTTCCTTATTGTGTGTGTGTGTCAAAGTTGATATTTACCAATTAAAGTTTATAAACAAGTTTTTATATTTTGACGCATTCCCTCGTAATATATACATTTTTAAGATTATATCTTATACAATATTTACGTTGTTTCACCATCATAAAATATCGTTTTCGTTAGGTATACATATATACATACAATAAATATATATTAATACATATTACATACCTATTATAATGTATAATATTCATTAATTTCATTATTTTTTTTAATAATGCTGTTGATTAATATAAAGGATAATATACAATAGATATATTTAAAAAAATTTTATATTGTTGTTTTTTTATTTACAAATTAATTAATTAGTTAACCACACGCACAATGACCATAATAATATAGTTATATAAATGAACGATTTTAATATAAAATAAGTATAAAACATGTAGGTACAGTACAATTTTACTATCAGTTACATATTACAGCAAATAATAAAACTAATAAGTCATAAAAGTGTAGGGAGTTATCGCATATATTACATAGTAGTCAGACAGATATGTTTACGACAGAGACGAAATAACTTACAAGTGTTCATACTAATATTTGTTTAATTATTATGATATTATTGCAGATGATTGATGTATAAATATAGTATATTTAGCTCATTAACGTAATCATACGATAATGTAATTTATTGTTATAAATAGTCTAGTGTAATTATATTATAATAGTACTTATTATATGTCATATTCATTTTCGCGATTTTCATAATTTGTATTTTATATTTCAAGTGTTTAATTTCCCTTCCTTGTATGATAATGTAAAATTTTCAACAAAATTTAATATGATAAATGCGGGTGAATTAAAAGTTATAGTGATCTAATATTGTTTTAAAAGTTTAAGCTAACAATCGTATTTATGATGAATGGTGTCTTCAGTCTTGAAATAATAACATTCCTAAACCCGGACAATTGGTGGAAATTCAGTTTATTCAATGTAATTTGCTAATTCATAATCACGAAAATGGAAAATGTTCGTTTATTAAGGTAAATTATTGTATACTATTTGCGTAGTTTATTGTCTTTCTGCTTTTATTTGACGCAGTTATTATGATGGCTATCTGTACTCGGAAACACTTATTTATAATTGTTTTTAATCGGAACATTGTATAATGATAGTTTCAGTTTTTAAATAATTATGAAGTTAAGTTGTTTGTTGATAAATAAAATGAAAAGCGGTAGTAATGATTACACAGAGCTTTCTGAGCTTTTTTGAGGTCAATTCAACAAGAAAAAAAAAGAAAAGATAATTAAATCAGTTTTTTTATGTCGTTACTGTAACTATTAAATACTTATAAACATATAGGCTAATGTTTTATAATACTTAGTATATTTTGTTAATTTATATTGTTATATGTTCTATGAGAGCTTTTAGCGTAAATCCCAAATATTTAAAGTAGATTACTGGTATTTATTTAAACCACAGTTGCGATTGATTGGATAAGGGTTTTATTTGTTCTCGAATTTCTTTTACTATTCTATATGTTATTTTTTGTTGGCTAAAAGGGTTCTACAACTTTATAAAACAGTTTTTGGGTAGTATACTTCTATGGCAATATTTCAATACAAATTGAAAGTCTTTAAATATAAAATTATCTAAAGCTCAAACTAAATAAATCAAGCAACATTACCAAACGCAACAATAACTTATATTGTTTTTATTTTTTAGACTTCAAAAAGCAATAAAAGTTTTCATCTTTGAAACCCGAAGTACTTTGTATATGTTATTTAGGTGTCTGGTTAGGTCGGCTATAAATTTAAAAGGATTGAAACACGAGAATATCGTTTTAAAGCGTTTTTAGTAATTCAAGTATATCATTGTAAAACCAATAGCTGTCTCGTTTTATATTTAGGAGTAACAATATAATATGTACTATAACAATACACCTACATTGATTTTTCCCATGAATTTTGATTTGGTAAATTTTTATTGATTGATTTTATTTATTTTTAAACCTATATTTTAGGTAATAACTATTTTTTTCTCTTTAAAAGATTTTTCTACTTAATGGCAGCGCAGCAGAACTTATTAAGGTTTGACTATGGTTGTAATTTGTAACTAACTTTACAATATTATGATTTCATTTATAAACGAATTTTTACTTCCTTAAAATGTCAAAGTCGGTAATATTAAAAAAAATAATAAATAAATCACAAATATACTTGGTAAAGCATTTAATTATCGTTTTAGTTTTAGTTTTTAGATTTTTAAGTTTTTGTGAATGGTTATTGTTGAATTGTTCTATAAAGTTATTTAATTGGTGTTATTTTATAATTTCTTTAATTATAACGGTTATATATCAATTATCTATTTTTATTAGTAAATAAAGTATATTTGCACATAAATTATTATCTCCAGTTTGGTGGTTTTCTTACTGTGTCATGAAATAAGAATTGTTATTACTATTTTTATAATTTCTACTGATTATCTTAATCTGTATTGTTCTTAAAGTAAAATATTTTTTGTTTATTTTTTTTTTGTGGTTCATCCTGTTTTGAAGTAAAAAATTCTCTCCAATCTTTAATAGAAAGGGTGGTTTATGATTGAAAATTAAATTTAGTTTCTACTTAGGAAGATCAAAAATATATAATTTAAAAATAGCCCACTGTTTTTAAAATAATTAAGATAAAAGTAACAATAAACAGTGATAAACCAGACTATTTATTCAACGCCTGTTTTTAAAGAAATTGATTTTTTTTTGAAATATAATTTATTCAGAAAGAAATTATCGCAGAAACTTGAAGTTATCATCAAATATTAAGATAATTATTTTCAAGACAAATTATATAATTTTCAAACAGTATTAAATATTAATCGTCTACTTCACTCAGAATCATTTTTCATATAGTTAAAATGATTTATCATTAAATTAAACTTTAACGTGCATCCATTAAAGTGTCCTACTCATCATTAAGTTCCTCGTTTTATTTTATTATAACTTCTAGAAGCGGTAACAATTATGGTATTCTTTTAGCTAATGTAGTTATACCTTCTCTGGCAGCTTTGCACCGAGAAATAGAAGTTATATTATTAAATGGTACAGAATTGTTTTAGCTTGTAGCGTAAATACATTACACTGATATTTTACAGTCATAACTTTTTTTTATATATGGTGATATTTTTTGTAATTTTTATTATTGAAATTATCGACATTATACTCAATACTCATACTTTACTATTTGTGTTTATGTGATAAATTGTTTTTATTTCTTATAGTTCTATATCTAAAACTAAATTTTATAATATTCAGTGTATACAAACTATAGCGTATCGCAATGTAATATATAGATAATAAATATTTATAGGATGTAAATAAAAATTACGGTTATTTAGATACATTTTCCGAATGATTTTATTTTATATTTAATGATTTTTATCTGATAATTATTTATTTTAGTGTTATAGTTTCATTTAAAGTTTGATATATAAATCAATATTAAGCTTAAAAATCAAAATTAGTACTCTATAGTATAGTATAGAAACTAGCATTTAGTTGATTATAGTTCTATAAGTTTTATAAAGTCCTGTAACTATCATTATTATTGAACATGCTTGAGGGAGTTAATTTTTGGAATTTTTCAGTATAGCACGAGTATAGTTTCTCGAATAGTTTTCGAGAAAATAGCGAATGAATGAAATATAAAATTCAGTGAGTTATTGTTTTAACACTGTGTTGACCATTTTCTTGCAAATCGAGCTCGGTACAGAATTATTTTTTTCTTTTCTTTCATAATTCAAAGACACCCGCTATATTGCCACAATGAATTTATTGAGGAGGATCAAGGTGGTCGGTGGGTTTAATTAATAATAAACGAAAACTTGCGAATAGTTTTCTTTTCTTGCTAAAAACATTTTAAACTTGGCTATAGCTACCTATATTCATTGTAAATATTATGCGTTAAAGATATAAAAAGGTGCAAATAAAATAAAACTTGTTTAATATTTTTCTTGTTTATTTCAGAGATATTCGTTAACTTATATTGTTTAAATTCTTTACGTAGTGGCAGCAGTCACACTATTACATGCACATTGCATAGGCTATACAATATAGTGATGTCGAGAAATTTTTCTTTTTTGTCACTTAAATCATCTTAAGTGTTCTTATACATATAACCTACCCCTAGGTAGGGTATATCTACCCCTCTTCACAAACTACAGATCGTATATAACGTAGTAAATATTTTATACTGTACATATATAATATGAATTCTTTTAGTGTTAAAATGTTAAAATGATAGCCATTTTTATTTTATATGTAAAATATACATTTATTATGGTCATTTGATAAAACTGAGTTTGTATGATACTCAACGAAAAGAAAAATGTCTTCCATAGGTAGGTAATATACAGTATACAGTATATACGTTAGTATACGATTAGTTGTACAATCTCTCGTTAGTCAAACACCATGGCTTAAGATTCCCTCCCCCCTATTTATGAACCCGTCACCCGGCCTGGTAAATTTGTTTTTGCGAATCACGTGATTCAAAATACTAATACTAATAATAATAATAATAATACGTACTACACACATACCCCCTTTACGCCGTCACTGCAAACAACGACCGCAAGACGACCCGACACCGATTGTGTGCAGCACACGCATTGTACATAATGTATTTTATTGCCATTTGCGCGGTGGATCGTTCGATTATGGTTGTATGTGTACGTGTATGTGTGTTGTCAGTTGGGGTGTAAGTGGAGGCGGGTGTATAGGAAACGATTGGAAACGTTCACCGATGCCGTGTGCGTAGGTATATATATATATTTAATTTATCTGTTATTATTAATACATGGGCCGATTTACTGTGGTATAGATGTTGTCGCTATTTTACCACGGTTGAAGTTAGTCCGTCTTTGTCCCGCTTTACCGAAATAAGGCCCGAGCGAGTGTAATGTAAATAAGCGTAAAAGTATAATATTATAGATCTTTGTGATGGTGGTAGACTGGTGGAGAGGTGCTGTGGACTTCAGTCGATACGGAAGAGAGCAGTCTCGGAGGGATTGAAATTCATACGATCCGTGGGGGCTCTAGCCCGCAGTGTATATAGTATATATATTACACAGATATATGTGTAGTGAAACTATGTATAGATTTATATAATATATATATATATATATATATATATATATTAAACAACACCATCCCGCGGCGTCGGGGTTGGCGTGCGCTAAGGGTGTGCGAGGGGTGGGTGGTTTCTAAATATATACACGAAAAAAAACGGACCGACAGACTGGCCAAAGTTTTGGGACTTCAGTTCCTCGTATCGTCGTCGCGTAATACATGCAGCTATAGATCGTCATTGCTAAACACGCGTATTATACTAAATAATATTTATCGTCTAAACATAATATATCGCATTCCGTCCACCCCCACGGCACGTGCATAAAATACTTTACGTCAAATCATCGTTATCGAGACCTCCGCTCTCCCCATCAAAGTACACCGTCACTCTGCGAACCCTCTCCGCTGCCGCGACACATACGCATATAATATATATATAAAATATAGGGCGAACGAGCCTTATCGATTGGCTGAATTGTGTCCCATTATGTGACCTCCTACCCTCTCGCCACATTTTACCGTCACGAGGCCATGGCGCGGTGACCATAACCTCCTTCAGGACATGATAATAATATATCGCTGTTTACTCAAGATCGAGAAGTCTATAAGTATACGTGAGCACACGTCGTCGTAACGTCAGCCGTAGGTGAGCAGGTTACCTATATATAGGAATATTTATATTTGAGAATAGCGGATTGTTGGAGTATTTCGGGATCGAAATGATTGGCATACGACTTAGCCCTCATAGAGTTAAATATAACGTGTCGTGATTATCGTCGCCTGTTGTGATGGGGTTGTAAACACATTTTTTTTTCTAACGCGGCTGGTGTTTGACGGCAGTAAACGCGGTCACGGTGTGTGGTGGCCGTCTTTTTTCGCTATTTTTTTCTTTTCCAACCGTCGTGCAATTATACGCATATATATATATATATTATATACATTACACACAATACGCGTATCTGCCGTCGCGGCGGTAATTCCCGATCGCGCATGCGCGCACGCGCTCGTCGGCCGTCCGTCCGTCTGTCCGTCGCTGAACGGGACGACACGCGCGCGCGGCGGCCGCCGGGACACCGCTAGACGGCGCCCGGTCCCCCGCCGAACTGAACAACGCTCGCCGCTCTGCATCGCACCGAGGAGCAGCGCACGCCGGCGACGTCGCTCCTCCGCTCGATCTCTCGATCAATCCGCTGGGTCGCCGCCGCCGTAGAACCGCGTATCGCTGGCCGCCGACGGAGCTCTCTCAGTAGCACGTTAACCGTCGCCGTCGCTGCCGCCGTCGCAGCAGCAGCAGCGCGCCGTGTCACCACGTTATTACGCCTCCGCCGCAGCCGCTCCGCCCGCACACGGTACGTCATATTGCCTCCGCATCGTTGTGCATAATAATAATATTTTAATATTACATTGATAATTTTTTTCTATTTAACAGAGGCGGCCCGAGACCGAGAATTTTTTTAAAAAAAAATTTTATTTTTATTTTTTTGATCCGAGACTCTTTCTTATCGTACACCCGTCCGCAAACGAGATCACGACTCGTATATTATAATAATAATTGTTCATCAAATTAATACCAATGGGAACAGCGTAATAGTCCCATCCGTCTATACGCTTCGATGTCAAGATCATTATATTATAAATATTATTACTAAATACTATTTTCTATAAATATCCGTTGTTTTATCTATTTTAAATCAATTTGTATTTTAGTATTGTTCAATTTAAATTGTATAACCGTACAATATCTGTACGTACTACATACCTATACATATTTTATGTCTGTACTCCTCAAAAGTAAATTTATACTTCGAAAATTAAGTAAAATATAATTTGCCCATAACGAATTCCCATCACGTAATCACGTAATTTTTTTGGTTCGGCAAACCATCAAAAGTATGTTTGATCCGCCTCTGTTAATATAATATTTTGTATACTATATAATATATATTAATATATCGTTAAACCTAGTTTATGTTCATATATTATACAGTTTTGCCCGGCATAATCCGACGCAACTTTCTCGATCTCTGACGTCGCCACCACCGCCGCAGCTGACATGCTTTATATACAGAGTTCCTCTAATCTACATATGTGATCTACGATTTTTCACAATATATTATTTTTATCTCGAGCTCTACCTTTATTATACCCGTATAGAATATGTTTATAATAACGCGATGATGTATTTTCTCGTCGATCACCATTCACAGTTCTGAGATTTCCGAATTTTGATCACGATCTATTTTCGTTCCGTTCGAGTAGGTATACATATTATAATGCGCGTTGTTTGAGAATATATTACACTCTAATATTGCACGAATATTCGAAAATCACGTCTAAATTGTGATATATAGGTACTTGTGTAGATAAATGTACGTTCATTTATCGAATGTTAAATGCGTTATGTATTATACTATAATGTATTATTATATAATACTAGTTATCTGTTTGAATAAACCGTGTGTTTTGAAGTCACAAAAGTATCTACCTATCAAGGAAAAAAAATTATTTTTAAAATAAACATTGTGTGATATAAATGAATATTATTAATACTTTAAGTTAATGAATTTTGAATATATTTTAGTGTAGGTAAATATTATATAACGTACATATGCTTTGAACATCGCGTATATCCGTCCGGAGGGATATTTACATTTTACGATACAAACATAAATGGGGAATTGTACGTTACAGTCTTACGTAATATCCATTATTTTTGTATCAAAGTTAGTGACCCCATTTAATTTAATTTAAATTTGTGTTTCATTAAAACAAGCAAGTATAATATCTATACATACTTCTGTATAGGCAGGTAAAAAGTTTACGAAACGCTAATAAACGTATATTTTATTACAGACCGTTTATTTAAATACGATGAACACCTGTGCAAGTGAACTTTTTTTATTTCTCGAATGAAATTATTTTGGTCTGACTTTATCGTATTTTTTTGTACTTTATCTTTACATTAGTTTAAATTTCATATTTTTATTATTTAAATTATATTTCGATATACTGTAATTTAATGATACATAATATTATAGACTATAATATCTATATATTTGTGATCTAATTTTTTTATTTTTTAAAATTTTAACTTTTGGAATAGCTATTCATTTTTTTTATTATTGCTCATATTTTTTGAATATAGTGGTATATACTATATATTATACAAATATCGAATATCGAACCGATATAGTTTTTATTTTATTTATAAGTCCTTAAAGTTTATAGATAAGAGTGGTAAAAGTTGCAAGGAATACCCAGCAAAATAGTTATGCTCTACTTCGCTCAACTATATATAAACTCAAAATTCTTATAAATAATTAAATTTATCGGTTCGATATCTAACAGTATTGGAAAAATTATTCGAATATAGCAAAAACTTAAATGATATGACCAAGATAAAAAATATGTAGGTGTATACCAACATATTGTGTATATCGTTATCTGCAGTTATTACTTTAAATTTTACCAACAAATGCTTTTTCCCTTCAAAAACGTAAAACTGTTAATACGACTACGATAATGTAGTCTGTCGTGTTGAATAAAAAATCGTCTGGTATATTTTATTCTTTATATTATGTACACGATATACATTATAACATTATGCGTTAACGAAAAAAACAATACGTACTAAGCGTATAATAGGTTTATAGAGGACGCGCGTGAACAATAAGTCGCGAGCTATATAATGTAGTTGTGTGTATAGTGTATTTTATATATATCTAATATGTAATGCAAGTATATAGTTTTCACGTACTGCGTATTGTACTTTATTCGAAAATAATAACAACAAACGAGATTCGTGCGTGTTTTAGTAGCGTTCGTATCCTTTCTCTCTCTCTATCTCTCTCTCTCTCTCTTGCTCTATCTCTCTTACTATCTCACTATATTTACGTGCGATATTATAAACGTACGCTGTCGCGAGACATCGTAATGTTATTGATAGAGGCTTTCGGAAAATAAACTATAATAATATAATATATTGTAGTTGTTGAGCTATTAATAATAATAATAATAGTAATAATTATATAATATACATATATATATATATATGTATAAGCCACTAGTGTAAAGATAATTTTTTAAACGTTTTTAATTTTTGTTTGTTTTGATTTTTATATTTTTTCATTTAAACGAATTCGCGTATTATATACTAAAGGAAGGTGTTGTTGGTGTGGAGATGAGTGGCTTTATAAAATAATTATAATATTACTATATTAGTCGTTATGACATAGTGGTACTAATTTATATGCAATATCTTTAAAAATTAAAAATTTCGAAGCAAATTGAGAACATACATATCACACCCATTACCGTGTACTATAAACGGTGTAAAATTATTACCTTTAGTTATGCGTAAAACGATTGATTTCGTGGTGGTTCAAACATATTCAGTACATATATTATAACGCATATTACATATGTATAGTGTCTTTGGAACGTGAATAAATATAAGTTATTTTGGCTTAAGAATTCGTTTCTCATTCGTCTTTTAACGGCATATATTATATCTTTCTTGCTATAAGTTTGTTAGCGGATATAATATATACATAAAGAAGGACGGTACGTGTGTATTAGTTGTGCGGCGGCGTTGAACAAAATTTAAGAGTAGGTACATATAAGGTACATTATATTTATACAATACAGATACGTGCGTAAAATATCAACCTACTCCAGCTACCCCTATCCAAATTTAGCTTACCGCGTTGGGATCGAGAAAGTTTTCGTTGTAATTGCGCTGGTGAAACGATATACAAATGTGCGCGTTTGTGTTTTTCATAACAATATGCGTTTTAGGACGTGCAAACGGAGACGAGTAGATGACCATATCTACCACTTATATTATATTTATATAATACTCCCAGGAAAATGGAGCTGACTGAACGATTAGACGTCACGATCGCTTTTCCACGCTCCTCGGCAATTGACAGACGACGACGAAGACGAACTACTTAAGCGGCTTGAATACTACTCTGGAAACGACGAAAAAATATAGTTCAATGAGGTGTTATATGATTTTTAAGAAATTTTTTTTTTTGTGAAACGTGTGCTCAATTTTTTTTTAATTCGGAATACGCCGGCCGTATAATATAGTAATAATAATAAATAAGCAAACTAAACTAAATTGAAACAACCACGTAGAGAATGCGAATAACACGCAGCCGGCCGGTAAGGCGAGAGCGCGGCTACGGCCACGTGCCATGATGAGCTGATGGATGACGACGGGCCGGCAGCGGCGGACGACGCGGCAGCGGCGATCGAGCAGCAGTTGGAGAAACAGCAGCGTGAAGAGGCGGAGAAGAAGCGACTGGAGGAGCTCCGGGAGCGGGTGCTGTTCTACTTGACCACTTTCTTCATACTGCTAGGCATCGTCAGTCTGTTTGTGTTTCTGTTTTTGGTGCCGTTCCTCATCGAACCGGCCATCACGACCATACTGATGGAGTTCGACGAAACGCCCACAACGTGCGTGACCGCGCACTCAGAGATCCGCGAGGGTGCCTCCAACTGCTCGCTCCCGGGTGGCTGGGCGTCGTGCCGGGAGGGCTGCACTCGAGAGATATATGAGTGCGCGCAGATATTCGTTAACTACACCGTGCCCGGGGACCGGGCGAGAGACTTGAATGCCCGACATCAGAGGTCGTTGCTCGTACGCGGCTACCGGCCCATCGAGCCCGAGCCGGCCTCCGGGTGGACGTATTCCCTAGCCCGCATATACCCCAACGTCAAGGGGTGCGGTTATCCACCTCACCTCAACTGCACCGAGTTCCGGGTCAGGTACTTTGAGGTGGGCGCCAGCTACCCGTGTTACTACAGCCGTGTCGAACCGTGGGTGGTCATCACCGAATTGGACTTGGCCAAGAGCACCAGACAGCTGGTGTACTCTATGGTGTTTCCTATACCGTGTTTCGTCGTGTCCGTCGTGTACGTAGCGCTCGCGTATTTTTGCGTGTACGCCGGCCGGCACCGCAAGCCCAAAGTTAAGCGTCGCGTCGTCCGACGAATGGTTGGCGGTGGTGGCGTTACTGGAAGCGGTGTCGGTACTGGAAGTGCGGCGGGCTATGGTTGTGGTGGTGGTGGCGGTTCCGCTTCTCGGGCTAAATCTGGTTCGGAGGCTACGCCGCTTACCAACAACAGCAGTGCCGCTGCCGCGCCGACTTCGCCCATCGGCACCGGAACGCCCGGCAGCGAACAGTTGTACCGTCGACGAGGCGACCGAATTGATATCAATGACTACGACGACGACGATGCGTCCGAAACGTATTACGGCGATCAGCTCAGGTCCACGTTGGGCGTGGACGACTCCATCGCCGACTATGTGAACGCGCTCCGCCTTTCTGAACACACGCTCAGACAATCAGACTCGAATGAACCGTCCAGGGGCGAGTGGTCAGACGAAAATGACGACTGTGAAGCGAGTGTGTGCGATAGCAGCATCGAACGGTCGGTAAAAACCGTCGCCACCTCCGCCTCACAGTTTCCAACTAATTCCACTGGGTATGGTTCTTAATTTTTTTTCACTTTTGCTTCATTATCGTTAGTTTTTATTTTCCAAAGATAATTAAACGGACCATTGCTAAAATTAACTGTTTAAACTATATGATTATTTATTTAAGTTTCGATATGTTTTTAGGGTTATTTATATACATAAAATCGGTACCTAATCAGTAGAAAATTGATCACATTATAATACAGTCAACAATTGTATTTTACAACATCGATTATAGATTTAATTGAAAACGCGTTAAAAATAAAGAACTTCCCGTTGTTCTTTTTTTTTTTCTATATCTGTCATAGTTCGAAAGCTCACGAAAAGAGAATTACGGCTAAACTTAGGATTAAAACAACGCATTAACATGTGTAATACTACATGTTATAGCGTATTTACATACGTCCCGTCCTTGCTGTTTTTCATGCGTCCGTTAATTTTAAAGTAGTTTAATCGTACACATCTTTTCACCATCTATACGTTAATTTTCCGTTACCCTATTTAAGGACTGTAGTCTCTTTAAACTGTTCGTGAAAACTCTCCACCAAATTTAACTTGACTTTGTGTCTGAGCTTTAAATTTTTTTCATGAAACCATACAAGTTTATTGTATAACAATCGTAATAACGGAATTCATACTGCAGACTCTTTTTGTTTGTTATAATAATATTTTCTTAATTAACAGAAGAAAATCATCACACATTTTTCTTGGAAATGAAAAGAATTTAAGAAACTCAAATCTTACTTATCGTGTTTATACAATATCTTAAATTTAACAAGTATTGCGAATTAGCTTATATAGTTATGTATCTGATTGACTTTGTTTTCTTTCCTTTTAAAACCTAACCAAGAAAATCTCACATTATCCATATATCGGTTACGTAAACAATATTTTGGTACTAGTTTATAATTTTCCCCACAATAGTCGGAGAAATGTGTGTTTTGTGTATATTTCACATTTATAAAAGTTGTATATATAAAGGATATGAAAAAAAAATAATCAATTATTTATGAAATTGTCACTAGTGTGAAACTGACAAAACACCCGGGGTTAGAAGATACTTTTTCCGTCAATCTTGGGACGGGAGGGTTCTAAGTCAGTATGTATAGTATATTATGTATGACGTATAATTGAATAACGTAATAAGAATGCTATACGTATTGCTTGCGAGTGATTTATTAATACCAGTATAATTGTATACTATACTAGTAATTCGAATATTTATTATTTTTGTATACAGTTTCCTGTGTATTATATTGTTTGATTATGTAGATTGGATGTTGAGTATAATATTGTTGATTTGTAAATACTGTTTTGCACACAATTACGGAAACGATTAAAGTAATAGTAATAATAATAATCGAACGTTCATAAAAATTACATATCATCACCTTAAAGCAGCGAGTGCCCGTCGTTGTTCTAGTTTTTCATCAGCTTATTTGTAATATATGTTTTTTAACTAGCGATCATCGTGTTGTACTTATTCTAGTGCAGCTATTATTATAACTTAATAATGTAATGTATAAAGATGTGTCGTTTTTGCGTTTCATCCGAAGATTCCGTAGAAATCTTAGCGAAAGGAATTGCATACACCACCGTGATGTAACAATATAATATATATATATGTTAACAGTGTTAACACCCACGTCACAATAACACTGCTATGTTGTACGTATACACAAAAATGTTTTACGTGCCCCGTAAGTTTTTGGCTAATAAGTTAGAAAAGTATCATCCCCTTATATCATTGTATTATATATATATAAAAAAATATAATCTCGTGATGATACTTGTATATGGTGAAAATAATTCAAAGAAATTTTCGAGCATGAAGTGGTTGTCGCGTACCAAACTTTAACATTTTCACGCGATAATTAGAGAAACGCAATGGGTATACCTATTAGTTTAATCGTGCCCGGCAGGCCGTTTCGTTAATAATAATCGAGAAGATTATTTAACGCGCTGTGTCGCAGAATAATTATTAATTTAATACATTATTATATACATCGTATTTTATCGACATGACGCTGTCATGTACACGTTCCCTCCTCGTATTATTTTTTCTCTCACCGACCATCGAAACAATCGTAACTACGATATTGCGGTTTAGCGTAAACGTGCTATACCGTAAGTTTTCGCTTAAATGTAATATATTATACATATATACTCGTAATTATTAATCTCATATATTTTGTTGATTCAACGACAATTTTTTTTTCTAAGTCAGTTTTTGAAATTTGTGTATAAGATTGTCATTTAACCGAAACACTCTTGAATTATTTCTGTAATCCTATTTATAGTAATCATTTATTGTAAGAAATAATAATAAAATATTTTGTAGTATTTCGTTTACTTATATATTTTGATTTACTATATATACTGGCAGGTAATGGTGTGTACGTTTTGTCGTTATTATATATTATGAAATTTATATGCACATTATGCGATATATATCATAGAATAAAATATGATATACCTAGTAAAACCACATCGTTTATCAGTGAGATATAGTCTGCAGTTTACTTGATGGTATATGATGGTAGAAACCTAATAATTATAATATTTTATCAGCGCACCGTTTTTTGTATAATACCACGCGACACGCGATATCATTATTTGAACTTTGAAAGTATATATTATACATATTATGTAGTTATTAAAACGATTTCATTTATACGACGAGTGGTTGCAATAATAATAAACAAATCGGTTAGTTTTAAACGCAGTCGCTCTTCCCGTGGCGCACTTAAGAACCCTTTTATTCGTGAGTGGTTTTCTCACAAATCAAAATTTTAAAATCTAACCGTTGTTTTCTCTTTTTATGCAATATATTCTAAGTCAGTTCCCACTGGGATTTTCCCACAACTTATGCTCCGGTGCTTAATTTATGATGTTCATGTGAATTTTATGTTAATGTTTGTACGCCGCTAATACGGCTTACAAATTTTTAATGCAAAAACAGGTCCAAAATAAATATTACATACGATATATAATTTATAAATTAAAAATTAAGTCGGTACATCAATATTATACTTTTAACTGCACAAATATAATATTTGTTTGATCATAAAATTATTGCTAATATCGATTCTATAGTAAATATAGTATATAGTAAATTCTATAGTTCTGTTATTTATTTTTGTTTGGTTACAGTAACACAAAATACAAATTATTAACTATTATTTTTCAAAAGCTATAAAATATTTAAATAATTATTCTAACTGGAAACCAATTTTTGATGTTTCGGTACCAAATACGGAACTACCGGCACGTCATATTGTTGTAGTAATTCTGACTCGAAGTTCCTCATTAAACATTGTAAGGATTTAATACGTATGTATTATAATAGCACTCGTATTTATTATACAGAGAATAAAGTTATAGTACTGGAGTATTCGACGTGTAAAATAATGTAGTTAACGTCATGAAATTAAATAAGTAGCTTATTTATTTTTTAAGTTTTATTGATAATAAAATAAAAAAATTATATAATATAGGTAGGCTTACAACTGCAGAGAAATATACATTTCCCCTTTATCTTATAATTTTAACTCATGAAAACGAGAAAACACTGTTGCCTGTCCTGCTGTATTTAGTTTTGTTTACAGAGACGTATTAATCGTCAATAGTATTTATATAATGTGCTATGTGCATGTGTTTGTATTACCACAGGCGCTATACCTTTATATGTATATATATGTCGCACCCATTTGATGAAATTGTCCATTTCATGAAAAATTATCCAGTTCATGAAATGGAAATCATTTTTTTCAACTTATAGTGAAATAATTAAAAATTTCTTATCATGTAATTTTTTCACCAAATGGCTACTTTGTGAAACAAAATATAATATTATTATATAATGTTTTTTTAAAAAATGTGGTTTTTAAGTAAAAATTAATTTTATAAATACACTCAACACTATTATAATGCTATGTACTATTTTTTGGACGACAATAACCGATATTATGTCCGCAAAATCATTACTATCGGCCGTAGTGTGTGTGTGTGTGTGTGAGTACGTGCATCGAACGTATTATACACAACACGTCATTATACGCTAGTCACAGATTTGCGTCCAACCGTTTTGTATATAAGTTTTTCGACTGTCCGACCGTATTAGGTCTCTATCCTTATAACGACCATCTACTGTCACCTTCACCGTTACTACCGATTGTCACCGTCACCATCACCTACTGCGAGTGTTGTCGTCTCAAGTGTCACCAGCCTCACGTTGACGTTTCGGTCATATTTTGTTATTTATTATTTCTTTTATATTATAGTTTATTATTTAATACCCGTTAGGTTGGCCAGCACATATTTTTACCTCCTCTAATCTTAGTAATTTTACCAATAGTAAGCCGTCGCTACGGGTAAACGGTAACTTTGTACGGTCAGACAAAATTTTAGATCGCAGAACGCGGACACTTAAAAATTAAATATAAATAAAGTAAATTTATTTAAAACGTTATAAAATATAGTATATTATACTATTAGTCAAAATAATCAGTTTAAATCAATTAAAAACGTGTACAATATAAACATATGTCAAAAAAGAGAAATAATGTTAAAACCAACATATATAATATATGGAATTTAAAAATTCAAAATTATTTCTTTGTTTTGGTGATGGTTACATAAAGTTAATAGCTTATTATTTTCACCAGAATTAGATTTTTGCTTTTTATGTAACCTATTGACACATTCGTCCAATTGTATTGCCCGCAAAACTGTCCAAAAACTCAAAGTATGTATAAGACACTTAGATTTACCAAATAATATTTTAACTTAATAACAATTTTAATAAAATTGTATATAATATATACATATGAATTATGTATATACTTTATGTAGTACAAAGTGTCCGCATTCTGCAATGTACTTTTTTACCCGACCGTACAAAGTGACCTAGAACCGTCGCTATGGCACAACGAGAAATTACTTGTTTCGTTATTTCAAACGCTCTACCGTAATATACAGTCCACACCTCAAAATGAATAACTATAAAATACTATACGTGATGCAACCAATGAAAGCCGTGTACACCAGAATAGATACCTATAGACAGGGCCCCCACATACAATATCGGGACTCTGTACTAAATGTTTATCCGGGCCCTTAATACAACTTAATAAAAATTACAATTAAATTTCAACGGACCCACGGGCCCTTAAAATAGCCGGGTCCCTGTACTCAAGGTCCATCAGCCCCTCCCCCTTGTGGGGACCGTGCCTATAGATAATCTTTATAAAACGTATCCATGCCTACAGCAATACTTAATTATAAAAACTTAGCCTAGTCGTGAAGCAGATTAGACATTAGACATATTAGATTAAATAAAATATATTATATTATATTATATAGTATATTATATTTTTATTTCACTAAATCTTACATTTTAATATAATATCATTAAAATATAAATATTGTGATGTATGGATTATGTATTATTACCACCAATGGCAGTATAATATTATAATATTATTAAACAGTTATATAATTATAATATTATATTTGGTTTCACCTAGTAAATGGTCATTTGATAAAACAAATTCTTGGTTATGAAATTTTAGTATCCATTTCGTGAAAATATATATCCACTTCATGAAATTTTTAATTAATTCACTAAGTGGAAAAAAATGGTTTCCATTTCATGAGCTGAATAATTTTTTCATGAAATGGACAATTTCGTCAAGTGGATGCAACATATTATATATATATTTATATCAGTTTTTTCGTTGAATTATAAAATTATTAAAAATAATAAAAATCTTATTACAGCTCGCGTCGCGGTTATTGCTGCTCATCGTATAAGTAGTAGGTATTTACGCGTTTTCCGCATCATTTCGTACACTTAAAATACGCGCAAACCGTTTTATTTGTGTGTTTATTCGGGTCGCGGTAAGCAAACATACTTGTGCGAAACCTATAATTTTCCGGGTAAATCGATTTCTCTCCTTGTAAACCGTATCTCTGCAGCAGCAATCGGCCAGGGTTGTATTTTTTTTTGCAGTCGACTCGTTAGCTTTCTTCTTGCGTCAATCGTATCTTTCGTATCGCGTATCTCCACGAGCTCGTTCATACCTTACGTGTGTGCGTGCTGTGTAAACGCGATAAATCTAAACGTTAATTATCGTCCCCGCCAGCGCTAAGTATATATACTATACACACACACACACACATATCTATACGCAGACACACGTAGATTTTGGGGTACGTGAAATATATATAGATGTGATTCGCCTCGTTACTTCGATCTTGACGATTTATCTGTTCACGTGTATATATATATATATATGTGTGTGTGTATGTGTGTATTTAGGAACATTAAAATCAGAGAAAATGGTGTCGGTGTTCGCAGTAGTGAATTGACTTTGGCGAAAGTCGCCCGCACGGACGAGGCTTTCCTGGGGTGCCGCGATGAGATGAAATCGTTGAATTTCCAATGAAACACGCGAGCGCATGATCTTCTTTTTCATCCCGTACCTACAACGCACCTCGCGACTCGCGAGACCGTTGACCCAATGACCCAATGACCTATTCAATATATTATAAACTCCAGACAACTAATAAACTAATACATATGAATGTAATCATAATATCATATTACTAAATGTGTCTAAATTACATTTCTGTAGCACACTTAATTTGTCGTGTTGTAAACGGCAACGATAATTATTATTATCATACTTTTCCAATCGAGTCTGTATAGCAAATCGTAATCTAGAATATATGTACTTAATAAAATATAATTGATTTCGAATTATCAAGTCAGCAATGGATAAAATGTCGTTCCGATGAACTTTAGTTAAATATCGTTTAAAATAACTAATCGGCTTATGATATTTTGATTTATTTATTTAAGCGCACTAGTGCATGACTTAAAATATAAACTTTTCGTATATAACTATCATGTTATAATTGCGTTTTATTCAAATAAACGAAAACACGATTTAGTAATAAGTAATGAAGCACGAAGAGCTAATTATGATGACGTTATGTGTTTGTCCAAATCTCCATAAAAATACGACCGCTGTTGCGGTATATTACCACGTATTATTACTTCGTACATCGTACGGAGCGTTGTGCGCTCGTATTGTTAAAAACTGTTGGGGTAAAAGTAGCTTATTTTGTATATTTAACAGCCGTCCGTGTCCCTCCGGGCGTTCTGATGGGTCTTTTTTTCCCGTATTATAATCACCGTCTACACTTGTGACTCACGAGCCGTAAAAAATAAACTTTTGCTTTCCAAAGCTCTCCACGAGAGTTCATCATAACGCGCCTGCGCGTACTCAAAACAGTAAAATAATACAATAATAATAATAATAATAATAATAATATAGCTGCATTGCGCGCGCCAAGACAATAAACGGTATAAGTTGTGCAGGGCAGTAGTTGTGCGTTAACCGCTGCGGAGACGAGTATACCTTAGTCGTCTGAGGGTGACTACCTGACTTACTACAATTATAAATTATTATTATTATTTTTCTTCTTTAAATGTTTATATAAAAAATCTAGTTATTCGTGAAATTAATATTATCCCCTAGCTAATGTTAAGTGTTTGAGTTCTTATGCAATTATATAAACTAAAGTTAAATTATTTTTCTCACTATGTTTAGATATGTATAAAATTAAATTATAAATAATAAAATAAAAATAATATTTTATGCATAATTGTATACTAGTAGCATTATAAATATCCATAACATGTCTTAAATATTTAATCATACATTTAATATAATTTCTATACACTTTAAAACTTTTGATGTCACTAACAATAAAATACACCAATATTGAATGGGTTTCTTCTCTCGTGTATATAATAATATTATATATCGTTTAATTATATCTAATAAATATAACGAGATTTGTTTAAAATAGTTCTTCAATAACCATTGTAATAATATAATTGTCATACAGGACGAGGTTGTATTATATTTTATTGAGGGTCTTATTAAGTACTCTAATAATCTAATACGCACGTAGTATGCACAGTATTCAGTAAATGTATGATGCGATCCATAGAACCTATCTTCTATAAATCTCGTTAATAAAACAAACTTAGTAAATGTATTTCCCAAGTAAATCCATAAAATAATATTTGTAATGCACAGTGTGCGTTGGTAGACGATGATACAATACTTGTAACCAAATTATGATATACAGCTATAAAGGATTTTTTAATGTTGATTTAATTAATTATATTATTGATTCCTATAATCCTATATGAGATATTTCAAGATATAATTATATATTGTTTTATGTTTCAGAAACTTGACCAAGACGATGACGACGTGTATCTTAACTCCCCCTGGGCCGACGGCAGAAGTCTGAAAAGAAATCTGCATCACATCGATAACATTTCTTGGAAGCCCACCAAATGATTTAATATAATCGCGACACTATATTATAATGTCCGATCCGCATCACGCGGACGGTTTTCGTTTTTATTTAATAATACCTTTACGCGTTTACAATATAATTGTTATAAATAGATAACATTTAATTAAATTTTCATTCAAATTATAAAATTGTAGTGGTATTCCGTCGAGAGTTTAAATTTTCATTATACTTACTACAGTAATTCAGTAATTTGTTTGCAGTACCATTAGCAACCATAGGATAACAGTAATCTAGGTCAATATATATTGTACGTATACCCGAGATATACTCGGCACTACTGACATCACGATCGCTAGGCCAGTGTTTCATAGTCCTCACAATGTATCATCAGTTATACCTACTAAATAATATATAACATGCCGGTAGACGGACAGTGGGAGCATTAGTGTCCGACTGGTCGTCTTTTATTATCCAATATGTGACTTGCGCGTGCCACTGCATGTGCGTGTCCATTAAACAAGACCATTCGACGATCATCTATTATAATAAATATGATATTATTGTATACACGCAATTCGTTCTTCAGGAAATCGTGTAAGATTTCAGATGTTTATTCTTTCGGTCGTGTCTCGTTGTATTTGTATTGATGATAAGTACGTCGTACCGTATCGCGAAAACGGATTTTTTTTTCCCGCTCGTTCGTGTTCTATTTAATATTTATAATATCATAATTTTATAATGTTATTATTATCGAATTCGGTCAATCATTATATATGGACAAAGTACAAACACCTTAGTGTTGTAAGACGTTTGGACTCAGTATTTTGAACATGTTTTCATTTTATTATTAAAAAAAAAAAAAGAATTAAATCGCTTTATGCGTTTAATATTATTCACAAAACGCTTACAAAGCCACTTTTTTTTCATACAAAAGAAATATATTAACTTTGATATTGAGCGAAAAAACATTCTATTTTGATTTGCAGGAAAACTTTCCGAAAGTCCGTACGGTTTACAAACTTTTTTTTTATATGTATAATTTCGTCGCGTACTTTGGCGCGCGCGTTTCGCACGAATGCAGTCGATATATAGGATATACAGTGCGAACAGTCGGATTGTTCAGTTCTCCTCTTTCAACTACGCATCATATCATATCACGATAAGACCGTGCGAAAACATCGCTCGGTGCTCCGTCCTGTATATATACAAGTGGCAATAATGGCGTGTTTTATATCATCATCACACACATCGTATTGTCCGTCAAATTCGGTATGATAATAATTTGTAATAACAACAACATTATTGGCATATATGCCAACAATAATACTATACACGTTAAGGGTAAAACTTTATACATACCTGGTTGTATTGATAACGTTATTATTATATCGTAGAGGCAGGCGGCTTTTGTTTCGTCTACATACATATATTACATAAACCGGACACGCAATGATTGGTACACATTATACATAATTGCAGTAATTACCGCGAGTTGTTGGAATCTATGTGCATTCATAGTAAATGGTGAACATTAAATTGTAGCCGTGTAACATGATGACAATATGATGACGTCTCAGTCGAAATATCCGCTATGTTTCCCCCCAAATCAAATTATCATCGAGTAGCTATACGGCATCCTTTAATTTGTTCTGCAATTTGGAAAATGAATCCAATAGCCTTGTTTTTCTGCTTTATATCTTCTACTACACACTAAGAAAGATATACCAGTAATAACATAGAGTAAGACATATAAACTCAAACAATATTTTGAATTTAATTTTTAGAAAAAGGGATGTATTTCACTTAAATTAAAGTATATATTATACTAGTATAATAGTAATATAGATACAATATTATAACCAGTTTTGTTTAATTTTGATTAATTTGATGGGGTGGGGTGCACGACTTTTCAAATTTTTGTTTTTGTCAATAGTTATTTTAGAAGAGTGAAAAAAACAGTTGTCGTTTGCTCGGCTCAGATCCCTGTAGTGATTTATCAGACTTTATTAACTTACTGTATAACCTACACTTGATGATTATCGCTCACCGTGGGTTTTCACTTTCGACATCGTAGTCGAACATCTGAGAAACAAATATTGTAGGTCACGAAAATATCCTAATATAAAATTAAAGTCCGGCCAACCCCACAGTTGCACTATGTATGATGTTGATTATATTGTTAGCGTGTAACGGTTACGATGTACTACTTAGCTATCGAATAATAATTATTTTATTATTACTGTTGTGATGTATACAGTTGAGTAAAAAGCCGCAATTTCAACTCTGCGTTTATCAATAAATTACCGGTTAGTATTCCTATCACTGGACGTGCTTTCGCGAGAGGGGGGGTTATAGCCGTAAAATGCCATATTTTAAAATATATGGGTGCCATTTTATATTTTCTTTTTCAACAGACCTTGTTTTTAATAGAAATCATCATTACAATTTTTGTTGTTACATACGCATAATTTAGCTCAGATAAGTGGGTACCTTATAACTTATGATGGTTTATAATTGGTATTATACACAGATATAATACCATTATAATAATCGTGTTGTAAAGAGCACCGATTTTGAAAGACGATGAGATATTGGCCACAATACTATTATTATTATTTATTATTATGCATTTTTAAAACTAAATCTAATATAATAAACTTAAATATCATTTCCAAAAAGACTGATACGTGCTATTCGTTGTAGATATAATAATATTATTGTGACGTGTTTAAATATTAAATAATGGAGTAGTCGTAAGATCTCAAATTATTATTATTATTTAAAAAATTTTAATCACGTTTCTTATATTATATTATAAATACACACACATAAATTATATATAAATATCATATACGATATATGAATTATAATATATAATATATGATGTATTTACTTCTAATTAATTGATTTTCTTATTTATTAATTATGTATTTATAGATGTTAATTACAATACAATCGAACTAATCATAGTATTATATTGTTACATTTAAATTTTGTAATGTTGTGACCGCAGCTCCTTTATGATACATATTATTATTATATTTGTACGGGTAGATTTAAACAACAATCTTTTTATAATATTTAGATAATTTTAATTGTATAAGTACAGACTTCCTAAATTTAGATGTTCTTCATTTACTGTTCGTTTAATGTTTAAATTAAATTTACGCATTTTTTATATAGGCCTAGATGTTTTTAGGCAATTTTTTGAGAGCGTTTTATTTTTTATACTTACTATATTTAATCTTAACATTAATATTGTAAAGAAGAAACAAATTTTATGAATATATTTTTCATTGTTCTCTAGTACAATAATAGAGTGTTTCATTTTTTGAGTCTATTTTTTTGCACTTTCATTGTTCACGTTTACTATTACAATTATTTTATCGTAACAAAAATATATTCATAATAATAACTTCGAATTTTTTTTTTTTGCTTATATTGTTATATGAATGTTAATTTTAGAAAGAGCACGCGGGTAATGTGACTATCACTTTTTATGTGATACTCTATATTATAATATAATATTTAACAATTATTATTATTATAATCATCGATGTGAAATAATTTATGAAAAAAAAAAATTATGATGGAAATAAAAGAATGGCTTTATAAATAATTTGGCGTTTTGAGCTGATACAATCATATCATATAATGATATAATGTTGTGTTATATTTATTTGCGTTCAGTTATATTAGTATTATATCTATGCACACACTTTACAATACTGTATAACAATATATTCAATATAATATATTGTATTGTTTACACTGCTATGCAATTAATTATTCGGTGTTACTCGTAGGTGCAGGTCGGCCACTGCGTTACACCGTATACATAATTTACACATATATACTGTGTCTATTGTATATACAGTAATAAGTAGTAACCAGTGAAGATGTAACCACTGACTACGAATATACGTGGTGACTGATGAGATAAGATGAAGAACTCAGGGCACAAACTACGGCGTATCACTATACGAGCCCCATTTTTTGCATTGCAATAAACATTTCTTTTTAGTTTTTACCGAAGGAGGTTAGGCCTTGCATGTAGACACTGTTTTAATAATGAAATTTAGTTTTTGCACCATATTATTGTTGACATAAAATAACGTTTTACAAAAAATATTTTTATAGTAATTTCTATTTTTGATGATGCCGTTCATTTGCCATGTATAAGTTTATCGGTCCATGAGTGAAACCAGTAATTAATATTAAATTTATAAAATATAAATTTTAATTTTAAAATTAAGACGCGTATCTAAGTGCAAAGATTTGACAATAATTTTTTTCGTCCCACGAAAAAGTTTATATACTGAATACCTATTTCGTAGTTTAAATTAATATTATATTTTTACTTTTGTCTTCATAGTATTAATTTTTAGTAGCAATTTGTTTTAAATATGTTATTTGAAATCTGAATACAAATGTGTTTATTGAGTCTATATAGTTTGAATATTGAAATGTTATTTATAATATTAATAGATTTTTATAGTTTTTGATATAATATAGTTGGTTAATTAAAACACATCTGTTTTGATACAATGTGTTTCTCTTAAGTCTTGGTATTAGTACAAAGTTGTGATATGAGTGAAGCGCGTTTTTTTTTTATAGGTGAGTACTGTTGGTTGTCTGATGTGTGCATATATTGCCACAGTTAATATTTTATTTTGCTCCGCTATTATTTCTGGGAAATTTGGCTGACCTATCAAACAACTGACTATATCATGCACCACATAATATAAACGAAAAATGGCAATTACAAAGAGGTTGAACTACAATTAAATCTAAATCTAACGGCGCAGTTATAACATTGTATACGTTTAAAAATACATGAAATGGGGAGTCTAAAAAGGGTGGTTATGTGAACGTATGGGGCGGTGTGACTGGGGAATAATGAAATTAAAACGCACGACTTCTACATATAAAACAATAAAACAAATAAATAATAATAACGTTAATCTAACCGCATATAGTTTTAGTTGTACACGATAATAATATATTTAGGCTTAAAGCTAATTATAATTTTATTTTACCACTATCATTAATATTTATTTATCCTTTTATATTGAAATACAATTTTATTTCTGTCAGTATTGACTTTTGCTCTTCCGTGTAATTCGCGTAATTTTGAAATACATCCCAACATTGAGTGTTTTCAACCGAATTGTTATCTGCATTTTTTTTCTCGATATAATAGCCATTAATCATAATAGTGTTTTAAATTCGTGAAATAATAATATTCTACTTTCAGTATGTTCAGGGTTCAGTTAAAACTACAAATACTTACAAATAACTTACTAAAAATTGGTTAATTCAGATGTTGAGATAATAAAAAACGCCCCGCTTCCGAAAAGGTAGCCGGTGTTTAATGTTTTGTGGATAATCTGTGTAGAGTGTACTTACAAATACTTACAAATGACTTACTAATAGATGACCAAATATGAAATTGGTAAGATAATGTTGGGCAGCCAACTTCATGGACATTAGTCACTCGATTATTTTTTGTGTTTTTTCTTTTTTTTTTTTATATTACAATTTGATATTTTATAATTTATATTTAACGAAATCTTAAGTTTTACATTTAGGTATATAGATAAAACGCGTGGCTTTGTCGTAAATAATATTATTGCAAGTTACAAACATTTTGCACAGACATAGTAGGGGTTATTATGCTGCCTTGAGGTAAATTATTTTTGGAGTTTTTCTATCAACTATTCTCATCACTAAAACGAATCATCCTCGTATTAATCTAGTTTTCTATACGATTGAGCACACGACAAAATTATTTTCTTTTAGCAGTAAGAGTGTAGTTCAGGATAAGAAAATGCCATACAATAAATATATTCAGTCTTTCATCTTTCAATTTAACTGATCATACATTACTAAGGATCAGTAATCGTCATAAATACTGTAGGAAGGAGTAAATTTCACAAAAATAGATGAATAAGGAAAATCGTTCGTTTTCAACTGATCGAGCTAGTAGGAAAAAAATCATTCAACACCGTTTTTTGAAGACAGGTAAGAATTTATTATTATTAAATAATAAAATAAGGCCATAATATAAGGATATTATAAAATATATATAATGTTAATTATTTTAATTAAAGTAGGACGAATTTATCACTTAATATTTTTTTATAAAATAAAAACTAAAACCTCAATTTTAAAAATTATCATTTTTTTAAGAATAAAAAATACCTAAAGGTTTCAATTTTTATACAAATTATCTATAATATTTACATTTCTAATAATTGATAAACTGAAATTAGATAAACTATAATACATAGCTAAAAAGCTTAAAACATTTTACAATCACATCTTATTTTTAAATTAAACCATGTAACCCTTTTATTAGTGGCATACATTTGGACTAAATAATACATATTTAAATTTTTCCAATAAACTAAAAAAATAAATTAAGTAAAGAACACAATAAATAAGAAACGACTATCAAATAAGAGTTCTTTAAATTTTTTAATTAAAACAAATTATCATTTAATTTACATGCTAGAAATAAATATTTAAATTTTTCAAATAAACTTTATTAAAAATAAATTGAGTAAATCAAATAAATTACTTATAAATTAGTTTTTAATATGTATTCCCTTAGATTTTTAATAAAAACTAATATTATAAAATATTTCCTAACAAAATTAATAAAAGAAAGTTATACATATACTCGTAGATTATATTTTTGTTATTTTATAAAGGGCTTAAAATTGTTTATGAATTATATATATTTCAATTCAGTACCCAGAAAATATGTGGTGACACCTGTACGGATCGATGGATATTCTTTTCATAAAAAAATATTGTTGGACAATTAAAAAATAGAGAGGTATTTGCAGAAGAAGAAGTAGTTCTTCGTGTATGAATTATATAATTATTTTAAACACGCCTTGTTCGTTTATTTAATCAACAAAAACGTATTTTCGTACTCGTGTTAATGGCAGAAAATGTTAATACGTGCCGTAATATTGTAGTCGTGTCATATGATACATCATATAAACATAAAGGATATACTTACCTACATTATAATTATTATATATTGTAATATAATGGCCACTACGTATATTTTATTATTAATACCTTCATGTGTAGGTACCATATACGCGCACGCAAAGCACGTATCGAGTGTAAAATATAATTTACAAAAATGTATGTATACGTAATATCATAATATAGTATCCATAGATAATATTTGTATAATATTATATTTAAAAGTAGTGTGCATGGTGTATAATGTTCGGAATGTGTGAAATTCCTAGTCTTGCAGAATTAATTAATTTTCAGTATTCGTGCTCAGTATTGCTCGTTCAATTTTAAAAATTAGGTAGGCATCTACCGAAAAACGAACTATATTATAATAACAACTCTGGTGAAATTAATAAAAAGCATGATTAAAAATAAACATAATAAAAAGACCAGCGTACACTGAATATAATAGTGTTTTAGAATTTTTAGAAATACCTCTATATCTACCTACCCTAAAAATGGAAGAAAATACTCGAATTTAATATTATTTTAAAAAGTATTAAATAATAAAATGGATTTTTGGCCTATACGTGAAAAACTCAATTTTAAAATTAACATTAATATTGATACATTATTTATGTCTACAATAAAAAACCAATTACTCACTATTTTCTCTGGCAAAAGTTTTTATTTCAGACGGTAAATCTGCTAGTGTATACTTATTCTTATTTTCTTGTAATTTTAGGGATATAAAATCAATATGTAAAATGTTATTATATTCTGTAACAGTTATTATTAATATGCCTAAATGCGTATAATTTTTTTTTTTTGTGTACGTTTTAATTTATATATAACTAATTTTTTCTGTATATTAAATATTACTTACATAATATAAATAGCCATATGAATATTTATTTGCTTATTATTATAGTATTATACAAATGGAATTTATTTCTGTACACATAAATAATAGGTGTATTTTATAAGTTTATTATTATGTATTAAATTTTAATAATTTATAAAGTCTAATAGTATTATTATTTTTCTATATTGGTGACATTCATAATATTATTATCAATTAGTATTTCATATATAAAATTTCCTATGAAAAATAGCAAATACCATGATTAATATATGTTAATTACGAGTCTTGTATCCGATTTCATTGTAAAAAAACCAGTATAAATAAGTGAATGACTGGCAATTAAAGTTAACAAATCTGATTACATCTACAGTTTATGATCGGTAAATTTAAATAAATAAAATTTCACTACTTTTGAATGTAACCAATTAGTGAAATTAATATTGATTCTTCACGGTTAAAGATGTAATAGCTAGTGGTCTATGGTATATTGGCAGACTTTATTTTTATTAATCATAAAACAAATACTGAAATACTGCTTATTATTATACCATACCTATCACATTATATTGATTTACTCATTGATCATTAATCATTATATACGTATTGGGTTTTGGCATTGATAAAAATCCAATGGATATATTTTGTAATATAATACAATAATAATTATTATATATTATGTATTTTATTACTATTTTTAAACTTTAATTTGTAAATATGAAAATTAGATGATTAAAATTGTAAATCATAGTCTTTTTTTACCAACACAAATCTTATATCTTATCTATGATACTATTTTAGAAAAAATGTTTTTTTTAAAACAACGAAAAGTACATAGGTACTGCTTGGATGAGATTCTGACTAATCAACGATTTACGGTACTTAATAAGCGTTAAATCATATGTTAAATAGAGGTATTGTTAATAATTAATGTATTTTTAGGAATAATCGATTACAGTTTGTGTTATTATTTGTTCGTCGAAAATATGCTGCAGTGTTGTGATGTCTTAGAATATTTCGAGTATATTCACTACATTCCAGAGCTTAAAACATTATTGTCTTGTAATAAGTGAGTATTACACGCACTATTTATTATACCATGAACTTTGTAAATTAAAGTTGTAATCAGTTATATAAGAAACTCGTTTGATAGAAATTAATAATATAGTTCTTGTTTATAGATGCAAATTATGGAATTTAGAGTGAACAGGAAAGGCCAATTCATCATTCAATAGTCTATAATAGTAGAACGAGTTTAGTATATCAACGACTAAGAGGGAGCTGTTTTCTTAAAGTTTTTTGTAAAAACTTTTTGTATAGTAACGAAAAAGAAAAGTTCACATAGTCCATAGCTTAGTTAGAATGGAAATCTAATATAGATTACACATAACCTTTGAAATTTTTCAAATTGATCGCAAAAAATCGTAAAGTTGTGTCATTTTTTTTTTAAATTTTACAATCTACAATAAATATAATTTAAAATCTGCATCGTTCTTGAAATCAAAAAAAGAATGTCAATTTCATTAAATGTCGTTATGCTGACGTGGAAAAACATAAATCGTTTGATGGTTTCGATAAATTTAAACATTTCGCTACTGACTGTGTTTCAGAAAATGACGCTTTAAATGTAGCTGTTCTGTTATATACAAGCCGAGTACTCATGCTTCATTGAAAATATTGAATATATTCTAATAATCATATTATTATAAACTTACTTATCCCTTAGTCCTAATCCTATATCTCCGTTTTCTAATTTCTATAATAAAGTTTCGATATATTGAATGCATGACCGTTTGGGTTCAGTCAAATTAATTAAGTTATCACTATTTGTTTTGATATTTATTCATGACGAAAACCAGAATGTGTTAATTTTATCTTTTATTGATCAATATAAATAAATGTATTATTAAAAAAATAGTAATAGTAAATAACTTATTTTATAATATTGGAATGCATTTTTGTTTTTTTATAACATACCTAGGTATTATTGTTACCATTTGTATTTAACATTTTATAAATAGTTTACAATTTAAAATATTTCAGTAAATATGTTGATAAAATTTTTAAATTTATTTTTATTATTAAACTATTAGCATAGGAAATAATATATATCTTTGATAGTTTATAAAATATTACCTAAATCTTAATTTCTTAACTATACACATTTAATGTTATTACTGAGCTAGTGTAATGGCAATAACTAAATTAAATACATACAATTTAACTAAAATAATAATTAGTAATACGGATATTAGAAACATAATATTTGTTTATATCTACCTAGTAATATTTTTATTATTTCAACCTATACCTATTTCTATTCCTAATATTATACCTATATT
Organism: Rhopalosiphum padi; assembly: GCF_020882245.1. Lineage (NCBI taxonomy): Eukaryota > Metazoa > Arthropoda > Insecta > Hemiptera > Aphididae > Rhopalosiphum > Rhopalosiphum padi. The sequence goes on from NC_083598.1 coordinate 56,741,600, forward strand.
TCTACTATAAGATAAAATAATTTACAATATTCTATTATTTATATTTGTTATTGGTTTTTATCTATGTTTGCTTCCAAACAATTTTAAAAATTTAATATTAATTTCTAAACTTTTTGCTGGTCTGATCGAATTTTAATAAGTAAACAAGTGTTAATAATAATTGTATGTGGCGGTTGTCTAGCAGATTGACGAAAAGGCGCACATCGAGAGTTTTGTGCTTCAAGTAATATACTATATTATACATATATGTATCTGAAAAAGCGTGTTTACACGATTCAGAATTATTTAGTTACTGAGTGTACCTTTTTATAATTGGTTGGATTAGGTTAGATAATAAAAACAAATAAAAAAATAATATTCGCAAAAGTTCGATTAAATTATAAAACGTATTATTGTTTTATATATTATGTATGTATATAGAGTAAGGGTGCGAGAGTATTCTGATTACGTGATTTCAAAAACATTTTTTTTTATGCTTTAAAAATATATTCATATAAATATACTGCGTGAGAATTGTGTTTTTCCGTTAAAAAATATGTTATATGTATTTATAAACACGATTAAATGAAAAAAAAAATCGATTGGTGAACCATTACCTACTACCGAACAGATTGGATGTTTTCTGTGTAAATGTTTAAACAAATAAACAGTTTTTTTTTGTATTCAATAGTAAACACATACATAATATAATATATATATATATGTACATAAATATAAATATAAGTAAATCAATAATGCGTGTTTGGTATGCATGACGTTTTGGTGCCAGTTCATATACACATACAGAGTGATCCCTTAACCTGATTTATACTAATTTTTAGAATTAACTTTTCTACACACTTACCTAATTATTTAAACATTATACACATGATGTAAAAACAAGTTTATTTCGGTATCGTAAATATTGATTGAAAAATGTTGTAAGTTAAATGGATCACTCTGTATTTATAAGTACTGAACGTCAAACAGATAATCGTGTATGTGAATTTATTGAATTGGCGATTGGATTTAAAATAATCTCCCTTCTCATACACGTATAACGAAACATAAACAAGACAATCATTATGAAAATAATAGAAATCAACGAAAAGTAATTTTCGTACGAATTAAAATAAAACAAACGGGTTTTAATTTTCAATAGTACCCAATATAGTCGATTGTTATACGAGTAGTAGCCGATTATTAATAAACTGTGGGTAATTAATCACGTAGTTCTTAAGAGACTGCGTTAGCTATCAATATTTTATTTTCATTCATCAAGATAATATAAACTGACTGGAGATACGATTTGCAACTTTATTTTGATTAATATATTATAATATAGTTCAGAAAGAAAATAAATTATAATATACATTGTATAATATACGAGTATATACATTAAACATAATGATTTTCACTTCAACGTTGATAACCAATAGTTCTTTTCGAAATAATCGCCATTTCGAATGTTAAATATTCCGATAATGATTTATTCGCGCAATAAGTTTTTTTTTTAATTACCCCTTTTGGTATAACTTTTCAACAAGACCATTAGTTTTTATGAATGTATATAATTGTTTTGTTCTCGTTGAAGGGAGTGGTGTTTGGTGTGAATTCGTCAATCGATCGCGCAAAGTTTCGAGTCAAAGTTAGAATCTTTTGAAATATTAAAATTAACGCGTTTCTATAAAATATGTACGCCTGTATTATTATATCGGTTCATATTTTTAGAGCTAAGTTTATTATTATTATACGTTTTGTTATTGTTTTACGCGTCGACAGGCCACAAACCGTGCTCTGCGGGATTCGTCTTGTTTGAGTGAAATGGTGTTGTAAAATTCAAAGAATCAAAATTCCAAGTTTAATAAAAAAAATAAAAATAATAATACGCACAAAACGAACAAAGTGAAATGTATGCGAATGAACTACAATATATACGGGGTGATTCGCCATACATTGCACGCTCACCTCCATTTTTGTCTTTTAATAATGCATTTATTTGAATTCTGAAGTTTGGAATTTTCAAATATAAATATTTAAACACCATTTTTGCGATAACTTGAGATTTTTTTTTAAATTTAATTAAAGAATTATTAACATACATTAATATAAACTACTTTTTTCAACGATTACCACTTTTTTACCGTAAATTGTTAAGTAGATTATTATTATTACCTATTTATAAGCATATTAAATATTATAAAAATCAAAACTCGAGTGAGTGGTTTTTAAATTATTAAAATTTATATACAAAGGATAACTGTTAATGAAAATTGGTTTAAACATGCGTGGAGTTATAACGTTGATATTACACACATAGAAAATAGAGCTTAGTAACTTAGAAACCACTCTTTAAAAAAAAAAAAGATTTGATTAATCGTTCACATTAAAAAAGGTATTTCTCGTTTAAAAAATGAAGTTTTTTGATTGTCGATCCCGTGTTTATATTGGACATTCGTTATATGGTATAAAAGGAGGTGGTAATATATTCGTTGTATCACCTGTATATAGATTTAGAATATCATTGGCATTTTATCGACACAACTATAGAATATTGGCTAAATCATACTATTAATATACCTACTACTGTAGGCTATGTCAAAAGGATAGCAATTATAAATCCCATCGCAGTGATTGCGTCGTGGAAATTGACAACAGCCAGTAACGTTCAGTTGGAAAATGTTCGCAGCACTACGCAGGCGTAATCATTTATCCAACATTATTTTTAAATAATTGATGTTTTTTTTATATATAATATTTAAACATATACACAGTTTTTTTTAAGGTATACGTATATGCCTATAAGTATACTCACGCGACAACGGCGTGTCAATCACTGTCGACATTAAAAACGCCCATTATTATTCGTAATTAAAACGAGGACGGCAAAAATCGTAGAATATATAATAATGTTATAATATCAATCGGAGTTGTATGAAAAAAATAGAACTACAATTTTTTTTATATTCGCTACCGAAAATAGCATATTTCACGTGTTGTTTTTATTCGAGTGTCGTTCACTAATATTATATTATTTTGGTATAGCGTGCACCTACCTATACGTTTTGGGTGTCGACATGTCATATCATATTATTATTATTATTATTGTTATATTGATGACATAAGTCGTTCGCGTACGGACGTTGCTCTAGTGTGAAGTGATGGCTTTTATACGGAACGAGTATTAATACATGCAATACATAGTATTCGATGCAGAAATATAAGCCCGCGCTGTTTCCAGTCCAATTCCTATTATAGTCGTACCTACACCGGAAACAATCGATAATAGTATGTATATCTCCTCGGGTCTTAAATCTGTACGAATGTGTGACGTAGTTTGTCGTGTTATTTACGCGCTTACATATTGTTGAGTAGTTGTTACGGTATTTTCTAAAATCTGACGCATTTTTTCAAAATCCGAATTATTATTTTTTTTGAATTTCTTCTATTCTGCACTTTTCCACTGCAAACCGGCGTATGAAAAAAACAAAAGCCGTACTGCGCACGCGCTATGAGAAAATTAGGATTCTAAAATACCGTATAAATTACCAGACAATATAATGTTATGTATATATTCAAATGTCATCTCTATCACATGCGTCAAATTGCGGATTCCAGATGGGTATAATGGGTTCGATGAGGTATTGAGCGTTTATACCACGTCATATTGTATAGGTACACCTGCGCGTACATTATTATGCTCTGTGTACACTGTACAGGGTGGAATCTTGATTTCTAGAAGTATGGTGCGTAATTGAATTTAGTGAACTCTGGTCTAAGTAATTACGTATTATATTATTTATAGCCATTACCTACGATGAGATTTAATTTAATTGTTATTCGATAATCAAACAGTCACATTAATAATTAAAATAATGATTTTGTTACAATCCTTGAACCATTTTGAAACTACGGCAAAATTAGATGGAATAAATAAATAAATAAATTTAGTGTAACACTTTGGTATAGTGAAAACTTAATGTCTAACAATTATACACTTAAACTTGTAATTTAAATCTGCATAGTAGATTATTTTATTTAATATTTTATGCAAAACATATTTTCGATAGTACTTTTTTAGAAGCTAAGTTTGGAAAAACTAAATAAATTAAAAATCAAATGTACAATTAAAAAGAGGTAGGCAAAGATACCTTCTTAATATACCAGCTCTGCTGTACATTAGGTGTTGAGTAGGTCACTATTATGGGTGTGCTAAAAACCGTTCTGAGCGGAAACGGTCTGTCAGCTTATAATATCACTATTCACCAAGTACTCACATATTTCGCGATGTGTTTTTTTTTCATTTATTTTACTTTAAGTATTACGGTAGATTTATATGATTTATACCGAAAATATTTTATTTTATTATTAGTAAGTATTTAATTATTATAATAATATATAATATTTATATCATATTATATCAATTTAAATAACTCATCTAATAACATTTTTCTGTAAATACCGTAAGACAGTAAAAATAAATTCTTAGTAGGTATTAATAAATATATAATATCTTAAAGCAAATAAAAAATTTCATTGCATATAGTTATATTCATATTAATATATCGTATATAAAAGTTTTAAGTTCCCGTTAATGTTTTTAAATCATGACAAAATAATTATCGTTGTTATTTATTGTTTAAATAAGTAATTTTATTAATATTTGAGTTTGAAATGTCAGTAAAAAATAACTGTGCCTACGTATTTTTAACATTTTTATGCAGATATAAGAACAAATTTTAAGAGATCTAATATTAAATTTTCAAGAATTTTGACTCATCGAATAATTTAAAAATAAAAGTCAAATGTTTTTAAAAAATTATTGTATATATAAAATTATTATATAAATATTTGATGAAAATTTCATGTATTTACGGTAATTAAAGTTGAGATACAACAAGAAACAAAACGATTTTGTCGAAAATATATTTGCATAAAAATTCTGGGTTTTTTCTTATTTTTTTTATTTTTTCCGATGATAAAAAAAAAAACACTGAAATTTTTAAATGTTAGCATCTCCACAGTATAAATTACTAAACTAGATCCAATTTTCTATCCAAAACTATCCTCAAAGTTGAAAATTAAATTGTTTTATCAACTGCTTATCGTGTACATACAAAAAAAAAACAACATTGTAAAATCAATAATTTCATTGCTCTACTCAGGATCTAAATAAATATTATGAGAAGTACTATGTATTATCACGGAATTATAAGCAACTTTATCTTTTATTTTTATATTGTAATATACGATTTATTCACGGTTGTTGTTTAGACGTATATAGTACCTATTAAGAAAAAAAGCTATTAGGGACACATTCATCTGTTAAATTTTACTGTAATAATTCACAGCATCTTTTTTTTTGAGACTAAATATAGAGAATGACGGTCTGTGCGTTGTAAATTAAATAAATAAAATTTTATATACAGATGATTTGAAAAATCCTTATAAGTATAATAATAATATTTCCAGAAGTCAAAAAATCCGACTTCCCTATGCAGTATAGGATAATGTCATTTGAATCGCTAACACACATTAACCCACACTACTCAGGCTGTATATTAAATATTAAACATATTATTTAACTTTTTTATTTTTTCTATTCATCATATGAATATATATTTAGAGTCTGAGCAGAGCAATGAATGTATTGATTTTACAATGATATGTTTATGCTACACGATAAACTTCTATCCTCATCTAAATTTAATCATTCTTAAATGTATAATTTAAAGAGATGAAAGTTAAAAATTCCAAATATTTTTTAAAATAATAAAGAAAAACAAATACTAAGTTTAGGAAAATTATTCTTATAACTTTACTTATATTATGAATTTCACTGTACGTACATTTTCAAAATATGCAGATTAAATTATAGATGATATTTAATTATACAATGAATCTGTTCATAGTTTCATAACAAAGTGGCAAGGTGGTATGGCTCAAAAGTTAACAATAATAATATATTATGGGGCGGCACCATTTTCCTCCAAAAATGAGATACCGTTTTCCTCCACTGTCCATTTTCCTCAAAAAAAAAAAAGGTTGGTTTCCATTTTCCTCCACATTATTTTTATATTATGATATAAATGTATAGGTAGGTTGTAGGTAAGTACTAGAGTATACTAATAAAATAATTAAATATTAATAATATAATAAATGAAATGTTTAACGAAGATCAATTTAACTAACTTATCGTATTACTAATATTAATATAAATTATTTTATAACATTGTGCATATATCATAAAATATATTTAGTAATATTGGTCTCCTTCAATTAGAATCGTTTTTTGTATGCAATGATTCATCATTGAATTCAAATTTAACATATCCATTAGAGTGTTTTACTCATTTAAGAGGTACACTCGACATCTACTGTATAGCAGAGTGGTTATTTAATTAGTAAATTAAATACTTTATTTATATGCATTTTTATTTAAATACGCTATTATTTGTTAGTACTATTTTATCTTTAAACTTAATTGTAAAATTTATTTTATGTGGTTATTTTTTTTTTTTTTAATTATTTATTGTTTTTCCATTTTAGGTGTTAAAAATTGTTTACATTTTTAACGATATAAATATATTATAATCATGTGTGTGTAAAATTTACTGTTGCCGAATCGTTTTGCTATATCAAAAGCCATTGAAAATTGATGGATTTGATATTGACAAGTATCCTAAAAACCTGTTATGATAAAAATATCCAACATACCGGTAGTTTAACTTAGATTTGATATGGTTTCTAATAATAATGTAACATAATGTTTAAGCAAAATGCGTTTTTCCTTACGATTTTATAGTTATTTTTTATTTTATATGTATACAAACATTAAATAAAACATTTGTTGACATCTAACTTCAGGACAGATGATAATAACCCTCGCGATGAGTACTCTACGATAGGTATTGTGTACATTTAGTAACGTACTTATAAATTATAATTTAGTGAAGTCAAATTCGACACCGAGTCTTTTGTACAGTAGCTTGAAGCCGTTCAAAGCTGCCGATGAATAACTGCATTGGCATGAACGGGTACAAACATTTGCGACGTTTGTGGTCCAATACTCTACACTTCAACAATGGTACTCGAATTGCTGGTATCGCGATATCGTACGATAAAAATTGCCTGTCTACAACAAGTAATACACGTTTTGATTTTATTATAACCTCTGTCGTCATTTGGAAAAAAAATTGTTTGTATTTTTTAACGCCAGTTTTTGTCATAGGATTTTTTTATTTTTTTAAAAAGTATTATATATTTATATATATTTCAAATAATTAACAAATTTAGAAAAATATTTATGTATGATTTGTGTAGTATAAAACATTTTTTGTTTGTAATCAAAAATATTGACAAACTATAGGTACTTAACTATCAGTTTAATAAAATGTATCCCATAATTAACTATACTGATTGTTTCAACGTGTTTGTTCCTTTCCATGACTTACTTCAAATTAATATAATTAACTATAATTTTAGAAAGACTAAGACTACTACTATTACTAATTTAAGTTTTAATTCTTAAAAGAAATGATGAGTCGTTTTAAACAACCTTTATTAACTTGTAACAATTATTTTCATATTTATAAAAAAGAAATTAACAAATTAGTCTTTTGGGTGGTCTTTTTTTACAATTCAAATATTATGTAATTAACTAACTTTATTCCTGTTTCATACATGTCACTGTTTTATTTTCTTTTAATTAAATTTTTATTTATAAATAAATATAAAATATTCATGGAGAAACTATATTTTAATTTAATTTTGGATGCCGGTAGTTTTTTTTTAGAATGTCACATAAAAAAAAACCATTATTAATTTAGTTAATACTTTTTTTTTACTATCGTACTAATTTAATATTGTCTTAGACTCTTAGTTTAACTAAAAGTGTATTTAAAAAATATTTCTTAATAACATAATATTGGCCTCATTACTATTAATTATGATTGTATACATATACTATAATATACTTATTTTTATTATAAAAGTCATTATTTTATTTATGATGATTATGATGAAAACCGTTTGATTAAATTTTTATTGCACACTAAGATGAGCAAAAAATATCAAATATTATTTTTCAAAAGACAAAACGTTTTAAAAATTATACGTTACTAAAACAGTTTATTCTTCCACGTAAAATCTTGCAGTTTAATCAGATTATTATTTCAATTAAATCATTTGATCAGCCTCTTAAAAACGTATAGTTATAATTTTAACTTATTATATAGGTAGTACTAGAAAATAATTTTATACCAATGATTCATTTTTTTTTTATATAATATATAGGATATTGTTTTAATAACATTATATAAAAATCAGTCACTATATAAAGTTTTATGTACATATACTAGGTTCCAGTGTGGAATTATCTTTCCCTACAATTGCAAATTCACATTTTGATTCCGTTTTGTTCATAACCTTTTCAACTTCGATTGCACTAGGAACGAGTTGAATATCCAGTTGATATCAGTATTTGTTCCATTAGTATGTACTTCTTATGACATTTGCGGTGGCATATTTCAGAACTCGGAACTAGGAACACTTATAAACTGCTTTAAAGACGTTTACTTTTTTACACTACATGCATAAAAAAAAGTTGGCTATCTAAAAAATCTTTAAAATTTAATACAAGGTTTATTATAAGTTGTACTTATCGTAATAAAAAAAAATAAAAAATCGTTAGTCACAATTTTTGTTTATAAGCATTTAAAGTTCAAATGTTTACAAAATATATTAAAATCACGAACATTTGCAAAGAGTTTTGAAGTTGAAAATTCATAAAATTTTTGTGATTTATACTTAAGGTTCAAAAATCCAATACAAGGTTATCCATAAGTTTTCCTTTAAGTAATTGTAAAAAAAAATTCCAGCGTCAATATAAAAAACCTTTTATGAGCGTATGAAATTTTATTTTTTACATAATCGCGTAAAATAACGATATATTACAATTTAAATATAAGTAATAATAATATAATATATCCAACTAATTATCATTGACTGACAAATCATCTCCGTTCAGAATCGTTTTTCGTATATAATGATACCCGTCATTGCATTCAAATTTAACACATCCACACGACCAGTGACCTACTCTCCATCTCTACTATACAGCAGAGCGTTACCCACTTGCCCACCTTTTTTTTTTTGTATACTATAAATATTAAAACAAAAAATAGCAAAATGTTGAATCAGAGCTACTTTTTTTATTAAAAAACAAATATAGGCGATTTCGTGTAACTGAGATTTCTTCTTAGTGATGGTCTTCAATAAAATTTGTATTAATCCAATAACGATACCAAATATCGAATTCCTCTACAATATTTTCCACTAATGTAAGTGGATATGCATTTTTGTAATTCATTCAAATATTGTTCAATAGGTAAATTTGAATTTATTGTACACGGCCAATGTAATTCTAATACACCTATAGAAACCTTAATGATTTATTGTCGAAACTGACGAGAATTATTTTTTATATTTAATAACCGATCTCAGATTAATTATTTCTCGCGCTAGTAATGCCTGTCGTGTATAATATACTAATTGTTTGATCCACTTCAATGAAGATCTCTTTATAATACGGTAATGAGTAAATGAAACCCCTAGGAACTGCTGCTAAATAATAAATTAAATTAACATTTTATAATCATAATAAGCATTTATTGCGTAATAATCAAAATCTAATTTTCAATAATTTATTTTTTATTTTTATTAATTATCAAATGATGTAATATTAATAATAATTCTAGTTTCTAATTTTACAAAAATATTTTCATTTGGCGTACTGTTTATGAGTTTTCCGTGGATATATGATCACCCTTTTTAATAAGTTTTTTTTGCATATTGCAGGTATGTATAAATACGGTGCAAAATGAATAAAATAATTATTATTTTGACTTTAACAGGCACCACGTTAAATGAAACTGCCATAAATAAATGTCCTTATCCAACTATCTCGGTTTCCACATCTATATACATTATACACGTATATATATATAACCTGGAATATTTTTTCGTACAATATAATGTCTATTTTTATTATTGGTTCGTAATTTTTGGTTAAAACAATTATTTACTATTGATGAAAACAATTATAAATAAATTGAATTAAATGTAAATTATTTTAAATTATTTTTTCTATTAAAAATAATGTTGTTTTATTGTGTGATTTGTAAATTGCAATATTAAAGAATTATTTTTATGCGTTAGGCGCATATTATTTAAGTCAATGTATGTATACATATACATATATATATATATCTAGGTCTGTTTATTTTTTAGTAAAATATTTTTATGACAACATCTCTAAAATAAATAAACTTAAAATGGTTACTAAAAAAAAAAAAAACATAATTACCACAATACTATAAAAATATGCAGTATTACATTATGATTGAAATTAAAATTTGTATTATGTATTCACCAACTATTTTTATTGTAATATTAAGAACTGTAAATGTATTTGTTATGCTTTTTAATAAGCATCTACCAGCATTATGATTAAACAAAATAAACTTTTCAATCGATATTCAATTGTTTGAAGTTCCCGTCAAATCCGAAGAGTTCCGATTGTTCATTGCTGTTTGTATCTTTCGGTTTTTTGTCCATGTCCGCTTTTAATGAAAGTATTCCGTTCATGAACATTTCTCTTTCCGCTATAATGTTCTCCTTGCAGAATTCTGTGGATAAACCGTTCAACCACATCGATTAAATTCATAATTGAACAAGGTTATTAATAATGAAGCATCGGTGTTGTGAGCGATCTACTATATTTGTTGTTATCTACAACTTTTGTTTATCAACCGTTAATTTCAACTATCATACGATTAAGTTACATCGCACTAAAATTGATCAAAAAAATGATGCGAAACCCCTTTTGGCTCGTAATTTAAAGATAAGCATATACAACTAGGGACCATCATCTACATTAATAAATGTTAATGGAAAGCATCTTAAATTTTAACGATTTTGGTTTATCCATAAAACTGTTAATTACAGTGAATATAAGTCTAAAATTTTTATTTTCAATATAATAACCTTTTTTGATTAGAAGTATTTAACAAATTCAATATAGACAATATAATACATTTTTATAAATTATTTGTTGTTTTTTATAAATCTGTTTGTTGAAAAATCGGTTAGATCGTTTTTGACATCATTGAATTACAGATAGAATTCTTATTACATCGTTACCAATAATTTATAATATTGAAATGCAATATAATCGTATAATATACTCACCGCCCAGTTCTCGGATAGATTTATCACAACCTCCTAAATCTGATGGAACGCATTCTTTTTGGATATGTTGTAGTACATCGGATGGGTTATTGTGCATAAATATCTAGTCAAATACGAATAATTTTCAGATAAATCAATATTATCGTCAATAAATTTAAAATCGCATAAATGAATATGTGTTTTTGTATAAAAATTGCGGTAGGTACCAATCATATTATTTATGAAAAAAATTAAACTCTACGTTTTATGTAATTAGTATAATATAATCATTAATTATCACTTAGGTTTATCTACGCGGTCTAAATCGATATAATTCCTATTATACATTATATACCAATCACAGTGCATTTTACGTTGTGATATTACTTAAGTAGGCTTCAATGTTTGACTATCAGATTTTTGAACTTAATAATACATTTAGCTAAATTATTCAAACGAATTTTAATATACTATACACATACTGCAGTTGGTACATAGTATACAGGTACGCAATTCTATTAGATATCACATTCTCAAGTCAAATCGTATAATAAAATTGTCGTAAATTCCTTTTAAAAACTTCTGTAACGTCACTATATACTTGTATATTGTCGTCTATCGACTCCTTAATTATCAATGTAAATTTAAGTTAGTATATCAAATAATATTATTACCATCACTTTATGATAGTCTTTACATATAATTATCAAAACATTTTAAGCGAACACGCTGCAGAGTTTTATGAAGTTTAAGACCATTATAAATCTTAAAAGTAGATACTCTTAATTAATTAACACGGTATATAGAATTTAAAAGTAAATATTCACTCATTTGTTTAATATTATATATGTATAATATTGTTTTAACGTGACAGTAAAATTGACACAAATACCTAAAATAATTCACTGCGGATACTCACTCGAGATTGAATTTTTTTGGGAACCAGAGACTTTAAAATATTGAACACTACGGCTGCATATGATGGTACGTTTATGAAGTGGACTTGTATAAGTTTGTACGGGAAAAATGTCTGAAAATAAAAAAAATCTGTTAACAAAACGTGTCCGTGGAATAATAAGAACAATATGACTGTCAACTGCAATATACAGTGGAACCTCTATACAACCAATTTTTATTCAATTATACATTTTTTTTTGTGGAGCCATGCAATTTGTATTAAAAAAAATTAATAATATAAACATATTACATGAATATTATTATTTACATTAATTTCAGACAATAATGACAAATTATATTCAAGCAAACATCACGTTCGTTAAATAGAGGCTGTATATAACGTATTATACAAAGGTGCACGAATTAAAAAGCTGGTAAATAGTATCATACTTAATTGGACAAAATTAAAAAAATTATTAACTATAATATACAGCATTTAAGAGTAAACCATTAAACCAATATTGGCTGAATGAACTTTACGAAACTTTCGTTAATTCACAATGTTGGTAATAATTTTAGATTATATTTTATTGCACTTTAAGTCCCGACGTTCATAAACCATAAAAATATACTGTAATATTTTTTGTTAGGCTTATAATTTGCACATTTTTATATTCTTTTTTACGAGCCAAATAATATTTGAAACTAAGATCCTTGCATCGGCGACACCTGATGTACTTAAATACTGTACGAATACCTTGAATTATACTCACCGAACATTGTAAGGACTTTCTAAGAAAATTCGGCGTCACTTGAGTGAGTATTTCGTTTTTGTTCGTCGTGGCCATGTCGTAAATAATGATCACACCGTTTACCGATTCCTGCTTCAAGTTCCAGTCGATGCACATGTAAAAGTATTTTGTCCACTGGTCTAAATATCTGCCGGAAACGTCTTCGTCAGTGATATTTCTTGTCACTATGACCTGGTAACCGTCGTCCGTCAAATTGGTGGAAAACCCAAACCACCTGTATTGGAGTACACACGCAATAAAAAATAATGATAAGTAATAACAATCAGATCTAACGTTTATTCAATCATCTATTCCCTCCTCTACTGGATTCGTAAGATAAAATCACAGTGCTCCACCTCATTTCAGATCTGAATAAATCATTTTACGATATCAATAATATTGTATACTGACGTTTTTCGCATCGCCGTCTGGACGTCATCTCCGAGCGGATCACGGACGCCGAAAAATTCGTCGATCAGCGCTCTGCAGCAAAAATATCCATCCAAAGATTCTTTTGTCCTCTCTATTCGGAGTTTTCGTCCAATAAAACAGTTTCGCAACCATGCTCGGTCTGTGAGATAAATGATAATCATACAATAGTTTTAAATCAAGACAGCAGTCGGGTGTTGCGATATTCTCAATTATAGGTATAATATTATAAAATAAATAAAGCCGGCTAATAACCATATTGTTGATATCATAGAATTCTCTTTATTTAGTTACATCTCGGTGTTCATTCAAGATTTTTTTTTTAAAATATAGACAATTAAATATTTAACATGTAAATCACGATTCAGAAAAGAATGATCCAGTAAACTATGTCTTTTTAGGAATATTTATTTTGTAAAGCTATACAACGAAGAGTCTAAAAAACAATTTTTTACTTATATTGTTATATTATTTTGTTAGACAAGACATCAGTGGTTGAGATGGTTTTATTACTTTTTAGATAATATTTTTTGTTTATGTTTGTTTTGAGGTATTCCTGGTATTCCATACTTTAGTTTAATTCCGGAACAAAAATATAATGTCGACGTGAACAAGTTATATAAAAATAAATCCTATGATAAAATCATTTCAATATAATGTTAACACGGCGCTCTGGATAGGTAAAATTGATACATTGTGATACCTGGTATATATTTCTTCTTTATAGAATAAACGAGTATAATAGTATTAAATACGATAGTTATTTTTAATGAAATTTCAAAAATTATTAAAATCGTATACAGAAATATTTATTGTTATGAGTTATGACTTATGAGTATAAGATATAACATTTATTGAAAATAGTATATACACTTTTTATAGTGTTGATATTGACTTGACGGTTCAGAGATAATATTTTATTAATATTTACATATTTATTGTAAATATTAAGTTGTATTTTAAATCATCAATAATTTGTATACTCAAATATTTAACTATCATACTATAATGACCATAATATTATAGATAATAATTTTATTTCTTTAAATATTTTATTTAATTATAGTAATTGAATGTAATTCTAATCATAATAATAATTTGTGATATATTTTTTCAAATAACCATTTACTTATAGCGTCCTACTAAATCTTTGTTATTCTAAATGTTTTCCATGATCAAAATTAAAATAATCATATCTACTCAATCTGATAACATATTATATGCATATTCTAAATTGTAATATTATAATAATATGTTGGATTCAATAAATTAAACTCAATGCTATTGATTATAGGATGTTTATGACTTTTACATTTTTAGCGGGTGTGGTACTAATATACAACTCTAAATAGGTCAAATAGCTGACAAATTAAAAAGCCAACAAACAATAAAGGTTGAAAAAAAAATTCTATATTAAGATAATTTAAATATTAAAGTTTAGATTATATATTAAATTAAAACATGTTATATACATTTTTAAAAAATGGATTAATATTTTACTCAAAGACACATACGTATCATAAATGTTGAGACACATTTTACACAATACATTTTTAAATAACACTTTAAAAAAGTGTGAGTTACAAATATTTGTTAAATTATGACACGAAAGTTAAGTAACTTATGAGACATAAGTTCCAATGCTGTAAATTGACTAATTTGTTCAAAAAACATTTATAATACAAGTACACTCAATTTTCTTATTGTATTTAAGAATGAAATAATATTGGACAATTTTTGATAACTCTCGATGTCACAAGCTCCTTTTTGTTACATTCAACTATGAATACACCGAATAAGTATTTTTATAGTTGTCTCAAAGTGTACACTAGCAGATAGTAATTACTTTAAATTTATCTATTATAACATTATATTTACAGGTTGTATTGCAGTGTAACAAGATACCTACGATAAAACCAATTGTTAAAGAAAACACAGTAAGTCAATTATAGCTTAATCTAATAAAACAATTTTCTAGAGAAATATGTTATCGAATTTAGAATTAATATTTATTTTTAACTTTTGGCTACATTAGTCATGCTGGCAATTTTTAATTGTTATCTAAAACTTTTGGTTGGTTTAGTGTCGACTATATATTCGTTGGCTGTTTGGACTTGGCTAAATATCTGTATACCATTTTTAATAAATACTTTTTTTGTTTTTTAACGTCACTTTGTACATAATTTTCTTAATTTTATATAAAAAAAGTTTTTAAAAACAACATACATATTTTTATATTCGATTTAAAAATTCTTGTAGGCTACACTCATATGTAGGTAAATATTGCTGGTATTATAAGTCACAACTTATGTTAACATCTGAATATGAAACGTGAACTTAATTTTAATAACTTATTAAAAATAGATAATGTATATTAAATATTTGCAAATGAATAATGAATGATGAATTTTTTAATGTTATATTTGATTGTTTTATGGGCATAATTTTATCTTATTTTGGCATAATTGCATTTTTTAGAGTATTTTAGATCATTAATATCTAAACCATCTACGGATATATATATATATATGATTTATCATAAATGGCAAGCAAAACTTTTTCTTTAAGATGCGGAAACCTAATTGATAGAACCAATTCATCTTTATAGTTATATGTTATAATATGTTTATAGTACATTGATTTATCATTTGTTTAAATCAACATAGTATTGTTCACATACCAAGTATGCTCATCTTAAACGTATATTTATTTTTAACTATGCATTTAAATAAATTCTGATTTTTTTGTTTGCAGTCATATATCTTCGAATACATTATTGAGGCATTAACGGTTGAAAAATCTGAAAATGATTTTTTTGGAAAATGGAATAATGGAAAATTCCATTACAATATTATATAAATTAAATGTTGAATTAATAAATTCTGATTTGTTAAATTGTTTTTATTGAGGTTAATAATTATAAGTTTAGAACATGCTAAATAGTGTTTCTATATAAAAATTTAAAAAAATCATAATTTGATTAAGTTCATAATTTAAAGAAAAAAGTTGTAGTGATTACGATTAATGAATAATTCCGTGTATTATATCTGTACGATTTAGAAGATGCTATTACCAATACTTTAGATCGAAGAAGCAAAAGTTACAAGTGGATTTTTTTTAATATTGGCCGGGTACGATCTGTTTTCCTTTAAAAATATCCGAAATGACGCTCGGCTTAAGTGTCGCCGGGGGAATAAAAAAAAATTATCAGCCATCTATATCGATTCCTAGCGTCGTGCTCACCATTAATGTTTGGCAAATGAGGCATGTTCCGCAACCATTCGATCAGTTTGTCTACCTCTTCATCGTAAGGTTGCTGTTTGTGATCTCCGCCGGTCGTCTGTAGGCCGTTGGCCCCAACGGCTGTAGCATTACAATTCTTACCGTCGTCTTGTTGCATTTCGCGAGATAGCGTTATCTATACAAACACTGTATAAAATGTGTACTGTGATACAATATTAATCTTGTGTTTATAAGTTTATAATGACGGCCGTCCGTTTACGACGTTGTCGTTGATGCGCGACACTGCAACAGGTGTTTACACGACGTATAGGTTATGCGAGAAAGATGTAACTCTGGTAACGGACGGGTATTCGTTTTTAGACCGATCGGCAACACACACGGTTTCGGTATTACCTTCCACAATTCTTGTAATGCCATATATATAAAAATATAACGTGTATAAAATATACTGTAAATATTGCAATCCTCTGTGACCACCGCGGTCCGCGGTCGTTAATAATGTCATATCGCCATATTGATGTTTAACGCGTTACTAACGCAATTACGTACGGGTCCGTTATTCGCGATATTATTATTATAACAACTTACGAGTATTATCGTCGACTCATCGCCGTACTTCGACCGGTGATGATATTATTGCCGTCATGGTTTATTATGCGTCGAGGCAGTTTTTCGAATTTAATTAAATGTTTAACGAACACGTTGTCATTTTTTGCAAGTCGTGTTCGTAACCATTGCCGCTTAGATTCGAGAATTACGTTTAATTATTTTAAACACGAATTTTTTTCGTCTGAAAGTCGAAAATATTGCAGATATTAACTAGGTCGTCTGAATTCCGTAAAAATAAATCCTATAACAATTCAGTAACAATAATTGTTATTAGAAATTATTTCCGATACAATACAATAATGCGTAATAGTGTAATACAAGATATTTAATATTTAGATATTCCCTAATTTCCTCATGTTTTCTAAGTCTTGTAAAAACGTTATTTACCTACTTATTGTATTAATTGTGTAAACAAATTGTAATTGTATTTTATATATAAAAAAAACATTTTTTTATTTTTTAAAACAAATTAGTTCTTTTTACTAAAATCGGATTTAAATCTATTAGTTAGTTATAAATTTATATTATAGTATTAAGTCATTTAAAGTAAAAAGTTATAGCTTTTGTTTTGTTTAATTATACAATATTAAAACAAACTATAGAAACGTTAATGCTTTTTAGAGGTTATCAGTATTAACTTTAAATAAATGAAGCTATATACCCGTTTTATTTAAATTTTTAGTAAATATTTCATCATTTTTCATTGTTATTGATGAAATATTATTATACTACGACATTACGCATTGAAAATCACATATCAATGACAGCAGAAAACGCAACTTCTGACTTCTACAATGAAGTATTCCGCAGAGACTCCCTATAATATATTTGAAATTGTTGCGATATCTCATCATTATTCGTTGGTATGCACCTATATACGAGTTATATAATTGAATTTCAGAGTATTATCTGTCTCCCTTTCGGTCATTATAAATTGGCACATCCTTGTAAGACGTCTTAAAATAGTCCTTATTTAATATTATTTTGTACATTATTTTCTATGTGAATCCTATTTATTTTCGCTAATAATAATACTTTAATTATCTTGAACCTAACCAATATTACATCAATTGCATTTAACATAATTTACTGGGTGCATATTATGATAAGATAATATTATTTTAAATCTTTAATATATATAATATGCTATTACTGAAAACAATTTTTCATGAGTAAAAAAACTATTTGATCATTTACATTTATAGAAAGTTAAGCAACGTGCCATATGGTACAACATTAATCTTAATAAGTTTATATAAATATAAGTGATATTAAATTCATTAATCCATTTAATACTATATTATTATATATTTTTATCACATTTACTCAGTGTAGGTCTGGTGTCAGAGCACCTAAACTTATATTATGATTAATATGAGATTTTCTTTTTTAATATTTGTTACTTAAGTTAGTTAGGTTAAGACTATCTTTACTAGTTAATTAAAAAATGTGAAAAAATTAAATTTTAGTTTGACTTTAACTAATTAATGCTCAACTTTAGAATCGATGTAATTTCAATCCTATATTTTTAAAATGTATTACGGTTTATATTTCCTATAGTTTTCTTTAAATATTTTTTTAATATTTAAACATATATTTTGTGTAGTAAAATGTTATGTAATCAAATACATTGCAAAAACTACTCTCTTATAAAATTTATAAATACAAACGTATGTAATAATTCCTATAATAATTTTTAATCATCACAGAAAAATATCAATACAATTAACAATTATTGTATAGAAAGGAAAGTTAATAACAATTAATGAGTTGTTCATGCCTATAGGGTATTGTAAATTGTTAAACACATATTTTAATAACACATAAAATGATATATTACAGTATTAAATTTATTTAAATATATTTTTTAATTTAATCTTATTTGAATAAGTATTAAACCTTGAGAATATATGTGTAATTAAAGGTCAAATAAGATATAATAATCATACAATTACTTTTAATGTTTTTTTTTTTCAAACTTATATAATGGTATTTAAATTGTAATTATAAGTTTTATTTGTGTATATAATATGATGAATTTCTAAATTATTTTACGGTTGGCATTTAATGTTTGACATTTTTATATCTGATTTTAGGTTGATTTATTTGAGCCACTCGTTATATAATAAGTAAGTACTAACTAATCAAAAAAAATATTAGGTATCTAATATTGACTATTGTAGCAATGTAGCCTTCTTGTAGTAACCATTTGATTTATTTTTATCATACTTTCTTTGTACGTGAGTTCTAGACTATTTCAGATGTTTTAATGTTTATTGATATTTTTTTTACTGCATTGAAAAACATTGAATCATAGATTTTTTTTTTAAAGTATAATAAAAAAAAGTTTATCATTGAGATGTCTATGATAATGTTATTATATTATGTAACGATTGGTGGTTACTAGTGGAACCTTAAACCTTTGATAAAAAAACATGTTATATCTAAATTTAGGATACGTTTTTTAGTTTTTTGGTCGTTATTATAACGCAATTTTATTATTTATCGGTTGTTAAGGACAACCTATATACTGTAATGCAAAATTATAACTCCTTAACGTTATACAATTTCAACGCTAAAGCAAAAAAGCCATCATGATTACAAAAAAACAATGTTAATTCATTTTTTTTTTAGTTCAATTGGTAGGTAAGATCATACTAATATATTATATTGAATATAATTCAAAATTAAATCTAAGAAATAAAACATATTTTTAAGAACAATTCTTAATTGTATTATCTTATTATTTTATAAGAATATGAAGTATTTCACTCTGCTTGAATTATAATATATCAAGAAAGCAAATTAGATTTAAAAATAATGTATAAGTAGTAAAATGTTTTAAGTCTATTTAAAATGTAAAACCGTAAAATAAAAATACTATTCTAACTCAAGTAATTATATTATAGTCTTATTTTAATTTTTGTTTTTGTTTCATAATTCAAATGCATGTTAAGTATCATTCAACAGACTTAAGTACACTTGGCCTAATTTGTAACACGACGATCGACATTGTCAATTTTTTATATTTTTCTTATAAGTTTTAAGGCTTAAAATATTAATAAGGTTATTAGCTTACAGTATATTATATTATTAAATAAAAATTATTCGCAAATAGGTATTTGATAATATAAAAAAATAAATAAATTTATATTGGTTTTTAACAATTAATAATAATTTTTTTATTTGTGTGGCAGTGACTATTGTTTACAAATTGACAACGTTTGGTTTGCAAATTATATTTAGAGATGAAATAAATTGTTTTAAGAAGTTGATCTTTGTGAGAGCTTCTTTAAAATTAAATATTTTTTGGAAGGTTAGGAGTTCTGCACCATTTATTAAATATTTTGAGCATTTTTCAAAAATATATTTGTTTTGGTCATGCAAGTTTGTAGAAAGACTTTACTAATGATAAATTAAAAAAGAATGAGTTAGATAAGTGTGTCAAATTTTCTTTGGATATATTCAGCACCGTCAAAAATATTTTTGAAGTAAAGCAAATACGAGATATACGACCTATACGTTTTTGTAAAAATAAAAACATACCTATTACACGTACATACAATAGTATTTTACGTTATTTTAAAATAAATAAGTATACTGTCACAATTTTAATATTAGCAACGACATCTTTCCGTAAAACGTATAGGTACTGTAAGGAAAACTCACAATTTCTGTTCCTTTTTTTACTTTATGCCATTTTCTTTATCAGATCATAGATGGCGTTGTTGTTAACGAACGATTGAAAATCGATTGGGAGGTCGACCAAAATGTACCTGTTCGTCGTAGACATATTTTATTCGGATCGTATAATATTGGGTTTGATTCGACAAATTGAGGCTTTTTGATCGACCCCTGTGATTACAGTTTTGCTAACGTGACATACCTATAATTTTTTACTTATTATAATAATTCACGTTAACGGAAATCTATCAACTCAGTATATCATATTACGATATTGTTTCTAAATTAACTATGTAAATCGTCTGTTTCGCTTCGGGACGCCAAACTTTTTATTTTATCAATGTCTAGTACCTAAAATTATATTTGCTTAGATAATAATAAGTGAAGAATATCACTATATTTCAGGTAGCAACCTGCTACCTAGGTCATGCATAAAAATTCCTAGTACTTATTTTTATAATTGGAAAAAACAAACAAAAAATTAAGAAAAAACGGACATTTTTATGCAAATCTAATTTGTTTTTTTTATGTAACTCTAAAACGAATAATCGTAGATACTTGGAATTTTTACTAAATGTTTATATTATTATTTTCTATTAACGAAATAATTAAAACAAATATTTAGACTGTTTTTGAGTTATTTATAGATATAATTAAAATTTGATTTTTTTTTCTAAATGTTGGTTAAAAATTATTCACCAGGTAGAAAGATTTGAAATTTGATATGAAGCTCCTCGTAATTTATTGATTTCTAAATTTTTTTTAAAAATACGCATACTCACAATATTTTATAATAAACGTTTATGTTGATAAAATTCATAAAAATTACGACAATTAGTTGATTATTTTGTAGTTAGATTTTAATGAAAGTATTAAGTGATTAAATTATTAAAATTTAAATGAATAATTATGAAAATTAAAAATCAGACTTGACGAAATTTGTTATCTTTATTTTAATACCTCTAGAGAATATTTTTAAAGATTTATGTATAGACTTTACATTGACTTTTAATGTTTATCACTGCGTTAAGTGATTAATTATTATAAAATTAGAAACCAGAATTATCGAAATTTGCTATCTTCATCTAAACAGCTGTAAAGGATATTTTTCAAAACGGTCTTATAAAAACATTGTACACATTAGGTAAAAAAACAGTTAGCTCAAAAACTACCAAAATATTAGAATTATTACTTAGTACTTACTATTATAAGTAAAAAAAATAATTAATACCACATTATAATAATACGAGTAGGTACATCCACTATTTCAATAATAACTTAAAATACTATATTTTCATCAACAGATATTTGAGGATTTTTAATATTTTTGAAATTATATTTAGTGAAAAGTGACTTGAAGAGAAGAAATGAAAAATAAGTGAATTATTAATTTTTATTATATCGCGCTATTTAGATAGGTAGTAGGTACTAATTCATATTTGTGATTATATCGATTTAAGTTAATATTTGAAACCGAACAGTGTAGATCTATATCTATGACTTGTGATTTAAATAGTTTTAATTTATTTTAAATAATTTTAAAGTATATAAAATTTTTTTCAAATACATAACGCATAATATTATATGTATAAGCATAATCACAGAACGAGTGTATGAGTTTATAATATATACTATATTATAATAGATTATAGAATGTAGATAATTATGTGTATTGTATGTATTTAAACAAATATTATAATATTATACCATGTAATATCGTATTTTTATCTTGTGTTATTAAAAATTAGATACATAAATACATAAATTAAGCTGGAAAACTTTTTTAGATAAATATTTTCAAACTAAATTATTTTAAATCCACCTATTTAGATAACTAAATTACTAAGAAAATTAAAATAAGAAACTATTACAGTTTTAATTTTATAACAATAAACAAGTGTTTAGTTATACACTCATAGAGATAAATTCTAACAATAAAACTATAGCAAAGCGACATTTCCGGTTTTTTTTTTTTAATTTATATGATAACTTGATAATTTTGGTCTAATTTTATAAAATAGAATATTCTTTTTATAATTGCATAGTTACTATAATACGTCACTGTTATTTGTTATTATCAATTGATTTAATTAAAATTTTATAATAACAATTTTTTTTTTTTTTTTTGTAGAAGAAGAAGTTCTAAAATGAGTCAAATGAGTTTACCTCGTAATGTTTTAAAAACAAAGGTAAGTAATTATTCCTAATATATTTATTTATTATTAGTATTATTATTTTTTTTTTTACGACATACGACAGTTGCTGAAATATACAATTTGTAAAAAGTATTATTGGAATATTAGTGAAACTACAGTGTTTAAAAAATAAATTAAAAATATTAGGTATACAATCGCAAAAACATAAACAGAATACACCAGTTTATAATATTATATTAAAGTAATATAGTGAGAATACAAAAAAACTAAAATAAATTGTTAAGCTGGTGGAGCATTTTATGTATGGGGTGATGACCATAAGTGGTTAGATGAGATGAAACGTAAAAAATTGAATGGTTCCTAGTGGGGTAAACACGGTCATAGAGTGTGATTGATCTGAGGAGTGATTTACGTTGCTATGAAGCTGCAGTATCCGCATCAAAACGGTCATTATTATAATTTAGATGTAATGAGTTTCAATGTTAAGACAAATTATATTTATGATTATGAATTATTGAATTTAAACTTATATACCTGGTAAAGTTTAAAATTATATACTTATAATAATAAATAAATTCAGTGGTTTTGTAATAACAATTTATAATTTCAAAAATTTAGAGTTTACAACCGTTATCAAGATTCAGAGCTGCTGTATTTATGACAATTGCTAATTTGCCTTGGTTAAAAAACGATGATTATCAATCCGCTCCTTTAGATTCGTTTGCTACAATATATATGAAAAACCTTATTTTAGCTTGCAAATTATCTGAAATATCTGTTTTTGTGAGTGTGTAATACTTTTCTTTATTGTAATATTATAATACTGTAATAACCTATTTTAATTTTTTAGCAAAAATTAATTTTACTCAAACCACCAGACGATAGAACAATGTTTGAATTAGAAACAATCGAATGGATGTTCGCAGTAGGATTTAAATTTTTTCATCTTTGTCCAATTGTAAGTATCTAAATCGATTATTTTCAAAATATTGGCAGAAGTTTGGATACATCTGTCTTATATGATGGACATTTATTGGCCGAAATTGTCTAACCCCGAGCAAACGTAAATAAATAAATTTAAAAAAAACTAATCTTGTAAATTATTTGTTAAATGTTGTTATTATTTTGAGGTGATCTACGCGAATCTTACCCTCTTCAATCTTTTTTTATTTTTATTATTATTATGCTGTAAAATGATTTGTATGATTATTAAGATTTACATAAAATTTAGTAAATTGTTTATGTCATTTTAATATTTTACCTATTAAAGTTATTCCTAAAATTAATTTATTAATGATTATAATTTATAATTTTCATCATTAGTGTCTAGTCATAACAATATAAAATATAGGTAGTATAAATATATGATAATTAAATATATTCTAAAATTAATTCAAAACCGTGTAAATAAGTAACGATAATATTATTATAAACATGTTTGTAGTATATTTTTTCCTTTTCAAAATGTATAAAAACGCTAATAAAAAGACTAAAAAGCATACATAATTCATTGGTCGTAGAAATATAAGTTTGGTTCTTAAATAAACATGGTAAGTTGCACAAAAAATCAGTTTTTTGAAATTTATTTTAAAACCCATCTTGACTTGTATTTAGAGTTTGGAAAATAAGATTTATTAAAATTAAAAAAAAAATTTAAGGTCAGCAAATTCAATAATCAAAATTCTATTTGAAAATATTTTAATAAAAATTATCAAGTTTAATTTGGTACCGAAATCATGTTTATACGATCAACAAAGCTTGAGGTAAGCCTGAAAAATTACAAATTTTGCATAGCCATGTATTGTAACATTTTAAAACTAAACTTATAGAACCATTTCCTGTTGTATAAGTAGTAATATCATAATTTATTATAAATCAATAACTAATTAGTGGTTCCATATCTAAATGAATGACATAATGCACGACACACGTCAATATGAATTATGAATCCCTCAATTAATCTTAAAATGTATAATATTATAGTTACCGTAATAATATATTTTTAGGAAATAAAAATGACTCTAATCAGAAGGGCATCGTATAAATGTTATGGTCCTGGTAGATGGATACTGAAACAGGGGCATTTATCAACAAATATGTATTTAATTGTTAAAGGAAATGTGAGAATTACTGAAGATGTTCGAAATCCTGTTACTAAATTTATGGAAAGCACCGAACGTTGCATATTAAAGGAAAAAAAATCTTTTGGCGAGAGTGGTGTTATGTTTAATACACCTAGAATAAATTCTGTACAATCAATAAGTAAACATTTTTTTTTTTAATATGGATACTAGACAATATTAGTTCAAAAATGTGATCTGTGTTGCACTAATAATATTATAGTCTTATAGTTTTATATTGGTAATATAAATATAATAAATATAACCATAAGCTTGAAGGTAGTGATATTTTATCAAAAATGAAAATACTTTTTTTTAATTGCTGTTGGAAAGAACATAAATAATATTTTAGATTTTGAACGGAGTGATGAATGTATTGATTTTACAATGATGTGTTTTTTTTAAAATTTTTTTTTGTGTCTATCATCACGTTTTGAAGTAGTAATAATGCTTCGATTTTTGACTTCAGCCCCTCTTTGAATAGGAAAATTCATCTAGTTGGTACTTTGGGGGGGGCCAAAAGTAAAAAATTTCCAATAGTTTTCAAAAGCGTCGTGAAAACCCCTGAAAAAATTACGGAAAAACGGGAATTTTTACGCATAACCATTTTTCAACAAAATCGATTTTTTTATTTTGCTGTAACTCAAAAACGAATCATTGTAAATACTTGAAATTTTCACCAAATGTTTATATTATGGTTATCTATTGACGTTCAAAATATTTTGACTTTTTTTAAGTTACTTATAGACAATTGAAATTTTCGACTTTTCTAAGTTTTTTTTCCTTAAAATGCCGATAAAAAAATTTGAAATTTAATACAAGGTTTATTATAAGTTGTACTTATCGTAATAAAAAAAAATAAAAAATCGTTAGTCACAATTTTTGTTTATAAGCATTTAAAGTTCAAATGTTTACAAAATATATCAAGATCACGAAAATTTGCAAAGAATTTTGAAATTGAAAATTCATAAAAATTTTGTGATTTATACTTAAGGTTCAAAAATCCAATACTAGATTATCCATAAGTTTTCCTTTAAGTAATTGTAAAAAAAAATTCCAGCGTCAATATAGAAAACATTTTATGAGCGTATGAAATTTTATTTTTTACATAATTGCGTAAAATAACGATATATTACAATTTAAATATAAGTAATAACAATACAATATATCCAACTAATTATCATTGACTGACAAATCTTCTCCGTTCAGAATCGTTTTTCGTATACAATGATACCCGTCATTGCATTCAAATTTAACACATCCACACGACCAGTGACCTATTCTCCATCTCTACTATACAGCAGAGCGATACCCACTTGCTCACCTTTTTTTTTATTTCTTTAACCTGCATGATATATTATGTTTACCTACTATATTTGAACGTTTTAAATACTGGATTATGATTTAACTTAAGGTGATATACATTGGTACAGGCGTGCCCAACACACGACCCGCCGGCTGAATCTGGCCCTCATATTCAGTATTTTAAACACACATGATTAGATCCATAAATTTGATAAGTGAATAATAATAATATTATATCTATTGTATATTTTATAAAAATTAACAAAATAAAACCGTAGGTAGGTAAGTATATACGGCCCACAAGCTGAAAAAAGTTTGGCATGCCTGCATTAGTAGGTACATTAATGTGTAAAAAATATAGCAATGCGAATACATCGTTTATTTAGAATATATACAATTTTGAATATAATATACAATATGTCAATTCATATATTTTTATTTAATATAGCCAATATAGGTAATAGGTCGTAAATTATATAAGTTTATTTGTAAATAAATTATTTGATATGTACAAATAAATTTACTTATTTTCTCATATTATACATTTTACATTATATTCTCTTAATATATGTTGTAACATAATATGAATTGTAATTTATTAATCATAATTTTTAATTTTATTAAATAAATTCATAAATATAAAGGTACAGTGGAATTGATTTGCATATCAAAAAATGATTTCACGGATGTAATCAAAAATAATTTGCAACTTAAGTGGAATGCAAATGCAACAGCAATAAAAAACTTTTCATATTTTAAACACCTAAGTTTATTGGAGTTAAATAGGTGTAGTACAGTTTCGTTTATTAAAACATTCAAAGGCAATGAATATGTTCTCGGTAAATATTGTTCATAATTTTTAAAGATATTAGATACAATAATATTTAAATTAATAAAAAATTGATAGTAGGTAAGTAATATTGTTTTTTTGTTATAGGAAAAGAACTAGGCGATTTTAATCATGCTCACTTTGTATTAGAAGGAGAAATAACTTTAATATTTCGTTTGGAAATTAGACGGATGATTAATCGTAACAAAAAAGAAGTATTCTTATTAAAAAAGAATTCACAAAAATTAAATGAAAAAAAATATGAAAATGTATATGCTGAAATTTGTACACTTTCAGCGAACTCATGTTTTAATATTGGTAATAAAAAAATTGAAAATAGTGATAATAATATTGCGCCATGTTGTTCACCAATTTACTGATTTAAGGAACAAAATTATTAATGTATCCCATGTACAAATATCTTATAAACATTACGTTGGCTTTTGTTTAACAAGTCATGAGGTATCTAAACATTTAAACGGCTATAGTATTGTTAAAAAAAAATATACTAAATTATATTAGGTAATATAAATTAATAAACTTAAAATACATGTTGTAATTTAGGCTGATATACTGTTTCAATACAAAATCCTTTTTCGTAAGCAATAAATAATAATATTTACCATTGAATTCAAATTTAACACATCCATTACTACTGCGATTTATTCAATGACGATTTATACCTACTCGATTTCTAACTCTAGCATTATTTTCTTGCCCGATTTCATTCAATTGACATTTATAATTATTAATTACTTCTTATTGTAAGGTGAAGATATAGAAGACAAAGAATTTATAACCACCGATATTAACCATACAAGATGCTTGTGTGTTCCACATTGGTTCATGGCTGAAACAGAAAAACTTAAATGTTGGGAATTGGTAAAGTTGGATCTTAATCATATTATTCCATCTAAAGAAAAAATATTTTTAAAACTATGGCCCACCAAACAACGGCATTAAAATATTACAGATATTATGAATAAACGAAGGCCATAATAAAAAAATAATAATAATAATAATATGTATGTGTTTCTTAAATCTTAATATAGTTAATACATTATATTGTATAATATGTGTAATTGTAGTTTGTAAGAATTCAATAATCAAACGGGGTCCCAAATTGTTATTAAGTAAAAAACGTATTTGTTTAGTAAAAACGAAGTATGAGTCGTATTTAATTTTGCTTTACAATATTTCAAAATATTTTTTTGAATAAAAAATACGGTTTTAATATTTTAAATTAATACTAAAATATAAATAAATTGTATTAGTAATAATTACTGGCAAGGCTGCAAAAGGGCAAGTTAATGATATTTTATAACTCAGAGATATTATGTTAACCGTGTATCATTTCAATAAGATTAAAAATTAAATTAGTAAGAATTTTAAAACAATAAAAAAAAAAATTAATCATATTTTTAAACAAAGATTTTGATTAATTAATAATAGGGATTAATATATTTTGAGATAGGTATTATATTTTGAAACAAATATTCAATAATTATAAAATAGTTTTTTTTTAAATCTATGTTATCATAGAATATATTTTTACTTTCTCTTGTTTATAGTGACTTTTTCTTTTAATATTTTATTAATCTTCATTTTTAGAGTAACCAAAATACTGTTAAATCAAAAATTGTTGTTTTAAAGTATCATCTATAAGATTAAACTACTGATTTCAAAGTTGCTACTGCACGAAACTTTTAGAGCGATACGCTAGCGTTAATAGTGTGTAATATATCAATACAAACCAAAATACTTTTTAAAATCAATATATATTCTCGTCCTTGTCCAGAAATTTTAAATTTCAAGAGCCGTTCTCAAACTTGGACGAACCTAATACAATCCATACGATGCAAGAATTCAACATTGTTATAGTTTAAGATTCTGAGCAGAGAGATAGATGTATTGGTTTTACGCTTCTTGTAGAAAAAAAATGCTTCGATAATAAATATTGCGGGAGTACTTACCTAGTATTTGGTAGAAAATTGATTTAGTTGGTACTTTTTTGTTTGTTTGTGAGAGTGAGGGTTAAATAATATTCCAAATAATTTTCCTCCTGTTTATATTATTATTACAGTTAGTAATAGGTACACTTTTATCTAACGGTATGCGTACATTTTATGGTATAAGCATAGTATTTGTCTTATGCTAAGTTACATTAGATATACTAAAACTAAACGCTTAATTCATGTATCATTGAATTGATCTGGTAGAAAGATTAAACAAATTTAAACTTTAGTTTTATACACTACGTTCTTGAGTAGCTGAATGATCGATAAATGATTTTTAAAGCATCCAAAATAACTGTTAGTTTTTTTTTAGTTTTTTTTATATCATACAAAATACTGTACATTACTTAGACTTCATAATATTTTCGTTCTTAAGCACGTACTTCATAAGTTAATTTATTTTTATTTCCAAAGTCCGTTTTTATGACATCACACGTGTCTCTATTTATTAGGCTCATTAATTAATTTAATTGTTAAATTTTACGTTCATTAACACTATGTAGTTCATCGTTTTTATTACTCGTACTATGATCAACGTGTAATATAGTGTGTAAGTAATATATTATCGTTGTGTAGTTCTATATTATTATTCACTTTAATAAAGAATGATTAATTTTCGTGAATCAGACGTCATCTTGATTCCGATCTTCATTTCATTTTAGAAACTTTTAAAGAATTTTTTTCCCGTTATAACTTATTAGACGTTAATGATTTTTCTTTTTATACCATTAGTTAAGTATTTATGAAATATATTAAATAAAAAAAAATAAAAATATCAATAACAATACAAGTATCTCAAGTCAATGTATTTTTCAAAAAGTGCGTTACAGATTGTGTTGATAAAAATTTTATTAAAGTTTCGGTAACGAGAATTCAAACAGAATCTGAGGTTTGCAGTCAACCACGTCACACCATAGTATCTATAATTAATCATTGTGCTGTAGTGATAGCATACATGAATAATAAACTAATAATATAATTAAAAATTATGTTATTATAGATTATACTTTATTTATACTCATTACTATTATTATTTAATAAAACACGTACAAGGGTATTTTCGACGTTTGCAGTCGCTATTTACTTCTATAAACTTCTATACAGTGGCCTCTCATAAGCGACGCAGAGCCACAGTATTAAAATCCTGGGTTCGCCATTGCCCATTGCATATAGTATTTAGAAACAATTTACAATGGTTTAAACAAAGGTTTTATCTATGCACATATTATACAGGCATAGGGGCCCCATAAAATTTTTTGCACCAAGGCCCTACAAAATATAGTTACGGCACTGTATAATTAAATAACTATTAAATATTATTGATAGTACCACACTACAGTACTCACTATGTATTTGACTTGGACTCATTTGCCTCTTGGAGTCAAATAGTTGTGTTAAAGACGTCTACTAATACAAATACAGTAATACATAGAAAAAAAATCATCTATTGGACTCATCACTTTGACTAATGGAATCAATAAATATTTTAAGGTCATGATTTTACATTTATCATATATATATATATATGTTGATGGTTAATACTACTTCAACTTGTCGCTTCGAAAAATATTCAAATTTTCGAAAATCTATATTTTTTTAATATACTCGTATTTATAATTTTAAGTGATTTCGAACAAGTAAAATAAATATATTCTACTTTTTTAATTATCAATTGTTGCGTTTTTTTTTTTTTTATGAATGACAAAATTAATTTTAAATACTTAAATAAATAATTATATAATATCAAATATTTATCAGCACTTCGACAAATTTAATTTTTTTTATTTCAATTCGTTAATATGCCGTATATATTTTTATTATTTCGCCTTTATTGACTCATTTAACTAATAAATTCAAATTCTCTAAGTTGGTTCCAAAGTAAGTTCAATAAATGGCGACTGCTATATATATCTTTAACATTAAATACTGTTCCCCTGAAACATATGATTAGGCTGATCGTTTTACACGTGTATGATTAACGAGTCGACGAGTCGTGTGCGATCATTTTAACGAATGAAATAATTTCTGATTATTTATAGTTTATAAAACTATTCACACCTCATTATATAAATAACAAAAATCCTTTTCCTCATTCCTTCAATGTTTGAATCGCGTTATTAGGTTTTCAACAAATTTAATGATTGACAATACAGATAATATTTTTTGAAATCACCCGTGGTTTAAATTAAAACTGTAAAATATTTAGTTAATTTAAAAGTTAACAAGTATTAGGCCAAAATATAGAAACAAAATAATTTTAATTTATAAAATAACGATATGTCGATATGTATTGTTTCTGATAATATTATAATTAGAATAATATAATAAACGCACCTACTAAAATAATGATACTAAAACATCCAATAAATGTATTTCAGTTTATCCATTGTTAGGTAAATAGTGCATCAGTAGTATTAACTATTTGTTAATTCTACTATTTTAACTTAATATTTTTTTTCATGTTTTTTTTTTTATCTATTACTTTATTTCTTTGATTTTATTTTCTATTACGAAATGGTTTAATATCGTGTAGGCCGTAGGCTAGATATACTAGAATTGTAGAAACAAATAATGTTTACATAATAGCCTTTAGATAGGTATACAGTAAATAGTAATATATTTTTTTTTCATTCGAGTTTTCAAATCAGAGTGATTAAATAATGTTTGGTCGGTTTAATACGATAAAGAAAATCGATAACATTTGCAAAGCTGAACACTGTATGTTCATTATAAATCTAAACAATCATAATATTATGTTTATTGTATTGTGTATGTTGAATGTAATTGTTAAAGGATTTTATTGAATAGATTTTATTCTATAGTCTCTATAGAGTCATATTATTTAAAAATTAAAAATGATAATTTTTTTTCCAACGATTATTTAGTACAATGTTTCGATAAAAATGTTCTATTAACCTAGATTCTATACATAATATTATATATTATACATTTATACACTAATATGTACCAAATACGACAATTTTTACGTGAAACGATGTTTCGTATTTTTTCCAATGCCATTCTTAATGCCTTATTTGCGATTTGTCAGTTTAGTATACAGAGATTATAACATTTATTTCCGTTAACATATTTATGAATAACTCAATTCAATTTTAAACGTATTTAGTTGTTATATTATGTTTATATTATGATCATATTTCTAGTTAGTAATTTTTGCTTTAAATCTGTTAGAAATACATAAAAAAAGAAAATCAATTTATTTCTATATATTCACAAGGATTTTTATAGTGATCATTTTTTTTTTTTTTTAATTTTGACTTTAGTAGGTTAGTACATTTAGAACTTATTCTAACATATCTATATGAATATAATATATTGTTATGTGGTTTTAAGGAGATTTTATTCAATTATATATTATTATTATTAAAAAAAATATAGTAAGTAGTAGTCGTAAGTATAGGTACCTGAGTAGGTCGTATTATATGAAGACGAAAGCGTTTTTTCTTTTTCAGAATCATACAGTACTGATCCTAATATTTTGTATGATTTATTGCCGAACCGAGACCCACAATTCTAAAAGTTTAAACGACATGGAAACAGCTGCGTCACATTGAACGGAGCCTGAAAAATAACGAATTATGTTAAACCACGACATATTTGAATAAAATAAATTATATGATAAGTAATTAATAAGTATAATATTTTATATCAAGCATTTTTTGTTTGTTATTTATTTATACGAGTAGATAAAGTTTTGGGAAATTATTATAATAATTAGTATAATATAAATTAATATCCCAAATGCACTATTGAATATGTAGCACGTTTAAAGTAGGTCAGTAGTGCAGGCTAGTGAACCAACAAATGGTAAAGCAGATATATTTAAAAAAAAAGTCTGGAAGAAAAGTTTTTTCTCGATGCTTTAAAGAAAATCTGAATTCACCTTGTTCTTGTCTGTATAAAAAATATTTATAATAAAATATATTATACTGGCTAAATAGATAATTTTTCAAACCAGAAAATAATAATATTAATTCGATGATATGTATTGAATATTGATAACAGATTTAATATGAAACAAAGTTAGGGATCAACTTGATTGTCATTTAATGTGAGCTAAGGTGGTAGCAATATTTAAATACAGCGAAACTTCCATATAATGAAGTCGAATGAGCAACAAAAAAAAAAAATCGTAATATGGAGGAATTTGTTAAATAGAATTACGTATTCATTAACAACAAAGGTCATAGTTCAAAAAATAAAACAAAAAATATCGTAAAATGAAAGTTCGTTATATGGCAGTTTCACTGTATTATCATTATATATTCAAATGCTAAATACGTATATCAAATCAAATGTTTATGAATGTATGATTAAATAATTCCCATTAAAATTAATTTTTTTCTCGGTTATTTTGAAAAGTACTGGGAATTAATAAACGCAGTAATTTATTGCTTACCTTTTTTAAAAAATTACCAGTAACGGCAGTAACACTGATTACTGTTTATTTTGATCACGATATTTCAAAAAATTAAAATAATATAACATGGTCGGTGAAGAATAAGAGATAATATAGTAAATTGTTATCATCAACTCTTTAAATAAAATCTTAAAAAAGTGAGTTATGATATGCTTGTTTCTCAAGTTTAAGTAAATATAAAATGTACACCACTGAAAATTTCGTATATGAAAAGAAGACAATAATAATACAAATAAAAATATTCAAAAACCGATTTGAAAAACCATTGAAACAAACTACATTTGGGTGCTCAAATCTATAATTATGAGTTAATATGAATTGATTCCGATGTCAAGTAGAACTTAAAAAACTAAATTAAAAAACAATGTTCTTCATTAAAATCAAAAAACTAGTTAACTAAAATTAACTAAGTAAACTAGAACTGTTGAGATGTAGGGTTGAAAAGCCGAAAAATCCATGGGAAGTCCGAAAAAAGCCGGATCGGAATATCAAACGTCATCAAAACTAACAATTTATCAATCTGTGGTGTATATGAAGAAAGTTATCGTCATCGTCAATATTTAAATATTTAAACCAAGTCTACAAATCTCAATGATACTTCTGCCTCCCAAAAATTCTATTTAGTACAATAAAATTTACATTTCCAGTCATTTTCTAATAACAATGAAATTGTTCTTAATTTTTTCTATACAAATATAATATAGTACGCAATGTCCATAAATAAAAAATTCTATCTAAGCACTTAAGTTCATTGAACATTTCTTACATCTAAAAATGACATACATTTATAATTACATGAAAACGTCACTCAAAAATTAGGACATGCATATTTAGTAAAAAAAAATATTGGACCTTTATTGTTTTGAAATTTTGAATATTAAATACGTCATTGCCGTAAAAAATTGAACCAATGCTAGAAGTAGTAATGTGACTAATTTATTAGATATTTATAATTTTTTTTCATTTATGAGGTGAACACTTTTATGTGAACTGAACTGCTCATGAAACCTTTGTAAATATTTATATTATAAAAACGATAAATAAAGATGTGTTAATTATTTTATTATAATTTAAAAACATCATCATGGAAAATATTGAACTTTCATGAATTTTACTATCCACAATACAATTTTTGATTTATCTGTGAATTTATTTTTACCGTTTTTTGGACTTATGGTATTTATATAAAGACGTTATTACATTTTGAGTTACCTATATAATTTAACTAGCTGTACCCGTATGGCGTTACTCGTGAAAAGAACTGCAATTCAAATATCCTTTAAATTATTATTTTTGTTGTTAAGAGGTCGTTCTGGTAGCGAAATTCGACTGTAAAAACATGCTTTCGCACTTCCCGTTTTCCTCAGCTCTCGTTAGTCGTAGAAACATGGTTTATACATCAAAATAAACTTAAGAAGTTCATCTAGACGATTTCGTTCCAGATTTTTGAATTTTTTTTCAAACCAAAAATATTTGCATTTGAAATTTACAAAATTTTATCTTATAAAATAGAAAAAAAGATATCAAAAAAGTGAAACGTAGTCGTCTAGTAGATGGAATTCAACGTCATCTCTTGAGCGTTGTATACGTTTCACTTTTACCTGAAAGGTCTGTTAAACATAATAATATGCATTGAATGAAAAAAAAAATTATATTTTCAATAGGAAAATTAATGCTTATTAGTAATAAGTTATTATTAATTTTTATCATTTAATAGATTTAATTGATGAAGCAAAAAATATAAATTATGTCAGTATTTTTATAATAATTCAAAGATTTAAAAAATATCTTTGTAAACGACGTTGTTGAGTTTTTCGGATTGGGGACAAAAATGTTCAGATTTAATTTGGATGTCACGCGAGAAATGGCAACATACAGTTGATCGCTTGAAAAACATTGAACACTTAGATCAATTCCGTCAAGTTTTTGTCCCTGTGCTTTATTGATCGTCATTCTAAATGCTAATTTAATTGGAAAGCGAGTACGTTTAAATTAAAAAGGTAAATCTAGGGTAAATTAGTACCACAGCTCATTAATATTATGCACCCAATCAATAAACTTCTTAGTTTTTGATTTGTAGTCTTGT
This sequence comes from Rhopalosiphum padi, assembly GCF_020882245.1. Taxonomy (NCBI): domain Eukaryota; kingdom Metazoa; phylum Arthropoda; class Insecta; order Hemiptera; family Aphididae; genus Rhopalosiphum; species Rhopalosiphum padi. Next base: position 56,777,413 of record NC_083598.1, read on the forward strand.
ACTCTTTTTAGAAAAAATAAATAATAAGTAAAAAGCGAGAAAAAAAATGTAAAGACAATGTAAAAAATGGACTAACTGATACGGTAGTTCAAATTTGAGACACTTTACTAAATTATATTATAGTACAGTAGTTTTCAATCTTTTTAACCATGCGGCACACTTAATTTCCTACAACATTTTCGCGGCACACCAATCCATATAATATGTAAAGCATATTTTATATATATATATATAATATGTATTATATATACATATTAATAAGTAATAAAACTATAAACAGATTTTTCGTGGTAGACTCCAATAGCACTCATAGTACACAAGTTTGCCGGGGCACACCACTTGAAAACCACTGTTATAGTGCCATTGCGCAAGAGGATTTTCAACGCATGACTGTAATTTCATAGCTATTTAAATAGTCTCTAAGGCACAACTCTGATTGTATCATAGATATTTTATTAATCCAGTTATACGAATAAATTATACGCATACATTTGCCTTGGTTAATTTCATATCCAACAATGAAAACTACATCGAAATCCATTCAACCGTTTTGGAGTTTATCGCACAAAAAAAAAAAGCGACTTAATTTTATACTATGTAGATATATTAATGTATCAATTGATATTGAGTGATATTATATATATTATATATTATTATAATAATTAAATACCAATAATAAAATAAATGCAATATTTTCGAGGAAAATTATATTAACCTACTATAATACTAAAAGTAAAATAATTGACTTTAATATCGCTATATCAAATAAACGTATCACTTAGTGATTGGCCGATTTCTCTAAGAATCGTTTTCCGTATAGGCAATGATATATAATTAAATTTAAATTTAACATCTACTCGAAATTTAATGCATAACAGAGACAAAGTATAGTAACTACTTACCTTTCATTTTTAAATTATGTTTATGTTTTATAGATATTTAAAATTAGAATTGTATAGTTTAGCTTTTTGCTATTGCGCTTTATGCCTGTTAATTAGTTAAATAAATACCTAAGTACGTTATGTAAACAAAAGAGGATTATTTTGTTACAGAATTTTTTTATTGCTTCGTCGCTATGTCAGTTTTAAATTGAGTAAATACATTTTGAGAATTGTCGGAGTGATCTTGTGTGTAATACTGTACTTTCTTAAATGTATACAATTGTCCAATTTAAGTAGTGTTTGTGGGGATAAGGTTGATTTTTTTGATATTTCTTGTTGGTATTACAGCTTGTATTCTGAAGACAAACTATTTCAAATGTGAACTAAGTTTGTAAAGCGAATTTGAAGTAGGAGCTTTACATGCCTGGTATAAATATCGTTGACGACGAGTCTGGAACTCCTATTGAGTAGCTATTTCGTTGCACATAATTGTATAGATTCCGGTATGCTATGTTTGGTACAACCAAGCGGTTGTGCCACTAGAGTATTTGGCGTTGAAGTCACCGGTCGCTATTTGCCACTCTCTGTGGTTTATCGCTATTTATTAGGTCTAGGTGACTTATTTCCAGTATAAAATTTGGAGTTTTAATCATACACGAGTAATGAGTATGCGTAAACGTTCAGGCAAATACCTAACTTTTTTAGTTTTAGCCGTACAATAAACAGATAGGGTTTAGGGATAGAAGAGATAAACAACGCATCTGAATGCATCACAAACAAACGAAATATGACAATTTTCTATCATAATAGAACTATAGAATACCTTTTCTATACGGTACATGTTCTTTATGTTATTTGTATTTTTGGACGTTTTATATATCAAGGTATGCTGGTTTTAATAATACGTATGGTATTTATATAATATGACTGCTGTGAATTGGATTAAATATATTAAAAAAAAAACCTTGAAATATGCACTAAAAGCTCTCTTAAATTTATTAAAATTGAAAAAAAAATCAGTATAAAATACACAATGGTGTATTAAAGAAAAATAATTTTAAAAAATATAAAAATTCCTAAAGCGTTAAATATTTTAAATTAAAAAAGACATAAAATAAAAAAACTTACTTAATTTATTTTAAGTAATTTTTAGTATTTTTAGATTTTTCTTACTAAATTTAAGTATGGTGTGCTCACAGAACATGCAAAATATTTATAAAATTATGATTAAACAATAAGTAATAAAATGCATGAAAAATTGTAATCAACGAATATTCTGATAAATATTAAAAATTTAAAATGTTTGAGTGAAATAAAACCATGCTTTATAATCGTAGATTATATTGTTAACGTATAATATACTCAAGAATAGTAAATTTGATTGTATTAAAGTAATAAGGTGAAAAAAAATCGAAGACCACCACCTAATGTTAAATTAAGTTATTTACGTACCTGCGTTATAGAATTTAATTTTAACATAATATGTAAAATCAATGACACATATTAATATATTAATAACCTTACCAAAGTATAATTAATATTATTATCAGTATGAATATTTAGGCACTTTTAAAAATGTTTAGGCCAATTATAATTTAAATACTACATATTTACACCTTTTCTACAGAAAAAATTATATTTTATTTAGACCACAATAAAGTTAAAATTTTAAAGAAGTTTTATTTTTATATCCAAATTTCGAAAAATTAAAACAAGATTCATTATAACTAGTTCATACTGAAATCATAAAATAAAAATAACTATTATATACATTTTAAATTTAAATTTAGACAAAATTACTTATTTAAATGATAAATATTAATGTTTATTATTTTGTAATCATTAAAAACATTATTCACGGGAACTCAAATCTGATATATTACAAACTGAACGTCAGAGCACAGAAAAATATACCTACTGGCTACTAATAATTATAATATTTACAAAAAAATATCTCAACTTCGAAAAACTGATACATTAAAAAATGGCGATCTTCAGACGTATACTTGTATTATGTCTAACTCGATGTATATTTTGAAGAGGTAATTAAAACCAAAAATATTTTACGATACTTCGAAAAATAAAGTAACGTGTTATTTTGTCGTAATACTCATCGGAAAAATTTTTCAGGTCACTGTTAAATCACGAATCATACATAGTTGTAATAGACTTTGGTAGTGATACTGAGACAATCATCTTATCCCATGTCGTGCCTGATCTCAAAGATACATTATACGTATATTTAAAAAGTGAAAATTCTGCGTACAACACTAGGTAGTATTATTATTCTAATTTTAAAAATGAATTATGAATAAGTCTTAAATTATATTCACTATTGAATCTTTGTCTTTAGAAGCATATAGTGTCTACCGTATCTTCATTCTACAATCCTCTACTACTACGACCACAGTCAGTAGTCGTATTGATAGATAAGTTTATTGTGCCTGAATCACCTGGAAGTACTGCAAGTGGCTGTACAAGAATATACACGAAATTAATTAGTATACTCTGTGTTTTTCTATTTGTAAGATGGATGTTATAAATTTATCATTTTTAGTTGTTCAATAATGTTATCAATTTACTATGCTAGTTAATTTTAATGTATACAATAAATTGAAGAGCATTGCTTGATTAAAGTTTTATTTTAATATTTAGTTAAGTTATGAAAACCTAATCATAATTTTATATTTGAATGCACTGAACCCCGAAACAACCACAAACACCCTTAGAAACCCGAACTCTAAAATTCATGTAACCTAAATATTTTAATTTTAAAAATGTCCAAATTAATTGAATCTCTTATTGTTGCTATAAAAACCATTAAAATATATTTAGTTGTAACCCTATATATTTGTTGTGTTTTGTGGTTATTAATTTAATAAGTTATAAAAAATAATAACGCGTAAACAAGTAAATGGTGGTCATCATGAATATTTATGAGATTGCATTCTAAACATGCAAACTATCGTTTTTTTATTAATATTATCTGAGAAAAAACCCTGCAGATCATTCGAATATTTCGCAATAACCCTTCATATTATGATAATAACCGTCCCATTACTTCCACGTGTATAGTTTTTACGAATCTAGGAAAAACAACCTCAATGTCGAGATTGAAATCAAAATTTCAAAACCAAAAGGACAATAACAGATGTCAACCGAGGTGGAAGTGGTTAAAAATAATTATTTTATAGTTTGTCAGTAAAATTAACGTTTTATACTAAAACATATAATATAATATATGTGATTAATTATTATTGTTTCAAGTATGGACGGTCCGGGAATGAATAATTCTTATTCGTGCGCCGGTTAAGTTAGCCGACAGGCCTAAATAGTAAGTAATAAAATTCGTTGCTTAAAATAACGGACTGACTAACCTATTTGTTGTTGTGTGTAAATGCATTGTGTGGTGTGGATAACTTGATCAAGAGTGGTAGGGATTACCAGGCAAATATTATTAAATACTGCTATAAAATCCGATATAATACAAAATTTAAAATGTGCAATAACACAAAATAATAACAAATAAATAAAATGTGGCGTTCATAATAAATATAATAATAATAGCACACTACAACAGTGGCTATATGAGTGGAAACATATCATAAAATAATCAACATTGCGTTGTATAACAGGCTATAGAAATTACAACGACGATAAGCGCAAACGGATATTATAATAATTGTAATATAATGGCAAATACACAGCGACATACGCCCAAAAAATAAAATAATAAAAAATACAAGTAGAAATTAGAGCATAGATACACGAATAAAATAAACTTCAATAATTTGGCGTAGATATAGAACACACGAATATAATAAATTAATAACATAAAAAAAATGCAGCGATCGAGACCATGAATTTATAATAAGATGACGCGATCGGTATACTAATATACGATGAATGTACCTATAAAAATCAACTACAACGATATTCATATAACATAAAATAAAAATAATTTTCAGATAACAACATAATAATAATGCTTGTATTGTATGTATGTGTATATTTTGCCCTGCCAGTTCTCGTTGCGAATGATAACGTTATATTAAATGTATAAAATATATTCTGGTATATTATACATATTATAAAGTTAATTTAACTGCAGCGTAAACAGGGGCGTATTTAGAATTTTTTTTTTGGAAGGGGCTGAGGTATTTTTAATTTTATTGATTTGTTAAATTGTACACGCGAACTCGAAGTCAGTCGACTCGTAAATATTTGGAAATCAAGTACAACAGATTCACAATGGTGTTCGATTAAAAAATGGACCAAGCCTATAAGTTATAACCTAAACGTGTGATTCACTATTTCACTAGTTATATTTGTTAATAAAGCAAGTTGCGTTTATATTAATTCAATTAACCATTTAACCGTGTAAAGGAACATTCAAATACACCTTTATAATACCTACGTATGTGAAGTTGAGTACTCATTAAAAATCCCAAAAATTTCCAAATACAACACATTCTTACATTATTTTTATATTTGAATATCTCAACGTAAAAATTATTCTAAAGAAATTTGACTGTTCTAATAAGCGCAAAATATTAATTTATTAAAAATGTTAAAATTTACATTTGTCACTGAAGTGGTACCGTCATTATTTGACGACCTGCCTTCGTTAATTATTTAAAATGCTTCCTTCTGGTATCACATATGTCTATTATTCAATATCTTAATTGTAAGTAACAACAATGATTGAATAATTTATCTGGGGAGAATAAACGTCCGACCCTGATGAGACGTGACACAAGAAATACAGATTTGGTTGGGACGTTTACTTTAGATTAATTAATCGAATGCATAAGTAGGGACGATCCAACACTACCATTGGCTATACATATATAATCAATGGCACTACCTACCCATTGTCTTTTGTAAGTCGTGGTCACATGGTCGTACCTGGGGGGAGGGGAGATCTAGTGTTCAGATGTCCGTAATTTATCAAACGATGTACAAATATTTAAAATAATTATTTATTTTTAATTCCAATATTAATGGTATTAAACCAGTATTAAACCAGTTTTTTTTCAAAAAAATAGGAGTATAATATAAATTATTTTAAGTAATATAAGTATTATTGTATTTGTTTAGTTTTTTAGTTTATATTTTGTGTTAAGTTATAAGACGACACTCCGCCACGACAATAAAATATTACTAACATTGTTCATTGTTCAACTTCAACATAATATTTTAGATGCGCCTATTCAAAAAAATGTCAGGATATGGACTTTGGTGGGCGGGTTGAATGTTTAAGCGGTGGCAATGGGTAAGGACTAGGGAATTCTTTTTAATGGTCCTAAAAAGAACCTCTTTGAATTCAGTCGCAATGGTAGATTGACTGTATAGAGATTGTTGCAGTATCCACGAGGGACTTTTTATACAGTTGTTGTACTGACAGTAATTGTCGTACATCCTTTGGTGTATCCGCTTCGCGCTTCAAGATTAAATCTGCTGCAAAGCCGCTAAGCACCGTAAATCCGTCGGTCGCGTTTGTCGTGGTTTCACCGCTGGCCACCTCGTGATCACCAACGTACTTATTTAATGGTTGCCCCCTCGTATTCTGTGCGTATTATTCACCAATTTCGCTGCTATATGATTCGTTTCTTCTGTTCCAGACATTTCAGTACCAAAGACGTGTTATAAGACGTCGGGCGATGTACCCGGATATATACACGTCACTGTACCGACTAATAAACGTGCTAGCTGGGCGGTCGATATAGTGTTTACTGTCAGCACAGTTTCTATTGTTGTTCGGCTGATATTTATCCTATAAGAATAAAATTAATGTCTATGTAATGGATATGACCTCCACTATCCACTGATACCATTTTTTCGTTTGTAGTGTGTATAGGTGGCCGAAAATTGGTCTTTTAGTGGCGCCTATTTCTGATTGGTCGGACGTTTGTTTTCGATGCAGCGTTGTTGACCATTGCGGCCGGTATTGCGTTATGTCCTAACACACATACTACCCAAGTGAATGTGTGATTGCTTGGCCGCGGCGTAGTACTCGCTGTTGCGTATATCGTGATTCGTGATATCTACGCATATTTCTCGTGATGTTTCGAGTGTCGTAGTCTGTTACACAACTAGCTACTAGGTAGTTAAACCGTATACATTTTATGCAAAAAGGTTGGTTATCACTTCGTCGTGATGTAGTGTTTCTTTGTGGACGCACAGCAATATATCAGAAAAAAAAAATAATAATCAAGTTGTTAGGTCTTCAAAAACAGTTAATACTATCAATTGTTGACTAAAAGATTTAGGTCCAATAATATGCAATTATGTCCTAGTAGTACATCTAGTTTCAATTTGTTTTTTAATCGGTAGGTAATCAATAGGTAATACTAAAATAATTAAGGTTATAGTCAAAAATTGAGAATGAAAAACAAATTGTTTAGTTTATATATCTCAACCAAAATCACTCGACTTAACATTTTGAATAATATTAACCTGACCAGTGACGTAAATTCAATTTTCTTATGGGAGAGGGGGATTCAATTTTATACATTTGTACATCGAAATGTTTCACTTTTCACCCAATATAATAAGTTCATTCAAAAAACATAGTTAAAATGTTCAGAGTTCACACATTACATCATCCTAATATTTATAATAATACTTTTATTAGAAAATTTAAACTATTATTATATAGATATTAGTACTTAGTAGGTGTTATACAATTAGAAAGCAAACATATGATATGAGATATGTCTTAACTTATAAGTAGGTACTATAAATAGTACCAATCCGTTCCAATTGTATTATTATAATTATAAAACAAATTTTATTAAAAATACAAGTATAATAAATATTATGGATTTAACTTTGGTTTTTAATAAACATTTAATCGAAATATCGAATCGTATATTTTTATCGTAAACATTTTTATTTGAAGATGATAATTTTATATTAATGAAGGACATATAATGTATTTATAAAAGAAATGTATACAAACATTAAATATACTAAAATATTTAAAGTACAATCTGTATAAATTTAATACCTAAGTAATAATAATTATGAAATTTATTCATGACGCATTACCATTTAAATTAAGAAAAAAATGTATTTGAATATTAATACTCAAATATTTAAACACTTATTAATAATACAATATTTTTATATTCAATCACACTTACATAATGGCATTATGTCGTCTAATTTACCAACTACTGGGGTAGACCAATTGTATTAAGAATTAAGATTATAAACAAATTAAATCATAAAGTTGACTTACATTTTAGATTGCAGTATTGGTACGATAATATTATAATATCACGAGTCACGATACTCTAATCAAACAATAATGGACAATAATGAAGATGAAGAAATAAAAAATCAAATTATAAATTAAAAACAATAATATTACGAAGACACCTGTATGCTGCTGAAAAAATAAACACACGCAGGCTACAGGTCACAACACAAAGACAATTTACTAATAACAATAAACAATACTTATTATCTACCTACACAGAAATACTTTTTCTGGTAATAACGTCTTTTTTTTATACCTTTTCAGACGAAAAATCAATGATTTTGTGATCTTAACTCTTAATTGACAAATACTACATTTATATACCTACACGTTAAAATTTTCATGACGTAGGTATATAGTTTTTGTTCTAACCATTTCAAAACCGTATTTATTTATCGTCCTGGGGGGGGGATTTATTTATCCCTCTCCCCATTAGTACGCCACTGAACCTGACAAATTGGAAAATAAATTTTGAACTAAATTGACTGTAGAACAAAATTACGTCTGAACTCAATTATCTGAACCGTTGACGTCTATCAACTTAGACGACGTCGGTAACGCAAGTAAAACTGCAACGTGTGCCTTTTCTATGCGTGTATACACTTATACGTAATAATAAAGATATTTAGATTTCAAACGCTATGACGACGCGCGTCTCGCGTAGTTACACATGTACGTTTACGTTGCAATGGTCCACAGACTTGGACATGACTAGACGAACTGGTCGCATATTATAGTAGCTATGCACAATACGTACGTAAGCTAAAATTTGGTATTCGCTATCATCGAGCGTCGCGTGTTCCCTAGACACGAAAAAATATGATATAAAATGGTTAATATTACTTTAGCTTTAACAATTATTGCAGAGCGTTCAATATTTTAGCGTTCATTCTAAGTCTGGGGGACGTTTTATGCGCAGTGATGTGTCATCATTACCCCAAACAACCGTACACGATATTTCGGTTCTGTGGACATATTATTATTATTATTATTATTACATTATCAGCGAATAATAATATTATTAAACCGTAGACAACTATTCAACCCAACGTACCTACCTACATAACCAGACCGTCGACGATTATAATATTATTATTAGAATATTGGCGAGTGCGCGCGGGCAAACTGCACCAATGCTCGGGCAATACAATAATATAATAACACAGTGCAAAGGGTTGCGGCGGTACATAATACACAATAAAATATAATAACATATATAGTGCTGTAGGCGGTGTACACGATTTCTGGTCACGCACGTGCGTCCGCCGCTATTGTATTCGGAATTCGGGAGACGTGCTGTATATGGCGAACGCGGGACGGCGGCGGTGCTATATAGTGTGGTATATAGTGGCGGTGCGAGCGGCGGGCTGGTGGTCGGTCGGTCGGAGCGGCTCGTCGACGGGGCGTGCGTGTTGCGAACGCCCCGGCGAGCAGCAGACGGAGCGCTTTACGCCGGGCGACGCGCGGCGCGCCGTCAAAAGCACGTAACGCGCCGCGCGCGACTCGTCAGTCAGTGTGTCGGCTAACGGCGGTACGGGAACACACCACACACCACGCCGACGCTAAAACGGAAAACCGTTCGTCCGTGGGTTTCGTCGGTTTCGTCGCGCCCGTCCGTCCACCGTCGGTCGTCTGCTGCCCGTGTCCGCCCGCGCGGCTAACACGCCCGCACGCTCGTCCGTCCACACGTCCAACGACCAAACATATCCCGGAAATCGGGCGACGTACGTTCCGGAGACACAGAGAACCGGCCACCGGCGGCCACGGCGGGCGGTGTCGACGGCCGCCGGGCCGGTTTTCGTCGTAAAAGTGGAGGAAGAAGAGGCGGCGGCGGCAACGTCGGCGGCTTCGGCGGCGGTGGTGTTGCGGCGGGTGAACCGCACGTGACGCGGCGCCCCCCGGCCGGCTGCAGAGCGGCGCACCATGCGACGCGATGCGGTCCGCCAGCTCCGAACTGTTGCTGGACACCAAGCAGCAGCAGCTCCGCAAGAAGAAGCTGCTGGAATTAGCGGCGGCCAAGAAGCAGAAGCGTGGCGCGCCCCGGACCCTTCGCGAGAAGGTGTGGTTCTACTCGACGCTGTCGTTCGCCATGATCGCCGTCGGATCGGGCTCGGCACTGCTGTTCCTGGTGCCGCTGTACGTGGACCCGGCCGTGTCAACGTTGCTGGCCGACTTCGTGCCGGAACCAGTGCAGTGCACAACGGTGCGCCGCGAACAGCTGGCCGGCCTGTACAACTGCACGTGGAGCTCGTGCCGGGAGGGGTGCACCAGCGACGTGTACAACTGCAGTCACATTTACGTGGCGTACAGGACGTCCGCCGGTGGAGTCAGTGGCGTCGATGGCGGTGGCGGTGGCATGCAAGTGGCGTCCGGTCGCGGAGGCGGCGGCGACATGATCGTGGACGAGGCTGTGCTCCTGGTCAACATCAAGGGCTGTGGTTACCCGCCGGCCGTGGCCTGTTCCAATTTCACAAAAGCCTACGGCGTGCCGGGTGCCACGTTCCCGTGTCACTATTCCCGACAGAACCACACGCTGGCCGTGGTCGGCTACGACAAGCGGCAGCAGTACGCCGACATCGTCCACTACTTCGCCGTCCCGTTCGCCGTGTGCGTAGTCACGTCCATCGTGCTGTGCGTCATGCACTGCGACTGTCAGCAGGCAGCGGCCGCAGCCGCCGGACAACACGCACTGCAGGAACCGTCCAGGAGTTCCGCCGGACACTCACACACCGAGGGCTACAGGTATTATCTTGTTGATAATGTAAAAATATCTCTGAAAATTACAGTTGTGTCCGAACTCTGGACGAGTTTCACATACATAGTACACACTTACACATATATACATGGATCTAAATAATCAAAAAAATTATTACCGTTTACTTGTATTATTATATAGATTATTGATGGTGGTTGTAGGCAATTTTATTCACCAATTATATCGATGACGAGCAACCTGTTTTAGGACAACCGTTAGATCGGTTAAAGTTTAACGCGGTATTTTTTTTCTCAGCCAATTAAATACTTTTTTCGATATCCTCAATCGATAATAGTCGAATACATCCAGTCAACCAATACTTGGATTTAACGATTAACAAAACTTGAAACAATCCATCCGAAACGGTTAAAAAATTAAATACTTTAATAATAATAATAATCACTGACGGCTGATAAACATCACCAAAAACAAAGCGTTTTACCCCATACATGAACTATCTGCAGGATACTCAATTCGAGAGTTATGTCAAGTGAGGAGTGTCGTGCCAATTCCAAAAAGTAGGACATCCGTTAACTGTCCGGACAAAAGCGAGTTGAATTAACTCGAATGTAGTTTTGAGTTTTGATGAGGGTGCAGAAGAGACTACAATATATCTGTAAAAAGTGCCCAGTCCAATGAGAAAAGACTCTAAAATTAACGATCTGTGACTGTAACGTTGAGTTAGTGAGTCCATCTCACAGGACGTTTGAGTCTTTAAGACAATAACGTAGAAAACCCCAGCGATACTTACAAGCAGAATGAAATGACTATATAGCACTAGACAAAAAACCATTTGGTTATATTTTGATCCAAAAATGTAATCATAATAAATGCATAATATTATGCATTAAAAATGTAAAAATAATTAATATGAGCACAACAACTTTTCAAACAGAAATATGCGTTTTTTTATCGTACTACCTATTATATTTTCAGTAAATTTTTAGGTAAGGTTAAAAAATAACACATAATTTTTTTAAATGTATAAAGTACATGATATTTTTTATAATTATTATGCCTATATCTAGTTGAGTGAAAGCCAAGTTAGTACTTGGAGTAACCAATAAGATAAATTGTCCATAAATTAATGTTTGACACATAAAATTAAAAATATTATGTTATATTTATATTTAAAACAATTAAATTAAAATAACGTTTGTCACTGTCAAACTTCATACCTACCGACTTGAGTCTAAATGAAAATATTACCATATTATTGATTAGTGAATTAAAATTAAAATAATATAATTTTTATACTGCATGCTTATGTAATATGGATAAATGCAAACAATAATTATTATTAAATATAATATTTAATTTTTAATATCATACGTATGAGTGGATAAAATACGTAATAGTGAATTAATAATTCCGATTTTAATTTTCAGTAAGTATTAAAACGTGTTTGTATATTACAGTATAGACTCGTGTATAGGTTTTACTACATCCGATAAGAATTCCAAATTTCTACAAGTCTTAAACTCTACGTGACTTTTTTTTTTTTTAATTTTTTGATACATAAAAATCAAATTCAAACGAGTAGCTTCTGATTTGTTATATTTTAAGGAATTTCAATAATAATACACAGGATAAAAGGGATCTAATTAGTTAAAAAATATTATAGTATAGTTACTGAAAAATTCAAAAATCAAAATTCTAATGAAAAAAAAAATTCATCATTAAAGTGTAAAAAATAGTGATGAAAATATTTATTTTAGTCAATTATTCTCAGATAATGTTAACACACATTGTTAAGAACAAATTCAAAATTTCTTTCGTAATCACGGTTTGAAATCACTGTAATAAAAAATCTTTTGAAAATAAATTCTTTGATTATTTGATAAAAGCGTTTATTCATATCGACTCACAGTTACTCAAACACTGTTTAATAATATACGACTAAGGTATATTGATTCGACGCTAAAACTGTTTTAACGATAAATAGACGCATCAAATTACATTTTAAAATGTTGACGATCGTATATACTGTTTAATGTGTTTAACATTGAAAATACGTAGTCATCCTAAGGTTTTTGGCTCTTATACTCACATAGATGCACTTAAGTTTATCGACGGCACGACTCACGAGGTCCTAATTCTTTGTAGGACGTTCCTCTAGTAATTTATAATCGTAGTCTGTTTTAACGTATTTAAGCTTGTACGCAATTCGTTTTTCGTTACTAAAATAACACGCGACAAACGATATTTGCTATTGATATATTATACTCATTATTATAATATATTGTGTTATAGTTAAAGTGTTGAATCAGTTAGTTTAGAAAATAACTAAAACATGTAGGCAATGTACATAATTTATACTTTAACTATAGTTGTTTCATACATTCCCGTTACTCACACCGTTAATGTGTTAGATTGTACAAATATACAATATAGTGTTATTTTACAGTCCAACATAATAAATTAGATAGCACTGACTACTAACGTCCTTGTTGTCGATGATAGTCCATGTACGTTTATTGAATAATTATAAGATAATCGCTATACACGTATTCTGTACGTTAATCGTTTTATTATTAAGATTTTCAATAAAATCGCTACGGTTTAAAGTTTAGTAATAGTTGGACAGTTACACGTTCGTTCGTTTATCTCCATTCTATTATTATAATTACAGGAAAAAACAAACATACTATCGGTCTCATTTTACAATATGTTCAGACAATTTGTTAGCACTTAGCAGACAGCAGTATTAGAAGCTGTTCCAAATAAAAGTATTACATTATGATCTACAGAAACTGATTAATCAATAAGAATGGTCAGGGGTTTTTAAGTCTACTTATATAAATATAATAAAAAAAATATAAAAAATGTGTTTTCAGAAAAAAAAAGATATTGTGTAATTTTAAATTCCATAATAGTTTTTTATTTGAAAATAATAATTAATACAATAATAATTATTCAATTTAAAATAAATTAAATATCATAATGCATTTTAAATTTAAATTTACCCACAAGTATTCTATAACTTAATGGAAATCAAACTAACATTGTATAGAATAATTAGATATTCTTTGAAACAACTAATTAAAGTATAATAAATAAAAAAGTATAAAGTATAAAAAATATTATTGTATACTTTAGCTAATATTTATAGGTAGGTGATTTATTTTCTACCTATATCAGTATATCATTATCTCATAAAATATCGAAATTCAACACTTTAACTGTAGCATATATATACATAATATAACAATAGCATACGCATTTTTATAATATCATTTAGGCATTATTCTTGGATCTTACTTAAGAATTAACTGTATTATAAGAGGACGTTAAAAACGTCTAGGATTTAATTAAGAAATGTTTACAAAATTCTTAAGTAATACAAAAATTGTGTGATCAAAACCTGTTTAAATATGTAGTTTAAAAGAAAAGCTTAAAAATGTTCCCGTGTCAAAACCGTGCTCTAATTGGTTTGTTGCGTAATGGATACGAATTTATAAATGAAAAAAGTTTTGCGGGAACCTTCAACAACGCAATATCAAAGCACATACTCATAATAATGTAATGAATATAGCGACCAAGTTAATGTCATAAATAAAATTTCATCTGAAAATAATGATGTATCGTTTTTATTTTTTCAATAACCCAACTCTGTAATAATATTCTATAAAAAAAAAAAAAATTAGCAAATATTTTGTATATATAATTATATATACAAATATATATATATATATTTATCATCGAACGATGAAAATATATATTATCGAACGAACAAAAACAGTATACACAATACATGGCAATTAAAATACTCTTTAATTTTTGATGAATGTAAATGTGTACTATCAATTCAATAAAATCATGGGTTTCGAAAAATAAATTGAATTTCCTATGTAAATATATTTAAAAAGTAAGTTTAAAGTGGTAGCAGGTATAGTATACACACTCTTATAATAATAAATTATGCATTTATGCGTTTTTTTTCTGTAAAATTCTATTCAAAATGTTGTTCAGTGAAAATATTTCAAATCCTTGATATGTATATTTTTATAAATATTCTATTATAATAAAAATTGTATTCACGTACTATCAACACAGTAGCACTCGCTTATTTCCAATGAAATTAAAATATATTATTATGAACAGTGAATACATCGAATTTTTTGATTTTCCGTAATGTTAGCGTAGGTAAATTATATGAAACAGAATGATTTATTCGTAACTTTTCAATGCTTACACCTTTTGGCATTTAAGTATCGTAGTAATAAAACAAATGTAATGATGTTAAGCTCCGGATTAATAAAAATGAGTTAAATAAATAACCTGTTATTATTATTTTCGTTTTTAAAACCTTTCGAACAGCGACTTAAATATTTTATTTTTTCTCACTATTTACACTGATTTTATTCGACACTCCAATGACTACAATGTGGAAAAAATATTATAAATCTAATTTATTGTTTATTATGTTCGATATTATTTGATAATTGGTAACATGTTTTACTGTTCTAAATAAAAACAAAAAAATAGTAAAATTAAAATCTATATGAATTGTGAGTGAAAAATATTTGTTTATAATCGACATCAAATTATGTATACATAATACTCTATCAATGAAATAACATTTTTAAAATACAAATAAGTGTACATAGTATTATATTCGCTTATATGATTTATAAATTAATTGTCAACAATACAATATACATACTTATACAATTTCAACTTAGTATTATTTGATCGACCTATTTATTATACTATTATAGTTTACAAGTTTTGAAATCGTATTGCATATTATTATCGTAAAAAATGTTTGTATTATGTATATACTTGTATATTATGTTAATATCCATACAAATAATTCACATATTTAATTGATGTATTTTGGTGGTTGAAATTCAACAACATATTATTTTATTTACACTGTAGCTACATATTAATATATTATAATAATTAATGATTTACCTAGTATTTTTTACAAATTGCACGACCGTTTGATTGGATCTGACTGAAATAAAAGACTTTCCTTTTGTAAACATCGTCTATGTCAGCACTAGATGAGTGGATATAATTAATTGTTGGAACATAAATAAGTAAAAAAAAATGAACAATTGATGGTCGCTCACTCACGGTATCCGTTACATTTCACGTTCATTTTTTCCCTGTCGAAATCTCAAGTTTTTGGATTTGATAAAAGTTTTTAAATCATCACAACTCGCACATGTCTATATAAACGCTTTGCTCGCACGCGTCATAAATGATTAAAGAAAAAAAAGGATTTGAGATACGACTCGTTGCGTTTTCCACCAGCAAAACAATAAGACATGCAATATAAAGCCATGACCCATACTTAATATATACGGTTTTTATAGTTCTACAATAATATATAGAACTTAGGTCTTCTTAATGGTTTGACACTCAGTTTAAATCAGTAGTATGAATTTTAAATAAAACTAAAAACTCTCTATTTCATACATTTTTTAGCAGGTATACATGACCATATAATGTTTATCGTCATATTATATATATTTATATGATTTATTAGTAGTTGTTGGTTAGAATAGTCATGTTTGCATAGTAATATTAATTTATGAATTTTCTCCATCTGAAAACTGCAGTGTTTCTCCACATATGGGTTGTCATCTGTCTCATACACGGATACACGATACAGCTACAGAATAACTCCGTAGCCATAATTATATAATAATAATAATAAATTAATAATCGTTCAATTATTTACAAAACCATGTGTCATTATAATTCTGATGTTTGTTGAAATTACTCAAAATTACAATTTTTATTTAAAAAAAAACCCCCACTCCAGTGGTAAGGATTTATACGTATGTGCCTGATTATCTAATAATTAAAGTGATTAACGCGCTCCAACTTAATTCCAACTTAGTGCTGTAATTATTTTACTCAGCCTAATACCCCCTAGGGTGACTTTTTTTAATTAATTAATTTAAAACAAACGCAAAAATACCATATCCATTCTCGTCTCGGAAAAACATGGTTTCTAGCGCGCATTACGGAAAACCCGAACTGTGCAGCGGACTTTTACTGTTTTTTTTTCAACAAAAATTAATTAAATATTTTCCGTTTTGAACTTGAATTATTGTACAATCCCATACATTGTGTGGTATACACTATACATAATTAGTTAGCTATATAATACGTATTTCGTAAATTAATTGGTTTTCATTCGAAATGTGTAGTGTATATATTAATAACTAACTATTGAAGTAAAAAACATACTCAAACGCGTAGAGTAGAGTTGATAAATCCGTCATGCGTCTATTCTGCATATAGCACCTTCATAAAATTGTTTTCCATAATAATATATAATATTACGCAACGAAAAAAAAAGAGGTTAAACTATTTATAACCTGTCATGACGTGACAGGGTTAAATGTGAAATTACGTGTTTACGTATTTTTTTTCATTAAACTGTTAACATGGCGATTATTATATCATATACCTAAAATAATTTTCTTTTGCGCCGACTATAGTATTATAAAATATGTATAAAGTATGTTTACAGCGTGAAGCATTATTTATTCAACGTCAAGTCAGATATATTATCATATTATTCAAACTCGATATACTTAACATAATATAACATATTAACATTAAATTAAAATATATTTTCAGTGAACAAACCATCGACGCTTGTTAAGGACAAAACAATTCTGACGATTTAAAATTTGGTTCATTGCCCCCTTCGTCCATATGCGTCATACTTGGAATATAAATCATTATAAGAAATCAATTAAATTCGATCAAGAACAATAAATACGTGCGTGAAACTCGAAATGATTTACTTGCCATGTCCGAATGTATATTCGTAAACGACGTGTTTCATTCGTGAACCGCGAGTTCACACACGTTTGATGTTTTCAATGCGTGCTGAAATTCGATAAATACGTTAAATATGACATATTAATAATAAATAATATCATCGTCGTAAATTTATCGATTATCGCAATTTCAGCGACGAAACAATAACAACAATACAACATTTAATTATTTCATACTGATGTTACATGACATTATTAAAATAATATATATTCTATATAATGTTTTAAAGCCGTCGTGTGTTCTTTATTGGCGTGCAGTGTCTGCAGAAAAGGAAATAAAACGTACGTGCGCGTATAAAACAAGGTCGCTACGTATTATATATAATATTATTGGCCCGGTAAACTATATAACCGAATCGATATCAATATGTATTACGCTGAATTTAAACTTTTTACCGGCGAAAAAATAGTTATTCCGAACAATGGTTAATTTAATGGAAATTACGTTTCGCGTCACATTACAAAACTAGTGTACGCGATTGATGTGCGTACCATTTGAAATTGCTTATTTTCAAATACATACATTTTATTTTTGAATACATTTTATCTTTCTAATTATAATATTATATACATTACACACATCCAATTTATTCTACACTATATTGATGAAATTTAATTTTCGTGTTTAAAAAATATAGTTAGGCAACGTTTCGTGCAACACACGGCTTTTTTTTAAACATATTTATAATGAATTCGGAGAAATAAATATGATATGACCCAGTTCGACAGTAATATAATAATAATATCGTGCCAAATTCAAAAATATATATTATAATAATGTCCAATCAGGACATATATAGCTATATAGCTATAGTTTTACTCTTTTGAATTATAATATTGGACTTATTCGAAGGAATAATAATAAAAATAAAAATAATCAAAAATATATTTTAAAGATCGATACGCATTACGTAGAATACCATTATAGAGTCGAACACAGAGTGACCTCTGCAATATAGGCTGTACATTTCCTACTAGGTGAGTTTAATTCAAACATTTTTTTATGAGAAATTTATGAAATAAATTAATTTTAAAACTATATATTTTTCTACAATATTTTTAATATTAGGTATATTATATATATTTAATCAGATTTATTATCAAATTCTATAAACTACTTATAAGTTTAGTATCAACAATTCACATTTTGGTTAGACTTTAAATTCAATTTCAACGATTTTAGAAAAATATTATGTACTCTTATAACATTATCAACAATTATGTTTCTGAAATTTAACAACCATACTAGAACTTAGAAGGGTACATGGATTCATAATTATTCTTTACTTCATTATTAAAATCTTTTTTTTTAATCTGCCTAATTATTTGGCTTATTAAATAAAAACCACTTTAAAGATAAACCTAAAGTATATTATATAGTTACCATAATTATTTATAAAGCTATATTAATAATTTATAACTATATAACTATATACTGTATATATATATCGTACAGAATTATATTACAATAAGAAAAATAATAAAGTTTCGTTATTTCAATTTTTTCGAAGAAAACATTATAATATTCATTGTGGTATAAAAACATTTTTGAAGTTTTCAGCAGCTATATTATATACTATTATAATGGGTATAGTACTCTACGTTTTATACATATTTACACGCGAGAGAATACCACGGACACTTAACGTTTTCCTGAACAAATAACACAACAATAATACGAGCATATAATTATAACAACATTTAAAACGAATATATTTTCCATTCGCAAATATATATAATATACCGTATTAATAGGGATACAATAAGAACCGTAGTGATTTTAATTAAAAAATTTGCAACAAAAACTTAAATAAAAGTTTAAAAAAAAAATTGTTTTTTTGACATAGACCTTCTTATATACTTTGTTTTTAACACAAAGTAATTTAAATAATATTATAAAAATATATACATTATATACATTACACATAACCACATAGGTATTTATTTATAAAAGATATACTTTTTATTTATAAAATATAATTTATGTTAATGCTTTTTAAAATACACAACAATGTTCCATTTTCATCATTTTAATAAAATATATATATATATATATATATATATATATATATATATTAACACATAACTATATTATTTAATACATTTTAAAGTCAAAACGTAATTAATATATAATATTTTATTATACGAAATACACATTTAATTTGGTTGTAAGAGTTAGACACGAATACCTAAACATTTATTTTCTATACCTATATATAAATACTATAACTTATAAGTATTAGTTATTAAGATTTAAGTCGTAGTGCCACTGAATTCATTTGTTTTGTCACGATAGAAATGACTGATGGAAATAGAATAACAACACCTATATCTATATCGTTGAGAATGACACTAGATCATGAAGATAATATTATTTGAATCGCAAAAAATAAAAATAAATATTTTTGTTTAGTATCGTATGATATTAAATGTTCATCATATAATAGTGACTAGTTATAATGATGTCGACGTCGTTAACTGATAACATCTTTATATTATATAAGGTGTAATAATATGGTATTCTTTTCGAATTTCAAATAAACATAAACTCTCCTCATTCAAAATACGTTTTCATGTCCTCTTATATTGGTCCTATAGATTCACTGGTTTCTGTCCTAGAGACGACTATTATAGTAAAGTCGACAGAATCAACATTAGTTGGAAATAAAAAGGTTCACGCGTGCCTGAATTCCATTTTGTCTTTGGCCTTCGGCAGCACAAAGAACAATCTTTGATTTTTTAAACGCGATTCATAAGGATAAATTGCACATTTAAAACTAAAACCATATTATCTTAAGTGTATCGCGCGTAATATCGTAATGGTTGTATTCATACAACGCGCTACCCACTCGCATAATCGATATAAAGCACCAGCGGCTTGGCGTGCCGTTTTCTTAATACACATAAATTCGTATATACCGAAACATGTGTTTGGGCGGATGTCGTAGGATTTATGAGAAAATCTTGTGCCAAAAAATTAACATCAGTGGAGAGATAATATAATAAAAATATTAAAAAAAAAAACAAACAGTGAGGAAATTTAAATAACATGAAATCCACAGGTGGAATAATAAAGGAAAGTTGTTTGGTGGACAAAATATGTATATAATTATGTCTCATCGGAATATCCCATATTATAGTATAATGTATTATATTATATAATCACAGAGTGTAACGTAAATGATTGATAATATTATTAATATATATATATATATATATATGTGTGTGTGTGTATTAACTAACTATTAGTATGTAATACATTTTTCTCATCAATATTATTTTATTTCTTAAATATATAATATGATTAACAATAATATTATAAACATTTAATATCTAAATTTTAAATAAATTAGGAAAATAAAAATTATTTATTAAATCTGTCAGTTTTTGTTATTATGCTCTGTATATTCAATTTAATGTTGTCCGACAACTGCACTGGTATCGGCAATGCGATTCAATTTTGCGTTTTGTGAAACACACACACACACACGTGTATTTCTATAAATATTTTATTCAGCGTTAGTCCATAAATTTAAATATCGTTCTGTGTGCGTACCTATACGCGCACGAATGGCAAATCGCTAACATTTTATTTCGGTAATAATTTACAGACATTTATTATTACGATGTATATTTTTTTTTATTCGTAGACTTTATAATAAATAACACACATAACCTAACCTCCAATCGGGGGGGGGGGTGTAGACGTGTGGTAAGAGGAGGAGGCGTATATACAGCGGGACATGTGACACTCCCCAATCGATAAAATGGGCTGTGTTGTTTGCGTGGTTTAATAATATAATATTATAATGTATTGTAAATAAATTTGTTATATGTAATGTATACAAGATGCGTTATTAAAATATGTAGACAAATACTCTAGGTAAAAAATAATCACACTAACTAGTACATCAAATCCTTCTACCTCCTCATCTGACTACGGCGCAAACAATAAATATCATTCAAAGACAATTTTTAAATGTATTTTGTGAATTTTATTGTAATTATATTATTACAAAAAGTTATCATTAGTACATTAGTTTAAATTTTCGTGATCTACTACGAAAATTGTTTGTGGCTGATGTGAGCCAGAAAAACGCGTGAAGAGTATGCTATATAATAATAAACATAATATATAACTATCAACGTAATTATATTCTATGTAGGTACGTTTAAAATGAATCCAATTTTCTATTTATGATATTAACTTGAACTATCTGGCATAAGAACGGTACCATTCGAAAAAATACATTTAACTTAAAAGATTCTAGCTAAGACGAATGCAAATCATGAAAATAAAAATGAGGTCCGTCAACCTGGCACCTCAAAAAAGGAAACACAGGATTGGGGGTCAAGACTTAGGTTACATATTCTGATTTTGCGGTTGCAAATTATTACGAATTGGTTACTAATTTTTTAGTGTGGTCTGAGTTCAAAATTTTGAATTCGGGGTACAAGGCTGACGGACCTATAAAAATGTACTATCCATTATGTTTATGTATAATATTAAAATCAATAATTTTGGTTGCAACTCGACGATGACATGCTATATTATCGTCGTTATTAAGTTTTCACCTTTTCGTGTTGAATAAATTATATTATATTATAGTTTGGGTACTACTCCTACTATATATACCTGTATAATGTATAACTTACGAGTTACGACTAATGCACACGCTTTATACACGTATAGCAGATTTTATAGTGATAATTACTTATTGTTTAATGTATATTGATATCAGACTCCAGCAGCGGTTAAAGTGGCAGTGGCGGTGACGGTAGTAGAGGTGGTAAGGGTTTCAAGTGTGGTAACTCGCAACTATATATATATATGTGTGTATAATTTGGACCGTCGCGCGATTTATCGTTCCGGATCATTTCTGCAGGAAAACGTTAGTCTAAACGGTTGGTTTCCGGTGGTCGCGTTGTGATATCATCTGTTCTTCCGCGTCGGCCGGAACAACAAAGCAGTTTTCGTGCGCTAAAACATACCGTACAATATATATATAATATATTATACGCGTGCGATATATGTCGTCATTAACAAAACCCCGGTGCGAGCTTTCGACCCGCAGACACGGGGCGTGTATTAAACGTAAATACACACACACACACACACACACACATAAACTCGTATACTTGTAAAGAGTAGAGTTTTCCCCGGCAACGCGTTTTCCGCGTTCGCAAACACCTCAAACATATTGTTGCCGTCAGCCGATTTACAACAAACCTCGCTAAAACGAGATTAATAATAACAATTTCCATCGCCACAGTGCGCCGTCCGAATCCCAACCGTTACCCGGGGCAACCCGCGGCGAGACTAGAATCAACCCGCTCGCATCCAGCGATTTTAATCTTCCCGATTAAATCAGCGACCACCATAGCATCTCACACACAACAGCACAATATAACGATTGCTGACGACGACCCGCGTACGCACTGCTGCAGGGTGACCTGCACCGACCCACACCGATCGTACACAATGAATTTGAGTGAAATCAAAAATAAATTTTTAAACATATCCAATTTTTCGAAAATTTTTACCGTGTATCTACAATCAATTAATTTTGGGTTAGGTGTCACGGTTCAGGTAAACACCTTTTTTACAAATTTTAATTTATAACGATTCACGAACTAAATGTGTTGAAATTACTATAAATACATAACAATAAAAAAAATTCTAAAAAAATAATTGAGGTACATTGATTTTATATTGAATTTAAAAAAATTGGTTGGTATTTATTTTAAGTGCACAGATATTATGACATTTCTGTAATTTAACAATATTAAGCACAGATAGATACATTATTGAATACATCAACAATAACTTAATAATATGTATATAGTTGCTATTTTAAAATAAATGATATTTAATTATATATACCTACTATATAAGTATATATAGTTTAAGTCAAATTTAAATAATTAATAATTATCTTTCCGTAAATCATATATAGTCTAAATAAATAGGTAGTCAAAAATAATTTAATAAAAAGAGAATTGAAATATTGAAAAACTTTAAATACTTTTAGTGAATCAAATTATATTTTTAATATTATATCAAATTTGTATTATCGTAGACTAAAATACATTTATGTTATGTGGAAATTAATAAACACATAGATATTTAGATCGTTAAAATATTATTTATTATGTTCAGGAATCAAATAGGCTCATGCTTCCAGGTTTCATATAATCGCATAAAGAATTATTTTAGATTTAATATGTCAATCCGTAGTGCCATGTATTATAGGATAGAAGCTAACGTTTTTAGGATAATGTTAATAATCTAGGATAATCTTTTTAATACTAAGTACTTTTCCGTTTAACAAAATTATAACAAGATTTCTGAAAATTAAATTATTATTTATAATTTTTCTTTTTTTTTTTTTTTTGCAAAAAGTTGTTGAATAATTATTGTAACTGCGACGTGGCAAAATTGACACCTGACGCCCGATTGGTGTTGAAAAAAATATCACTACTTCGACCTCGATATTGTTTATAGAGAAAATGAAGTTTAGCAGTTAGGTATGAAGAAAACAAATACGCGACATGCTTTCACTGGTATTGTTTGACAGTTTTGTATACCTGCATATTAAACCGTTCGAAAAATTAATATTATTAATGAAAATATAATATAATATTATTATAAAATCGTATGCGCTTTTAGATAATTCCCCACGCACTGGGTATCGCGTGTTATAGCAAAGGCGTGATCGTCCTACGCGGATACATCGTATTATATTATACGTACACTATTATGATATGGTACCAATATCCGCCTCGTCGACGTCACGCGTGTTCGGTTTTAGAACTCTGAGAGCTTTTACCCGTATATTGCAATATTGTAAACAAACTTGAACGGTCACGTTTAATTGCGAAAACGCGATCCGAAAATATACGTAATTTTCGCATTATCGTAATAAATATATTTACATTTATATCGTCTATACCTGTTATAATATTATATCTAATGTATATTGAATGTCCGCACAAAGACAATACATAATAATGTGTATTATATTATGTAAAAGCTGCCACGCCCGTTGTCGTGATAAAACGTTTTATTTATTTTCTCGATTTCGATATTATTATTATCGACAATGGATGGAAGTCTTGTCACTGTAACAGTCTTAAGTGTATACAATAAATTATGCTGCGTATTTAATATTAGTCGTATTATATAAATATGAAACACATATTTTATAATATTTTGTAAAAAATCTTTTTTTTTCTAAGAACATTGTTCTCACTTTCTCAGAACAATAATTATTGTATGTTTAATAAATTACGTATAATTACGTCAATAAATTCTTATTAATATATTAATTATTCAACCATATTCGCTTGCGTAGACGTAGGTATATTATTTAATAATCATATTATTACATTTGATACTGCGATTTTCTGGTTTGCCAATTTTCGCTTCGAGTGTAGTATGGAACGGAGTAGTTGATATACTATTAGACTTAATACCATTGGAATAGTGTTAACAAAACCTATTTAATTATCATTAATCATTACCTTTGGGATTAGGATTTAGTCTCAGATTGCTGTCAATAATTGGCTATACGCGTAACGCTGCAATGTGCATAAAGTTAATGTTCACATTATTTTCAAACTAAAACACATCTGTCATGAAAATTAAATGTATCATTTATTTTTTTACAAAAATAAAATATAATTTTAATTTCAAACCGATAAAAAATATGTTTAACTTTTTAATACACTTTATATTTTAGATAGATTCCATTTTTTTTAACATTCATTATAGAAGATTTTATAGCCTATGGAACATTAAATCTAAAAGTTTTGCAATTTAAAAGTATAATTTGAAAAAAAATATTTAATACAAATTTAATGTTAGATAAAAATATTAATTTCTTAATATTAAAATATCAAAATACTAATCGTTGATATAAAATAGAATGTCAAAATTGAACTTTTAATTGAGTGTTTATTTTCAAATTGATCGTGTATCGGATATATTTCATCGAATTTTGATATTCACTTTCCGGTGTAACCCAAACAAGCTTACGTCAATTATTATCGATCGCAATTTATAAAGACATATTATAATTTAACATGATTAATCTATTCTAAACAATAATATCCCATCAAAAGTTTCTAGAAAATAATTGATCAAATAAGTCAAAGATATTTCAAAAGTCTTTTATCGAGAACAATGTTAGTTACGAAGCATACATATATTATTATCGTTAGGTATACCATATTAAAAAAAAAATGTTAGCACAATTAAAATGCTTGTATAGACCAAATCATCTATAAAATATGTAGTGATGTCATTATATATATATATATTATATTTACGTAACATTAACTAACAAAATATTATAATTATAACATTTTAATTATAATATGTTGTGAGTTATGACCTCTAACCAATATTTTAATACATTTCAATTTAATAACTCATAACCTACATAATATATTTTTTCATAAACCCCTCATGTATAGTAGTGTCATTTTTTTTTTTTTTTTTTTGAGAAATACTGTAACTGCTGATTAATAACCAGTAACAAATTTCCAAGGTATCTTGTAACTAGTTACACGATTTTAGTTAGCAACTATAGTGACCAGCTATATATAATCGAGTAATATTCTCATTTCTGATTAAAACATGTGTATTATTTAGTAATTAATTCATTCGCACGTCCTTCAAGGAGTAAAATGTTCGTCATTTTACGGGATAAGAAAATATTATTACCCAACCCGGTAAATAACTGGTAAATAGACGATTCCACCAACACGTAACGACGATGGCGCTTAGTGGTGGCGAGGCTAACATTGTACATAAAATAATAACAAGCGCAGGTAATTTCCTATTAAATTATATCAAACCGCAAATGATCGCAGCTACATAAAACGTAGTAAATATTTAAACGTCCGGTTACGCACTCTGTTCCTCTTCAAATATGCATTTGTATTATATTACACAAGTAGGATACGCGCGTTAACAATAATTTCGTTGCGAAAATATAATAATAATATATGACCGAGTCTAGAAAACGTACATTATTGTATTATAACACCACGTGTTTTATTATTATTATTATTATTACTATATATAATATAGTCACAGTGCGCTTCGTTACAGATTAATAACAATGTATACGCTCCATTATTATATAATATAATAATATCGCGTCCGTCCCGCAAATTATTTACTATCGTTTTATATTTCGCATAATTTCAAACGTCAAAACAGCCTGTAATTCCGTCGTCCGAGTTTTTCTACCAAACCAAAAAGTCAAGGCGGTTGCTATTAGTTATAAATTCTCTATTAGACTGTCGACCAATTTTGGTTTGAAAATGCATATCTTCATAAATATTCTATGGTAGTTAATGATACATAACATACTATGAAATGTGTTTTGTTTTACGACTGCGGATATGCTATATAAAAGTTGTTAAATCGTCTGTAGAGTGTAGATACATTACAACTGTAACAATATTTACTCTTAATTAAGTCTAAATAAATTGCATCGGTAGAAGAAATCGACACAATATTATTTACTTATACAATTTATATCACTTTATCAATTGGGATAACTCAAAAAAATATTAGACGACTCAGAGTATTTATTCAAGACGTCAGTGTCATGTTATAATAATTTGTTTAATAATTGAAATTTTCAAACATCAGAGATACACGACAGCTATGTACCTATTTTGTCTATCCAAGACGCCGTGTTACATTATTTGAATTATTACATAAACGCGCTTTACTTTTTATAAAATTAATAAAACACCAAGTAAATAAATATTATACAACACATGAATGAAATTAATACATTTCAGTGGCGTATAAAATAAGTTTATGTAAACATATTTGATATAAAATAAGTAAAAAACCACCAAAAATAATGATAATATACAAGTATACACAACTAAACCTGTCGAACTAACTTAAAATCTGAATTAAGTTACAATAATTTAATTTAGCTATAATTATTTTGGTAAAATTGATTTTTTTTCTTGATGACACCATATGGGTTAAAATATAAGGGATATATCTCTTATTTTTATCCCGTTTCATTTACATCCCATTTTGACCTTCGTATGTACACTTACAGTATCCCAATGATAGTGATGATAATACAATATTATCATTAGCACAGTGTCTTTATGATACCATAATTATAGATGTATAGTACAGTATTGTGTTCATACACAGAAGACAGGAAAACAGCAAGCCCCACAAAATTGATACATTATTTTAAAATGAAGGTTTTAAATTAAACCGTCTTGAGTTCTTGACATTTCGCCAACACGAGTCATCACAAAAATACACAACATATAAAATATATTATTATAAACTAAATATAATGCTCGAAGACATTCACACGACAGATTGTAGATAATCAGGTCTGTATGTAATTTGATTTTATAATCTACGAAACATTCGATCATAATTTATTATAATATCCCATGGATTTTTTTTTCTATAAAAATGCAAAAATTGAATCCAATGAATAAATTAAGTAAATTATGTTTACAAACATTTTTATAGAAATACTCAATATAGATTGTTGGTTCTGTGTAGTGTATAGTATTACAAAATGTGAAGAAATTGATCTAAGGTGAGTAAATTGACAAAGACAATCTTAAGCCTAAACTATTAAAAACAGTTTATTTACAATTCAATTTATTTGTATTTTAATTTACCAGCATAAATAAACGATATTGAAAGCTTTCTAAAATAATGACCATCATTGTTATCGGAATTTCTACCAATATAAATTGATCGTAAATCCACATAAGTACCACAATTTATCATTTTTTATTTCATCAAACTATTTATACAGGTGATGAATAAATTTATATTGATAAATACATAACTATAATAACATATTTTTAGTGAGGAATCAATATTTATATTTTTTATATTTTTTTCCTTTTATTGATGGCAAGAAACAGTCTAAAATATTTCGATAGTCGTGTCACTACAAGTCTTATTAAGTTGTGGTTTTCTATTCACTTTGATGATAATATTTTGTTTTTGTTTAGATCGCATGTCAATCTTGTGTTTTCATATATTCTGCTGCATTAAATCGAACCCGCAATAAATGATAATTCGTACACCTCATAATGTGGTGATAAAATAAAAATATGCAAATATTAAATTATTGAAATTTGTGCTACTAAAGTACTTTATAAAATCATCGCTTTACGAAAGCGTGGTCGAAATTTATTATTGTACACAAAATACACAAACACCAATGACATCTCCATACAATTTAAAAAAAAATACTTTCTACTGTCGTATCTCTCATTCGAACGTTTTATGAACACAAACGACTATACGTTTATGTATATATATATAAATATAGTCAGAGAAGTTATATTATATTAAATAAATGTATTGTCATACATTTATTTGTTTTTGTTGTTTTCGGTCTTTTGTATAAATGATGGTTTTTTTGTTAAAGTGTAAAAATGGCAGAGCACATTTCTTCAAATTATAACATTTCACCAAATACCGTTTAGAATACGTGTTGAAACAAAAGTTTCACGTGTCAAACTTATTTCGTTGTATATTAAATAATAAAATAATTGTTTTTACTTATTCACGAGGTATATACGCCCTACCTATACACATAAACTACCTCGTTATTTTCAAAACACATATAATATAATATAATAAAACGTATTCAATGCGCAATGAATAAATTATTAAATAAGTTGTGTTTTCAAATATTATTTTTTACAAAACTTCATTATTCTCAATATCCTGCTGACAGCAGTGGCTATCGCGGGGTCATACACACACCTTGTGTACTTTATTATGTACGATGGTGGTGGTTCGCAAAAAATGTAATTGGAAATTATTATTATTATTATTATTATTATTGTTAAACATTCTACCCACACATTTTCATCCCACCCATATTGAAAAAATAATAGGCGCAACACTATGTCTACGTAAAACGGTCGACGAGAACGGAATTCCTAAAATGTTCAGTGGCACATTGCCACGGGTCAGTATAATATAATATTCCTTATACGGTTCGTATTGTATATTATATTTATTAGAGAAACCGTTGACATAGCATGCAGTACCTATCTATACACAAGCAGTATGTAAAAAATAATTCCTTTTTCGATTTGTACACGTATATTATATTTACATACTATGTAAATTAATACACTATACTCGTGCTGTATACAATACATATGAATTAATGATATTATAACTGACTGAAACTCACGCGAGCACGCAACTTACGCGCACGCACTGGACACAAATAACGCGTCGTATATTGAAGTAAAATTAAATGTAGAAAATAGGTAACAATATAAATTATCAAAGCTTTCGGTTTATTGGTTTATTCTAACGTCAATTTTCGGTGACATCCATTTGGCTTCGGTATACAAGATGTATAACTGTTTGTTTTTTTTTTTTTTTAACAGACATTCCGAATATTGTTTAGTATTGCCATATTATTTTACTTCTAAGTAGTCACTACTCACTATTACTCTATTCAAACTGAGTCGAAACTATAGCCTAATATTCAGCCTGAAGTACTTTCTTATCTAATAGATTGTATCGATCTACCATGGCTGCGTACTGTATGTAATCAACCGATCGATGGTATAGTGCAGCGGTTCTCAATCTTTTTTTTACGTACCACTTATTAGGTATATTATCAATTAGTCTCATACCACTAATGACTAAAAATAGAACGATCCAAATTCCAAATTGTACAGTTAAATACATTTATTTTAAATAATAAGGCAGAAAAATACTATAACTATAGTATAATTATTTTTATTTATTAGTTTTTTTAAAAATAAGATATGAATTAAATAATTGAATGGGTTTATTATCCAAAAACGGCACTTCGGGTACCACTATGTAGCCTTTTGCATATCACTAGTGGTACGCGTACTATAGTTTAAGAACCGCTGGTATAGAGTTACAGATTTTACCGATGAACCATATCCGCATTTCTGAAAAATTCAGTAGCAACCATTATTTTACTCCTAGAATTCACTGATGACATTCGTCCTTTCTTTCCTCTAAATAACCACTCGGACGTCTTTCAATTTCTATCACAGCTTCTCTGCAATTTATTTTGGCATGTGCACGCGTCGTATTAGTTTCTACACTAATAGAGATTTGTCGTACCTTTTTTTAAAGCTACAACTGTTACTTTTTTACTATTTTTACTACTCAACGGTTTGGACTGTGATCAACTCGTTTCACGATTTTTAAAAACATCAAAAGTTTATAAGGACCTTTTACCCTCATGTGCAGGCATGTAGCCAGGATTTGGTTTTTGGTTTTTTTTTTTTAAGATGGAGGTGGTGGTATTATTTTCATTTTTTTATATTATTGATATATTATAGGTACTTTTAATTTTTAATTTTTGCATAACATTTGCTATGGTTTTTGGTAGGAGTTATTTCGATATTTCGATTTGAAGTAAATATAATAAAAAATAAAAAATTTTAAAATACTCGTAATTCATTCGAAAAAATACCACAGACAATATTGTTTGGTATATTATCGTATTTTTGAGAAGAGAAACTGATTCTAATCTATATAATATCTTGAAGAATGGGGGCGGTACAACAACAATAGCAGTTTAGATTTTCAGTCTAAATACCTATTATAATGATAATGCTTTTTTCCTTTTGCCACTTCCGTGAATACATATTATATAAACTGCAGGAAAATATAAAAAGATATTACGAGAAAATAACATTTAAAAGTATAGAATATATACTATTTATATTTACAAGTTCGTAAACAGTGCGTGTGTCTAACACATATAATTTAAAACCCTTAACGTCGCGCTCGTGTATGTGTGCTTATGTGTATGCGTGTGTGTTCTCGCATTTCCGCACACTTCTAACTGTCAGACGCGATGTCAAATGCTTTTAACTTGGTCCCGAGAAATGCAATGTACACACTGTCGCGTCACCTTTTATTTCCTACATTTCCTTCTCTAGTGCTCTACTACGGGATGCACACTTCACTTTTTCAAAAACAGTACGCGTTCGATTCGTCCTATGCCCCGTTGTCGACAAGGGATTGAATCCACCACATCGCCTGCAGTACATATACCTACTGCTGTTGTATGCGCGTATATAGCCGTTTTCACCGTTTGACATAAATTCACGACGAGTGTAATTCCGCAGAGTATATTATTATTATACACATATATAGTGATTATTTGCGGTCGAGCGACGCGGAAAATCCTATTAAATCTACGAAAACCCGGTCGAAAAACTTTCGTTAAGTTTATAAATGTGTGTGTGTGTGTGTGTGTGTGTGTGTGTATATATATATATATTTATATCACACGGCGGGCGAGAAAAATACACCGTTGACGTTTTCTCGGGGGACAGTAGAAGCCCGTAAGCGGTACACGCAGGATCGGGCGAATGACCGCGTTCTAACCTTTGTGCGCGGCAAAGCCGACGTTTTATTATTCCGTCGACCGTCACACATGCACGCGTATAAGTATAATAAACAGTATACATAAGTGTGCGTTTATGCGTAGCAGACACTGCAGTCTATTCCATTATCTAAATTGACGTCTCGGCTCTAAAGAGCTCCGTATATTATGTGTATATAGATACGTATATTCGTATAGCGCGACAACATAATCTATAATATTATAAATGATAAAACGATATCCGGGTGGCGAAAGCTAGGAGGAAAAAGAGTCGGAAAAAATTGACACCATCGTCGTTATCATCGTCGTCGTGTATATAACGACACTGGACGATTTCCGGTCGTTACGGAGGAAAACATATAACAAGTAAAACAAAATAATACGATATACGGATAAATACGTGTATATATATATATATAGTGGTAATAGTGGTATCGACGCGCGACGAAATCAATTTTTCTCCACCGTTGGGATATGGAGCGACGGGTCGGAGGTAGGGCTATTTTATTTTTATATTTCCGGCAGAACTCGGTGATTTACGCCGGACAATGAATGTATATAATATGACCTACACGGCAACACAACACACTCGTATCGTACTGTTATTACTTATTAGTTATTATCTATTATTATATTTCTCTTTATGATCAAGGTGCTTTGGTTTTCATCGACTCCGACGAATATTTTTACAAAAAAGATAGTGAGAAAAGACCTAGCTATAATAAAAAAAAGGTTTTAATAAAAGTAATAAATAATAATTATTATAAAATATAAGAACATTGTGGTATTCTTACACATAATATTATATTTTATCTATATTTTTTATATTACGTATATGCAGAGTCCACGGGGAGGGAAGGAAACACATGCAAAATATAAGCAAATAGACACCGCTAACTTCGCTATCGATCAAAAAGTTGGCATTTTAAAACACTTCTTGGTCACAAAAATTAAAGGCTATGTCCTGTGGAAGGAAGGGGGACGTTTGTTACAAACCTTACTGTTTGTTGAATCTATATCAATATCGTTGATTTTTTCCCACGTAATTTTCGTTTTAAAAAATTATTAATTACTACTACGCAGTTGTCAATATACGTCAATTGTGCACCGTATAGTTCATAATCACCGACGATTAAACAAATAACCTAAAAATATATTATTTAACATAAAAAAGTCATTACCCCAAGGTTATTTGAAAAAAAAAATACATTTTGAAGTGTGGTTTGTTTAAAGTCTATTTTCTTCGCACTCGCATTTTGGCATTTCACTTAATTATAAGGCACGTGCATCAATTACTTTCAATCGTCGAGTTAATCATTTAAACTTCTATTTTTTTGACATTTGTTATATATTTTTCGTTTACAGCAAAAACACCTTTATAAGATAACTTCGCCAAAGTATAACTATTAACTGATGCACACGTAATGTTGGATTTAACGTAACGTAGTTTTAATAGATTTATCGCAGAATCCAAGTGCAATGTTATGTTGACATAAAAAATAAAAACTTGAAAAAATAACGTTTTACAATCATAATATAATATTATATAATATCGTCATACTGATTTACGGTAAACTTCCATCAAGAATATAAACGGTAACACAGTATTCGAAATACTCACCAGGTCTGCTATTTTTTCAAACTTTTCATGATTGATAATTTTCCGTTGTCGACTGAATATAATATATAATATATTTTATATAAAATGTATACATCTATAAATATACATATTATATAGAAAGATAGGTAGAGAGAGCGAGAATAGAGATTTGAATGACAACAAATGCGGGAATCCGTTAACAATGGACGCAATTATGTGAACGATATATCATAAGCTCATCGAGTCGATGTTTTTCCGTGACATAATGATATGTTTTTCTGACGCAATTGATATGGTTCTTGTAAAAATCAAAGTCATTCGTAACATCGTTAGCTGTAATCTAATTTACATCTCGTTGAAAACGTGAAATTTGATAGACCCACCCCTATATATTATCAAACCCGTTTACACGCTGAGCTTTGGTATAATATATTATTACCTATAATATGAAAATTTAAGTTACCAAAACGGCGAGTATTTCAAAAAGTTTTTTGACGAACCACATCCAAAAATTGCTGCTACTTATTTTCACTTGCTAATATATAAATAAATTACACATTTATAAACATCATATGACTGCAATTTTTTTTACTACAATTTCGATTTCAAAACTTAACAATCGTTTTAATATTAAGTATTAATTTCAATAAATCCCACTGAACAAATAACAGGTTTTTAATTACAGTAGATTTTTGTTATATTGAACGTTACTATCTCGAATTTTTCGTTATCTCGAACTACAATGAAATCCCCGTGAAACTACCATTATGTACACTTAATAGCGTTTTGCTCTCGATAACTATAAAATTAATCGTTTTTCATTATCTCGAGTATACAAATAATATTTTTATTATGATAAGAACAGAACATTGAGCAGTACATTCAATATAGTGATTGTGATTTTACGCGTTGGTAGTCAATATTTGTAGTCGTTCGTACAATATAGTGAAATAGAAAATAAACGTAAAATAAACATCCTTACAGTTAATTTTTAAATTCTAATTTATTCATTATTATAGTTCATTGGTAGGTAATAGGTATGTATGTAGTATGAATGCTTTAAATTTAATATTCTAATTATGTATTTTGTAAATTATTTACTAATTTTTTTCAATTTTATCGAAGTTTTCGCTATTTCGAACTTTTCCTATTCCCTTTAAGATTCCCTTTAAGAATCAACTGTACTTACTTCTAGATTGAAAATAATATGAGATTATTTATATTCAAATAGATACAATTTATTTTATTATTTTAATTTATTTCTACCTATTGTTTACTTAACTTTACGTATATACGAGTATATATATATTAAATTGTTGGTAATTAACTTTGAAATAGTTTCTTTTCCGTGACTCAAGACTATGCCGTATTTATTCTTGGTAAGGAGTTAAAAACATTCTACCAGCGAATACAATAATAATATATGCAATTAATATTGCAGAGAAATTAGTTTGTATAAGAAGTCATTAAATACATACAATCACATGTTTAAAATAGCTTACTAGCGCAAACCATAATATTTAAATTATTATAAAATATATCAACTATGTAAAATAACATAATATACTCTTATCTAAATTCGTACACAACCGATCTGCATACGACCTAATTGGTACGTTTCAAGTACGATTTCAATCGGTCATCAAAAAAAAAAACAATTTATATAATAGTGTGAAGGAAATTTTTTTTCTGTTGCCACTTCAGAATAATATTAGGTATACGTTATAATATAAATCCATTAATCATAGTAGGTAATTATAATTCAGAACGATCGTTATTATTATTACAATTACTGCGTACCCCGACGACGAATGGTTATTGCTGTGTACTCGCATTTGATTGTTTGAAGTTTGAACACGGCTCGTTTACTGCGTCGACGGTTTCGATTAAAATATATTATAATATTGTATAAATATTTTACTAGATAAAATATGCAGAATGGCGCATTAAGTGAATTGATAGGGTTGGATCGTTGACAGATAAAGATAAATCTTTATTTCTATATAATATGCATATTATAATAATATTATGGTGTTATGCAGCCTGTACAATTTTAGATTGCAAGAACAAGCCACAAGTGAACGGCGGCTATTGATTTTTCCAGACGTCAGTCGTATACATGCTTCACGACGGACGGCGCACTCGGTAAATTACACGTACGGAATTTTGAGCTTATCGGACGAATTTAAATCGTTTTTAATACATTTAAACCGTTATCGGATTGGAATCAATCGTTTCGTTCTTCGCACTCTGTTGAACTTATAATATGTAGACGAGAAGCGGTGACGTATTATATGATGTAGGTATCATATTATATTGCGTATATTATTACATACGATGAAAGCTGACAAAGCTGCTCGAATATTGACGACATCGTGTTGCTCAATACATGTACATACACACATGCTCACATCTAAAATGTAATAATAAAAAAAAAAAAAACCAAAAATGTTAGACGGATCACTGTTTTGTTGTTTGAATCATATGTACGGTGATGTGCTTGAGAAATGAAGAGTACAATGAGTTCCTCGAAATCCGGGACCTAAATATGTCACCTCAATCGCAGTAGGCAGCCGTTCCTATTATTTAAGGACTGTGAATAATACTACAATTATATAAGTGCCTGTCTCAGTGAAAAGGATTTATATTTACGTTGTAATTATAATTCAAATACTTACCGTACTTTACTAAAATGTATAGGTATCAGCAAAGAGCGTATAAGTACTTCCATATTATAACGGACTGTGATCATATCCAACACATTTGCACATGTTATCTCCATTTTATAAACGTACAAAAAAAAAAATTGAAATAGGTACAGAAGAATACATAATTTATGTTTTTAATTTTTAATTTCAATATTACAATGAATTGGAGTAACATAAAATGTAAAGTTTTTTATCATTATCATTATCCCGGTCAAATCGTAGGATTTAATTGATATTTTAATTTTGAAGTCAATAATTAAACTTCCTGTGTAAAATATGACTATTTTAAAATGTTCATCACATGCATTGAAACATTTTCAAAAGCCTACAGGATGTCGTAAATAATATTCTTACCTTTACATTTGATAATAGATCGATTCAGCTTATTATATTAAAGTCCATAACATAAAATAGATTTTGCCGAACATATGCTAATATCATGTGGTATGTTTTTGGTTAAGCGCAAACAACACGTGCAAGTGAAAGTACTCATAATGCGCAATAATCTGTACACATTATTATAGGTAATATATACACAGTGGTGTAACGATAAAGCATACATAAATGGCCACATTAGAAATCTTGAGGCTTAGTATATTTTATTATGATGTTAGTTCAGTTATAACGCACAATTTGGACGATAGGTTGGGTTCATATTTTGTTTTGTGATTATGTTTGAAACATATCAACGACACCATGCTTATAAATATATAGGGTGATTCTTTTATTATGAAACACTCGTTATTTCAAAAAGTATTCATGTTTTTGAAAACATTTGTTTACACAGTTTCAAGTTGTTAAAAAACAAAGTTTTTATTAAAAAAATATATTTTTAAATATTTTTATTCTTATATTTTTTTAAGCTTTTTACGTTTTTGAATGATAACATAGTTTTAATTTCATTAAATATTATATTCCAAAGCAGAATAATTTTCTGAGTATTTTGATACATAAAAACCAAATTTAGGACGACTAGTTTATGAGTTATATAAGTATTTAAAGTTTTGTTATACGAAGTGGAGTGGTACGGGGTTACCCCGTAAAATGTTTGTCCACTACTCCGCACTTGCTTGTTTAAACTTTAAATACGTATAACGGTATAACTCATAAACTACTTGCCCTAAATTCGATTGTTATGTATCAAAATACTCAAAAAAATATTCTGCTTTGGAATATGAAATTAAAACTCTATGTTGTCATTCAAAAAAGTAAGAAACTTAAAAAAATATAAGGATAAAAATAGGATAACTTAACCTAATTTAACCGTTTTCTTAACAACTTGAAACTATGTAAAAAAATGTTTTAAAAAACATGAATACTTTTTGAAATAATGAGTGTTTCATCATAAAAGAATCACCCGTATTATTAAAAAATTTCAAATTTATATGTAATAAAAAAAGTAAAAATAAATAAATATTAGTTTTGATTCTTTTAACCCAAATGTGTAAAAAAAAAAAAATAATATTTGACAAAAATTGTTTATTGTATAATAATTTTAAAATTGTAATTAAAAATAAAAAAGAAGAAAAGTATTAAATAGAAAAAATTAATGTTCGAACTAAAACAATACTAAAAAAAAATATATTTACTGGTCACTATAGTATTAATAAATTGTTTAGTCAATATGGTGATATCAAAATCATTACATCTAAAATCTTATTTATTATCTACATGCGGTGTTCTCTATCATGATTTAGGTACTTACCACAGATTGAATATTCCATAGAATATTTATTAATATATATATATTATATTGTGATATATCCATTAATAGCAAAGGAAAAATATAATGATAAATATTTAAGACTATATAATAACTTATAAATAATTAACTTTACTAATACTCGAAAATGTGTAAAAATAGTTAGGTACGTTCATACTCATTATTTTATTCAGAATTAATTTTACATGCTTTTTTGTAATCGTAATTAAAAAATCTGTATTTATCCTAATCATTTTAGTATTATTATTATTATAGTATACATATACAGTCGGTGAGTTCGACCCCAATATTATGCTATACGAAAAAATTGTTTTACTTAAATATTATAACTTTTAATTTGTAATTTAAATCGATTATGATTATATTTTAATCTCCAGAAATATTTTTTCTCCCTTATTATTATATTATAATTATTAATTATTATGTTATCGAGTGGTAATTACTGTTTATGTGCAGCGTGATATCAATCAAATTATTACGGTCGGTATAATCCACTCTGCGTATATTAATAATTATTATTATTATTCCCATAATATAAGACACATGATGTAATATGGTAACCACCTATACAGGGTGATTCACCAAACATTTTTATATAATATATTTTTCTTTAATAATGCAGTTTTTCGAAGTCAGATTTAATTAATTTAATTAATTTTTAAATATACTTAAATTTTATTTTCAAATTATTGAGATTTTATGTGTTATTATTAAAGTGTGTGATGTGAAGATAATCTTCGGTTTTTCAAACAAGAACCCGAATTTTCTACTGTAAATAATATAATGGATAATTTTTCTGAAAATATTGACATATCATAATCAAAATTTGAACTTAATGTATACTAAAGATATTAGGTCCATTATAATTGGTTTGAATGATATGGAATGCATGATAATTTTAAAATCTTAGTAATTTATACTCGTCAATCATTATTTATAAT
The DNA here is from genome assembly GCF_020882245.1 of Rhopalosiphum padi. Lineage (NCBI taxonomy): Eukaryota > Metazoa > Arthropoda > Insecta > Hemiptera > Aphididae > Rhopalosiphum > Rhopalosiphum padi. The sequence goes on from NC_083598.1 coordinate 56,816,529, forward strand.
AATTTATAAGACTAGTTCGAGTATAATAAATATTAAATCCAATGTATCATAAATTTAAGATTTTTGTAAGGAATTCTTATTATAAAAACAGAAATTTATATCGCAATAAGATATTCCTTAAGTAGCACAAATATTTTTGGGAATTTTAAAATATGGTCTTTAATTATTTTTAAAACCCCAACAATTATAATTTGATTAAACTATTTTTAAAGGAAAAACTGAGTTGAGCATGCTTGGTGAATCACTCTGTATATTGTTTGAATAATAATGCGCATGTTGTTATATTTTAATGGCAATTAGTAGCTGGCTTGTATATGTGTTTATAGTTAGCGTTCAATATGAATAATATGATAGACACTAATAATACTCAAAACAGTAGGTATCTCCTTGTATATGACACCCATATATTGGCCACAAGTGTAAAAAAGGTGAGTTGCTCTCTGTGTTCTCCTTTCTGTTACCCCTCTAGATAGCGTGTGCCATAATTATACGAGTATAATACGACGCACAAACGTGCACATGCATTATTGTAGAAACAATAAATTATTTAAATTTATACATATTATAATATAATATAATTGTGTGTTCTGTAACAATACTTCTACTGGAATTAGTTATATAATTACTGAATAAAAAAATGTCCCACCTACTATACCTAATTTGGTAAAACTAAGCTAAATGGTTTATTGGTAGTTATATAACATATTATATTGTAATAATTTATCAGTTCATGGGATAACTATACTATTATATAAAATATTATTAACTGGGCATTTATTTTTGTGATAAACAATCATTATATCAAGTGATAAAACTGTTTTTAAAATATCTTATTTACATTATTTTAAGTCCTAGTATAATACTATAACTATAATAGCGTGTATTTTTTTAAATATATAATTTTTAGTTTTCTTACTAGATAACATATTCTTAATTTGCTGTAGCAAAAAAAAAAAAAATTAACATGTAAATAATTATTTATAAGTATTTAGTTTAGTTTTAATGGAGTAGTAAATCAACTCTTTGCGGGTTACCCCTGTAGCCCGGTGCCACTCCATTCAGCTAATCAAAACTTTTCATACCTACTTATAACTAATTAACTAGGTACGTGTTTGATATTTAACTACTGTGTATCAAAATAGACAGCAAAAATATTTTATTTTGGTATATGAAACTAAAATTATATGAAGTCATTTAAAAAAGTAAGAATATTATTTTATATGATATATATTATATACATAAATGTAATTTTGTATTTACTTCAAATGTTGTAAAAAAATTTATTTTCAAAAACGTAAATACTTTTTTGAAATAATAATAAGTGCTTCAGTAAAAATATTAACCTGTAAATACTAAATATATGAAAATGTCAACAACGGCAATGTCATTATATGGAAATAAAATAGTTATAAAGGTAGTCGAATTGAATTTTTTTTATTTTATGTCATATTTATCATCGTCATTTAACTACGCTACATGAAATATAAAAACTATAATGAAAAAAAGATAATTAAAGTTTTTAAGGACTACATATTACATTATTAAAATAAATGTATTTCAATAAATATAAACCATAACTGAATCTGCCAATAGTCAATACTAATAACTAACTAACATTAACAAATTTTAGTAATTATGTATATATATTTTTTTTATTATATATGAAATAAAAATTAAAAAAATAACTACGAAAGAAAATGGTGAAAGTAGCCGTACTCCAGTAAAACAAAATATTCTATATAATATATGTAGTAAAAAATAATATAAACACACACACACACACACACACACACACACATACACATGTATATTATATTATTATGTTTGATTTTAAATTGATTTTGTAATATTATATTCAATTCTATATTCATAATATGAATAGGCAACGATAAATTCAATGAATGTATTTATATTTATTAAAATCTTTGAATTTAAAACTATTTAAATAGTTCTTAGAAATTTTAAATATTAGTTGTTGATTATAGTTTTTAGATCAACATTCAGTCAATAGACTGTAGGACATATTTTTATTTGGTAACATACTAGCATAGATTGATTTTTTTTTAAAACTGTACTATTAATGTAGTGTGGTTACTGGTTAGCACATAATCTCATTTTATAATCCATTAACACTAAGGTATCTGGTTTTCAAACAGTGGTCGTGATTCAAAAAATGCTGTATGGTAATAATTGTCGTTATATTTTGGTTTAAAAACGCGAATTTCATTTCAAAAAAAGATACCATTTAAATTATTGCTCCGTTATATTTACATTTTATTATTATTACACATAACTATAAATACATAGATATGTTTTAATCGATATTGTACACAAACTAAGACTTACAGCCTCATATTTTAAGATAAACCTAATTTAGTAGTAATATTTAAAATGTATACGTGTTGGTTATCAATGTATTATTTGTATTTTATTTTATTAAATTTTTTATTTTTCCAAACGTTACATTAAAAATAATAATATTTGTTAGAATTTACCATCAAAAACTGTGAGAGAAAAAGTGCTTCGAAAAAACAAAATAACAAAAACACGACCTCTCGTGAACTCGGGACCTTGCTTTTACAGCTTTTTATTTATACAAACGTATAAATTATTATTACATAACCCCAGCCAGTATATGTATGTATACAAGAGGGAAAATCCAATGATAAATATCGCATAGGCGTGGTAGTTTTCAGTGACCTGTCAACTACCGTCCAAAGTGGCCAAAGTTCAAATACGCGCGTTCTTATATCGTAGTATTGCGAGTGCAATACACAGCCCGTTACCTACTGTTTAATATTTCAACAAGCTTTAGCTAAAAGATTATTTTTTAAATAAAATATTGTTGAGGACAACGAGAACTTTCAAAGGTTGTTATAATAATATGTTAAAATAGTAATACATGCATACGATGGTTATGTGAATAAAATGACGGATGGTTCTTTTTTATTGTTATTATTTAATTAATTGCATTAGCATATTTTTTCCATAAATAGATTATTACAAAAACAATCCTTTTGAAATAAGCAAACACTCACTGTTTCTAAAAGTATTGAGTTGTAAATTGAAAATCCACAAAATGTAAGAATTCATAGCAAGTTATACATTTTCACCATTCTTAATTTTTCAACCTCGAGATGATGGATAAATCACAGTTCAAAAATCGGTTTTGTTTTTATATTTTATTAGAAAATATAATATTCTAAAGGAAAATACTTTTTTTGACATGATAATGTCAAATATTGAACATACATATAGCCTTTATAAAACAACTTTTGCTGGCAAATTCCTTCTACCATTTTAGATTTATTAAATACATCATAGTATTCTGCTTCAAAACGTTAAATTCATTATTAATTATAAGTTATCATTGAAAAACTGTATATACAAAAATATTATAATATTTAATTGTTGTTTAAGTGTGACTTTTACTATATGATAATACTAGCTGTCCCCGTGCACTTCGCTGTCTGTACAAAATGCATCTGTGTAAACTATAAAGTTTGGTTGCCTAATGCTAACATTTAGCGCGAGGATAAAAACTATATTTTGTTTTCTGATTTGGTATAAAAATTATATCTTTGACATATCAACTTTACATAACTGTTTTGCCCGGCGTTGTCCGTGCAGTAGGTAAATATATAGTTAGTAATTAAAAAATGGTTACTAAGCAACAGTAATGTGATATATATTATGTTCAACACTATGCATGCTCAGAAGAAGTCTCCCTAATCGGCATACTTTAACCGATCTTGTGTGGGATGTATGTATAGATAGTTGTGTTTTTCTTTCAGGCATACTGACATGATTTATTCATAACAATCAGGTTGCCACGGAAACCCACGGGCGGCCGTGCCGTATACATGAATAAAATGTACACGTTTATTTTAATTATTAATTTTGTAATTAATAATTAACTATATCGGACTAAATTTATGTCTACGACACTCGCAAAAAATGTGCCTTTCTATTGGTAAAATAATTTTCAAAATCAGTTCAGTAGATCCAGAGATTACCCCTAACAACGTCAAACAACAACTTATCTTTATATAATATATAGTTTATATATTATAATATTATCATCTGCAGCATTATAAAATTTTAGGATTACATAATAATATTATGTATTTAAAAAAAAATTCATAGCGCGTGACACATATTTAAAAATTATATTACGTTCTACATAAAAGTACTCTACACATCATATACTTTTAGCTTAACTCATTAATATCCTCAAAATAAACAATTGGAATAATGTTAACTTATCATAATCAGATATTTTAATTTTAAACTAAATTTTATTACACTATCGTATTTTTTATAAAATATTAAATCTGAAATCTATTAAAGGAAAAAAAATATTTTATTAATTTTTAATAAATATAGGCTACAAGAATAGTCATCATGTTCATGATCATCCCATTTTTTCATTTAATAATGAATATTATTATGATAGACTGATTTTGATTTGTCAACATTTTTAGAAAAATTATCTAGAGAATAATTTATAGTAGAAAATTAAGATTCTTGTTTGAAAAAAAAAAATAAAAAAAGTTTGTATCTCCACAAAACACTTTTTAAGTAGTACACATAATCTCAATAACTTAAAAGAAAAAATTATCTTTAAGTACATATATTTAAAAATTCCAAAAATCCGATTTCCAACAATCGTATAATTGAAGAAAAAAAATCTATGTACGCATGTTTAGTAGATCACTCTGTATTCTGCTGAACATTTATAATCGTATGGATAAATGAGTACCATCAAATTTATATATAATAAATAAAACTATGTGTCATTCAACATACAAAACTACATTGATTGTTTTTGTATATACTATATATATTTATATTTATTCCACCTGACTTATGAGTATTGTAACTCATAAGAAATTATTAATTTTATACTTTGTCTATGGTACATTGTTTAATATTTACATTAAATATTATAACAAACCATATTACATGAACGCACGACAACTATATACCTAAAATGCCTATACAAAACGCCGTGTAATCAAAAAATGTCGCTATTGAGATACTTATTTTATATTACAACTTTTTAAACTACATTATATAATTAATATTACTTTTGTTGTTAGATAATTAGAAATCCATTTTAAATTCTGACAACTATGTGTATATACACATGCTTTTTTATATTAGTTACATTAATTTTTGAGTATAATAGCTCACGCATATAGGTAATTATTCCAATAACATTTTAATTAAAACTAATAATTAACTAACTAAACTTTAGACAGTCATGCGTAGTTAATAATAAAATAAACCAAAATTGACTATCAAATTCTATTAAAAAATGTTCAAGTTTAAAAAAAAAATTATGTTGATTTTGTCTTAAGTAGTCAACAATTTCTAAATTGTCATGAAAACAATTCCAATAAAATGAAGAAATAAGTATTTTTCTTTTTTGAAATTTTATTTTATTATCATACTATAAATTCATTAAGGTTACACGTGCAACGATCAAATACATAGGTACTCTGAATAGTATAATTATATATCATTTGATTGAATTTAATAGGCGGTAGATTACGAAATATTGTACTACCGTTAGATAGGTATGTACCCAAATAAAAAAAAAATATAAATAAATAAATTCGGAAATAGAAGTATTAGCATTTAGCATTGTTGTTATAATAAGTATAATATACACCTCATATAGGTAAAATGATTATTATTGTATTATATTTTTAAAATTCAAACATCACCGTTATTCTCTTAATTTGTATGGAATATACGGACTCATATTATCTATACAACACGTGTATATATTATTTCTTAAATTATATAAACATGTGGTGCAATAAAAACATATCATACTGAAAGAAAATTGAAGAACTTGATGACAATAATATGTGAATAAAATCTTGACGTTTTAAGCTAAAAATAAACACGTAGAAGCAAGGTAATATATTTAAGACTTGTTTTTTTTTTGACACAAAATGTGAATTTATCGTGTTGATTATAAATTTTAATCGTAAATTAATTACGTGTAATGTTAATTTCTATTAACCTATCTGGGAAAAATGTCGTGTGCCATGTGTTACGCGTGTTTCACGAAGTGCAGTGAAAAGTAAAAATAAAAGTAATAGAATTGAAATGGGATCCAGTTATAATGAAAATAAAATATCTTCAGTAATTATACATTTTTAGAGGAGTGATACTTATAACTTCTATAAGTGACAAAGATACCAACTATAGTAGTGGCATTATTATGGGAGGGGAGATTAAGTCTCTGATTTATCTTTTAGATCATCTATGGTTTTTTTTTTTTTCGAACGATGATTTTTATTTCTAATATTATAAACACGTTCTGTTTAATGATTAAGTTTAATTTTCTTCGTTATTATTTTAATATTGATTAATATAATCTCACATATTATTAAGTTAAAATATTATATTTTTAATGAGTTATTAATAATAAAATGTTGATGTGATAGATTATATATCTGTAGTCTGTGTATTGATAAGACCATAACTCTAGATTTAAATAATAATATAAATCCATGACCACTGAAATCACATTTAAAACCGTATTTATACTTATAATAAATATAATAATAATGTCATTTCACCACATCTAAACGTTTATAAACAATAAACTACAATTTAAAATCATTTAAAAGCATTTTTATAGAGTTTATAGTTATAATTAGAAAATATAAATGCATTTAGTACACTTTGTATATATATATAATACATATTTAAGAGACATTATATTTTATTCTATATATATTATAAATTATTATATATGTATTATTAATATTTGATAGTCTAATATTTATAAGAACCTAGGAACCGAATTTATTTTTATATTATTTACAGGAAATAAAAACTATTATTAAAAACTCATTCTTCTGCGTAATATGCTACTTCGAATAATTTTATGCAAGGACATAAAATTATCATAAAATATAATTTTTTATAAATATTTTTTGTATTACCGTTGCGTAATATGCTTTATTTAAGGTCATAGCTATTAATTTTTATCAAATTGACGAATATTAAGTGACCTATTTTATTTTATTTCACCATCACAATGGTAAATATTGGTAAAAAAAATCCTACTACTTATCGAAAAATGATTTAAACATCGAGTATTGGTTAAATATAATTAATATATATATTATAGTATATTTATCAATGAATCAAGGTGATATTCGGTTTTAGATTAAATTAATTTTCCAATTAAAACTAATAGCAATTAATTTTATAAATTATTACTTTTTTTATGTGATGAATTGATTTTATGTTTTCAAAAAAAATTATATTTCCAAATTAAAATACACTGTAGGTATGTCTTATTATATTATTTAACTGAGCGACATTTAACATACTCAAAATCACAGTACCGCTGTGTCATACATAGTGTCGTAGTGATCTACCCCCCTTTAATCCTTTAATAATGCATTTATTCTTTTTTGTATTTTAATGTCATTTAATACAATAACCTTGTACACTTAGATTTTTGTACTTATACATTTTAGGAGTATTATATAACATACTTTTTTAAATGAGCGCCATTTTTTTTTATTTGTTTAGCATATATTGTTTTTTTTTTAATATAGATACAATATCTAAATCAAAAAACAAAAATTCAAAATAGTAATTTTAAAATGTTGTGTACTAATAATGTTATAGTTTGTTTATCTTTTTATATCTAATAAATAAATTTGTAATATCAAGTCTAGTATTTATTATACCCAGACAACTTTGACAAATTACAATTATATTAATCTAAATCATTATGATTATCAAATTATTAAAGTACCTATGTATTTAAACTTATTATTATAGACTACTATATTATATTTATTAAGTTGCATATTTTAGTACCACTCGTTCTAACTTTTATTAATATACATCAAAAATTTTAAAATATCACCTGCTTACAGTGCAATTTATAGTAAAAAAAGGTAATTCTCAGTTTAGTTTAATGAAATTAATGTTTTAGTTTTTTGCCAAAATGCGTTGTATTTTTTTATTATTTAAAAGAAAAATCAATTATATTATTATTATAATGTATATTGAAAATTGAACATTGATTGATAACAGTCACCTGTGGTGATGTGCTGAAAATGGGTCAGCTTTGAAAACACGAGAAAAGCCTTACAAAGAACTCTTAAATTTCCTGTTTTTTATTCTATTATTTTATTATATATTATAAAATAATATTATTATATAGTTTAAAAGTAAAAATCGATAACATTTTTTTATTTCAGAATTTACCAGATATGCGCGAGGGTATCCGACTTTTAAACATACAAAAGGTCACAATAACGTCAGTATGTACTTACCTAGTATGTAATACATATAGGTACACAACTACATAGACATGATATAAAATGACATTATGATTGTAAACATGAGAAGGTTATTTTGAATTAATGCGAAAATGAGTTTTTTCAAGGAGCGGTCGTGATTTAAATAAATCATAGAAAGGTTGCCATAATATTTTAAGCGCATTTATAAACCGTGTCCAGGGCACGCACAATCGTTGTGAAGCTTATTATAGCTTTTTTTTATGTCCTTATTTCTTATACATAGATACAGGAAATGCATTTTTTTTTTTACTTAATATATAGATTAATTATAAATAATATAATAAAATAAAATTACTAATATTTTTACCAGATTTAAAAAATGTTAATTTTCTTCATATCTATCAGTTGTATATAAATTTTTATACAAATACATAATTATTATACTATCATTATCAAATTACATCATTATAATTTTACGACAAAAAAAGAACAAATATAGTTATTTACGTTATTAAATGTATATAATTTATGGTATTCATAAGGTAGATAATATATTCCTTAAAGTACCTAGAACTTCACATAAAATATTTGTAGTCACACGTAAATAGTGAGGTTTGGGAGAATAAATCTTCTCAACATTTTTAATGATTAGTGTTATTAAATATTATAATTTTTAATTATTAGTTTATATATTTGTTATGATTTATACCCCCCAACCCTCTCCATCAGGATTATTTTTGTTTATACATGGTTGTCTAGTAAACATAATATATAATTATATATATACTTGTGAGAAATAGTGTTATCGTTCGTAAAACTTACCCTCTATTTTAGTTTGTGGAGTAATTTTCGTTGACTTTGCGCGGTCGGTCTTATATTTTATTATATTATTCAATTTGACTTTTTTTTAGTTGAATTAAACAGAATAGTTCGGCTCGTCCACGAGTTCGTATTATATTATCCATTTTCACACCTGTCTGAACCAAATACCACTTTATGGGCTTAGTTTTAACGATAAAAAAAATCTTTTAATACTTAAGTTATAATATATTCGGTAAACTTTAGAGTTTACACTCTTGTCCTATTTTAAACCACAAACTTATTAATCTGATGGTATATACATTTTTTAAAACTCTGCCACAAAAACTTTTTTGAATGAAAACAGAATAAACATAATATTATATTATCCTACTTTGATGAACATAAAATGCAAATTTTTAAAACTCAAATATTAAACTATAGTTTATATATAAATACACATGATATTACAAAATGTACCTATGTAAAAATTGTAAGTGCTTAAACAATAAATATATTCACAATATTTTTCTTGCCAATAATTTTTGACGTAATACATTTTCATATACTTTGATTAAAAAATATATCTACTTGTACAGGAGTTTATTGTGTCCAAACCAACGCCGAGTTCACCTTTCAGCCGTGTTACGATGTTCGATCGATGTAATCATAATCATATCAAACGATTCAACAATGACACTTTTGTGAACCTTACGTGCAATAATTTCTATTCGTAGACAATTTATTCGACATTCGATGATGTATATACATAGGAAATAACCTATTATTTCACGAATACAACAATAATATTATGTTATAATAACAATATAGTATACTTTATAAACTATTATTATTATTGTTGTTATTAAGCGTACAATATCCAACGCACATTTCATCGTCATAGCAAATTCAATTAATTTTAACGACTTGTACTTTTTTTTTTTTTTTATTGAAAATAATAATAATAACAATGAATAACTAATAGATTTGGTATTGCATGAAACTACGCACGCTGTCAGAGGCGACGATAGCAGCATTAGTAAAAATATCAAAAAACGATCAAATATCATATTTGTCGGTTACACGAGTAAAATATAAAATAAAACTACCGAAAATCGTTAAAAAATAGTAAAATGTATCTAAAATTGTTGTTTTGTAATAGCTCAAAATGTTGTCAAAATAAATGCATCTCCAAAAACGTTGAAATTATACTTTTTCGGATAATTAGTATTTACTATTCAAAGAACCAAAATGTATATTACAATATAATACACCATTAATGATATAATATAATATATCATCGTTTGGCGTTATTATTTTTCCTATATAGGTACTTATTGTTTACCACTGTCGTAAATACAACGTATTTTTTTTTCTTCTTCCTCGGCCCACCGAGACACCATTATACGTGAGGTTATTATATTATTATTATATCGTAAACTCGATCGATTCCATCGTTGTTTCGGATATAATATTTGTAATATTAATATTATTCGTGTCGGGCGATACGTGTCGGACTAGGAAACGGCAGGTAATGATGATGGCGCAGGGTGCCACCGGTGAAGGAAGTATAATATTATTATAAAATACAAAGCAAACACACACACATACATACATATAGCATACACAATCAAAATAATATAACAAGCCGATAGTCGCGCGTATAATACGACTTGACGGCAGTCTCGAAAACCACGCCCATATATGACCATTTGTTTTCGAAGCATTTTATTGATGTTTCTTCATAATGTTTTATATTATTTTGTCACGAAACAACGGGGCCCGTGGCTTTATAATATTATCTTCATCTCTCTCTCACCTCATATAGCATTTAACCACAAAAGCCCTGTCTCTCAAATACCACACACCACGGGCACGCGCTCTCCCATTATTTTCACCCTCTTATCACTCGCACGGCCTTTCTCTTTCTCTCTCTATTTTTCTTCGTCTCATGGTATATGTCATAACAAACGTGAAATAATATTTTAAAATTTAAATTTTAGTAATTATAATACGAGACGACCGTGTGAGGCGTCGGTAACGGTCGTCGCTTATTGCTATTCGGATCACGACGATGCGTCCCCACTGGTGGTAATTAATTCGGTAACTAATTTGCATTTCTCGCGCTCTCTCGTGAATTAATATCATATATATATTTATATTATAGACATGTATAAACATGACCTTACACGACTGTAGCATTTATACTTTTACTATTAGTTACCCAACGAAACATGGTAAAGACAACGCTAAAAAATTGAAACTGCAAAAATGTTATCCTATTGTTTAGCTCACCTTGTAATAATAATGAACAATCTAATACGCTGATAAGGTGTGTAATTATGATGTTGATTTTGATACAAAACATACAGAATTCGAAAATTTAACCGGAAGTTTTTGGGAATTAGGGCAAGTATATATATCGTAAAACAGGAAGTACAAAGTTTTAACTTGAATATTACGTTAAGAACCAATAATATACTTACCGATAATCTCATATAAAATTGTACTGAGAACGAAATGCTGGCATGCGTAAAAAATACTTATATCTAGTCAACAGTACATTTTAAAATACTTAGAATCATGCAATTCGTGAAAATTGCAGAAAAAAATAAAAAATATACTGAATAAGTACCGAGTATTTCCTAAAATATAGTTTTGTTTGGTGTTTGGGTTAAAAGAATCACCCTGTGTTACTACCAACTTGGGTACTTCCTTTTGTTATATCGTTATGTAGTTATTATTACGGTTTGTCGAAAATTTAGCTGTAGGAACACGCAAAACGTAGAACAAACGCTGCACGCGCTCGCTTGCGAAATTAAAACTCAAAAGTCGACGGCGGAACACTATATTTTCCGACAATAACGTATACTGTACGACCGAACGCGAAACGGAATAATAATACAATTCAAACTGAAAATAATATAATATATAACATCTGAAGCCGTGACGGCCGCGTCCGGAACGCATAAATTTATACGGCCGCTGCTGCAGTAGAAACATTTATACTCTTTCGGCTCTCTGAAAAAAATATATCTCCGCTACTGCTGTTGTTTAGACGACAAAAACGGGTTTTTCAATGTTATATATACGGTTATAGAAGTTATTATTTGTCTAACACTAGTAACACTTGAGCACATTATATAATAAACAACTCTTCCGCCATAAGCGAGACTTGATAAACTTTATTTAGAAAGGGCTAAAGCCCCAAGTCTATTTTTTAATATTAAAAAAAGCTTTGTGTTAAAAGAAATAGTAATTAACTGGTTTGAATATATTATGTTTCCATGCATAATTATTATACCTATATGTTAAGTTATCATCACATTCATAATAAATATAAGTTTTGGAATACTAAATTTAAATGTTGGAAAGTTAAATCCCCCGAAAGCCCTTTCTCTTGGGCAATACTTGCTCGCAATTTCATATCTAACTGAACAACATGGAATATTTATCAAAAAAAGCCCATATCAAAGAATTCGATATAATAAATAATTACATTATGCTATAATACAGTATATAATTACATAAGTTATTTATGAAACTCTATAGTCTATATCATGAATCAGTGTAATTTTATTGTTTGAAATTTTATAATAATCACAATGATTTCTTAAACTTTTATTACATTATGAATGCATCCTTCTCAGTGTTCTAATAGAGAAAATATGAATTAATACAATCGACCATTTTAAGTATGTGTTTCTTTAAAAACATTTCTTCAAATAAAAATATTTTTGAACACATAGGAGTATAGGACCAACTTACTACTCATTATACATATATAGCTATCTAGCTTAAATTATTATAGTATTATTATATTATACAACCAGAAAATTATGATGTTTTAATAGCAGGTACGTTAAGTTATAAACTTTTTGACTGTAAAATTAAGAACGTCGTAAAACTTATACCGAGGAGTACTCTAACTTATTAATCAAGCAATTTTCAGCACCAAAACCCAAAACTTCTACCATTATTGTCTCATTAAACCATATTGTTTAATTACCCACAATAAAAATAAAAGAAAAATTACACACCAGATTCTTTCGGAATGATGTTTTTGAACAAACCTGGAAACTATTTCACCATCATACGTTGATATATTTGTCAGACAACATCATTACAATATAACCCCGAGCTTTATTTTAACGTGCACTCTATACCTTTGTACATGAATTAACTTTAAATACGTCGTAGCTCAAAAATAAAAATTACACCATACTAGTAAAATAATGTTCGATCAATATTACGCGAAAAAAACAAGTTTATAAACTATTTTATTATAATAGACAGATGTGACCAACAATTATTTAAAAAAATTATCTAATTAAATTAATAACTAGATTAAGTTTAATTAATGTTCATTGTAATGATAAAGATGTTTTCAGTTGATTTTATACATAATCAAATAGTTGAAATCATGTTTATACAAATCTATAACTGTGATTACAAATTACAATTCAATGAGTTAATATTTTATTTTATTTTATTTTTTTGTACTTCTACTATATATATTAATACAAATGAATTTACTTTTAAATTAAAAATGTAACAAACACAAATGTAACATATTTTCTTAAACTATATTGAGCAATAATAAAGAATATTACAATTGATATTCAATAAAATAATTAGATGTTTTAAAACAATTTAAAATATCACAATCGTTACTTATGTAAATTAAAATTACCCGGATTTTAATGAAAACAATTTTATTCAACTAAGTTCAATTAATATTTTTATCTATAAGTACTACTTTATAACTTCTAGTATTAAATTTATCATTTGGTGATATTGGTAAGCGATAACAAATAATTTTAATTAGTAAAAATAAAATTCCAATTATTGTTATAATAACTTAACTTAATTGTGTTATTGGTTTTCATCAGCATATTGCCTACCTCTGCAGATAACGGGTACACGACTTGAACGTGAATATCTGTTCAAGACTTTTGCTACGATGATCGCTATATTTCAAAGTTATACACATAACTAAGCTAATAATAATATATATATATATAACATTAAACTGTGATTACTGTCGTCTCGGTAGAAAAATTGGCGAGTGGTTGACCACTCCGGTAGCTATACCATTATATTATTTTTATTATTACTACTATAGATACATTCAAAGTATTATAAAAATGTTCAGTTTATGACCAAGTCACGCTATATGTACACTTAAATATCAATATCGAATGACCATAAACAAGATAATATTTATTTTAACGATTTATTTTCCTTTACCGTTTTTCTTCTCCTCGTTTGAACGGTATACAATGGTTAAGAGTTATTTTCTTTATAATAAATAACTATTCTGGAAAATTCTATATTTAATAAATAATAATATTAATATAATATGTAATCACATAATGCAAATTAATTTATTAAAAATTAAAACTTTTAATCGATCTGATTCATAGTAAGCTAAGTGTAATATTTTAATAAAGTTTTTAGTCATCTCGTATTTCGAATTCAAACATAATAATATGACGGTTAAACACAAAAACACAATATGTATATTTTTCTACCTAACGGCTAATGTGCGTGTTATCTGCTCAAGGAATAAATAAATAATTTTATAAATTATATAATATGTTATATGAGTACAGATTTTAGAAATATAAAAAGCACAACAATAAAATAAAAAATATTTTTTTTATATATACATTATTGTTTAAAAATAAAAAAACGTTGTTAAAATAATCTAAAAGAAAAACATCTCTGCCTATATCAGCAATTTTTTTGCTACAGGGGTTTTATAGATTGTATAAAAGATAAAACACAAATGTCTTTTTTTGCTCTTTAAAAAAAAATGAAAATTACCATAAAAAAAGTTTCGATAAATTAACAATGGAAATTTACAGCGTAATCATTTTTGTACAAAACCTTTATGAACTATTTAAGCAATCGTAATTTTATTCGGGACAAAATTTTGTATCTCTTTTTCACTTTTAAATAATAACTGATATACTAACTACAATAACAATAGAAAACATTCTCTAAGAGAATTATTTTAATGCTAAGATAAATAATAATTTATTGTTTGGAGGTAAATGAAGCTAATACACTGATGATTTTTCAATTTCATTATTTAATATTTTAAAAACGTAATGTTATCCATACTAGACTATAACTAAAAAAAAATAATTCTGTAGACTGTAGACAATTCGTATTTTATGGGTGCAATAATGACAAATAAAATGTATCAATATGTGTCATGCTAAGGAAAGAAAATAAAAATAAGAGATTTTAGTCTTCTGTTATGTTTATTAATATTTTGTCCGCGACTATATTACGTATAAATGTATATTTTATTATGAAAATGGCATACCAATTTTGACGAAGGGATTTCTGATATCACATTTTGTGAAAAATACTACTGCATTCTCGTTGAGAATGCTCTTTGTTGTTACTAGTTTTTGAATCTTCTGAACCGCTTTATATTATTTCAGTCCAATTTTTTTATTACTATGTGGAAATAAGTATATATAATAATGTATATCTCTCATGTGAAATGTGATTATTTGTTGTTTAGTCATTGCTCGGTTGGGTGCTATTATAATTATTGAAATAAATATAATCGAGTAAATAACGTTTCATGTATAGAGGTGAAGTTAAAATCCTAAAAACATTAATTTATTGATTTTCCCAGTCCATTTGTATTTAATTCTTCAGTAATAACTCGCTCTTAGACCTATAATGTGGTTTTTAAAAAAATAAAATGATTTACCATATACAATAAGGAACTGGAGAATCATAAAATAAAAATAATTGTTTTCAAAAAATTATCTTGCCCAATTGTGTTTTAAAATAAATTTAAAAATGGTTTCAATAAATATAAATTGTATTGTTTATACTAAAAACTTTATAATATTATTTAAATTAAAAAAATTAGAAAATACCTAAAGTAAATACTTAAAACGAACGTTGAAAACAATTAAGAACCCAAACTATATAGTTACTTTAAAAATCATAGGATCGAAAGTCATGGCGCAAAAATATTTATGTGAGCAATAAATAGTCAGTTTGATGCTATGAAATGATCGTGGCATGAAATTAAAATGGATTCTGAAGGAAAAATTATTACTGTATTAAAGTTGCAATTTACAGTTAACAAGAGAAAAGAAACGGCCACGGAATCTAACATTCGAATGCGATTTTAAGCGCACAGAGACGGAGGGATTAGTTAACGTCTTCTTATGACCCGTTTGCACAACAAAATTAAAAAAAAAGTTTTAATACGTTGGATATAATAATATAATATGGCTGGTAAAGCGGTAGACTCTATACGCGTCTAATCTACACTTTTACATCACGCCCATCTACGAGGTTTATATAGTGTGTAATCAGATTATACGACACACTAAACATTGATATAATTTTACAAAGAACTTTATTATAAAAACAAACAAAAAATGTATCCAAATGATAGAAGCCGTAAATTTTTTTTAAATTTCTTTTTACAAACTAAATTGCTACTTTGATTCAACGTCACAAAAAACTTTCTCTCGTAGTATACTCAAAATATTCAAAAGAGTTGTAAAAAAATTTCAAACATATTATATTATCGTAGCAATACAATTCAATATTATTTTTTATTTGTTGCTAAAACTTTGTAGAAAACAAAACCTAAGTAAATGACAAAAGTCGTGGCCAAGGACATTTTGTAATCGAGGGATAATACTTGAGGGTTATGACCTTTAAACAATCTTGCGCAAGCGTTTGCGGCTTTAGCCATAAAAAAATAGAAAAAAGTATTTTTATAATACGATTATATTATATATATATATATATATACGTATACATTAAATAATAATTTGATTGTATTCATTTTTAATTATGTAATTTAACAGTTTTTAACAAACAAATTAGATACTTTTTAAATATTATATCACATTATAGGCTCGTGATAAAATGTAGAATAGATAACTTACACTATTGAGAAGTTTTGTAGTCTCCGACTAATTAAAAATCCCAGAAACATAAAGTTTCAATTCAAATGTATCGTAAAAATTATAACACATCTACCATCAGAACTCGGCAAGTCCAAACAAAAATTTCAAAATTTACTATAAAACTGAATGGAATGCGCAATACAAATATTGCCTAACCAACTGATTGACTCCCGTATGTATGACAAATATTTTTTTTTAATATATCACACAAGAACAAATAAATTTTTATTATATTTATGTATTTTAATTTTAATCGACGATTTATAATTGTTTGTTTTTTTGTTTTCGTTAATGGACTCTCATATTGATAACATTCTCATTTTTACACGTCTGGTCTCTAAAGTTCTCAAATAATACAATTTTAGAAAAAAATTTCAAAGTATTAATGTTAATAATGATTTGAATCTTTTATAATTCAAACGACTTTTCTAAGATAAAATAATACAATTCGTATTGATCTAAAATACATTTTAATACGTTATAATATCTATACAACACAGTGTGATTATTATATCTATAGTCATGCATTAGGCATGTAATACGATAATGAACACATTATTATATTATTATTATGTCTGTCATCCAAAGTCATTATATATGTAGCACGTTATCTTCACAACGAGGAAATAGATAAACCTTTAGGACTTTGTGTATTTTTTTCTTTTTTGTATATATGTACAATAATATTATAGTAGACTATTATAATAGTGCGTCGTATTCGCGTGTTCAGCGTTTATTATAAGTTTATAAATACACGCGTGTATATTATTATTTTTTTTTCGTTCTCATCGTTATTAATTTTTGTTCTATATTATAAAATATAGAGTATAGTCATCATTACGTGGTTAGTGCTATGTGACCGAGTCTAAACTTTATTAATATTAATAGTTACTAATTTTTAGACTGTAAATACTAATTATCTCTAAAAGTATTAACGTCTTTGAAAATATGTTTTTAATTACACAATCTAATTGCATTACAAAAAAAACATTTTTGGGAATATAACTTTATATTAGCTATAAAATATAATTTCGATAGTTTTATTTTAATATTTTAAATTTTAGAATAATCACGTATATTTTTATTGAATAATTTTTTTTGGAATTTATAAGAAAGTACAACAATTGATTTTACAGAACGAGCAGTTAATTAGTTATGGATAGAAGATTATATAGTTATAGATTAGTCATAGATAGGTATGCATTTAATATTAAGATAGGTAATAACGATATATAGACACAGATCTGAAGTAGATATAAATTACTTGTTCGAAATTTGATTTTTATATGATATAAAAATTAGCAAAAATGTATATAGATTTGGAATATGAAACTTTAAATATTGTTACTCGAAAAGCAAACAATTTATTTTCATTAGCATTACTTACAAATTGTTTAACTGGCGAATGGTTAAAAGACCATTTAAAATCAACCTGTATACGAAGTATGCTTCAACGGCTCTGTCATCGCTCCCCGGTAATTGATCTTAAATTATTTAACCGACAGAAATTTTCGAGACCAATAAAATATTTATAATAGCGTGAATTAATGTTTAATGAAATAATGGAGATTGTTTAGTATCGTTTCAATCCGACCAGGTTGAGTTCATAGTACATAGAATTATTTACGATCGGACCTCTATCAGATTCCATCTTACCATCAGATTGTGTAGTAATATTATATCGAGCTTTTAGCGACTATATAAAATTTAGCGAACATGTTCGTTCATTTTCCTGACGAATCCGTTATTAAGCATGTACGATTTTTTTTTTATGTCGGGTCACAACATGGTGAAATTGATTCCTTTTAGGGACGTATTGAAGTCTACGTAGGAAATACTTCTTTTGTAGATAAGATTCTATACGACGATACTCATATATTATAATCGTATATATGGACATATATAAAGAGTAGACGCAAAATAAAATTACATTAACAAGGAGGCCAATAAAAAAGTCTGCAATAATAAGGTCATCAACAATTTTAATTTATAAGTATGCGATACATTATAATAATTGGACGAAAAAAAAAATCTACACGTATATTTTAAACGACAAAGCCACCGCAAATTAATACCAATGATAATTCAAACTAAGACTTTAGAGCAATATCTTGTTACAAGGCTCTATTGTTTCAAAAATTTTAGAGAAAAAGTGAGGTCGTAGTAATCAACCAACTTATTATAAGACTCAACACGTGTGGACCCTCGTGGCCAAGGAAGACGAACCTATGTGTTTAACTTTTAGAATTGCTTAAACATAACATTAAAACACATCAGACTCGAATTCCGTCAATAAACCACAATAAGTCACAAAATTCAACTTCTGGAAACCCCTCAGGAAATACTATCACGCCGATAGCATAATTAAATGAGACTCATCAATGAAGCCGAACACGGATAGTTAATTTAATAAAATAAAACATTATAAAAGCTATAAAAGTAAACTTATAATTGTAATTATAAAAAACCAGATTATTATCACGCATTTGATGCCTTGAATTCATAAAAAAAAGTGGGCAAGTGGGTATCGCTCTGCTGTATAATAGAGATGGAGAGTAGGTCACTGGTCGTGTGGATGTGTTAAATTTGAATGCAATGACGGGTATCATTGTATACGAAAAACGATTCTGAACGGAGATGATTTGTCAGTCAATGATAATTAGTTGGATATATTATATTATTATTACTTACATTTAAATTGTAATATATCGTTATTTTACGCGATTTCGTAAAAAATTAAATTTCATACGCTCATAAAATGTTACATTTTAGGAAAAAAGTCGAAAATTTCAACTGTCTATAAGTAGCTTAAAAAAGGTCAATTTTGAAATTTTGAAAATTTAATCATCAATAGATAACCATAATATAAACATTTGGTGAAAATTTCAAGTATTTACAATGATTCGTTTTTGAGTTACAGCAAAATCAAAAATTCGATTTTGTCAAAAAGTGGTTATGCGTAAAAATTCCCGTTTTTCCGTAATTTTTTCAGGGGTTTTCACGACGATTTTGAAAACTATTGGAAATTTTTTACTTTTAACACCCCAAAGTACCAACTAGATGAATTTTCTTTTTTTAAAGAAGGGCTGAAGTCAAAAATCGAAGCATTATTACTACTCCAAAAAGTGATGACACACACAAAAATAAAAAAATTAAAAATAAAAAAAACACACATTATTGTAAAATCAATACATTCATTACTCCGTTCAGAATCTAAAAATATATTAAATACTACCTGATACTATAAATTTAGTTAAAACTAACTTTACTTATACAAAGTTATAAAAAAAAATGGTAAAATGTTAATAAAGAATCACTTAAATGTGTATTTAAATTCGATAGGTGTCTAAAATACGCAATAAACGATATTACATTTGTAAAAAATATTCTAAGCCGAATGCATAATATTGTAACTTACAATAATATATTAAAATATTATGCAATCGACAGTGCGTATAATACATATACTGGTTGTTTTACTATAAACCAGCTCACTTCTATTTTTCCTTAAATAATTCATCTACTTAAATTCTAGTTATTAAAATTTTTAAGTATTTTACGGATTATATTTTCAATTATTTATATTTTTATGCTATTAAAGTAATGTCAATAGAAACTTCTTTTCTTTTTTTTTTTAATGAAAACTAACCTTTTTATTGTTAATTGTTATTTGTTAAGCACATGATTTTATTTTCAAAATATCTCAATATTCAAATTAATATTCGACCGAGTTAATTCAGAGTTATTAAAAATGATGTACCGGAGAATAATAGTTCTTACTAATGGATTTATAAAAATAAATTTCATATTAGATAATGGATATAGTATATAATTTAAATTTCGATCTACAGACATAAACATTAAAAAAATAAATCATCTAATTAAGAATTAACAAGCCATAAAAGGTAATTCTCATTTGAAGTTTGTATCGCCATTATATGGTATAAAAATCTATAAATTTGTAAATATAAGCTGTAACTACTTAAACTTAAAAACACCAAAAATCAGAACAGTTAGTCACTCTGAAAATAATTGTAAACTTTATATAAATCATAGTAATAAATAAATAAAAATGGAAAAATGTTTTTGAACATTTAAACAGACTCACTGATATACATATTATTACAAAGTATTATATTTCGTGTGATTTTTAAAAGGTATAGAATATTATTTATGTATAAACACTGAAATAAAACTCGTGAAAGTAATTAGATTTTAGCTCTTGAGTGATTTTTTCATTATGTTTAATATGTTTAGCTGGTACATTATATTTATAGTGTTTACCTAGTATGCTATCATAACCTCTTCGAGTATTGTACATTATTATTAAATATAAAAGGCAAGCGGAGATCCAGTAGATTAGTTTTTTAGTTTTCTCATTATATTTTCAAAAATGTTATTATAGAAACTATTAATTTTTGCAACTTTCTTATTTTGAGCCTCAATAGATTGTTTAGATATCTCGTTATTTTTTTTCTTAGTCACTAAATCATACCTCGACAGTATGCACTCTTCTCGTCGATTACCGATAACTATTTAACAGCGATTACAAGAACTTATCGATTCCACTAAAACACTGTGTTTTGAAAAAGGTCTATATTAACACCACCAACTACAATTCATACTATCCTCCAAATAATCCCTTCTAGTCTTAAATGTATAAAAATGGTAAAAACTAACCATGAATGTTAAATGTTATTTACTTTTGTTTTATACAATTTCCCACTAAAATAATACAATTGTTACCTACATTAGTTATAATGTTAAATTTATACATTTACCTAATAGCTAGATATCTATGTTAATATGTACGTACTTACTACTTATATTTAAATAATTTTTAATCTATATAATATCTCAAAATAATGATATAGAATTTTAATCTTAATTATATATATATATATATATATGTATATATAAATTATATTAAATTTAAGTATTGACGGAATTAATAGTAGCCGAAATCAATAAGATATCGACGGAATACAAACGAGAGAATATACATATTATTATATTGCTGGTTTAATAATATCATCGATATTTTGACACAACTAAAGTTTCGATAAAGATGATAGTTGAATTTATCTTCAGAAATCACACAATATTACTAGAAAATATTATGGTAGTCAGTGCATTCAATTAATCATTCACTATATTATATGAGTAAAAACAAAATATTTCTTTCATTTCCGTACGATTAATTTTCAAACATAAAATCGAACGAAATAAATAGTATTCAATATATTACATCATATTATAAATTATTATACATACCTAACGAGCATCGATATTTCTGTACTTCTGTATGATGCAAAAACCGCCACGCTTCGGAATCTAAAAAGTTATTACTTGATAGCAATAACAATGCATAATGTGTCTACAAACAACGGTAAGTTCATCTATAATGTATCTTCTGTGTGTTTTTAAAAAATAATTAAACATTTTATTAGAATTAATTAGTACAAATAATTAATTTAATCAATAATTAGATAATTAGAATTTAATTACCAGTTGAGATTTATATAATAAATAAACCAAGTATATAGGAGAAACGCTATATGAAACTTTTTTACTGAAGATTTCATCTTTATTTGGAAAAGAATAATAATATTAAACCATCGGTCTGCGTACATTATGAATATCATTTATTATGGAATAATTTTTTAATCAATGATAATACTTTTATATGGATTATAATAACAATACGTATGACGCTAGGGATTAATAAAAATACAGCAACCTTATTTAAATGGAGCTATGTGGTGTGCCAGGTTTCAACATAAAATAAAATGTTAAAATAAAAATAAAAAAGTATATTATTATATTAAAAATATTTTATTAAAACCATTGTCTTAATATATATATATATATATATATATATATATATATATAATATCAATATTATGCTTAAACATCATTAAAAAACATAAATTAAAAATGTCTTTATTTTAATTTAGTAACATCGTTTAAATTTAAGGAGTGAGCTAAGCATGAGATAAATCTTTCAAGTTCATTCAATTCAATTAACCGAGCTTGAACTATTTTAATTTTCAAGTTCTAGTTTTCTTTTTCTATCTTCGGTCACACTAAGCTTTTTAATTTAATTCATTGCCTTTTTGTTTGTTTATAAAATAAATGTTTTATAAAAAAAATTGTAATGTTAAATAATATTAAATAATATATAATATTCATACATAGTACTTCAATTTAACATTAAAATAATATGCAATTATTGTCGGTCATCAGATTGGGTTTTTTCCAAAACCTAATTAACTGATAAAGACTAATATCAAATATATAAAAGACGTAAACATCAGACAAAAATATTTTTAAAATAAACATTATATATATTTAAATAATTAATGTCTGAAATATTTTTTTCCTGATGGAATTTTAGAAATATATTATAATTTATACATATTTTATGTCTATTACCTTTTATTTTTCATAAGCTTATACCAATAGCGCCTGGTGCATGGATACTCACTTGCCCCCCCTTAAATCTAGCACTGTATAAAATATCTATAGTATTTTAAATTGAATTAACTGATAAAATAATAATTATTTATTACAAGAAAACGACAGTCAATTGCATATAGTTTAAATACACAAAACTGTATTTCAATGTATAAAATATTTCTCTCTTAAAGAAACTGTTAGCATCTAAAACATGCAAAATATTAAAACCAGTATACTATACCAGCTCAAAATTTAGCCTGTATTTTGAACAAAAATGGTATACTCATAATTACAACCATTCCAAAATACAACGCTATAACAAAAAGTTTTGCTAAAACAATTGCCAACACAACATTTCACAAAATGAATCAAGCAATAGTAATTAACTAATTGAGAGTATTATTTATCAAATGCAATATATCATAATCAAAATAATCACACTCAAGAATTAAAACAAAGTATTCTACATAATTTCCATTTCAGTGTTTCACGTATTTGTAATACCAGATATTTTATATTCTTAAGAGACAATCTAATAAATTCACACTCGTAAATGTATATCGATAATACAAAAATAGCGATACGCAAATTAATAAACTCATAAAAACGCATTAAATATTCTATCAAATATTTATCAATCTATATACCTATTTTATACCCTAAACACTGGACAACCTTGAAGTAAAAATATCGTCCTCTATTACCACGTTGATATCTGAGTTCCCATTAAATGAGTTTTTACACATTACAAACTTTCGTGGACAACTATATATTATAAGCACCGACGACATATTTAAACTTCTCGGATCGATTGCGCTATCTTACGAAAATACAATATATTGAATAATCATTATTGAGGACAACAAATTCACTTGTTTCCTTTATAAGCAAACGGTCCACATATCGTCATCGTGCAGCAAAAACATTAACAACTCTTCTTTTTCCGTAAATTTATACACATAGAACAATCTATCACCGAATATTATGAAAGACGAATATAATAATACATTATTAACTTATAAAACACAGGACCAGATACAACCAGCTCAAACATTAAAGGAACAATAAATCAACCTAACTCGCAAGCCACCAACATTTAATCCAAGCAATATGAAGTATATTAACGCGCAATACCTATGGCTATATAAACCTGTCCTACTTCACCGTTATTTTCGTAATCACAAACTCCACTTGCAACTACAACGATAAAATTTAGAAAATTCAGAACCTAACAACAACAAATAATATAATAAAACAAAAAATCTAAAATTAGATAGCAACGAATCAGAACATTCGTACATCTTTGTGATGTTGACAAATTATGTCAAATTATGTCAAATTTATAAAATTTATAAAAATATACTGTGAGTATTGATCGAATATCTATATACATACTCATAATATTTTTTTATATTTTTAATTGATAAATAACAACTTTTTAGGAGCTTTATATGAAATTTTTAAGCATTTTCTATCTGGCTAATGATTTTTAATTAACATTAAAATTAGAAAAAAATATCAAATTTAAAAAATTTTCTCGTAAACATAAAATAATAATATATAAATATTTTATGAAAATTTCATGTATCTACAATTATACATTTTCAAGTTACAATATAAAACAAAATCGATTTTGTTAAAAATTAGATTTACATAAATATTCCCGTTTTCTTTAAATTTTTTTTCTGATTATAAAAAAGTATTTTATTTTAAAATGTATATTACCTCTCTAAAGTACAGACTAGATCCAATTTTCTAACTAAAACCACCCTCAAAATTAAAAATCAAAGCATTTTATTAGATTATTTATCATGTACGCATACACAAAAAAAACATATAATTGAGAACTTAATACAGAAAGAAATAATAATATTTTGTTTGTGTTATGATTGTTACGGACATGATTCAGTAAAAAACTGAAACGAAGATAAAAAACGTTATTTAAAAAATGTATGGTATCGACATTCACAATAATGAAATTCTGTCTTGCAGCGTATTTTTGGATATTTGTAAACAGTAAATAAGTTTATATTATTATAAAATATATATAAAAACATAAGCTCGAACATTGAGACAAATTAAGTCCCAGCAAACAGCGTTATTAGTTTACTACTAAAAATTATGATATAAATAATATTAAAAATACATAATCACTTTTTCAGAACGTTTCCGCAAATAAAATCTATACATAGTAATCTATAGCCTAATAAAACTATTACCATCGTTGTAGCATTATAGAGTACAAACGCAATACTTGATCGCGATGTTCACCGTTTAGTCTTCGCCGTTTTCGTATAAAACTATACTCAATTGATGCTCTGGCTAAATCGATGATTTATATACATTGATTGTTATGATCACATTCGCACGGAATATTTTTCAATTTCTTAAATCATTAATTACTTGATTATTTAATTACGTTCATATCTGTATATGCATACAACTACGATATTATTGCGTGTTGTAAATAAATCTAAAATTTAGATCACATCCGGAACGAGACGGCTTTATTGTAATACAAGTTACTTATAGTTACGTATATTATATTGTATAGGTATTTAATATTTTATATTATGTTTAAGGTACTTAACTTGTCATTCTGGTTGATTTTTTCCTTTTTTATATGACTTTAAATACCTAAAATAAATTAAATGATTAGGTACTATACTACAATCTATCTATTGTTATTTTATAGGTTTTAAATAACATAGTCCTCACGTTTTTTATTTTATATTTTGAATAGGATTATTTTTACGAAAACTTTAATAGAAGACTATAGCACTTATATTCAAGAAGAAACAATAAATCCATGATCTTTCGTTATTTTAACGAAATGTAAATGTAGTAATGAAAGAATCATACCAAAAGCATAATATGTGGATTTGAAAATGAACACTAGCTGTATTTCAAATGTACTGCAAATTTGTCAAAACATCTTCATAGTATTGAAGTAGTTTTTCGGAATGTCACTAAAAAATTAAATTATATTAACAATAGAGAGATGTCAGCGTATCAGTTTTTAACAAGACATTTTTAATGGTTAAGAGTAAACCAAGATCCATGTGGAATAATATTATTGTCTTTATATTGATTGATTTCCATCTAAACCATCCTTCGATGCGACATATCACTATTATATTTCATCCAACTTTAAATTATACATATAAATATCATATATATATATACAAATGACATAAACTTTTTAAGAAAATAATGAATGCATTATAATTAAATAAAAACTCACATCACCAAAAATATTACCTATAAGTTTAATCTTAAAAATTATTATTATTAAACTAATAATTTTCTAACAAATGTAGGTACTACTCGTATATATTATTTAATGATTTTTCGAGGGGGTGAAAAAAAATTTACCAAAGTGCAATGTATCAATCAACGAATGAAATCGCACAGAGTCGTATATTTTCTAAATATATATTATTATGTACGTATATATACTACATAATATAATATTATACAAAACGGAAGAGAGGTTCTTCGTCCGAGGACGTAGTGAATTATATTTTTATTTATACACCAATACCGGTAAACACATCACGTATTTCGTACTATACCGATGGAAAATTCGATTTGGCATTTCAATTCGTTAGCGAGCGTAGTGCTGACGAACATAGAGAGCGTACAAGGCAGAGAAAAGGAGAAAGAGATAGAAAGTACGCCATCCATGGCCTGGTATTCCAATACGTAAGGTCCTAAATATATATATATATATTATTTATTATTTAGGTTTGCATTTCGTAAATGGCCTACGTGGTGCACGATGATTCTTTGATACATTTCAACGGAAAAATAGTTTTTCGCGTGGTAATCTCGTAACCTAGATACTATACTTCAGGCGTGGTGCATACACACGACGTACGATAATATATGTCATCGTATTATATACTTCCGGTTCAGAATAATGTACGTACACTAGTGCTATTGTGAAATACAACGAGAGTAGAAGAAATGTACGCGAATTCATAATATAATACTAGCCACGAGAACGTCTGCAGTGATTATAGTGTATCGTACTTATTTCGACACATCCCATCAACCAGCGTACAACAGAATACCGTCAATATATAAATATTATATAATAATTTAAGATAACTTTTTTTTAACGCTGTAGAGGAATTGATGAGCTGAAAGTTATAATAAAATGTCGATTTTAAAAATGTATTGCGTAAAATCGAGTTGTCGGTTACATTATCAACTCATTAAAATAGTGACTATATGATATTTTCATTTTTCCCCTGCAGGTGATGACTTGTGAAGACATTTTAATTACAAATACTTAACAATTGTTTTTAATTGCAACCATCAGGGTCTTACATAATATAATTTATTATAGTGATCTTATATGATTTCTTGATTCATATTTTATTATAAACATTCCTTGATTTAATAATTTAGTTATCTCAAACGTATAATTTTCTAAAACACTATAGTTAGTGTGCAATAAGCAGTATGTAATAAATAATAATACAATGTATTTTCAACAAAATGTTTGATTGTTATTTCAAAAATGTATGAATTAAGTTGAGTAACTTTTTAAACAAAGTGAATGTTTTTTTGCGTTTAAATTTTAACTTTTAAAATTAAATATATAGTTTTTTACCATTAACTTAAAACGTTGATTTAACCAAATTTACTTAAAACTACTTCATCATTTTCTTTAACTAACAAAATGTAACCTAAACATATTTTAATATTATAATACGGTAAATAGGTGTAGGTAGCTGAACATCTCTTCAGACACACAATCCGAGATTATTTAAATTTGAAATAAATTTCATTTTCAATTTTGAGTAGGAGAAAGTGAACAAAACATTTGTTTTAATATTTTAACGAAACTATACAATTTATTATTCTTGATTTAATAGACATTATATTTATTGATAAAATTGTCTGGTTTTATTGTTTTTAATTCTGGGGGTTTCGGACCCAGATCAGGCCACAGATCAGGCTTTGCAGTGCGTACAGTATTATAATATTAAAATATACGCGCGTGATATCGAGAAGCCACGCCGTTTTCCGTTATATATGTTTAAGCCGGCGCACTGGGTATGCAAATCCGATACCACGCAGTGCCGAAACAAGTCGGTCGCCCAACTTTCGCAGTTTAATAATATAATTTATTATTTTCGAGATTGTGTTTTCAATTTAGAATATCTGCTCGGAAGCACAAGTTAAATTAGGTAACAAACTTTAGTTTCTGTTCCAAATACACACATATACACACACACACACACACAAACACAATATACATATATATTGAAATCGATTCGTCCCCGAACACAACGACGCAGTATCTTATCGATTACCGGCGAACGAATTAGACGACACGCACACCGCTACTGTAATAAAATAATGTACCCATCATACTATTCATACTGCGACATTAACGTGTACCATCAAATGTCATCATCGTAATAATATGCGAGCAATGATCGAACGTCTCGCGGGCCCAGTGTTCGCGCGATCGAATTTAACGTCTCGAGGATTAATCCATGAGCGGATTATTCTGCGGCGCTCGTTCGAACGTGATGCCGGGTACGTATGACGTTCGTGATGCGATGACGTTTTTGTGAACAGATAGTCGACTTGAATTCTGTACACAGTAGTATGTGTGTGTGTGTGTGTGTGTGTGTGTGTGTGATTCCAACAAGATGTTGGATTATTTGTCGTATTCTGATTAAATTTCATTGTTATTCCAAATTCTTCTTTAAAAAATAATACAGCTTCTAATATTTTTAACTTACTATACTACTATACTAATATTTTCCAAATCAATCTTTGAAAAAATTGTTGTTCATAAGTTTTATTTTTCTATTCAACATTCTTTTTTCAAAAAAACATCTATAATTATACTAATTTAAATGTAGTAATTACCCATACTATTTTTTATTAAAGTGTTTTTCAAATGAATTCGGTAATAACAATATGCACATTTAATTTCAGTATCGGTAGCTGGAGAATTAATAGGTACCTATTTAAAAATATTGATATAAGCAAGGGATAATGAAAAAACAGATGAACAGTGTCGAGTAGTAGATTATAACTTTTGAAACTGCTCAGTGCCATTTTATTATGAAATGAACACACCATAATATAGTTCCTATATTATAAAATTAAAAACATTTTAGGTTGTTATTAAAAAAAATTAAGCCACTATGGTAAGAAAATTTGTGAAAAATATGATACAAATATGTTGTTACAATTCTTGCTTAACCATTCAAAAATACGTAATTGACTTACAAGATCACCATACATATACAGAGTGTCCCGTGAGGATTTACCCATTGCGATATCTCCTGAAATAACGGATATATCATAGTTTTGATTTTTTAATAAGTTTCACAGGGACAAGAAATACAAATATTTCATGTTTTTATTTATTTTAATGTTTTGGTAAAAAAGTTAAAAAATATATTTTTCTATTTAATTAATTTTCAAAAAAAAATGAAGATAGATATTTTGTAGAGTTCATGTTTCTAAAAATATTGACGTTTCAACATTTTAATTTCATTAATTTCATGATTTTTAATATTTTTTCTAGTTTTGAGAAAAACTGTGAATTTCACTGAAAGCATTCGTTGGCCTACGGGCACGCGAGCCACATGTTTGATACATTGATACTACTATCGTATTAAATAATTCGTAGTTAATATTTCGAAATTATAAAAAATATTATAAATCTGGAGATTAATGAAATTAAAATGGTGTATAACATATTGTTCAATAATTATGATATTATATAATGTAAATAAAACAATATAATATAATTTCATCTCATGTGCGAACTCGGTTCGCTGGTTTTTAGTATTTCGACTCTATTACTTACATTACTTATATTATTCTACTGCAGCTGTCTGTAAGCATTGAACATGTTTTGACAACAATTTATCGCGTTAATATTTCATCTCCAGAGGAATTCTGTGCATCAGAGACGTTTTTATTTTCTCGAGTTAAATATATTAGTTACTCCGCACAAATTGTATATATATGTAATATATAAATTGTTCGGCGAAACATAAATTTAAAAACATTCCGAGAAAATAGACCCGATGCTATAAAGTTGTGTACGAAATGCGCGATTCTCGAACTCTTTATTGCGGCAGAACAAAATGTACCTATATATTATACACACATATTATATTATAATAAAATGTTTAAGTTAGCGCATTATATATGATATCAATACAGCTTTAAAGGTACATATTATGTCACGTTACGTTTACAACAATCGTATATTACGCATACCATAATTTATATCATTGTTATGCATACGTATAAAAGTGTAAACTATAAAAAATATGTGAATTTAATGATATGATTATTATTATTATTATTATTATTATTGTTATTATTATTATATCTACAGCAATTGCGCTAACTTCATTTGACAGACGAATTAACAAGCAGCGAGCGGGATCTACTCGAAATAAACAAGCTATTAAAAGTCGCGAATATATTGTATTATATTTACGATTTAACAGGATTATCTACTAAGCATAATCACTCCCCCGTTTTATCCATTAGTCATTTAATTCTAAGTTAGGAATTTTTAAGTTCACTTAAGCTCCATATTTTCAAATACTTAAATTGTCCGAGTCATAGTGTGACAATAAAATGTTCTGTTATTCAAATGAGACCATGACCTATGACGTTTTAAATATATCAAATTATCTAAAATTAAATCCAAACAAATTTCAGAGTTATTAAAATATATTATGTACTAAGGACAATACAACTCTGCTTATAATAATGATTTTATGAAAAACATAAAATAGATTTGATTTTTTATATAATATTTAGTAAATACTATATACATACTTATATTTAGATATAGACTAATAATATATCAACTAGGTACTGAAATTTTAAAACTACCAAAACCCATAATCCCCAATCTTTTTACATACTTAATAGTCATAACTTATAACAAAACAATATTAATTTCTTTAAAAAAATGAATTTTTATCATATAAATAATAATTAGGTCTTTCCCATTTTTGAATGATAGCGATAATGTTTTAGTTATATTAAGAACGAGTGTTAAATCAGTTAAATCTTGATTAACTATTGAGCGAAGTTAATTGTCACATGGCTACATCGCAAAATCTTAGTACACTCTTTCAACTCTCTGCTTAATAAACTTAAAATACTTATAAATAATTTATTAACTATATATACAAGTTTTAAATTCGATCTTTATTCATAAATTATGATTGAAAATAGTAATAATTATATTTTCTTTTTAAAAATGTTATTTTGTAGTGACTCTAAATTATATAAAAAAAATTTTTCACATTATAATTAATTTTATTATTAAAAGAATCCCTGTCTGTATAGTGTATACTATTAATAACGTAGATATTTTAGTTAAAACAACTTATATTTGGGAAAAAATGAATGGTGTTTACTATACAGTTTTTAAAAATCACAAAAACAGAATTACCTGTATCGCGTATCCTGTATCGAGGTAGGACAGGACCACCACCAAAATTCTCTAAGAACCTTAATAATCATAATTGACTTAAACAAACACCTACTGTTAATATATAATAATATGTAATGGTAAACAATTATTGATGTGTAAACATATAACATACTATTATTTTTCTCATGTATAACGCATAAAAAGTTAATAAACAAGCTAACCACGTATCTTGTCGTTTTTATATTTATTATTCTACTTAAATATAAATTTATATATTCGTAAAAAATACAAAAATTACTAATTGCATATCTTCGTTGTTATTTTTTTATAGCGACCACTCGATAAGCACCCGGGTAGAACGGCTGGACGAGGCAATAATGGAAGCGTCCAGAGCACTGCAGGGAGAACCGAGTGGATTATGACAATACTCGGAGACGAGCTGCTGAGTACGTGTACCTCGGCGCAAACTGCATATACAATGCATAATAATACAACATAATAATATTATGTATACTTATTATTGTGATTGTTATAATTATTATTATTATTGTTTATTACCACTAAAATCGTTATTATTATACCGCGATTGTCATCCAGTGGTGTCTCTGCAGAGTCGAACAGACTTCTATATGTACACGCGAGTACGACAAATACGTCACGTCGTGTACAAACTCGAGTTACTTCAGTTCGAATCAAGACACTGCAGTCATTATACATTACATAATATTATACTACACGCATACACACATATTTATACAATATTATGTGTTTTGAAGTGTACGTTAGCGAAAAATGTGTACAGTTATATAATTACGAGTTGTTAAGTTTTCAGTTTTGAAACGCAGTAAAATTATATAATATACATTAAGAATAAATATTGAGTGTTGATTTAGATATAATATGCGAATGCGATACTATTATTATTATTATGATTATTATTATTACTATTATTATTACAATTAATATTATATTATATAATATAATAATAACATAAAATTGTACATGTGAACAATATATTTGAGCTTGCATATTTTGTACAATAATATTATTAATAATATATATTATATATATATATATATATAATATTACGCACATTTTAACGAATAAAAATAAAGTATAGAACGCCGTTGATAATAAAAAAATTATATAAACGATTTGTTTTACTTTATTGTTGTTTTATTATATCTTCACTAAACGTAATATTTTCATTGCGTTCATTTTATTATACGTTATGTAGTAACTAGTAATACGTATATAGGATGCCACACAGCGAGCACTCTCACATTATAATATATAGTACGTTTCGTAGTATTACTACATAAATACATACAATCATAGGAGCACAGTAAAGTTAGGGTGTTCTAAAATTATTTATGTTCCACGCAGATGTGTGTTTCAACTCGTCCACAGCCTTCCAATTACTTCAATTAAAATATATTACATTATACTATTGAATTAGTAAAATAGAAAATATTTCTATAAATAAAAAAAATATAATAATTACAATAATTCTGTACATATTCTGCTTTGATAACAATCATTTATTTATTAATTAAAATGTGAGTAAATATAATAATAGATCAAAGTACATTTTTAAATAAAAATTTAAGATCCACGCCATAATTTTTCATTTTTCGTATAAAATAAATTACTCAGATAAACTGTAAGTGCTTAGATGAAACATGAAGGTGCTAAGCACATAGCTGAAACCAACCTCCCTATATATTAAAATACGATACTTTTTAATATTGTTCCACTATCAAGTCGACTAACAATTATGATAATACCAGGAATCAACCATTGAAGTAAGTATATTATATAGAAAAAGAAGGCCCAAATTTGCGGTGTTATCAAATTTAGTTAAATCAAATTTTGAATTACTTTTCAGTAATAATATTCGATGTATTATGCTTTGTCGCATGAATTATAATGTGATATTGACATATATGATATATTCTTTTTGATTGGACAATAATAATTTTTTATTTATATAATTATTATTTAAATACAAATATTTCAAATACTGAAAAAATATATATAGCAAAAATTACTCAAATAGGTACTCTACCAGATTGAATGATATTAAAGAACAACAATGAATTGGTAGATTGTTATTTTAAGGTTGTCAAAATGTTCGTTAAACTGTAATAAAACGTTTTAAACACACTTACCACACAAAGTCCAGGCACAACCGTATTACTTCTGATTGTCTAACCGTAAAATAGCAATATAATATAATACACACGAATACACGATAATACATTTATTATATATATTTATTTTGTTTATTATTTATTTTTTATTTATTTATATTATATTTTATATTATCATATTCATCAAATACCACTTGAAATATCCACTTGGCGCAATAGCGATATAATAATATTGCATACTTACCTAGTTTTTGGATATTTCTAGTTCCGTTCAGAATATAAAGTACAATACCTATACCTTTGTGTATGCCGTACACTACACTGTACAGCATATTAGAATAATATATACAATATATTATAAGGAACGAGTATTATTATGATATCGGAGAAATCTCAGTGTATAATACGAATAAAACGACGACGACGTTAATATATAGAAACTATATTATTGATTTATTTATAATCCCACTATGTACATATAGGTACCTACGTGATGCGCATCGCGTATGAAAAATAAAAATAGCCCTGATAGAAATCAAACCCATACCTTCACTATAATAACACGGAATCATGTTATAACAGCTGGTACACTATAAATATCAATTTAATAACTCGGACTTGGAAATGTTCCATGACATGGAAAGGATAAGAACTTTTTTTATATAATATATTATTGTATACAGACTATAGCAATTTAGGAAACATTTCATATAATGACCGGATGTATGGACCAAGCAATGAATATTATAACATAATGTATAAAGTTTTAGATAAAAATACGTATGTATGTGTGTCCGTTAAATACTGTATAATATACAATGGTTAAATGATAACTATTTTTTTACTGGATCGCGTATTTGAACTATTATTATACACAATACTTTATACGTACCTATGCGATTGTCAATAATGTATTGTAGTTTGCTATATTGATATTTACATGCTATCACAAAAAAAAATGTTATGATTACTTAAAAATGTACATATATTTAGATTTCTAAGATTTTTTAATAGCTATAACAGCAGCTTATTCATATTTAAAAGCAGAATACTTTCATATAAATTTTATGGTGTAAAATAATATTGAACCTTCAACAAACAATTTTTTATTAATAACCGTCTCTGCTTTCATTGTTTATTGTTTATTGTTTAGATTATTTAGTGAAACAGTGAACCACGTATTCACAGAGTATCACTCGAACTACTTCAAAAATGTTAATACACGATTAAGCTTTAAATGCTTACTAATAAAAAACATTTATTGGCTATTTAATATTTATATGTATACTAATTTTTGTAAAAATATTCTTCTCCACTTATCATCTACAGAATAATCAAAAATCGATGTCTAAAATAAATAATAAAACCCTGTATATGAAAATTTTTAATAACATCTGCGATAATGCCTCAGTATGAGACATATAATTTATAATTATATAATTACTGCGAGTTTAAGATATAAACATTTACTGGATAATAAATAGGTAAAGTTAGGCAGGTAGCATACAAAGAAGTATTGATTTCAAAAAACTGAAATCTACATGATATAATATGCTCGCGTAGAAAAAAAATTGGTTCACTCCTAAATATAAAGCCGTCGTAGTATCTCAAATACATCGTTTCACATATCACTATTGTTCATTTCAATCCTTTTTGTAAGACAATGGTGCATTTTTGGGTTATGCATCGATTACGCATCGCCCGTTTACCTTACGTAAAATAATTATCTTACTTTATTTTCACATCAGTACAATTAATATAATAGAACCAGAACAGATAAGTTAAACATAAAAGTGTAAGTTGTTTACTAATTTTCATCTAAAAATACAAAATTTAAAGATTGTATTATTTAAGTAGTGTACGGGTGACCCATAAATTTTTACCACTATATAAACGTATAATAATATATATATTAAAATTATGACTATTATTTAAAATTTAACTGAATAGTCCATTTATTTTTATTTTAATGTATATAATTAATATTATATTAGGTATGTGAATAATAACAATTGTTAAATTTTCAAGTTTAAAACAATTCTTTCAACATGTATTGTACAATAATTAATGTACTTTTCAATATTTTTTTACCTTCTATTGTTTAATTTGTTAATACGCAAACTATGTACGGTATTTTGAACAGTTAAACAATACGCAAATGATGACCGGCGGGTGTAACTACCGAAAAGGGTTTCACTAGACATGCTTCAGACTCCTCCTTTGCTTTTTTTATTTAATAAAGAATTTCTTCCAATTATGATTTTTAGAATTTTAAATACACTTAAAAAAAGATTTGAAGAACTACTTAAGGATAAGTGTCATGAGGTAATACAGATTTCTGTTTTTCAAACAAGAACCCCTTTTTTCTACTATCAAAAATATAAAAAATTCAAACGATTAATTGTTGAGATGCTCAAATTGTGTGCTGAGAATAGTACATGATAATGAGTTTAGAAGATGTGGGGGATATGGTAATATGAACATTTTATAAATTCATAATTATCGATCAATATATAATACATATTTTATAAAAATGATCCAAATGTAATAAATAACAAACCTGATATTGCATCTATTTTTTTTAAAAACAAATTTTAAGCCTTTTATCCTCACTCCTAAGTATAAACATTTATAATAACTAAAAAAACTATTTTTTAAAACTATTTTGAATTAGGTACATCTAAGTTTTAAAAAAAAATATCTAATGAATAATTTACAATAAAAACTAACTGTTTAAGTTTTCGTTAAAGAAAACATTTAAAAAAAATGAAAGGTCTATAAATAAATTTAAAAATTCCATAAATCAAAATTTGTATAAAAAAATTATTAAAAGAAAAAATGGGGGTAAGCATGATTTATGTAATACTTTGTATTATAAATTATACAGTGGGAACGTCAATTATCGGCACTAATTGTGACTAAGGGGGTTACGGTTATAATCGATTTATATTTTATACAGATTATAAAACAATGATTAAAAATAAACAATGAGCATGCATTTTATAATGTTTTAAATCGTTATATAAATAGAAATAAAACTAACGTACTGTATGTAAAATACAATACTTTATACTCTATCGATATTTAAGTATATAATAAAATAAACACATATGTATTGTTAAAAATACGTATAACATAAATCATTTAAATCAAAAATTTGAAAATATAAAATAAAATACAATTTTTTTTTTTAATATTTCGTAATGCGCATTATTGACGCTCCCCTGTAATTATTATAAACAGCATAATACTCAAACTATATTATTGGTAGTAATTCAGTATACTAATATACCATAATATTACTGTCCGACAACGCACGAATATTTATCTTGATCGATAATTTTAGGATGTGGGTATAAAATTGGTAAGAGCCTTTTTCAGCGTCCGGCACGGCAGTAGGGTAGGTACGGTTGTTACGCAAAACGATTGACCTTTACACGCGACAGGGCGGCGTTTATTACACTGTAAAGAGAGGGAGTGAGTAAAAAAACCCGTTAACCTTTTCGAACCAACAGTATAATATAGCGTGAAACACACACACACAAATATATATAAAATATTATAGTAATATATGAGTTTGAATAGCAACTACAGTTCTGCAGCAACCTTTACAGCCGATTTTAGCCCGGCGTTTTACGTTCCCGACACGACGCACATCGTCATATATCATATTATTGTTATTTATTTGTATAGACACTGGTGCACTGTCGTATAGACGGCAATAATGACGTACGCTAATAATTGTGTATAGGCTACGCGCCAAATATTATAATACGTACACGAACCTAACACTGACTACAAATATTGTATATACCCTAACAATATATAGTATACACGCAAGAGACGGTCCCTCTGGAATTTTATATACCACGTACTCTCCAGCTGTAATGTTTCGTCGGTAATGTCAATACGGCGTTTTCACCATTACTGCCGTTTCACGATGAATCAAAATAAATCTTTACCAGTTCACGAATTTGTATAGCTCAGCAACCGTAAATCCCGGGGAAACAACCAATAGGTATGCCATTGAAAAAAATAAGACGTGCAAGTTTGCTTTCGTTATGTTTATTTTTTGGCTGCAAATAAATGTAGCTTATGATTTGTGTGCGTTTATGGTGTTAGCGAATTACCGTCGGTTAGTGTCGAAATGGTGACCTCGCAACAGAAAGCTTTTACGTCCTTCGTTTAAGTCAGTGCAAATCGGCCATTATCGAGTCATATTGAAAATTTGTAATATACAAACACATATTATAAAACTTGAATATTTTAAG
Source organism: Rhopalosiphum padi (assembly GCF_020882245.1). NCBI lineage: Eukaryota > Metazoa > Arthropoda > Insecta > Hemiptera > Aphididae > Rhopalosiphum > Rhopalosiphum padi. Next base: position 56,854,905 of record NC_083598.1, read on the forward strand.
GATAATTTTCACTTTACTTTACCTCTAGTATCTTTATTTAAAAAAAGAAACTTAACATACATTTTTGTATGGACTTGGACTTTAACTTGCACTCTGTGTATTCCTGTGTTCACGTGTGATACTCACAAGTATAATGGCAATTCTATAATCATTGAAATTGAAACATGATTATTTAAAGGTAATAGGTATGAATTATAGCTAGGGAACGGATTTAAATGTTGTAAAAACAAGAAATATCCCTTGAAAAAATATGATTTAATGCACTCATAACAGAATTTTATTTAAAAAATGCACTAAAAAAATGCAAAAATTATTTTTAACATTGAAAAATTTGCTTAATTACATTAATTCTTATTCTTAGATATTAATTATTCACATATCATATTTCGTATTATTCGCATGTATAATGTATATGCTAATATGTGTATATACCTAAGTGTCTACACATGTCAACAATAATTTTGTCTGGCGTCACATTTATCTGATCGGTTAAAACATAATAAATAATAGAAATAGAAGTACCTACGAAATATTATATTCAATAATATTATACAATATTATTAAAACGTTTTCAAAATGAAAAATAAAAAAATAAAGTACCTATTAGTTACTTAGTTAAAATGTGATTCCGCAATATTACAACAGTACCTATTAAATAAAAGTGTGTAATCAGCTTAAACAATTAATGTTTTCATATTTAATTAGTTATTATTTTAATTCCATAATTTATTATAAATAATTTTTCAATAATTATCATTCGAAAGTTGTATTTGTTATTAATAGAATTAATAAAGTTTATTAATAATAATATTTTTTTTGTATTTAACATTTAAAATATATACCTATATAATTTAAAATATTTAAAGTTATAACTCATGTTTAGCATTAGGGAGTGGAAATAAATCGTTTTTAAATAAACATAATTTGCTTTCAAGTTTCAATAAAGTTTCATAGCCTCTAAAAGTAAGGTTGGTATGTACTGTACTATAAATGTTTCTGATCCTCCTTTATAAATTCCTAGACATGTCGCTGGTCGTCTCGTCAAACGGTCACACGGTCGATAGTATTATAATACCGGTTGAAATAGTCCATTTTCTCGTTAAAGCAATAGCATAGTAGCAGTCACAATATATAATATCCGCTTGGCTTATAATTTAATAAAAATAATATTTCGCCATTCGCCACGTTACTTAAATATAGCATTACGGTTTATATTCGACTGCAAACTGTAGTTACTTTTATTATTTATCATTACCGTGCAGGGTTGGAAATAAGACCTTATATAAATCAAAATGTTAGCGATTTATTATCTGTTACTGTAGATTATTGAAGAGAAAAGTTTGAGTAGGTATAAAATTTATTCAATCCTTGTTTTTCTATAAAGTGAACTAAAAATAAACATAAGAAAATGAATAATTAACTCTCTATTGCTAATACGGATACTAAATTCTTAAGTATGATTATACACGCGTTTGGATCACTAATCAATAAACTGGTCGAGATTAGACGAAAAAATAAAAATCAGACTAGCGTTCTCCACAAATTAGGCAATTTAATTCAAACTTTCAAACCTTTATTGAATACTCGTGATACGAGAACACAATTTAATTTATAGCTAAACTATGCTAAATGAAGTCCTAACTAGTTATTATATACATACTCGTAAAAAAATATAAATATGATATTTAATAAAAAGCACAGTACCTACATAATATAACTTCAATAATAAACCTTTTTGACTAGACAAATTTTGTCACACAACGTCCTATAATGCGTCGCCTATTATTGGTCACCGCGGCGATCAATCAGCAACGAAGATAGCTTCAGGAATCCCATCACATACGATAAATCTTTTTCGCGTTTTAGTATTCCGCACGTACATCGGTCGACTTATTCCGGAAACATTTCAGGCGGTGACGTGACGGGCTCTGCTCTTTCGTCACGTCATGTTCTACGCTACGCAATAACACAAGACAACAAGAAGACGCGAACTGCAGAAAAAAACCCAAAGTGTCTGCGAAAATAATAGGATCCACGACGAAGGACCTATACGAATATCTGGCAGGCTATAAACCTCGAGTATTACGCATGACTGAATAAACGGTATTTAATCCAAAAAATAATATAACAAATAGGTACAACATGTAGACGTGACACAGATATACACAATTGTACACAATATTGTTACCTGTGCTAAAATATAGAACATAAATATATAATATATTATATTATAATAATATCTCTCTCGAATATCAGCTCACAAATATGGACTAAACATATTATGTAGCAGGTTATGACTTATGGAGGATGGTAGCGCACTATTTGTTTTCCTCTAACACTCGGGCAACAAAGCAAATTTGCGTTAATCGAAATCAACCTTGTATTGTTGACAGTAAATATTAGAAAGTAAATTAACCCGTTATCAAACTTAAAATCAAGAACTTTATCTGTGTTTGTACGTTGACTTTTTTACGATATTTCAATGTTTAGGAAAGTTATAAGTATGCTTCTTACATAAAATATTACTATTTAAAAATTCCTATGTATCGCAGAAGGTTTGTATTGCCATAAAAAAGCTTGCGCACAAAAACAAATAATGTTCTTAGTATTTTAGTATTTTATATTATTTTATCATTTTTTTTTATTTTTTTTTTTTACGGCATATTTTTATTTTATATTTTGAAGCAAAATACTTCGCTATATTTTAGATTAATACATTATACAAGAATCAAATGTCTAGGTATAAGGGTATTTATCCCGTGAACAGCGTTGATCCACATCGCCTCTACTGCTTAAGTATCAAAACTTAATTATCGGGCACAAGGAATTTTCGTAAGCTGTAAAAGTATCATCTGTGTCCAATTTTAATTCAATCGAAAATTCTTTGTAAACTTTTTATCTTTTTTACAACCCCAAAAATTGTTGGTAAACAAAAATATGCATATATACTTCACGTGGTATTAAGTATACCACTAATTTAACCTATAACCCATACGTACTTAACCAGTAGTCCATTCAACCCTTTGTGACAACTATGGAAAAAATAAATGAATTTGTAAATACAATTTTCCTACTTTAAGAAACTTTCCAATCTGCACCATATCTTATTTTTAAAACTATAATAATAATTATCTGTGTTTAATAGACAATTGAAATCATTTTACAGCGATTATATTAGAACCTAATGGGTATGTATTTAACAAAATTAATCATAATTCAGTGTTACAAATGGTGTTATTTATTAAAACATATAAAAACAATTTCAAAGATGTGTTCCTCAACGAATGTACCTTTCAACTACATTAACAAATCGTTCTGAATAAAGGTATTTTTCAGTTCTATGAACTATTTGAGTTCTACTATTGTCAGAAATAAATTAATTGCTATCTAGGGCCTTTGTTATGTTAAATATAAAAAAAATATATGTTTCTAAATATAAGTATGAATATTCAATTTAATTAACAATTTTCCTGGTAATAAAGCAAGAAAAAAGTTTTTTTAATTTAATTTAAAAATAATTATAAACTGTTACACTTTTGAAAGCCAGTCACTAAAAATAATTGTTTTACTGCTCCGTCGTAATATTTTGTCATGCTCTTTTGTACCAAATTTAAAGTAGTACACATTATTATACTCTGAAAATTGTCATCAACTTAATATTGATAAAATATATACTTCATAATGAATTTATTATAATATTAATTTGTAATTGCATCTTGATTTAATTTTAATGTATATAGGTCTCCTTGAACCCTTGGTATTAAATAATATATGTCGTATGAAATACTGTGATAAGTGATTGTTGACGTACTTATATGTGCCTTATGGTATGAATGTACACATTTTATTAAAAAAAAAATAGGCAAAATAAATAGGGTATGTTGGTGTGAGTGGACATTGGACAGATTCTCCACGAAAATGTTGTGTACTGCGGAGGTGTAGTATAATAACATAAAAGTATTGTCTTTAAGCGCATTTTTCCTCAATCTGGTTTTATAAGTAGATACCTACCCATTTACCAATATTCTTTCCGATTGATGCAAGATTAAGAATAGACTATTAGACGGTTGTCGATTATTTTCCATCGGTTCACTGTAATAGTAACCGTTAGTAAAAACGTCTTCGGTGAGCGACAGTAAAGCGTGAATTTACATTTATAATATAATCTCGTTAAAAAAGAATTGAAAAAATTAACGTTTTAATATAATATAATAAGATTCGTTATAATTACAGTAATTACACGTTTCGAGAATATTCAATGTAATAATACGAACTCTCCCTCGTAGTTATCTTCGCCCTATACTATGCATACACTCCGAGTCTCCGAGATATTTCTCTCTGAAATAAATAAACCTGTTTGATTTGTGTGTATGTGTGCAGACGGCGGCGCAGACTGCAATATCCGAAGGGTGGCATAAGTGGCAGCATCAATGGCGGTGGTTGGTCGGGACTCGGGATGATACTATATAAATACATATACATATATGAGTGTGTGTGTGTGTGTGTGTGTGTGTGTGTGTGTGTGTGTATGTGTATACATAGATGCACAGTGGCGGTTGGGGGAAAAAATAGTCTCCTCTGTGTCGGGCCCCGGTCCAAAAAGTTCTCGTGCACACTAAATCCTCGACAGCCCTGCCACCGCCGCCACCGTCGTCGTCGCCGCTTTCATAAAGTAGAAATCGAATTTTCGCTATGACCTCCTTTTATGTGCGCGCCGCCGTCGCCCTCCCGCCGACCACCGCAGCGTACGCTATTATTTTATACAGAAATTCGGCTCACGCGCTTATTATTATTCATAAAAAAATAAATAAATAATAATAATAGTAAAAATATAAAAAAAAAAAACGCAAACCACTATACGTCGTATATTATAATATTAAAAAGAATCGGATAGAGAGAACCGAGATGATATATATGACGACGACGACGGTGGCGACCATGACGATTCTTTTGTTACGAATCATTATCGCTGCTAGATCGTCTTAAATGAAAATGAAAAAAACACCAAAAATGTATTAATTATGCATAATCCGGATTTGCCGACAATGGTGGCGTCCGACAACCCAAGTTTTACACAATATATATATTATTACATCGCACAAACGACAAAAATCGGAAATTATACTTTATGCATATAAATTTACGAGTGTGGTATTCTAAATGGAACTTCCGACGTAATTGTTTTACGATTATAATATTTTGTTTTGATATTTTTCTATTTTTCTTCCTCGTGTGTGTACGTATGAATTTATTTTACATAATATTAGATACATTTTATAGATAAAATTTTCACTGGTGGAAATAACTTATAAATTAATAATTTATTTCCTATGATAAATAAACTGAAATTATAACAAAATCCAAATGAAAAAAAACATTCACTGCAAAAAATAAAACTACAGTGACGATAAAATGGACAAACCTTACACGCAAATCTAGGTAAGGGGTTGTTCCATTATGTCATAATAATAATATACGTTGTGATAGGTAGGTAGATTATCGTGAATACATTAACTCTTTGGTGTAAAATATACAGGTATAATTATTTAGATATACACGGCATAAGATAGGTTTTGATAATACGTCGATGTGATGGGTCAACACTCAACGACACCATTAATCAATATATATGCTGTATATACCAATTATAAAATACACATTTTATTACTAACCTATAGATTAATAAACTGCACGAATTTTAACTTAACATAACTAATATAATATTGGCAGTTGATAATTTATAATTAATATAAATTTATAAAACATGTTCGTAATATTTTCTAATTATACTATCTCGAGATTTACATACACACATATAATTCTCGCTTTCTTTCAATCTAGTTCAAAATTAATGCTTTAAACAGAAGAAAATACAGTAGGTATCTAGTGGGTCAAAAACCACTGTAATGGATGTATTAAATTTAAATTCGATGATATATCATTGTAAACGAAAAACAATTCTGAGCAGATTTACGGTCTGTCAGCTTATATATATATCACTAAGTATATTTCATGATAATATGTTTTTGATATAACTTAGTTTTTGTATTATTATAGTAAAATAATTTAACAAATTACAAAAACATTACATTTATAAATGTTGTTAATATTTAATTATTATAATAATACATATATATTTATACCATACTATATTATTGTTATTAACTTTTGAGTCAATACCACTATACTTTAAAACAATGTAAAACCTATAGATTCATGGAATAAATAGGAATTATCCATAAAATAATAACATATTTTGAAAATTTCATTGCATATAGTAAAATTCATAGTATACCTAAGAGTTCCCACAAATAATATTTTTGAATTACAACAAGATAATGAATAAATGTACAAAGTACACGCTATATCCAATTTTTTACAGGAACCACCCATGAAAATTGTAAATCAGAGCATTTTTACGGCTCAAAAGTTATGATAGACACACAATTTAAATGCTCATAAAAAATTAATTTGGCTATACGGTAGATATTTATGTATATATATATATATATATATATATATACAACTTGAAAAACATATAAAGAACCTTATTGTTAATTTTCAAATCTTAGGTATAAAAACATACATTTTTCTGTACTTCTAACTACAAAATAATTTTATACTTTTAGCGATTTTTATGAATTCTGTTAAAATTCGAACTTAAAATCCATTTAAAAAAGTATTATGAATATAGATTTATGATAATTTTTAATTAAGAAATTAACAACTTATAAGAAGTTTTGTATTAAGTTTTTTTAATCAGCTAATAATTAAATAATTTTTAGTTAAAATTTTCAAAAAAATTGATAAGTAGCTCAAAAATACTTGAAATATTTTTAAATAGTAGTTATTGTAAATAGCAATTGATTAAATAAACATGAACATTTTAAGTATCTACGGTTATTAGTTTTTGAGTTGCACCAAAAAGTCAAAATTGATTTTGTTGAAAATTGGATTTGCATAAAAATTTTTACACGTTTCCGAATATTTACGATTCGATTTCCATCTAATGCGCTTCGGCGTATACTTATATACTAACAAACAAATACGTGTATATTATATTATATAGTTTTGAAAGACGCGCGGAGTTTAATTTAATCGCCAAACTCACAAAATCAGCGAGCGCCAACATTAAACAAGTTACTTTTCGAACAAACAATATAATATCGACAAGGACGCTCGCTAAAAGGTCGGCCCCGTCACAATTGTTTCCCGTAAAACTATATATATATATATATATATTTGAATTTATTACACCTCTCCCTCGCTAATAGTACGGTTATTGGGCTGCGCGCCAAAAGCGAATAAAGTCGGTCGTAGAAATAAACGCGCGATAATTCGTTTTACGCCCCGCCGTGTCATCGTCATATCCGAATAGTCGACGACGGTTCGATACAATAAATAAATAATAATACCATAATAAATTATTTAACATTAAATGTTATGTAGTAGGCCAAATTTAAATGAGTGCAACAGTACCACCGTATTCTAGCTGACGGTGATTTCAAAAATGCGGAAAATTGTAAGCGTTTCCAGTTATATTTAATTATGTTCAATTAAATCTGATTACTTTTTTATTTACTTTTTCTGTTTTATAATCAAAAAATATTAAAAAAATAAATAAATAAATATGAACATTAATTTTAACCTATATTTGAATCAAGCATGAACCTGTTCACACCATCATACCATACAATTCGGTATTGACTCATTAAAATATACCTATTATAATAAATAATTATACACAGTGACTTTTTATCATGAACCACTCATTATTTTAAAAACTATAAACATTTTTGAAAATAATTGTAAGTGATAAAAAATCACAACATGTCTAGATTCAATGAAATTTTCAAAATACTTGTATTTAGACAAATTTAAAACTTTTTATAATAATTTTTGAAGTTAATAAAAATATGTCACATAATAATAATAATAATTTGTTACTTGTTACTTGTTCATATAGCTATAGAGTAATAAAATGAAAAACACGGGAAACTCGTTTTAAAGTCAACGAAAAACGTAAAACCGTTTTCGTAGCTAATTCTTATAATTTTACTAGATCAATCAGTATTCAGTACGGATTAAAATTTGTAATGCAAATTGAAAATACGTCTAAATTTGTATGTTGTGTATATGATAATATTAGTGACAAAACATAAAATCAACATCGCACTTCCAATTTTCACACTTTAACAGAAAAAATTAAAAATATATACATATTATGTTATATAGGTATAGATAATACCGATAAATATGGTCTAGGAAAACTTTACAGGCAAGCTAATAGGGAGATCAAAAAATTAAAAACAGAATAAATTTATGGTCATTATAATATTATTGCAAGAATTATTCTGATTTTCGGAAATAAGAAAATAAATCTAAAATAGATATTAGGTACACGATATTTTTAGTTGATTACAATATACTAGGTAATAAAATATCTCCAGTAAAATAGGCAATATAGCCGCTGACAGACAGCATCCGCATAATCGTTTTTCATATGCAATATGTACAATGATTTATGGTTAATTCAAATTTAACACATCCATCACTGTTTGAGTTTCATATTGACATTTTTTTACATATAAAAATACTCCAAATAACATTCTGCTTCAGGATATGAAATTAAAAATGTATGTTGTCGTACAAAAAAGTTAAATATAACATTGCTTAGAAAATATTTTTTGTGTTTTTTATTACTTACAAATTATATTTATTAAATGATGTAAACAAACATTTTCAAAAATGTTAATAATTTTTGAAACTATGAGCAGCGTATGATAAAATAATCACCTGATATAATATAAGTGGTGTTTTTGTCAAACATCTGTTCAACCAATTATATTACTAATTAAATATGTATATTAATAGTAATACAAATTTATAATTAATGCCATTAAATTTGAGACTAACATTGCGTGGTTTACGCTCAGAACCATGTACAAAAATTGATTATGGAATTAAATTTTAACATAGCCATTACAGTTGCCTACTCAATACGAGGTATCTACATTAAACATCTACTATACGCGCGTCTATACAGCAAAAGAAAGTAGTTATCCGATTTTAATTTATACTTGTACCATACTCATATACAAAAAAAAAAATGTTTTGAATTTAACATTTGTAATACAGGCCTAAGCAACAGTAAGCGCACTATGTTTAGCTTAATTAGATATTAGGATTTTAACCAAAAATAAACTAAAAAACACTATACCTTTACTACCTTAACACTATATACCTTTGAAAACAAACAAAATCCAACCGAGATTATCTTTCAACTCCGAAAGACCAAAAATATATAATTTAAATCGACCCGTGCGTACACAGTATAAAATATTATAACACCATACAAAACTTCACATATACTTTATAATATATTATGAATTGTGTAATGTGTATACAAGCACCAGTTTAAATAATATTATAATGACAACTTGACCGCCAGATTAACCACGATCAGGTATACAGTGTACAAACCAGTATACAGGGTGTGAGAGTACAAAACAAATTACTGACTAATGCCTAATAATTTTTATTCTAATCATTGTATTCACGTTTTTTTATTATTCATAAATAATAATAATAATTTATTGTATTAAAAATAAAATTTTATATATGTTATAACATAATTGCAGTTGATTACATAATAATTATCAGTTTTTTCCATAACACTCTGTATGCCGAGTTTTGTGTAACCAACCCAAGAAAATGATTATAGAGTCGGGTAGGTGCTCGGGCGGCAAGGTGGGGCCGATGGTAGAAGGCTCGTTAGGGTTTACGATATGGGAATGGGTACGCGAACATTTATTAAAGGCCCGAAAACCGATGCCGAAATATATGATACATGTACACGCATTAATACATTTGTTTGCGTGGCTGTTAGGACTGGGATATACAATATACCTACTAGCGACTGGTGTTATTACGTGGGTAAAAAATTACCGATCATCGTTGTACTATTTTAGTACCATCGTCGCGTCAGTGAAGAATCCATAATTCTGCTCAAAACACATATTGATAATTTTTACTAACCGATTTAAAATAATAATATTATATAAACAACTAGCTAACACAATCTTATTTATTAAAAATACCTAATTGATTAAATTTATCGTATACTAATTATTGGTAAACATTTGATACAACATTAGGAAAAATTGTTTTAAACTCATATGAGTACTTACACAGGGATAATTGACAGTAATCTATAACAATAACACGTAAAAAAGATACTTAAATTGGTTAAATTTGATACTTTTAACAATTAATCAATTCGTCATTGTGAAATAAAATCAAAATTCAAATTGTAACAATTTGTGTTGTAACTTTATTCAGCTTTCATAAAATATATTTCAACATAATATTACACGAATAATAATTAAACAATTGATGATGTTTTATATTATAATATATAAGTTATAGTTATTTTGAATAATGAAAACTAAAAAATTGTTGATATAATATACTATATATTTATTATTTAATAATAAACTCTATATAAAAATATAATACCTATATTACAGAATACAGATATTATACAAAACATACAAAAAATCTTTTTTTAGAGAATGTATTTGAGTAATACTCTGTAAGTTTAAACATTTTTAATACTTAACATACGGTTAATTTATTAAAATTAATAATATTAAAGATAATATTAGAAGCCATTTAATTGTATTTGAATATTTTTACTTAATAATACTTATAAATTATAAACTAGGGTTAAGATTTACATGCTTTAAAAAACCGAAAAATGTTATCTTAAAAATACACTCATATACTGCAAAAATGTTAAAATATAATTGTATTGTGGATTTGTATTTTGTTATAATTACCAAAAAAAAATAAAAATATGCATTTGTAAAAAAAAAAAATAGGCCATATATGTATAAAATACAACCATAATAATCAATAAACAAACAAAATAATAAAATCAAACATTTTCATTGACAAAAAATAAAACTTAAATCGATCTATAATAAAAATTAAAAAATTAAAAAAAAAATTAATAGAGATGTGATGACGTATTAGAACATTTTACAAATAAACACAATAATATGACCCAAACTTTTTTAAAATAATAAATTATAAAGTTATCTTCAAATCTCCAATAATGCAAAATAAAAATAGCATATTTTTAATCTCCAGTAAGTAAAATAGATTTCCATCTCATTTAGTCAGTAATATTTAGAACTTACCAAAAAAATATGCAAAATGCTAAAAATCATGATTCTATTTATAACACTGCTAAGCATATAGGTATGTATATCCAAAATTGAAATAATTTGATAACTTATTTATTGTACCTATGTCCTATATATTAAAATTTAATACTCTAATCCAAATTCCTGCTAGTGGCTCCGTTGCTAATTTCTAGATGGGTGATAACCTGTTAATTTTAGCAACACACATACGGATACGATAAATATATATGACACACCATACCCTAACTATAATCGTCGAAATAAAAATAATAAAATTGTCTCCAAACATAAAAATAAATTCAAATTTCTGTTTTAAATAATAGAATGTTTTTAGTTAGGTTTTTTTTAAAGTATCATTTATATTAAAAAAAATAATATTTTTTACTGACTTCTTTATTACATAAATATATTTATATTCATTTATTTGTAACTCATAATTTCTAATGTAACTTTCTAGTTTCTACATATAACTAGAGCTAGGATTTCTATGTAATAAAAAATTGTAAAATATGCAAAAACAATTTTTTTTTAAATATCAGTTATATTATTACATGCTATTATTAAATTATGTTTTTTAAATTTTCAAACCTGAACGACCGGTGATTAAATCAAAGATTTATATTGGCTGGAACTCCTTTCCACATCACACAATGTTGTTGGAGCATATTTAAATGACGTGATTTGTCCCGGATTTAAAGTAATAATAACATCTTTTTCTTCAGTTTTACATTCGCCGTTTATAATGTTACAAATTTTTAGAAATGTTTTGAATCCCTTATTCTTCTTTAGTATTGAGTTCATTTTAGTTTAAATAGGTAGTATATTTACGATAATTCAACAAATAAACCAATAATTATAGACGTTCATTAAATAAATACCATTTAATATTAACAAGATTCTCAAAAATGTATATAATATATGAATTACATGCATTATGTTCAAAATACGCAAAAATATGCAAAAATAAATTTGTACTATTTAATCAAGAATAAGTCAAATCATAGACATAACTGACAACCAATCAATTTGTACTTAAGGAAAAAACATACAAATGCATAGAAATCCTAGCCCTACATATAACTATAAACTATACCAAATTAAACTGAATAATTGAAATTTATATTTATAACTTATAAGTAGATAGATACAAAAAAAAATTACCTATCTTGTTACTTGAAAGCAAACCTTGCTATAAATAAAATATGAAGTTAATTATTTAAATGCCAGTTCCAAAATAATATAGTTACGTACTACCACAGAGAGGACTTTTTTAATTTTATTTTTTAAAGTCGAAGGCCAATACTACTTTAAAATATTATTCACAACATTATGGACTATAATACAGTCGTATATTTTCTTAGATAGTGAGAACTCTTGTTCTAACACATACTTGAAATATATCCGTGTGCATATAATTATTTATTCTAATAGTTTTGTTTGCAAGTAAACGTTGTGCTCGCGTGAAAATAGTACGCATAATGTAATATATAACTATTAAAAAGTTTCGTTTTACAAACGATATCAATATAATTTATATTACATTAAACACACGACTATATAATATGCAAATAACAAATTGTTTTTTACTCTTAACGGTAATTTAATATTTTTATTTTTCATACTTTTTCAAACCTCGCGCAATTACAAAAGCACGATTAAAAAAAAAAAAATACTTTTACTTGTTTGTTTATATACAAATTAGCGTCGTGTTGTGAAAAGATTAATTTCGTAACGCCCTTTAAACTTTTAAACATATTTTAGAATTTCATTTTTTTCTTAGTTAACAATACAGAGACGCCCCGCTGGGTTCGAGTGAAGGATTATACATGCTTCAACAAGTTGACGTGTAGATATTAGTATAAAGATTACAGAGGAGTAACGCACCAAGCATGCTGACCCCTTATTTTTTCCTTTAATAATAAATTTGTTCAAATTCTGATTTTTAAAATTTTTAAATATATTTAAAGGCCATATTTTCAAATTATTAAAACTTTTTTTTTGTACTACATAATGATTAAGGAGTATTTTAGTTGTAGCGATACAAACTTAAATTTTTTAATACGAACCACCTTTTGTTGCTGTACATTATTTAGTATCTTTTTAAAAATCAAAATGTACATAATAATTCAAAATCTAAATAAATAATTTCTCAGTTATTACAAATGTTTATGCTAACGATAATAATCCTTAAAAAATTATTTTAGAAAAATATAAAATATACGTAAACGTAATATAATTTATTGGATTTAGTAAATTTAATTGTATGTATTAGGACCATTTTTATAAACTGAAACATTTTGCTGGATTAATATTATTACTAAAATGGTCAAATCAACTTATTCCCCATATCTTCCAGATCCATCATCATAGTACATAAAGTTTAATAAAAAAATACTCGTTCAAACTATGATTTTGATACATCAACATTAACATTTTCAGAAAAATTATCCACTAAATATTTTACTGTAATAAAAATGGGTTTTCCTTTTAAAAACAGAAGTTTGTACCTCCACGCAAAACAGCAAGTAGTACAAAAAATATCAATAATTTATTTAAAAATTCCAAGAATCAAAATTTGATCAACTGTATTAGTAAAAAATAAAAAAGGGCATGTTGATGAATCATTCTGTATAAATAAAAACCACATTTTTGCCTTGACTTAAAAAGAGTTTAGGTATAGAACTGTTTTTGTCGAAAAATCCTCATTACCACGTGTGCATATAAAATAATATGTACAGCCGTACAGGTAGTATGAGTTATATGGCAATACGATAATAATATACCTATGTATGTTATTTGAATTCGTATATTAAACATCATAGTTGCCATTTCTTTTTAACTTAATATATAATTTACACCTTGTTGCACGTCAATTTATTATAAAATATTAAATGGAATTCGATTCCATTCGCCATCATTAAAACCAACCCCATGTAGCACCACTCAAATACCTGCAAGCTATCTTCTATTCGAGTAAAAAAATGTAGGTAAACAGGTGGCATTATTTTAACTACTGCCATAATAAATTCGTTATCTTGATCAATTTTTTATGGAAAAAATCTAAGGTTTTACAATTTTTTTATCATATCTAACGACATTTTCATTTTATTTAAACCAGTTATGTGTTTTTAATATTCTGAAACAGAATGTTTTTATGAAAATTTCCACGTAAACCAAATATTGTAATAATAGTTTTTATCCTAAAACATTAAAATTTCATTAACGATTTACCAATAATGAATAAAGGCAAGGTTTTGAAATTTATGTTACGCAATAAACTACATATGCCAATATTAAATGTTTAATATAGAACATTTTTTATACGATATCCAATATATTTTATACATTAACAGTTTTAAAAAGAAGTAGGTATTCTGTTTAACAACACGAAATAAAACTTATGAGTTTTTAATAAAAAATTATGGTAAATATTTTTTTTTCAAAATTGGAATATTTATACTAACTCAAAATTATATTAAAACAATTGTATTCAAGATATAGAAATTAAATTTATATTATTAAAATAACTGTGGCTACTGCAGTTTATATTGTATTATATACAGTATAGATTTACGAATTCGGGGGATAACCACTGACCATATTATAATCCATATTACATGAAAGTGAAAAAATAAAGTGATAGAAAATCGTAAATAATTCGATTATAATATTTTATGATTGGCACATATAATTATATAATATTATTTCAAAACCAATAGTCACACCAATATATTTATTTTTCATATTCAAACATTATTTTAGTTTGAATATTTTATTAAAAAATGACTTTCGCCGAATTTTTACATTTTAATTACATAATAATATGTAATAGTATAGTAGTGGTATAGGTATATACAATATATATACATATTTATATATACTACGTAATTGCACATATTATATGTTTTATGCATTATCGAGAAAAAATTCAAAGGAAGTATCAAAATTGAAAATAGCCGTTGTTTGACCCTGCAACGCCCCAAAATCATCAGAGACATACATTTCGGTTACAAGTGCAGTACATACGAAACTCTTTAAAGACAAGAACAAACATATTGTTAAAGCTAGTGTATACTGTTATACATGTATAATGTATATAAATATATGTATGCGTAGTATACACTACGTATAATTGTTAATCTATTTAAAAGGTTTTTTACCCGCAACGGCTGTCGTTGCCTTCATTAGCCTCTATATACTATGCGCACATAATATATCGTACGAAAACTTTGCACACTTACCATACGCGAATAATTCACTTGATATATTTTATCTTTTGAATGTGGTGGAGGCAATGATGAAGACAAGGTGTCTAGTAAATTAGACAGGCGTCGCAAAATTAATTATTTTTAATCGACATTATGCATATCACATTGCATTTATAATAAATATAATGTTATACGTAGCGTAGCCACATAGATATACTTGTTCCATACTTGAATGTAAATTTGCAGTCAGGTCGTATACCTACTACCTACTATATGCGGTGTTCGTAAGTCATTTAGGAAATCGACACACAGCATAATATAATAATAATACATTCTATTTGGTAGGTATATAGAGGTACGCGGTTCGATTAAAAATCGTGTTAGACAAAATTGGATTAAAAACGGCGGAAAAACGATTTTCAGAGTAATAAGGCCCAGGTGGTTTTGTAAGCTCGACACGCCCGAACGAGTTGCGTACAATAATATATAATATACAATACGCGCTTATATGCGAGACAAGAGCAAAAAAATAATGTTCGTATTCCCGAGATCCGCTACACAATTATGGAATACACGTCGTCGTTCTGGTATGCGATCACGGGGTGCAACATAATAGGGTTTTTGTTTTTCGAACAAAAATTCCAAAGACGCGCATCGCTCTCGGCTTAGCACCGCGAGTTTCACTGTTTTGTTTAGCGATTATACTTTAATAATTTAATAATATTATTCACTCTTCTTTCTACACCTATTATACGAACAAAACCGACAATATACAAACGTTAAGACGGCGACAGATTTAAATCTATGATGCAATAATTTTAACATAATAGAATATGATAATTATTTCTACGGAGGTAATGATGTGGTAAATTAATCGTATTATACAAAGTAGAATCGTGCGTGTTGTTAATAAACGATGAATCACCGAAAAGACCTAAAAATATCACTGAGATTATAAATATGTGAATGACTTAGAACAACAAAATAACCTTTTAAAAATGAATTATAATACTAAAATAACATTATAATAAGTATTTAAATCTATCACAAAAATTATAACCCATGCTCCTCAAACTCCACAATTGAAAATTGGGTCTTCCTTCAAATACATCCATATTTATTTCGTATATTATTAAATACAATAAATTCGAGATATAAGTATCTGTTCTGAATATAATATTCTAAGACTACAAAAACCAATTGTTTAAGTATAAAATAGATAAAGTAAAAACCAAAAGAAGCAAAATCAATTAGTAAAAACCGTTAAAAATAAAACCACCAAAATAAACAACAAAAAAAATCCCTCAAATTTATTATTTTAAAATTTAAATCGTAGTAACAATTCATGAACGTCCATAGGTGTCGCACGAGTAGATACTAGATTTTAATAATAAGTAAATTAGTAAATACTTTAAATCCCGAATTCTACAAGACTATATACATAAATATACTTAAAGCAGCATCGATCTCGCTAACAGTGCTAAATGGTCCTCCTGTAGTTTCAGGATCCTAAAGCATTCGTTTATATCTTCCGTATGTAATTGTTTTATTGGCAATGGTTTAATGTAAAAAGTAAAAACTACTGACTCAGTTTTTTAGTGAAATGTGTTAGAAAATACAATGGGCTATAAACTGCTTGAATTACCGCAATTGGATTGTTTTATTAAATCTTTGGTCTTCCGGTTTTGTTTATTTAACCATGAGTATAAATGTAAAAGATGAGTACGCACAAAAAAAACGCAATAAATTATGATCTATTAAAAATCTTTAATTTAAAAATGAATTAATTATACATGAATAATCTTAGAAAAAATTCACTACTCGCAGTATTATATGAATTTAGAAAGGTGTATATAAAACTGCAAGTTTTATAATAAAAATTTAACGCTTTCCATTTTAAAAATCTTCAGAAACAATACACAGAATCCGACTACATAATTTGCTTATTTTAACACCTATTACGTTATAAAATTGATAATATAAGGCGCCTAAAAAACCCACCTGGTAGAAACTGTTAGAATCACGCTTGTTGAAATTTCTTCAAAATATTTTAACACTTATCGTCGCCCATCTTGTCAGTATTTCAATATTTCATGCTTACTCTTTGAAATTTTCATGAACTTTTTCCATCCTATATTCCTATCTAAAATATACACAACTACACGTTTTTTATCGCTAGCTATTTATATGCATGGACAATACAGAATAACAAGTCTGTGACTATTTTAACAAGATGATAAAGATATAAATATAGGTACTAACAGGTGTGTATACAGGCGATTTATCTAAAAATGTAATTAATATTAAATAAACTATCTTTAAAAATCAATAAAAAAAAACCACAAACAATTAATAGACGTACAGGATGTTATAAGGATAAAATTTAACTAATGAGATCGTATGAGTAGCCATATTTTAAACGTCGTTTAAGTGGCGGATGGTGGATAAATATGAAAGCTGTAGTGTAATGACCAGTGGCATGTTGAATTAAGTATTGAATTATGAAAATATTTTGTCAATTTGGATATCTTTATGTATATTTTCATTACATATTATGATGATATAAACCACGGTACAATTGTGAAAATTCTTAAAACTTTATTTTGAAATATTTGAATTTTTTTTAATGTATAATCGATAATTTCCCCCCATTTGAACATGCGTAAGTAATAAATGGAAATAGTAGCTGACTTGCTTGTATATTAGGATTGAAAATTTTTTTTTAAATAACCGATTTTTGTTTATTATTGTAAATATCATCGATAGGCTGTAGTATTCTAGCTGTAATTTTATTAATAAGCGTGGCCACCAGGTCAGCCTCTTATCTAGTGTTACTCCAAGATATTTAACCGTCGGTTTCAAGGTATAGGTGTGTTTTCTGATTTCAGTGGTAGTGGTGTAGAAAAACGACGAAAGCTGAAAATGATTGCTATGCTTTTTGACGCGTTATTGATTTAATGTATCTTCCAGTTTTTACACTAATTTTATAATGCATTTAAATGACCTTGTAGATTATGTTTTATCGCTTCTATATATTACAGGATAGTTGTATAATAAAGATATTTAAGCTAGATAGGATTCTACTTGAAGCATTGAGTATATCGACATCAATAGACTGGATACACGCACATTACGTGCCAGAGTTGTGGAATCAATTGATTCATTAATTACGCGATGGTCGATATTGCTAATCCTTTATTTTTATTAATACCTTAATAAACAATATAATTACCTTTCTAAATATAGGTATTATATTTTTTATACCAATTAAACTGTATAAAAGGTTAAAGAATTAGGTTAGATATAACTGGTTAAAGGAAAATATTATATAGGGCTGTCTGATAATTGATTTCCTATTTTATTTACTAACTGATTATTAATTTCATGTTTTGGTTCATTTAAATTAATCTTAAATTGATTTTCGAATCAAATAATTAACATATGAATTGATTATCTTATATATTTTTTAATTGATATAATAATTGATTATTTGGTACAAATATGTGTATAACAGGTAGATAAGAAACTGTAAAACTACGATAATTTAACAAAAATTGCTAGCAACGAGTTCCTGTAAGTTACACTGTAAGATCCACTGTCATATATTTGTAAAGCAAATATTGGGTATGCAAATTTGAAAAAACTGGTAAAATATTTAATGTGTATACCAGTTTCAACGGCCACTGCGGAGCGCTCTTTCAGTACGATGAATAGGATGATGAAAAAAATAAAAAATCGAATGGAACAAGAAACTTTGCAATCCTGCATGAGAATTAGCACAGAGGACCCTAAAAATTCGATGAAGATACTGTGAATGAGGTAATTGATTTGTACGTACGTCAAAAACAGCGCCGGATTCGTTTGATTTAATTTAATATACATAATAAATAATAAAACATATATGACTTTAACTCATAATGGAGTATTATTAATAATATAAAATGTATAAGTAATGTATGTATAGTAAATGTCTGTTAAATTTTTTTTTTTTAAATTATATATTCGTAGGTATCAATCTAAAACCAATAAATTGAGCTTAAAACGATATTTTTACTTCCCTTAACTATTTACTTCCATACCCCCTTGAAAATGTACGATACATATCTATATCTATATATATATATATATATAGATAGATAAAAAATTATGTCTAGTTCACAATAAATTAGCTGAATCAATAAATTATTATTAGGTTGTATTATTACGTGTATTGTAGTATAGTATTATATCGTATCCTCTTGTACGTTGTAAAAAAAAGTTATATTATAATATGTTGCACGTGTTTTCCAAATCATATTATATTATTATATGTGATATTATACGTACCTAGTATATACTTATACTATGTACAATATACATACGTATGTACTATGTATCATGAATACTTGTAGTATAAACGTATAATGGTTATTATGTAATACATGCTGATGTACACAATGATACAATAATAATATAATCCACCCAAAACACATTGTGGTACAGTGGCGGACTTATGGTCCTAGCCAATAGTGGGTAAACGGGTGGGGTATGGTGGGGTAAACGACTCACCACAGCCGATGGTCATCTGATTTGACTTTCTACTATGAAAGTTCATGACAATTTAATGAAATGGTTTTTTTCACATTCTGCAGGATTGAAAATCGTGGCATATTTCACGATGATGTGTTTTTGTACGGGCGTTTATACAAAGACAAAAAAATAATACAGAAATCAAATGTTCTAGTAGTTTTCAATCATACACTACAAAACCCCATCTTATGTTGTATATTATAACTATTATAAGTGTAAAGAACAATGATCGGATATCGATTTTCAACAATATATTGACAAATTGTTCATATTATATATTTCTCGATGTAAGTCATAACATAAAAATTATACCTGCAGGCTACAATGTTTATACTTTAAACATATCTTGTGGACGATTCTTCTGAACTACGTTATATAATACAATCAATGATGCACATTACTTATAATTTAGATATATATAGATATATAATAATTATTATATAAATCGTAATAGTAAACAGTTTTTATTACTAATTTTTTTACCTAACCTGTTTAGGACAATAAATAAATTTAAAAAATATTTAATTAGGTATGTTAACATTATACACGTATACATTATAATGTATAGAATATATTAAATGCACTCATACTACTTAATTATTATTATGTATTTGTACGACTAGTACGAGTATGTATATACGATGGTGGATGGTGGTAATATTAACTGTCCGAAAAAATTGAACCCTGTGAATCGCTAGCAATTCAGATACATGATAAATTACAAGTTATGTGACACAACACTCGTGCTTATTGAAACTCCGTTGCCGTTTTAATTTAATTTCCAAGCTTCGAATCAATTCAAATCAACGTCAAATATTATAATTTATTACCTATATACACATTGATCCACATTTATAGATATATGTGCATATTGAATACGGTTTAATTATACATACGAAATAAGACGCGCAATGGGGTCAAACGACCTTTGTTGCCTTCCACTATCTTTTTTTCACTTGAAAAATGTATTACAAAGAGCACATTATAGGTGTAATGTGTGTATATATATCATTTACGTTAGACTCGTTGTATTTACACATTTTACGCACAGCAGAATGCATATATAAATTAAAATAATATTATATCAATGCCTAAGATACTATTTATTTTGCATGTCGCATAATAGGTACTCAGCATATTACAGGACAGCCGTTTTAAATTTTTCAAAATAAAATAACTCCTAATATTGTTTTATCGTTGTCATGAATTGTATTGTAAGTCCTTACTATGGGTTAATTAATTTTAGTACATTACCTAATACATTTTAAAAATTTTAATTTACTTTTTTTCCTTTATTAATTTTTGTTGTCAGCAGTCTCCAGATTACATTTTTATAAATTATAACAGAAACTTCTCACAAAAAAAAAACACGAAAAAAATCCAAATACCTCGTTTATTAATGATGGTATTATTCGTTCAGATGGCGTATACGACGACTGCGCTGGGTTTTTATTACGAAGCGGCATGTTAGGAATAACACTCATGTTAAGGAACACAAGTGTGCGTGAGTGTAATACAATTCAGTCCACTTTATACGTTTACCTACCTATTTATATATATATTACACGCAAGGTGAAGTCAAAAAGTAATTTTAAGAGCATCCCTCGGGCGTAGTTTATGATTTTTCACGACAGGTGGTCGAATGAGCTGTTGCGGGAAGACCATAGTGCGTGGGGAAGAGGACGAAGCTGAACGTAATTGCGAGTCACTGTATACTACAGTCTACAAGGTTTAACTGTATAATATATATATTATATTTATATAAATTCAACGACTACCTCTACCATCATCAATAAATACTAGTATAATATTATTATGATTACTACTAAATACTCATTCTATTATTACTAGTTATTACCACTGTAGTACTATTATTAATGCTTTAGTTGCCAAACAATTGAAAAGAATAAAAATGCTAATAAAAATTCGTCAAACATGTTGCTGGATTATTTAAACACTTGATTTAGAGTTCTTCATCATTTTTATTCAACTATCTTTAAATTTGAATTTTCAATCTCATTTTTGAACTTTAAGAAATTTATATTTGGTAGAAATATTGTTATAATTTGAAATAACAATCTATCCCTTATAAGATCTAAATAGGTAATAGATGATAGCGAATAAATAAATAAAGAAGTAATGCTTACGTAAATACGGCCGTGACAGGAACAACACTTCACACCATACGGCCTTCTCCTGGACTTAGTTTACATTAGTCACTCAGATGCAAGAAGAAGGGAGCCCTGTGTGTTACTCGCATGCCTATAAGTAGCGCATCGCTTTGACAACCATGATAATTCATGTCTTCATAATATTGTCGGCTCAATACTTATTTGTACTAGTTGTGATGTCCCCATTCACGGTTGTTTAATTATCGTAAATCTATTGATATATCGATATTACAACAATCGTATGCTTTACTGCTTTAGTGTATGTCATATTATAATACATATGAATAATATATTAATAATAATACTATAAAATGTGATGATATTTTAAACGAAAAATTCTGTTATAGGTAATAACAAGATATTATACAGCAGAAAAATGTAAATGTTATACAATTTCGATTTATATTCAAAAATTCTATATTGTGTCAAAATTAAAAAATAATTGGATCGAATTATCTTATAATATGTTAGAGTAGGTTATAAATTATTCATTTTACTTAAAAATTAACTACCAAACACACATCAAAAGATAAATAATTTACCTCACGTAGGAAACCCGATTAAAATCGAACATCGTTGCACTACAAAACCATTAATATGACTTTAATTTAATATATATATATTTATAAGGAGCTATCTGCAAAATAGATATAATATATGATGTGTGTGTTTGTGATTGTAAACGTATACGTTAACATATTATACGCCAACTACACGTATAAAATATATATATATGACCAAACTGCTATGAAAATTTAATATGTTCTTATAATATACGAGGTGATTCACCGTGCATTTTTTCACCCAAATTTTTTCCTTTAACAATTATTATACTCAAATTCTGGTTTTTGAAGCAAAAATAGGGTTATTATGTTTGGTGAATCATCCTAAAGTATAGTAATATTGTTAGAAGAGGTTAAAATTATATTATTATTGACATTGATTAGTGCCTCAAAAACATTTAAAAAAAATTAATATGTAGTATGTACCGTTCAAAAACACTATAAGTTAAAACATTGAAGACTTAAACAAAACTACATAACATTTATTTTTACTAACAAAACCTATTAATATTAATATTATTAATTCTTTTTTTTATATATAATCTGTAAATTTTAATTGTTTAAATACAATTTATTGTTAATCGTTTTAACCAATAGACGATTAATGACTGAACCTTATTCAGAAGGCCTCATTTGTACATTATACCAAGCAATAATCAATCCTGATCTATTTCGTCATAATAATAATAAATTATAACATAAAAAATGTATAGCCTGGACTTCAATTTTTAATTAATATAAGCGAAATGTTGTTAAAAACTACTTTTGTTATCGATTTCTACTGCATATTAATATATATATTGCACAGAAGTACTCACGTGTCGATAACACTTTACTACTATATTATTATATCATGTAATTAATATTAGACGTACATAATACGACGGCGCGCGCGTTGAAGTTTTTTTTAATGATTTTTGATTTCGCGAAACTATTCAAATAGCGTAAAGTAAAATACACATAAACAACGTACCTTTAGGTAATATCAAATATATGTAATTGGTAGCACTCTCCACCACTGTATAAAACTTAATAGTTTTTAAAATAAAGAGTGTCTTACTGTTAATGGATCACCCGGTATATATACATGTATCTGTAAAGTATGTACATGAATACACGATGTGTATACTTTATTATTTATACGATTGCGTTAGTTTGACTTCTCCGTAGTATTTTCTATACAATATTAATACGCAAGTACTTATGTGTATATTGTATATACTATATAGTATATGTGCAAATAAATTGCCTAACGACCTTCACTAGGTATATGTATTACGTATATATTATTATATTGTCGCCACCATGTATAATTACTAATTAGCTATTGCTTAGTATTATTATTGTAATTGTACCGGCAACGGTATTTTTTTCTCAATAATAATTATTTATGATGATAATAATGAAAATTATTTACAAATTGGTTCCAAAACGTCCCAGTTGGATCCCTTGTTATTACAAAGGGTATATCCGAACTAGTTCTTGAGCAATGAGTTATCAAAAAACATATATCTTAAAAAGTTTTTGGATTATAAAAGCAATTTCAATTTTTTTTTCTATTTTATACAGATTACAAAGTAATAAGGTCTCATGCGTTTAGTAGGTATAAGTCAAAAATATTCATACATTTTTGTTCTAATTTTAATTGTTATTATTAGTTAATTTTTTAATAATTTATACGCCTATAAATTATAAGAAATATTATTAGATAATAGTGATAATAACCGAAGTGTAGCGTTTCATTTTGCATAGATTTTTTTTAGAAAAATCAAATTTACAACCGTTTGAAATTTGCAATTTATTTGAAAAATCTTAGTAAAAACTAAGTAGGATATGCATTACGTAAAATATCTTAAACCAATTTGAACATCAATTTTTGTATGTTTAACAATTATATTAAATATGTAACAATTTGGATGCTGCCATTCGGTTAGTACGACTTTGGTGTATAGCATATTCTCGTATAACGATCACGTATTCGACTATCAAATATCGAACATCCCATTTTACAAAGCCTTAAAGTCAAATTCATAAAAATGTAGTTTATTCAGTTTATTGTAGTTATAATATTATTGTACAGTTTTAATAAAAATATTACAGTTCTATCTATGCACGCGGCTCTAATAGTGCAAGCACTCGCGTAGTCCGATAACAAAACGTGTCGCAAAAACCAGCTTTACTTATGTAAATAAGCCTATAGCATTTTTAAACTTGTAGTTTATTATTTATTTATGTTTTTTATAAATATATACGTATTTATCAAATATAACCACCTCTCGCATTTTCTTTATAATATTGATACGCTTATTATTATATGTATTAGTAAATTATTAGCTACCTACTTATCTAAATTGTAATCTAAGCTGTAATTATCATATTATTTTGCATATAAATATAAAATACACAATAATTTTTTTGATAACTTAAATCAAATATTTTAAAAAAAATCATGTATAAATAAAGATCAGTAATGAGTACCTCTAATAAACTCCATTCGCTCCAAAATCAATATCAATATAAAAATTATATTATTCTTAAACCGGAAAAAAAATCAAACATTGCAAATATTGAAATATCTATAAATAGAACAAAAAGAGCCAAAATGTTTTTAATATTATATTATTATATCGTATCTAGTAAATTCTAATATGTGAACATTTCAAGACTACTGCAGTAAATTATTAATTTTTAAATTACTAAAAAGTTTTTTCGTCACAGCAAATATTATAAAACTTAGTTTTCGAAACAGAAGTTCATTTAACACACTCTGTATACGAGACTTTGAAATAGTTAGCGGGGGAACAGTTTTATTTATTCTTTACAGTTTTGTCGAATAATCCGTAGAATATCGTGATTAGAGAACTATCTGGGTTTTTTTTATGCTGTGGAAGTTAATGTCTTTAATAATATATTTTGTTTCTGAAGAAAAATTATTCTTGGAATATTGTCAATAACGTTTGTTGATGAATAAAAATACCAAATAAAAATAAAACATTTTAAAGGTTTTCCATTATCTATTTTTCGTAGAACAATACGTCTTTAAATAATTTTAATTAATATAAGAATAATAAAATATAAACACAGCCTATACAATAATTTCTATCTAAAATATTATTTTTATTATTATTCATTTTTGTATTTTAAAATCTTATTTATTTTAAAGTTTAAATAAAATAATTTCGCTTAATTTTCTAATTTTTATATCTCGTATATTATAATGCATAATGTAGTGAGCACATATTGAACATTCATTAGCGCATTAATTATTCACAGCCCCACTTAAGACCATATGAACTGTTACGATTGTAAGTAAATATAATAACGTGCGTCGTTGACATTTTTTTATTTTATAATAAATTATAATTATTTTGAAAAAAGGACCAACCTCAAAATAAACGACTTTTAATCATTGCACGTCATTAGTTACCATATAAATACATTTATACTAATGTATATACTATGTAATATGTATATTGTATATATTATGTTATCTAAAGTAAAAATAACTTATTTTTTGACAAAAACACAAACGCACACCATGAAGACGTATTTATGACGATTGCGGGCAGGTCCACATTCATTTTAACGATTTCAATTTCAAACACTATCGTCAAATCGATATAGTACTTCGAAATGTTCATTTTTAAATGCATATTGTTTTATAGATACCTATATATTATATTGTGCGTATAAACTATTATCAAATTTTGTGGGCATTCTATAACCGTCGCTATGACCGCTAATTCGCAATGAATTATATTCGTTTTATACGGCACCAAAGCCACCGAAAATTTCAACTTCCTTGTTTCAGCGAATTGCGCACGTGTGGTCGTCGTAGCTAGCTGGTTTAGCAATACCTATCGCGATTTGTATTATTACGCGGCGTCACATGTGAAAAGATGATCTATTATTAATATACATTTACACGATTATTATTTATTATATTAATATTATATTATCGTTCAAACATTATAATACTACAACGCGTGTACAGTGCACAATATTTTACAGGCAGTTATATATAGCAGGTCGGTAGATAATAATAATTACGTGTGTAAACAAAATTCGTATTGTATCAATGTCGTGGTCCATATTATTATTAATTTAATGTTACTCACAAACATCGCCTAAACGGTAGTCGTGCATACAATACCTAATCATATTTACAATGCCCACATAATATTAAGTCATGTTCTATAGCAACTGTCTAGGTGTACACATTTTAAAAAAATTGACGTGTTTGGATGCAAAATAAAATATAAATATGAGGACTGTCCGAAGGGTGTAATTTTCTTTTTAGTGGGTTAGCAGCGCACTTTGGTCCAAGCAACGAGACTGTGAGATCATTGCCACATTTCAACTGTATAATATAATATTATGCTATAAGATTTCCTCAATTTCTCATGTACCTAAAGCTATCCGAAAAAACACCGGAAAATCGTAACCGAGATTAGCCAATAAGACGAAGCGAAGATCTTATGCTTTATGTTTGTATAAACGACTACGATATCATATTATCATGACGTATACTTCACACAGAATATAATATATGTTGTTTACTTATATCATTTTATGAAACTATAACGATCATAAAATCACATAGTACCTACTGTGACCGTACTATAATGCAATACAATAATAAATAATAACAATAATGTAATTCTGTGATTCGAGCAAATAATTCAGAATATATTATACTATAGGTAAATTATTACTATAAGTGTTTACATACCTATAGATTGTATAATAAATTCCATACAATTACTATTCTCCCGGTTCATAGAGGATAAGGTAATCCGTAAAAGATTACTTGGCATATTTGATGAATAAAACCGTTAAATATTTTGGTCGAAAAACACTCCACGATTTCCACGTAGGTCGTAGGTACCGCATTCCGGCATGACTATTTGTAGCGCTTTATAACAAATCAAGCTGATGGAAGTAATATCATTAATTATAATAACAGTTGAAAATATGATTGGACATCGTTGTTGTTGTTCATTGTCTTCTGCGTGTGCGGTAGCACCACGAGGTGAAAAAGAGCAAGAGAAAAAGAGCGGTATAACAGCCATGGCGAGGGATGTGGTAGAAAGGGTGTGGGTGCAGTGAGGGTAGAAAAAAAGCACCGTCGCTAAGGTGAGGAAAAAAGGGATTCGATCAATTGACTCAAGGACGTTTGTGGCTGGTGTGACCCCCTTTTCCAGCCAGGCATTCATTTTAGACCAGACGACCCCGAGGCGTCTGCCAGGCGTGGGGGGCGGGGCGTGCGATCGTCGCGCGAGGATGCATTACACGAAGTGGTCAATCGTCTAATTCCGACAAATAAAATGTGCATCATGTATATTATAACATATAATCATATAATAATATTCACCATTCGGATAATAATAACAATGATAAATAACATTAGTATCCACCTTATTTCAATAATTTAAACAATAGTCGTCGTCGTCTCCGCCACTGTCTTCGTCCGGTTCTATTTCCGGCATTTTATCGTATGATGGTGATTGGATTTTACCAGCTAACGGTATAATGGGTAATGCAATAAAAAAATACGTCGGCTATACTTCATCATTTTTCACAGACCGAGCACAATCAAAATACAGAATTTATCAACTATAATATAATAAAATCCCAAAGCGTATGTGTATAGACCACAAATCACAAATAACAATAATACAGTTTTTAAAGTATAATAATTATTGGATATAATTATATGCTAAAAACTTATTAAATATGCCATTTTACACTCACCAATGTCCAAACTAAAATACCTAACTGTAAAATTAAACGCGCGTTTCAATAACGTTCCTGGAAAACTCGACCGTTGTAGTTTTATCTGAATTTTATGGGATACATATCATCCATATATAATTTATAACTATACTATACAGACTATACAGGGCGATTCATCAAGTGTATACTCGCCCGCCCCATTTTTTCATTTAATAATTAATTTATTCAAATTATTAAACTCGGGATTTTTAAATTGTTACTTTTTTATTGTGAATTATTTAATAGTTATTTTTTATAAACAATTAGATGTACCTACCTACTTAAATATTTATAATAAAAATAACTGTCCTTCAAAATGGTTCACGAAAATATAAAATAGATATAGAATTTGATATTGTGTTTATAATATAATAACTACAAAATTATAAACTTAAAAACGTTTAAATACTTGTTCAAATATTGATTTTGTCACGTCCATTTTCAGAAAATAATTTACCGTATAAAAAGAGAATAATTGTGATTTGAAAAACAGAAAAGGTCTGAGCATTATGTTTGACGAAACGCCTATTTATAAATATAAATACTTGTACGACAGTAAACATTTATAATCGTATGAATATAATTTGCCATTAACATAATATAAATAAAACTGTTGTCGCCACTGAACATAAAATCTACATTGCTTGTTATTATTTCTAGTCTCGGTTACATAAAATCTGTTACAAAAAAATAAAAGAATATAATATATATATAAATTACACGGCTAAAAATTGGAAAATTAGAATACCATTGATTATAGAACAGAATAATAATATAATAATATTATAATAAATAGTATTCCTCATTTAATAAAAATATACTTTATCTATAAAACTATAAAAAATTTAATCATGTTATCTGAAAGCATGGCATTGGTGTACCTAAAATGCCTATCCAGAACGCCGTGTTACCGTTACAATTTTTTAATCAAATGTAAATTTTATTAATATTACTTTATTCGTCAGAAAATATTATACACCCATTTCAAATGCTAATGACTAATATTCGTTTATACTTAATAAATTTAAAGAATCCGTACCAGGTTCCGTAAAATGTATACTCTGAGCCTAGTGTCAACAATTTAGACGTATTTTGGTCACCATATAAACAATGAACTAAAATTCTAGTAGGGTGCTGCCCTTGATTATTGATGTTGTCTACCAAAAACCTGGCACCCAGTAGGCATAAACTACTATTTAAATAGTTTTACTGTTACTAAAGTTTAAAAATGGATAATAATCTATTACAATACATCATATCATACTTTAATCACTTTATTTTTGATATTATTATATAGTAACTTACCGAGATTCAGTATTTAGAGCTATGTACTCTCAGTAAATAGATAGTAGAACTTAGAAGTTTAGTACAAGAACAATATACCTTAAGTATACACATTATTAATATGTAATACTAATTTAATTTTTCACGACAATGATAAATAAAAGATTTTTTCAAGTGATTTAATTAAAAGGTTAAATCAAAGGTCAGAAGAGGGTATAGTTATTTACAGTTAGATTATTAATAAATTACCATACAAGAAATAATTGACTCTAATACCACCTTTTGAATTTTACACATATAATATCTAACATAATATATATTAATTCATTATGACAACAGTTTTAAGTACCACCTTTGAGGCTAAAAGAGCACAAATATCAGCAATTTAATGATAAAATAATTCATTAATATTCCATAATAAAACAATTCAAATGAATTTTAATGTTAGGTAATTATATTTAAAAAATATATATATATGATATAATCTGAACTTCAACAAATGTACACATTTAACCTGATGATTTAAATTAATTCATTAGTCAAGACATATTAAAATAAGCTTTTTATTTAGTTTTTTATATACTTGATAAAGATTAATAAATAATACAATTTATCAGTCAAATAGGTAAAAAAATTATTTCAAATAATTCAAAACCTTTGTGAATAATTAGGACCAGGCCCATTGGGATTGACCTGAGAATACATCATTTGCTGGTGTTGAGGCACATGATGGAAGTCTTGTTGGTGCTGTTGTTGTGGTTGTTGTTGTTGTGGGTGTTGTGGTTGTTGTTGCTGCTGTTGTGGATGTTGGGGTTGTTGTTGTTGCTGCTGTGGGTGTTGAGATTGTTGTTGCTGCACTTGTTGCTGTTGTACTTGTTGTTGTTGCTGCACTTGTTGTTGTTGTTGCTGCACTTGTTGTTGTTGCTGTTGTTGTTGTTGCTGCTGCTGCTGCTGCTGCTGCTGCTGCTGCTGCTGTTGCACTTGCTGCTGCTGCTGCTGTTGTTGCTGCTGCTGTTGTTGTTGTTGAACATTAGGTGGCATTACTGTTCCTGGGTTGACACTCGGATGTTGACCAAGACCATTCATGCGCATACGTTTTTGATTAGCTGCATGTTGTTGCTGATGACTATGATGACTGCCCGACTGATCAGAATGTGCACCCTAATTAATAAAATTTAATAATATAGTAAAATGATGTAAACAATTGAATTTTGATGATTAAGAAAATCAGCTAAACATTTTAAAAAACAGCCCCATGCCTCAAAATGATACTTCTATACACTTCAGTATCCTAATCATTCATAAGAAAATTAAATATGTTTACGATCCCAACAGTTTGAAATTATTGAAATTATTTTTTATATTACAAATAATATTTATAAATAACTTCTAATAATTACTAACATTAAATATATAATTTATGATATACAATTTAGATTATAATAACACTTCTTATCTGATTAATTATATAATCAAAATGTTATGTTTAACTATGAATTAAATTTATGACATTGTATCAGAAACTTAGTTTGAAAACGTTTTTATTAATGTTGTCTGATCTGATTTTAGTAATAATAAATTTATACTCAAACAATTGTTTTTATTAATACCTATCTACTTGTATACATATATTAAATACTTTAACTAAAAAACACTATTATGATTTGTTAAAATGTATGTAAAATCAATAATGCTATATAAAAAGTAGTCAAGAACAAAAAATGTTTACTTAATAACATAATATTATTTAAATGTATTTTTTTATAAAAGTTAAAAATATGATCTATCAAGACAATAGAATATTTGAAAAATGTTTTTTTGTTTAAAAAAATAAAGAAATAATTATCCACCGCATGCCTATAAGTAAGAAAAAAATCAATAAATAGTGCACAACCGTGTTACCAAAATTAAATTTATAAGCATTAATTGTAAATATAGTGAGTACAGTACTTACTTGTAATAAATGTAACAACTTTAAGACCAATCAATAATAAAAAAACTTAATGTGTATTACCTCTAGCGTAGTGTGATTTAAGCCATGCCAATCATGCAAACTATTAACATAAGCATTGTTGGTTAAGCTATTACGATGGTCCTGGGTAATACTGATACTGTCAAATCTAGATGTGATACTATTGTTCTTATTATAAATGCGAGTGTTAGAACTATCGATTAAGTAACGTCCACGATCATATGCAAAAATCTAGCAAAATAATATTTAAGTCATAAAAGTATTGAAGAGCATGCAATTAAATGTATTAATATGATATGATGGTTTATAAAAATGTATTTCTTAAAAGAAGTATAGTTTTTAAAGCAATAGAAAAATCAAAGAGCAAATTTTAAATTTTAAAAACCATGAAATTAAATAAAAATGAAACATGTTTTGTATTAATAAGTAAATATCAATGACAGCTATCTCAAAATTAAGGTAATGCTCAAGTATCACTTTTTTAAAATTTAAATTTAATTATTTTCTTAAAAGTTGTGTTATTTTGATAATTGTTGTGGTAATATATCAGTAATATTATAAAGGCGCCTCTATAAAGTTATTAAATGCTTGCAATAATTAATAATATAGAATATTTTTTTTTTTTTTTAGCTACTTCATGGTCTTTTAAATTTAGTCGTGCATTAATAGGAAATCACACATTTATAATTATTTTTTACTTTCACACAAATAACATAGACCATAGTGCACATATTGAACTAAAAATATGAGAAAGAGCATCAGTAGTCTTTTTTAATCTTTAAGTCATAAATATAACTGCTCTCGGTACTTCACTTGTTGTAACTACATGGTTAAGAATACTTATTGTGGTATAATATATAAATCTGTTATGAAACAAAGCTTAAGTGTTATAAATTTTCAAAACAATTATGACTACAATTTAAAAAAAAATAATTTAACTACTTAAATATAA
This sequence comes from Rhopalosiphum padi, assembly GCF_020882245.1. Taxonomy (NCBI): domain Eukaryota; kingdom Metazoa; phylum Arthropoda; class Insecta; order Hemiptera; family Aphididae; genus Rhopalosiphum; species Rhopalosiphum padi. The sequence continues at coordinate 56,887,609 of NC_083598.1, forward strand.
AAATATTCTGTCAACAAAACCAGGTCATATTAATAGACTAATATTGTTTCTATAATAGCACAATTATAATGTAATAAAAATTAGTGGAGTACAGAAAGCAGTTTTACTATGCTACAAAAACATGCATGTAAGATAGTAACAATCACTTTCACTATTGCATCTTCAATCTCTTAAAATTATGTAACACTCATACTTGTTGTTAACATTTTACATATGCATAACACAGTCAAAATTATGTATGAAATAATAGATACCTACAATATTGTTATTTTTAATTTTGGAGTAAAAACTTCTGTTTTCTCAAAAATATTAATACATTAAAAGATATTGACATTTTCTATATTTTTTTAGTAGATCACTTTACTCTAATGTTAAGAATAATATTACTTTAAATAAATATGACAATGCTATAATCATACAAATGTAAATTAGAAACAACAAATATGACATGTAAAACATTATAAGTTATAATAGCAAAGTACTGTTTCTAAATTTATAATAAGTAATTAAAAAACTTATCCATAGAAAATATTTTCCAGTTCTAATTACTTTATATTATACTAACACATCCAAATATTAATCATTATGTTGTACTTTGGTTTTAGAATAAAAATTGTTGTTATTTTAAAAATGTCATATGTGAGAGGTAAATTAATTAAATATTGGTATGATTTTTAAAACATGAAATTATAATCAATAAAATACTACTAAAATAGTTTAATACTTAGTGTTACTACAGTTTGTTACAAAAACATCAAACAAAACTGTACTATTCGTTAAAAAATAAAAATAAAACATACATTTGTAGCTTGTTGCCTTTTGTCTTTATCATCTTGATCATCATCAGTCAAAAACTCTCTTTTGGGATATGGTATTGGACACCCAGCAAAGACACTAAAAAATGTGGAATTGTATTACAATTTTAATTAATTTTCATAAAAATAAATACTTACTCTGAGGTAGGTGTAGGATCTTCTTGAAAATATGAATCTTGTTTAGCCTGTTCTGAAGTAATTCTTTTGTTAGGATCCATCAGTAATAATTTTTGTAACTAAAACAAAATAGATATATTGAAACATTATTTTAATTGGTAATGATGAAGCTTTTAATGTATTTTATTTTATTACTAAATGAAATGCTTTGCTATCTGGTTTGATTTTATGCCGGTCCATATATTTCACCAGAGAACAATTTGAATAGCTAAAATAATTGAAAATAATAAATTAATTTATATAACTTAGAATTATTGTATTTAAATATCACAATATTTTATTTGAAATTAATAATCTCTATACTTACTTTGATCGTTTGAAATCTTTCATTAAAGTTTGATGTTCGGGCATCTTTTTTATGTCTTCCCAATCTTTCTCTTGAGGAAAGCCCATTACATTAAATATTCTAAAACATAGATATACTACTATTATAGTAATATACAGAAATTCTATAATATGATTGATTCTAATAATTAAGACATCATTAAAAACTTTCAAAAATAATTTATTAATAATTATATATTTTTTATTATTTTATTAATTAAATGCTGTAAATTTCAGATGGCATTTTCCACCCCAATATCAATAACTAACAGTAAATATAAAATATAAATAATAAATTATAAAAATGTAATTATGAATGTTTAAAAATCAGTAAATGAACCAATATGTTCAAATGTATTAAAAATAAGTACTTAATTAATGTTAATTTCTTTAAAATTGAAATATACAAATTTCTTTACAAATATTCATTTGTATTACGTATAATGTGTTCAATCACATTACTGAACTTGACTTTATAAATAAGCGTGATTTAACTTTAACTTACCTATCTAATTGATCATGGTGGTAAGGATTACTTGTTTTAATATCTTCTTGGCGACAATGAAAAATGGGCTCAGATGTTAATAATTCAGCAAATATACAGCCAATCGCCCAAATATCTAAATTTAATTTAATATATAAAATTATTAGTAGTAATACACTATGATTAATAAAACAAAGATTGTATTTTAATATTGATAGTAAACTTCTTGATTTTAATGTCAATAACAAATAATTATTTCAAATATTTAATTAATATAAAATGATTTTAAAAATAATGATTATTGGCTTATTTGTTTAATAATCTTTGTAAAAAAAAAGCCTTCAAACTTGTAATAATAAAAAAAAAGATTTTTTGCAGAAATATGTTAATTTAAAATAAATATATAACATGCTAGTTGCTTATTTTATGGTTTATATTGTTTATAATATAGTTACCAATAGCTTTAGTGTAATGTCTTGCACCTAATAAAAGTTCAGGAGCTCGATACCAAAAAGTAACTACAACTGGATCAAGATCAGCAAGTGGTTTTAATGGAGCATTAAAAAGTCGAGCAAACCCCATGTCAGCTATTTTTACACGTCCTCTTTCGGGGCCTTCGCCCATTACTAAAATATTAGCTGGTTTCTAAAAATTGAAAAAATTATTATTAAGTTATTAAAATAGTTATAAATATATTTACCAAATCTCTATGTAAAACCCAATTAGAATGTAAATAGTGTATTCCGTCAAGGATTTGAAACAGTAAAGATTTAACCATTCCTTTGGGAACCATTACCGGTTTTTTATTTGCTTTTGCTGCTCTATGAAACTTAATAATATGCTAAAAAAAAATAGAATGTTATTTTATTAACTTTTAATTAATTGAAACTATTAAAAATTACAAAATAATATTTATATATTTAAAAATATATATAATTTATAATCATTAATATCTGTAAAAATAAATGTTTTTAAAAAAATGCTATATATAATATGTATGTTTAATGTTTGTATTAAAAGAATATAAATATTAAATTTCTATTAATTTATAATATTTTACAGTTATGTTTTATTTTATTGAGTTATTTGTAAAATGTTTTCTTATATATTGAGGATAATGGTTGTATAAAAAATAGTTACATTAATTATGATTTTTTTTTTTTAATAAAAATTTAACTATAAAAAATGTAATGTTTTACATGTTTTATTGACTTTGTTATTTAGTGTTAGTTCATAAACTAACCATATTACTTAATTTATTTAGTTTTTTATAATTATCATTTATTCAGTTTAAAACATAACCATGTTGCTCAAGTACTCAAAAAAATGTAAATTTATGCTTAAAAAAAAATAACAAAATATATTAGACCTTTTATACTATTATAATTGATTTTAAGGAATATAAATTATATATTTTATATTTACTATTTATCAATCACTGCTATTATTAGCCACTTATCATATACAATTAGAAACAATAAAAATTTAAACACAAATTAATTTTATAATAATTTGTGTGAAATATACTTAACAAATAATAATAATAATATAGCTTATAACTTTTTCATACTATTCTATTATTGTAATAATTCTTACCCAAAGATCGTGTTCTGCATAATCAAAGAGCAGCCAAACCTTTCTATCATTATGTGACAAAAATACTCTTATTAGATTTATCACATTTGGATGCTTCAATTCACGTAACAACTAAAATAAAAACTATAATTGATTATTTAAATTACAACAAATCAGTAAATAAAATTTAAATACAAACAGCAATTTCACGACATGCTGACATTGATAATCCAGTGCCTTCAATTTGTTTCAAAGCAAAGTCTTTACTGTTGTCCCTAAAAAAGTTAGCATATACAATAACTTTTTAAGATAATCTGATTAAAAAATTAATGGGCAATTAAAATTTTCAGAGCTACAAAATACAAATATTTATCATATATTGAGTAGACCACCAATCAAATGTTATTTATTATTAAACAAATAAAATGTATATACTATACCACACCATTATTCTTTAATATTTTAATATGAATAGTCAATAATGTAATTACTATTTGTTATCAAGGCAAGACAAATGTTAACACTAAATTCACAAACAATTTATTACTGAAATATATGTATTGTTATTTCTGTTATTTTGTGATCATTTAGTATTAAAATAATAAATCAAAATGTTATAAGTTATAACCTAAAACTTAATAAATGTCAATAGTGGTTTAAAATAAATAAACAAATACAAACCAAATCAATAATCATATAAGTATTTGGTAAGCTTTAATTAGGTGTTTAATATTAATAATCAAAACAAAAAATATTTATCAAGGTTCTGTGATGATAGTACCTTTCATAATTATAAAATTATGTTCCAATCATATTATTGTTTATTCAAAATTTACATTATGTTACGTACCCATCTTTTCTTCTGGCCTTATATACATGACCATATGTACCTCTTCCAACTTTACACCCTTCATAGTCAAACAGCTCTTCCACTTTAGCTCTTTCATTGCCCGTCTTAATTTTGAACTCGTAATCCATTGAATTAAAATCTTACAATGAACCAAAACACAATGTTTATGATAAGACACATGAATTATTTAGCTGTTGACCTATAACATAAACATTAAGTAGTGCTTTTAACTACATATTAATATTATATTCAAGACATACAGTTCATTTTTTTGTTTTTATAATTTTTTTTTCAATAGTTATTAAACCATACACACCTATACAGAACGCCCATAGTTGTGGCAATGATTAACTAATCGGCGGAAAGAACGCACTATCGAGTTTCAATTCAATAAACAATAGGTCAGACAACAATGTATTTTTAAGACAGTTTTCAATTAAAAATGATCACAATATAAATAACCCAATAGATAGATAAATTATAAATGATGAATTTTCTCTTTTAAATTTGACCACTTTTAACAACACTGAAACGTAAACAAACTGTATACTGATAACAGAGGCCGGATCGGTATAGCCAACGTTAGGAGATAATAATAATATCATAGGGTAAAGACAACATGTATCTCATCTATACATAAATGCTTAAATATAGTTTAATATATTATTTAAACAGTGGGTTTATGAAAGAAATAGAAAAATATATAAGTCCACAAATATATTAGATAATATATCTAAATTTATTCGTGTATGAGAGTTTGAGACTATATAATATAACATTTATATATTTTCATATAGTCTATTGTTGTAGTCGTCGTACTAATAATATTCAGATTTCAGAGAATAACTAAAATTGTAATTACCTACCTGGCTACCTACTCTTTTAATTTAAATATCAGATTTCGTCAACATTTGAATATGAAATGTCCACAACATATATTAAATTTATTTAATAAATTATTATTATTATTAATATTTACTATTATTATTATTAATGTATTTATTTATTTATCTGTTCTATGAAATGTCTATAAAAAAAAAATATTATTTAATAATTTTAGATTGTATTAGAGAAGAATAAGCTTGTATAAAATTAAACCTTTTGTTAATTATTTTGTAATTATCTAATTAAAATATGATTTTAATGTTTTAAATTACTAAAAAATATTAAAAATCTTTATTACGTGTGAATGCTAAATATATTGTATAGGTGAATTACGATGTCATCACAATATAAAATTCAAATGCTCATAAAAAATTATTGTGGATTTAGATACAAACATATTTTTAATTCAAGTAAATAATGATAACATTTTATGAGGGATCATATAGATACCTAATATTATATTTTCAAGCTTTTTGACCTGCAAGCATACATTTCTTAATTGACATTTAAATAGATAAAAATCGAAATAAAGCTTAAAAAATATAAATAATTTCATTACCATTGCATTTTGTTAAAAACTGTTAAAAAATTTTATTGATGTGTGATGCTCTGCTAGTGATCCTAATATTAAGTTATATACTTATAGTAGGTAGAGTATTTTGAATAATTTAGACAATGTTTATCAGTTGAAATAAAATAGTTATTTATTAAATAAAAAAAAATACAAGTTTGAGCTTAAGAGGACCCGCATGTGTTGTCTCTGTCTTACTAACATACATCATAACAAATTTTCGTTCAGCAGAATTACCTATATTTTGAGATGTTAGCTTTAATAATAGAGTAAATTTACCGATTATCAAATTTAAAGGTAAGAATATTATCTAGACATTAACATATGATTTTATTGATATTATCATTTTAAGGTGAGTTATGAACATTTTAAAGTTGTAATATTTCACATAGCTGTAACTCACTTTAAAATAATAATATCATTAAAAGCATATGTCATTGTCTAGATAATATTCTTACCTTTAAATTTGATAATAGGTAAATTTACCTATGGCCCAGTGGCCCCGGAACACATTTTATCCAGCCCACAGACAAAGAATACCTAAATAACACATATTACAACAGCATTATATGTGTTATTATTGTAAATTAATATTTTTGTTAAATATTATTGGCTTTTAAATAATGTAAATATGTACTTAGAATTTTTATGGCCCGTGAAAAATTTTCAAATTCCTAATGTGGCCCTTCAAAAATATTAATTGGTGACCCCTGGTGGTAAGTGGACATTTTCCCCCTGGCTATTTTCAGTATAGTAGGACATTTTCCTCCCCGTAAATTTTTTGATACAAGATTAGCTAGTGCTAGAATATTATATATATATATATGGTGACCAGATATAAAATTTTTTTTAAAAGTACCTTTTTTTTGGTAAAAATATCATGTGTAAAATTTGAATAAATAATAAGTACAAAACTTTGTCAATATTTAGGAAACATATTAACAGATAACAAATTAAATTAACTATGCTACCAACCATATTAGATTACATTAGCTCAAACCATAAAATATAAATTTATACCAAATTATAAAAATCATAAACATGTATTAGCCCATAATATTTAAAAAAAAAGTACAATCTTTTGTACTAAACACTATTGTTAAGGACACTGGGACATTTATCAAAAAAGAGTACTGTCATACGAAAAATAGTACCTCTGGTCACCATAATTATATAGTATAATATTCAATATTATAATGTTTGTGAATTGTTGCAACAACTAATAATGTAATATTATTTCTGAGAATTCTAAATCTATAAATAGTGTAATATACCTACATATTGTATAAGCAAAACAATTGTAATGATCAATAGCTTGAATTTAGCTATTGCTAGTTAAATTTTAAATTTTAAATTAATTAAATTAATTTAGCTGATTGTAATAAGTCAATAGCTTGGAAGGGTGTCATCATTAGTCTTATTGTATACACTGTGTATAATGTATATAATACACATTCACACATTATAATAGTCATCTGTAAATAATAATGTTATATCCTTAACACAAAATAAAACTGTACTATCCACTAGGACCATAACCATTGACCAGAGCCGTGTGTAATAGGGGGTAAGGGGGCAACTGCCCCTGGCGTCATAATTTTCATATGTTAAGAACGGTGTCAACTATTTTTAGTACCAATAACCATTATTTAGAAAATTTATTTTTCCTCTGGCAATTGGCATTTTAATCCGTTGCTGACATTGACCATCTGCTGAATCCCTACAACTTCACTCTCCCTGATCTAGTGGTGATCATATGTAACAAGTGGTGGTATATTATTAAATTTGGTGATATATATATGATGAATTATATATACAAGTGATAAACTATATATGAATAAAAATAACAAACATTATATTATGCATTCACCCTATTCTGGTATTAATAAATACAATAAATAAATAACTAATACTGAAATACAGATAACTACTATAAGTATTAAGTTAGTACTATTTATTTTATTACACTCAAATACTATGTAAATGTGTAAAGGTAGATATTTATAATAATTAATTAAGTAAAATATTACTTTTTAATCTATTCTTTATCCATATCTCCTAATTTTTCAGATTTTCCATCAAAACATTTTTCAGGATTGGGAAATTCTAATTGAACAGTCACTGGTCCATCATTCACTATTTCAACTTCCATCATTTCCCCGAATGCTCCATCTAAAATGTATTAATATTATTATAATCAGGGCTCTAGAACAAACCTTAGTGAGGTATAAATTTTTTTCAGATAATTAAGAAGCTAAATACAAATTGTATGTTGCATATTTTTACATATTTCAAAGTATAAGTGCTATTTTGCTAACATTATTTTTGCATATTTATTATTTTTTTTTTTCAATTCCGTAGTCTTAAAACATTTTTTCTTAATAACAACATGTATGATTCATTCAATTGTCGTAATTATAGTTGTATTAATTATTTATATTAGTAATTAATTCATGTTAATTATTTTTCTTATTATATATATTATATAATATTATTAGAAGAAATTATGTATAACTATACGGGTTCAGGCAATGCGCAACATAGCGAGAGTGTACTCCCGAAACTTGGTAATTCGATTGTTTTTTTTTTTTTTATAATAAAAGCTTGATAATTTTCTTTATACTACGGTTTTTTTTCGCATCATTTAGTATTTTTAATGCATATTTAAGCGCTTATATGAATATTTTTTAGAGAATATTATTACGCTTATATAACAACCTTTTTTAGAGCTATAAGTTATGAGCCCTGATTACAATTATAAAACATGATTGTTAAATATTATAACAATTAAATCATTCTAATAATTATCCAGTTGGAGAATGGTTAGTTCCTTTTATTTTAGAAAAGAACAAATTGAAAAAAAAAAATATAAGAGAGGATAAAGATTTGAAATTAACTTATTTTAACTATACTACATATGTCAATGTAGTATGAAATCTCAATAGTGCAGTGTAAAATGAAAAAGTTTGTCAATTATATTAGTGTTATGTTAACATCTAGACTTTAGTTAAGCTATCAGCTTACATAGTTAAACACTTCATTTATTGTTTTTATTTTATTTTTGTATGTATCAAATTTTAATTTTAATTTGTTTTTATATGATTAACTTTTATAAATAAAAATAAATATATATGTGTTTTATATCAGTGATAATTTTATTTTAACAGACCTAAGTTATCTTAATAGTAGATTCCAAAAGCAAATTCAAATGGATTAATATTTTTTATTTTATTTTTATTCTATAAACATTTTCACGGGACAAGCCTTTAACAAAGAAGATATAATAATAATCTAGACAACTGAAAACAAAGAAAAATAATAATATATAGGTAATAGGCACAATTTAAGTTGTGGGTTAAATTAAATGGTAAAATACACACATTGTGAAAAATATAATAATAATGGTTTTAACTTTAAAATAAAGACAAAGCTTTCATTCTGATACAATTACGAGACATAAAAAAAAAAATGACATCATTACAAATTAGGTTACATAACATAAGTGCTCTCAGGCAAAAAGAATCGGACAAATTTTTTTTAAAAAAAGACAAAAAATAAATGAGCTTATAATTGAATAGTTATGAGTAGGGCCCTGATTTAAATACACTTAAAACCATACAAATATGCTCAAAAAAAAATAGCCAAAAATGACCTTAAAATACCATATATTTTTTTATTCAATTTTTAATTTATAAATAAGCTATAATCATTATTTATTATTTAATTAAAAAAAAAAAAACTGAAAATTTGAAATGATGACTTGATGCTGACACGCTTACTTTTTGGCCGTTTTAGGGAAATATTATTCTGTAGAAATAAAAAAAAATGCAAAATACAATTTGTAGCTTTGAAACCCTCGTTACATGAAATGAATTATGTACTTAGAAAGCATTGTGTAAGATCAACCAAAAAAATATGCACTTTGCATTGAAATCTGGACCCTAGTTATGAGTTACAATACCAATCTTACTTAACAATTCAGGACAATCAATATTGTTATTTAGGATGAGATCATAAATTAATAATATGTCAGATATCTTATGTCAAACCTCGCATGGCTGAATACAAATAGAATGTCCTACTAATGACATTGAGTTTCTGAAGATCGGTAAATTTAAGCGGAAAGCAATTGATTATAGAAATTTATATTGAACATTGTCAACCAGTTGATCGGTCGAATTCTGACTCCATATTAATGATCCAAATTCTAAGTTAGATCTAACAAGGGAACGATAGAGCATTTTAAGTACTTGAATACTTTTAAATTCTCTAGTATTTCTTAATATAAAACCAAGCATTTTAAATGCTTCATTAATAACAATTTATAAGTGAGTCTGTTATAGGGAGGATAGGATTATGTGTTTAATTGCAACTTATAATCCAGAACTTGAATAAATAAAATATTTTAAAACTGCAAATTTTAAATTATTTGATAAAAGTCAACATACAAGAAAAGAAAAACTATACATATACATGATGAACGTTAATTTCTTGCAATACAAAATTATGTAATAGAACATATTATTAATTATTATTAATTACCTTATACCTTTTCTTTATTTATCTAAATAGTTTCTAATGAATGTTTTATAATAAGTGACATAGAACTTCAAAAAGTACACCAAATAATCTGTTTTGATTTTAAACAATAAATGATTTTATTACATACTTAAATCTTATAAAGAAGCTGCTGGGATATCAAATATAAAAATAAACAATTTTTATGTAATATTTTTATGGAAACCTAAGAGTGTAGTACAAAATTTCATTTATTTTAGGCCCTGTCACTTTATATCTTTAATGTTAAAAGACATTAAATTATAACACTCTGGTACAACCTAAAATACTCAATATCAATATTTTAATTTTTTAATTTAATAAATTTGTCTTGTTTACCTTTAATTTTACTTGGATTGTAATGTTTACGCAAAGTCTCTAAAAAATATTGATAATTTTGTAACGCAAGGCCTCCAGGCATTGCCATATGAAAATCTAATTTGTTTCCTTTAAGCTTATAGCATAGAGTAAATTGACTAATTGACAATATTTCATAACTCATGTCCATTACATTACAATGCCATTTTTTTTCATTTTGATTGAAAAGACGTAGCTTTAATATCTTCTGCACCCTATAATAATAAATAATATATGCATAACATAATATTAGGTTAGGTCAATAATTAAAAACATTATTAATATTAGTCGTATCTTACTATTAAAAGAATTATCATGATATAAGAATAAAAGTATTACAAGTTAATAAAATCTCTAGCAATTAAAAAACAGACAAATGTTATTCACAATTTATTATATAATAAAGTTAATAATCTCAATAAAAATTTGTTTTTCGACATTGTTGTTAAAAACAACCCTATATTTAATAAAAAAAAAATATATATATAGGTAATATATTACGTTAGTAAGTTAATTAGTTTGTAGATTAAAAATATAAATTCAATATTATCTTACATATCATCAATATCATTTTTTTGATCAGTTTTTTGCAAACCGACCAACAAACATAAGCCTTTAGTTATTGAATTGACTTCATGTCCATCAACTAAAAAAAAAAACACAACTATACATTATGTATCTAATATATAAATATTGTTAATAATTATTCATTCAATAAAATTAAAATATTTTATGTTAAAATTTGAATAGTGATATTAAATATTATAACAAAAATATTATAAACATTTACCTGAAACTTTAGCTCTTAAAACACGTTGAACTACTACCTTCATAATGTAAACATGCAAAATAATATTAATAGAATTAACAGCCACTACAGAAGTTTAAATTTGGAACAAACCCTAGAGTAATACTATAGTATTACGGAAGAAACATCACATTTGGCAGAGAAATCGTTTGATATATGAATTTTGAATTTTGAATTATATAGTAAAAATTGAAATCATAAACCTTGTACGATAACCAAATGATAGCAGATAAAAAATAATATTATTATCACAAACCACTTCTACCATGGACCTATTATCAATTGGAAAATTATCACAGAATAACAATATGGCCATGGTAGAGATATATATATATTTATACCCACTTTGAATATGGCATCACAGGCTTAAAGTATACTATAGTATAGAAGTCTGTGTATAACATTGAGTATTGACGCAGTCGCAGTACCGGTTACGTATCACCTAGATCCCGCGACAAGTAGATCCACGTACGTCAACTGGATCCCATTTGACATTTAGAACCTCAAAGAAAATTTAAATTCCATATTAACATTAATCTCCCACGTCATTCAGAAATCGACGGTCATTTAAAAAACTTGTCTAAAAAAAATACTTAAATAACAATTTAAATTTTAAAAATCTTATGAAAATAGTATGAAGTATAAGTAAGTTACATGACGATAGTAAAATCTCTAATTCTAATTCTTAATTTCTAATTATAATATTAGATTCGATGTTTTAAATAAGTAGGTAGTAACGTTTCATTATATTCTAATATACACGACCTATGAATTATCGATTATGTTAATGTAGAATTTATATATAATTTTAAAAAGAACTTGCTCAAATACCTATTTATTATAATAGGTAAGTACATTAAAACCTAACCATTAACCTAACAGGGTGACTATACTTATTTACAAGCATTGTATGGCCACTTATTCCTTTAATGTTAAATTTATATTGAACTTATTTATAAGTTTATAATATTTCTCATTTCTTGATATAAATAATTATTTAATTGGTATTTAATAAAAAAAAATGTATGCAAGGTAACTATAAGATAAGAATAACAGTGTTAGGTAATTTTCCACACCACCTTTATTATTAAACGACGTACAATGACATTGTCCGTATTATTTAATAAATTTATGAGGTATTACACGAGGCGCGTTTTTTTATTGTGGTGTCCCCAGTAGGCCTAATCCACATCGTAAGCGAGAACGCATTATATGCAGGGGCGTATTTAGGTAGGGGATTTGGGTCCAGTTGTCCAGAACGGCAATTTTTTAAAGATTTAGAGGGACGGAAAATTTTTATTTCATACTTTATGAGTACTGGCGCAGTGACGTCAATCATTAATAATTTTCACAACAAATGTGTGACATAGAGGTATAAAATACTATAATATTTATATAACATGGTATTCTATGGTATTAACAGTTTGGCCACTATTGCGCGGCGTAGAAGTTTTTTAATTTTTTTTAATGGGGGGGGAGGCGGAAAAATATGTGTTGCCCTTATCCTAAAATTCCTAAATACGCTACTGATCATATGAATGCATTCAAATAATAAAAAAAAAATATACAATAACTTAAATTATGTGGATATTAATAATACTATATAATATAAAACGGGTAATGTGTATAATATATGTGTGTTGCCGGCCGGCGATAGTCAATGTGTTGGATGAGTGGATGAGAGATGAGCGCTTATGCGTAAAGGGGGGACAACTAAATTAAGATGAGCTTCTTATTGATGCTGTCAATCTTCCTCCGGGTTGAAACGAAGCCGAGTGCCGACACATTTCCCATCAGCTTTGTGACAAATTCTTCTTCACTAATAAATATTATATAATTATATATAGTATACTGTACCTACTACGATTCTAAAAGTTATAATATAATACAAACAAATCCTTTGGACAGTTGATTATCAGTTGAATTTCTTTTTGCTGCTGCTAGACGTCCTCCGTGTTGAAATACAGCCGAGTGCTGACACATTTTCCATCAGCTTTGTGACGAATTCTTCTTCACTAATAAATATTATATAATTACATATAGTATACTGTACCTTTTACGATTCTAAAAATTATAATATAATACAGACAAATCCTTTGGACAGTTGACATTAAGATGAGCTTCTTATTGATGCTGCCAATCTTCCTCCGAGTTGAAACGAAGCCGAGTGCTGACACATTTTCCTTCAGCTCAATGACAAATTCTCCGTCGGTGGGTAGTCCATGATCCAGCCAAATGTTCGGTTCCTATAAAACTTCAACTAATGTGCTGATTAAAATGTAATTTAAATTTATAGTAAAATTTTAATGTTTAAGAAATCTATGTTGGTGTTCTTTTATTTTTGAATTTAAATTAATTTGAAATTTTATATTCATAATTTATCAGTTAAAAATGTAAACAAGAACTAAAAAGATTATAGTATATTGTAGTTTAACTTTCTGTTCGGTGGCCACCTTTTTAATTCCTCTCTCTCTTTTATAAGAAAGTTAAACAGCACAATAACTATAAAAAATATAAATTTAAACATACACAAAGACGAACTAGCTTTGTGATAAGAAAAAAAATTGAAAAAATTGATAATTTATCAACGTATTATTAAAATAAAAAGAACACCTAAAACCGTAGTACAGTATATTATCTGAAAAAAAAACCATAAAAATAAAATATAATTTAAGTAAATATTCATAATATACTGTACTACTGTTCAAAAAATTATAGTATTAAACAAACACAGCCCTGCGACACTTTTTTTCGTTATTCATCAGCTTCCTAATGATACTGCCAATCGTCCTCCGGGTTGACATTATATAAGGATATAGCGTAATTATTTCAGTATTTTTGTTTTTCCGATATTATGGCAAGATCTGAAATTTTTTGTTTTATTTTACTATTTACACCAAAAGTACCAAATTGATCCATATTTGCTACAAGAATTCATGACAAACAAAAAATAAACTACATAATTGTAAGATCATTATACATTTTTCGCTACGTCCACGTCCAGGATCTAAGGTGTACTATTTTACTACTATTCTAATATAATATAATCGCGAATAATACAAATAATACATGGTTGTTATTTCTCACAATTTTTGTCTACTATAACTAATGAGTAAAATAAGTAGGCATTGTGTACTATTTTTTCATTGGACCCTGGAGAATAAAATATGCGTCTACATCAACTACATCGTCCGACTAGCGTGGATTGTTCATATAAATTTATATATTTTATTTTAAGTTTAAAAAATAATTTTAATCCCAAAAAAGAATAATAAAAAAAAAACTTACTTAAGCGTCGACTGTTCCAGTGAAACCGAGTTGTGTCAATCTTCAGACTATACGTAGTAGTGCACCGCCGCCGAAGAAACTGCAAATTTTCTTCATATCGATCTTCATCGTGATTCTAAATGAGAATAAAAATTCATTTTTATGAAAATAAACAGCACGAAATGAAAATGAGAATACTTGTCATGTACTTCAGTACTGTTCATTAAGACTATTATAGAATTGTTAATCGTCTTCGACGAATGTCGTCGATTGTCGTATACTACAGATGACAAATATTATAATATGATAAATTTATGGTTTTTTTTTTTATAGAACTCTTTGTGATATTATACGATCTATTTTATATTTTAGCTGTTTGACATATGAACGTAAAATTGAAACATTTAAACTATAGACCAAATCTTTATAGATATTGCAAAGTATTAATATTTTATTCTAATGAAAATGATTACAAATTATTTAATTTAATCTATAAAAATAGTGAACTAAACAAAAATAATTATATTATTGTATATATTAAAAAAAAAAGAATTATGATTTATGATTAATATCGTTATGTTTCTGAGTTATTATTTCTGCATACTTTTGGTTTTAATCGCGCAGTGCTTTAACTTAATCTTACATATTTTTACATGTAAACATACATATATATATCTGATATATCTGATATATCTGATATATTATATATATGTAATTCATAAATTTCCTTTATTATGGTTTCATGTAACAAATAGTACCTAGTCAATGCTTTGAGAAATTCAATTTTCAGTACCATTTTACAAAATAATCAAAAATTACATTAAATTAAAGATAAAGAAGTAATTATTACAGTGTTGCTTTATACATTAGTGATTAAGTTTATTACTGTAATTAGTGTGTGAAATTTGAATTTGAAAGAGACAGTCAGGTTGACTAACCTTCATTAATAAGTATAATTTTGATTGATATTGCTAAGTATTTTATTTTTTTTTTTGTGTAAAGTTTGACAAGCTAGATTTTTTCCGAAAACAATGCATTTATCATAATTATTATTATAATATAATTTATACCGTATTGTGTTCTTGTTATATACTTTTGAGTTAATAGGTACAACCCTTTCGTAAAATAATTTGAATAAATAATATCTTAAGATTAATCTACGTATGTCAAAAATGTCATTATGTACAAAAAACTTTTATGTCACTACAAATCATGTTTTAAATAATAACAAAATATCGTAAATATACATAATTTCAAAATATTTTGAAAATATTTTGAAAAATTACTATTTGTAAGAAATACTCTACAAGAATTTAATTAAAGTTTTAAGTATCTAAGATTATTCGTTTTTGAACTATAACAAAATATAAAAATTATTTGAGAAAAAATATTTATTTTTAGGGTGGGTGTATAATAAACATTTAATAAGTTATAGGTATAATACTGAACTTCAAATAGTCATAAAAAATAATGTGACTTTCCAATAAAACATATTATTTTTGTTTTAGGTAAAAAAAAACTAATGAGAATTAGTACATTTAATTTGTATATAAAAAGACAATATTATATAAATATCTGATGAAAAAATAATTTGAAAATTGTACAGATTTAGACAAAATTTTGATTTTAAACGTTTATAAAAATATAATATCGTGACTATACATTTTTTATTGCAGTAATTTAGTAACTGATGAGGAACACTGTATTAAATTTTAATTTAAATTTGTTATCAAAAATTTTTATCGGCTTAAAAAAAAAATAAATTTAAAATCAATATAGTTTTATTGCTACGTCCAGGATCCAAGGTATAATTGACGAATTTATTTTATTCTTGAATATTTTTTAACTTTAACCTTCTAGAACTCTCATGCCATATTCACAAATTAAAAACAGTTTGTGGACCAGACAAAAATAAAGATTTTGGCATAAATCTAGTTTAGCGGCCACTCGAATTTTTTGATTTTTTTTTCGGAAACCTATGTATTTTAACGAGTCTTAAACGATGGTGTAAAAATAAATTTGCGGAAACCTCAGAGCCGGTTCCATATTCCGGCTCTGCAGACTCAACAGAAGTGTCGTCTCTAACTCCATCGACAGGGTCGTATACTACGGAACATAACCCGAAAAACTCTGCTAGAGGTCAACATTTTTTAACCGACTCGATTTTAAAAACATGTACTTTGCCAAGTACCCTGTGTAGAAACGTTTTTTACGACAGTATTGGCTCATGGATGCTTTAGCATGACGCCAGTAAAAATTTCGTTTGGCCACTAAACTAGATTAAACTAGTATATAATTTCAAAATTAATAATTTCCGCAAATTTATTTTTACACTATCGTTTTAAACTCGTTGAAATACAAAGGTTTCCCCAAAAAATTCATTATATAAAAGCGGTAAAAATGTAAAAAAATTGTGTCACGCGTATGGGTAAAAAACCGAAAATCGTGAACTTCGTAAGTCAATAACATCAAAACTAATGGTTTCCGCAAATTTATTTTTACACCACCATTTAAGACTCGTTAAAATACATAAGTTTCCGAAAAAAATATCGAAAAATTCGAGTGGCCGCTAAACTAGACTTGTTCCAAAATTTTATATTCTTAAATTATTTACTATGAAAAAAAATATTATCTAGAACTTTAAAATAATAAAATATTAAAAAAAAGATTTCATCGTTTAAGAATTTAAAACGGGTCGTATAAAATAACCCACCGGTTGCCGGCTATCGGAAATCAAAAATAGGTCTAAGTAATCGGGGTGGCAGCTTGTACAAGTCAATAAATATTTATTTAAAGTATAAAAATTAAATTTATTACTACCCTAAAATTATAGGAAAATTAACCTACGTAAATATCCTTCGACGCTTTTCGGCGAAATCAAGTTGTGTCATATTAAAGTTCAAAGTGCACAGCCACCTAAGAAACAGCTAGCTCTTATTTCTTCATTCGTCTTCTTTGCGCTTCTGAATGAAATCATTGAAATTTTTTATGAAAATGAGAGCACTTGTCATGTACTGAAGGGTGTTGTTTGACGACTGTTCAATAAAATTATTAGAATTGTTAATCGTCTTCTACAAACGACAACGATTGTCGTTTGCCATGGATGTCGGATGATAAATATTATAATTTTTTTTTTTTATAGAACTCTTTGTGATTTTATAGGATTTATTATTATATTTTAGCTCTTTGACATACGTAAAATTGAAACATATAAACTAGACCAAATCTTTATAGATATTGCAAAGTATTAATATTTTATTCTAATGAAGATGATTACAAATTATTTAATTTAATCTATGAAAATAGTGAACTAAATAAAAATAATTATACTTTTGAGTATTTAAAAAAAAGAATTATGATTAATATCGTTATGTTTCTAAGTTATTATTTCTGCATTATTTTGATTCTAATCACGCGCAGTGTTTTAACTTAATCTTACTTATTTATTACATTAGATGCAATTACCTCTGTCTGTAGATATTGTGTCTGAAGACACCTATCATAATAGAAAAAAAAAATCATACATTTCGTTTATTGTGGTTTCTTGTAACAAATAGTACATAGTCACTATAGCCAATGCTTTAGGTAATCAATTTACTTTTTAAACTTAAAATAAAATATATTCATTTTTATGAAAAATCCGCTACCCGGATGATGTAATCGATGTAGACGCATATTTTATTAATTTATATATAAATTAAATAATATTGAACTTCAAACAGTCATACCTAATATAAGTTTCCAGTGACCATTTTATTTTTGTTTTTGCATTAAAAAAACTAATGAGAATTCCTATAAAACATTTTAAAATTGTAGATATAAAAAGAAAATATTTATATGAATACTAATGAAAAAAATAATATGAACATTTTTAAATTTTTAAAAATTTGTAATAATAAAAAAATAAAGAACATTGTTTAAATATATATAGTTTGAAAATATTTTTAAAATAATAACATAAATAAGAAATAATCTCATAAAAAATTAGTTAAGACTTTAAGTTATCGGTGTATAAGATTATTTGTTTTTAAACTATGTATAGTATTATAGTCTATAACACAATATAAAAATCGTTTAACAAGAAATAGTTTTTTTTGGGGATGAAAAATTAATACTCAATAAGTCATAAAATATTGAACTTCAGTCGTAAAAAATAATGTGACTTTCCAGTAAACCTTTTATATTTGTTATATTTAAAAGAACTAATGAGAATTATTATATCAAATTTGTATCTAAAAAGACAATATTATATAAATATCTGATGAAAAAATACTTTGAAAATTGCATAGATTTAGACAAAATTTTGATTTTAAACGTTTATAAAAATATAATATCGTGACTATACATTTTTTATTGCAGTAATTTAGTGACTGATGAGGAACACCGTATTCAATTTTAAATCATATTTGCTATCAATAATTTTTATCGGCTTAAAAAAAAAAAATTTAATTATTTAAAATTGTTAAAATGTTTTTATAATTATACAATGTATAGGAAATCATAATGTAGACAGTTGGTAAAATTTTCAACATTCTATGATTAGCATTTTTGAATTAAAACTTAGTAAATGAATTAATTTTGTTGAAATTTTACAAGTATATTATAGCGTAATGATTCCAGTTTTTCCGATATTATGACAAGATCTGAAATTTTTTATTTTATTTTACTCTTAACCACCCAAAGCACTAAATATATTAACTTTAACCTTTTAGGACTCGCATGCCATATTCACAAATTAAAAACAGTTTGCGGACCAGACAAAAATAAAAATTTTATATTCTTAGATAATTTACTACGAAAAAAAATATTATCTAGAACTTTAAAATAATAAAATATTAAAAAAAAGATTTCATCGTTTAAGAATTTAAAACGGGTCGTATAAAATAACCCGCCGGTTGCCGGCTATCGGAAATAAAATATAGGTCTAAGTAATCGGGGTGGCAGCTTGTACAAGTCAATAAATATTTATTTAAAGTATAAAAACTAAATTTATTACTACCCTAAAATTATAGGAAATTTACCTACCTAAGTATCCTTCGACGCTTTTCGACGAAATCAAGCTGTGCCATATTAAAGTTCAAACGTGCACATCAGCCACCAAAGAAACAGCTAGCTCTTATTTCTTCATTCGTCTTCTTTGCGCTTCTGAATGAAATTATTGAAATTTTTTATGAAAATGAGAGCACTTGTCATGTACTGAAGGCTGTTGTTTGACGACTGTTCAATAAAATATTAGAATGGTTAATCGTCTCCTACAAATGACGACGATTGATGTTTGCCATGGATGACAAATATTATAATAATATGATAGATCATATGTTTTTTTTTATAGAACTCTTTGTGATATTATAGGATTCATTTTTATATTTCAGCTGTCTTGCATACGAAACTTTTGGTATCTAATTAATTTCATACGTAAAACCATAATAATTGTATATCCTGAATTTTTTTTTAAATTATAATTTTATTATTTCAATAGTTGTTTGGTAAAATTTCTCACCAACAAATAAGACCATCTTCGACCAGCATAATTTTACATTATACACAATGTATTAATGCATTATACATTGAAAATTGAATTCAAATTGTACAAATTCGTTATAGTGACATACTTAACCTAGTCTATAGTAGCTATACAGCAGTTTACGGGTTGGCTGTACTAAATGATTAATAATTTTAAAAATATTTAAAAGTTGAATCATTCAAAAAATATTACATACTAAATAGTTAATAGATTATGATCTACGTATAATAAAGAAGGACTTACAAAATCAATAAAATTAATTTCTAAGTACAAGTAGTTATTCACATTCGACTCGTTATATACACATGTGACTATATCATTCCAGTTTCGGTACCGTCCTGTTTAGGAATAATACATACCTACTCATACTATTTATATAGGTTCTATAATGTTAATATGTTCAGATAATTTGCGATCTTAATATATATATATATATATAATATATATAATAAATGCATCTATTTATGGTATTATGTTATTGTTATTTTAACCTATAAGTGTATAGTCAAAATATTTTGAAAATTATTATATGTATAAGAAATGCAAACATTAACATTTTCGAAATTTTCAAATAACTACAGTTATTCGTTTTTAAATTACTAAAAAAAAAACAAAAATCGGTTGAGCAGAAATAGTTTTCACAGAAATGAATATCTAATAATGTCATCAAAATTCAAAATTCAGACAATTATAAAAAAATATTAATGCGTCTTTTCAGAAAACTTTTTATTTTTGTCAAGTACTCGGTCAGTTAAAAATGAAAAATGATATTTATACAATTAATATAAATATAAATTATTATATAAAATGGGTCTGGTAATATACTAATATGAGTAATATGACGATTATGTATTTTTGGTTTCACGTATTTTATGCATCGCGCGTTCGGGAATAAAATATGCATACGTATACGTCACCCGGCGTGTAGCAGATTTTCCGGTGCAATAAGTATGTATTTATTTTAGGTCTAAAAAAGTAAATTAAAACTCCAAAATTATAGAAAATCAAACTCACGTAAACATCGATTTTTTTTTTGTGAAACTTAGTTGTGCCATATTTAATGTCCATACGTTCAGTAACCACATCGCCGACCCAGGAACACCTTTCCTCGTCCGTCTTTACCACGTTTCGAATTGAAGATATTGAGATATTTCATAAAAATAAGCTGAACAAAACGGCATATGCGTGTAAAATATTATATATATTAAAGTACGGTTTAACGATTTGTACGTCAATTTTTTTCTCCGTTAAAATTATTACAACCGTCAATCGTCTCCGACGAATAGCGAAGATTGATGATTACCATAGATGATAGATTAATATGATAGATCCATAGATATCCATAGATTATATACTGTATTATTATGTTGTAATATTATTATTAGCCAGACATTTAAATTTATTCGGGAGTCTGCCGTTCGAGAGACTCAATTGTGTACTTATACAAATTTTATATGCAAGGCAGAGGGCGGGGTAGATTGTATAGATGTTGTTCAGGACATTGAGACTAGACTCTTTCAAAGTTTCTGCCATTGGCATCGCATAAATTAGTAATTAGTTACTAGTTAGACATTTTTCGCCCGTATTATTATTGAATGACACCCGTCTTCTCATTATTAATGTAAAAATATTATAATATTATCAATAATCAATATTAATATCGAAAACCATCATAATTATTTTCCAAATAGACAAAAATATTAAATTATAGGTACTACAATTTTCTTCAAACTTTTTTATTGCTTTACTACCTTTTTTATGGTGAGTTCGCCATCTCAAAGACCCCTGACGAGCCGCCACTGCAGGTGTTAATACATTTATGGCATAAACAGCTTAAAACTAATCTACATAATATTTTGAATACTTCTCTGTTAGTGGTAATAATAATACAAGATGTAATACATACAAGGTGTCTTTAAATAATATTTTTGTTATAACTTAAAACAAAATAGATAATTATACCTATATAATTGTTATTTTTCGTTAAAATATACAGTTTTGTCAATATTCAAATTTGGTATATGTACTAACAGTAGCGCCGAACACGGGTATGGACTGGGGAAAATTCCCCAGAAATATTTATGGGTGGGTGGGTGATAATCAAAAATAGTTTGTTATTCAGTATCTTGTATGTATATAGTTAGAAATAAATATAGTACCATTCGAACGTAACTAACTAAACATTTTTTTAGTAGGTGGGTCTAACACCAGCATTTTTTTCCGCTAACATGAAATATAGATCGGCGCCACTGGACTTACGACTAACCTCTGAGACTGGGAGTGAGAATATAAATTAAGTTAAAACTTTTAAGCAATAATAATTATATAATAGTACCTATAGTTATATAGTTGTTCTAATAGTTATATAGGTACTATTCTGATTAATATAAAAAAAACATAAGATGGTGACCAGACATGAGTTATGGCTATTTTAACTGAGAAGTAACATTTTCAGTAACTTCAGTTACTACATTTTAATTTTTTATTAGATGTATAAACGAAACCTAACATTATGAAAGCTTTATTTATGAAATAATTTATGCGTGTATTATTAAAACATTAGGTTATAATAGAAATTATTTTTTAATTGTCTATTAAAAAAAAATTATATGGATTACGCTAGTTAATAACTGTTATACTAGTGTTACTACGATGTAATAACGTAAATCATTTAAATACATTGATAATTAAAAATTAATAATACTAATTACAAAATTAATTAATTTGTAAAATCCTTATGATTATTTTAATCCCCCGTCAATTAGATCCTAATGCGTCATTTTAATCTCGCGTCAATTGGATCCTCTTGCGTCAGTTAGTCACCGGGATCTAGCTGTCGAGGGATCTATGTGACCGTTCACCCGCAGTACCATCAGCTCATTTAATATTTATCATTATCATAATTTCGATTGTCGATATGATAACGGAGGTAATCAACTAAAAGTTAATATGAGAACAACTTCTATTTTTTGTATATTCATATATTTATGTATATAATAGCGAATCTACATCAGTATTCAGTAATCAATAACCATTTTTTATTAATTGTTCGTATGAATAGTAAGTAGTTACAACCTCAACCGTTAAAAAAGTTATTTATCTGATATCGTGCTGTGTTGCTGTACTTTGTGGCATCACTTTCAGACTTTCTTCGACGGAAACACACGGACCACGGTACAGATTGTGATTTTTTTTTTTTTAAACCAAGAGAATCGTTTGTAAAATATTATAATCAATATAAAATTTTTTCCAACCAAATACGAAACAGCAATGAGTGAAAAGCGTAGTGTCATGTTTGTGTGTTTGGGTAACATTTGTAGATCTCCAATGGCTGAAGCAGTGTTTAACGAGGTGGCTATGCAAAAAGGTGTAGCCGACAAGTGGTATGCCGAAAGTTCTGGTACCGGTGGATGGCATGTAGGGTGTTCGCCAGATCAACGAACAATGACCGTACTAAGAAATAATGGTATAAAGTACAAGCATTCGGCACAACAGTTTAACTTGGATGACTTGAACAAGTTTGATTTTGTTTTTGGAATGGATAAGAGTAACGTGGACTTTATTAATCGAAAGAAACCATCAGACAATACAAAAGCACAAATATTAATTTTAGGGTCATTTGATCCAGAAGCAGAAATCACTGGAAAAACCAATATAGAAGACCCATATTTTGATTCTGATCTTCGAGGATTTGAAAAATGTTTTCAACAATGTATGAGGTCATGTCAAGCATTTCTAGACCAATATCAATAAAAAAAAATATTATAACTTTTATTAAATAATAACAATTATAAATAATAAACATTGAAACAGAATGATTTTTTTTAAGCTTATTGATAATTACTGAATATAATAATATGCATGAATATATTAATACAATAATAAAATGTATACATATGAAATAAAATTGAATAGTTTACTTATTTAAATTTTTGTTTATTTCGGGGATTAATAATGACTTGAGAAAACTATTGCCATTTGTAATATTGGTGGTGGCAATTACATATTCAATTGTAGCTATAAAAAAAATTAAAAATTAATTTGTATTCATACAAATACAAAATAAGATTTGGCAACTTACAATCTTCAAGTGATGATAAGAATCTGAGAGCAGATATTTCTGCAAACGTACATCCTCCAATAAAGAATACGAGCACGACTTTTGGAGAGTCTGCTAATAAACTGATATTAGTTGCTGTAAAAATAATAATTGAAATTTATTAATATATAGTAACTACTAAAATTATTACAATAGATGTTATGTTGTTTATTTTTGTAGATAATAACATTAAATTATTTCTAGAAATTAATTCTATTAAGCACAGGCTGCTCTTCCAAAAACATTCTAAGTCTGTGACTATTTCCTTTATTCCTCGATTTTTAAATTGTTTCTCAAAGGCTAATAAGTTACTCTACTTTATATATTGTTGATGATGAAGGCTTACTATATGTTATTGATAGGTTAATGATCATGTTACTATAGGTTAATGATCTCAGCATAATCTAGAATTCAAAGTTCACCTTCATAAGTTCAATACTCACATTGATAACAACTTGCAAAGCATGGAAAATTAGGATTTTTGAAGTATATAGGCACAAACTTTAAGTTTACCACAACTTCTTCTCTCAAAGTGCTATATTACTTGTTTGTTTGCTCTATTCTTGAATATAATCATATAATCTGATATCTTCTTACAGTTATGGTAGTCTTTAACTTGAACACATGAATCATAATTGATTTTTTGAATTTTAATGCAAATGTACTGCATATTTATTATACTTTACGTATGGCTATAATCTTGTTCTTGAACTTCTTACACTTAGTGTGTTAATGGATCGCAGGGGTGTGGCCAACTTGTTTTTTTAAATAAATTAATTTCAGAACAAGTTGATGCAATAATTATAAGTTTAATAAATAAAATTAATTTTACATGCCAGACAATGTGATACTTGTATTTTTTTTTGTTCCTTTTTATGCACCTATCACATTATTCACTTGCAGGATAATACAGTTATCTAATGAAAATTCATCTTTTTTATTGTTTATATATTGTGTTCTGTGCATCTCAGTCGTCTCATATTATTGAAATATACATTTTTGTATTTTATTTTATCTTATTAACATTTATTATTTTAAACCGTTATATTAAATTGTTATAAATTTATTATTGCATACTGCTGTAAGTTTCAGCTCATCTAAATAATAATAAATAAATAAAATACCTTGATCAACATCAGAATTAACATGTTCTACAATAGGTCCAGGTAATAATGGCAGAACGTCAGACAATATTTTACTGTCTGATTTGGAAATATGTTGAATTAATCTAACACTCAGCGGAGCATAAATCCCATAAACATAGTTAATATCATCTGGATCAACTTCACTCATTTCATAAACATCCAAGTTTAATAGACGACGGCAAACAGCATAACTTCTTGAATTTGCCTGTAATAAATACTCGTTAAATAACATTCTATAATATAAATTTAAAGAAATACATTTACTTGTATTTTAATTAGACCAGCATTTTCTAAATGGGTCATTGTTATAAGATGTTTGAAACCATAAACTTGAATAATTTCTCTCTTATAATATTCCAAAGTTTTTTGCTTTAATCCTGAATTTACAGCAGATTGCATGCATATTAATCGCAATACCTACAACATGTATGAAATATTTAATAAAATATTTAACTATGTGTGTTAAAATGATCTTATAATTACTGTTATGAGATCAAATTTGTTTGAAATCAAATCTTCAATCTGAGGTAATACTTTGTCTGACTCAATACCCAAAATTAGTTCTTGTTGTACATTTATTAAATCACGAAAACTAGTTTTGTCAGTTAGTTCTTTAATTAGTCCAGCAACTGTGGTATCTAATTAACACATAAATTAAACAATCATTTTTAGTCAATATAAATATTCATAAATAAATAAATAACTACCAAGCAAAATTAATTACAGGATGATTACATGTAGAAAGTTGTTTTTTTAGTGCCAGCATATAAGGAAGTCTAGACACTAACTGTTTCATTTCTTGAACAGTTTTACCACTTCGATTTTCATCATATTCTGAAGTAATGTGTTTGGCTCTTTTACTTAAATTCATTAATACTGCATTAAAGTGTTTATTTCTATTTAAATACAATCAATATAAATATTAATGTTATTTATTCAACAAACTATAATCTAAACTTTTAATAGTATTTCTCTAACGATGGACAGTGGTATTTTTTATCATTTTTTTAATAAAAAAAAAATTCAGTTTAAAAAAAATAGTAATCATTGTCTTTATGTGCATAATTTTTTTTGCATTTTGAAAATTCATTAAAGACAGTGAGTAGTAATTACTATTACTGGTGATTAATAACAACTGTTTATCATTATTACTGCCTCTGAACAATGTAAGACTAACAATTTTTATAAAAATCAGTGAAAAAAAGTAATCTTTGTTATGAGAAAAGAAAATATCTGTAAAATTAAACTGATTTGTGAACTATTAATACTTCTTAATGTGGTCCATAGTATAAAAAAGGTAGAAAACACTGATTTATAAAGACTTATTGTAAATCAATTAAAAATATACCTCGTTTCAGCAAATATCTCATCGTTTGAATTTAATACAAGTTTTTTACGTGTTAATGTATTAACATTATCTTCTTCAGAAACAAATTTGTCAGCCGGTAATTCTACAGTACCTAAAACAAAATTTAATAATACAATTAAATCAAATAAAGCCATTATTTAAAATAAACTTACAACAATCAATTCCAAAAAGCTCATCAATAAGTCCTTCAAATGTTAACTGAGTAGCCATTGGTGTCATTAAGTCAACAGAACGGTCAATTAAAACAAGATGATCAATTGTTTTATAATTTCTATTTGCTTTAGAATTAGGTTTGCGAGGTTCTAAAGATATTTTAGATACTAATTCCCAAACTTGTTTAACAACAGGACCCTTGCCAGTTATGCGACCAATGCGCCCATAAAGATCTTCTAGGTTAACAATTGCTTGTGCTACACGGTATAAACATGTTGGATCATTTTCTAACGATAACTCCTAAATATAAATAAAATAATTATAGTCAGCAAATTATAATACAAAATCTAGTATATTATTATTGGTAAGAGCAAAAATAAATATTAAATATACTGCAAAATATCTGTAAAAAATTTCAATTTATTAATTGATGCACATTTTTTTCTCATCATTTTTGAATATCAACAGTTATATACACATATTTATCAACTTTTGTATACAAATTGAATATCTAATAAACTTTGCAAAAGTAAATAATGTACAAGTACAAGTGCACACAGGTTTCCCACATCAAATTTTAGACACTTGTATTAAATATTTTTGCGGGCCCTTATAACAAAATTTTGTATTTACTATAAATCATTATAAGTCAAGAATAATAATCATTTTGAGAACAATAATGTGTTTTTTATTACAATATTATTTAAATGAATTAAATTCAGTTTTGGACAAATCAAGTGTGTAACTTACAGAGTATTGTACAAATACTTATCAAATCTAGCCAAGGACTTGCATTCTAATCAAAAATAGTTATAACCCATTAGAAGTAATATGGATGTCCAATGCCCATACACAATAATTTCTAGATAAATCATATTCAATGATTAACCCACAGATTAACATATCAGATTATATTTATCATACAATATTAGATAATTTAAAATAAGTAAACCAAAATTTCAAAAATTACAAATTAATTTTAACAAACCCTTCTATTACCAGTCCAATCACTTTCCACACTTGTGAGGGCCCTGTATGCATATACATACTAAAGCTAATAAGTAATGGTTTAGTTACATAAATACCTTGTAACAATCATTCATTTCCATTGACATAAGATCATTTTCCAAAGGAAATAAAAAACAACAAAACTCTTCAATGAGAACAAAATTTCCTAGAACTCCTTTTCTCTGAAAAGTTATAATTATTATTATTTATTTATTTACAAATATATATAGAGAATATAATATAATGTATAATAGGCCACATAGAGCTAACTATAACATTAATTGAACAACTATTTTTTTATAAATTTATGTTAAAAATATAAACATACAATACAATATAAATTGTTTATCAATGATACCTAGTAATCAGAACTCACTTCTAAACGTTTTTCACATAATAAACTGCGAGTAGGAACAAAAAATAAATGATATTCCCTTTGTTTAAGATCATCTTGATTTTCCCTAAAACAATAAATTTATTTTAGTTAAATGATTTAAATAATCTACCATGAATAGGTAAGCGTGATTAGAATTGTTGTTAGCATAATATTATTCAATCATTGAACATTGAAATGCATGAAACATTTGTTAAATATATCTTCTTAAAATTATTTGAACAAGTAACTTAATAAACACAGAATAATAAGTTAATGGTAATAAAACACACATACTTATGAATATTATCACATATCATATCCATATGCGTTAAAAATGGTCTTGTAATAAATATAACATTTTTGACCTTTTCACGAAAATTACTTAACTTGCCAGTGTTTAGAATAAATACTTCTTTAACATCATGTTCACGTAACAGACTATAAGTAGCTATCAAACCAATAGGTCTTGTTAGTCCTTCATCCAAAATTATAACCTGCATATTATTTATTAATTATTTTATCATAATAATTATATCTAAGCAATTCTTAATTAGTGTTTTACCTTAGGACCATCACATTTGTCCAACAAGTAAATTAAATCTTTAGCTGCGCTCTCTTGAAGTAGACTAATATTTACTCGACTACTGGTTAAATAGTTGGACATAGTACAAAACTAAAAAATTATTATGATGAACATAAATTTTGAAATAATAAATTAAGTTCAAAATTAATTATAAAAGATTTGTATTAAAAGTGAAAATAAACAGACATTATTTACTAAAAATTTTATTCTAATTTTCAATTTGCAAGTGTATTAATAATTAAATATTAATATTATGATTTCTGGTTTGTATTTACTATTTTGTATTTTGTAAAAAAAACATAAAAATAATTAAATTATTTTATTTTTTTTAAGCACATCAATCAAAACATGTATACGGTCGGCACTATCAAAAAAATAAAAATATCTATCAACAGTTTTGATAATAATGTAGTTGGTTACACTGTTAACCGTATGTTTAAGTCGATTTTATTTTCTTAAAGATAAAATGTAATAAAAGGTAAAGGTTACAAATTTGTTTGCGATTGCGAAGTAACTAAGAATTAAAATTTTGTGATTTTCCCTAAACTATAAATCTTTCAAACATTAAACATCTTAGTATTTAAATTAACTTTTTTACCATGTTTGGCTTATCGAAATTAGCTCAGCCTTTGGCCAAGCAATCCCTACAAGTAATATCCAAGAGAACAAATATTACTGTTAACGGTCCACCTCAAGTCAAAATGCCAAAATGGGTAATACATTACAAACTTTTTTTTCTATTGTAATTGTTTTATACTTATATAATATATTTTGTCTTTTTAATTTTTCCTTGTATTAAATTTATTTAACTTAGATTTTGTATTAAATGTAATTTGTAGTATGTGTGTGCAATGTGCTATTTTATGATTAAAACTTAAAAAACAACAAATATAGCAATATTTTTAATTTAAGATACATTTATTCAACCTAAATAATGTATATTAAATACTAAAAAAATTATTTATTGATATAATTTTATTGATTTTTGTTAACAAATAATTGCAATAATTTTTTTTTGTCTTTTTCTAGCAACAATTGCTTATTGGAGGTACTGCATCTGGATCAATCTTGATCATACCTATTTGGGTTCTATATGATTTAAAGAGCCTTCCACGGGCATAACCACTATACTTCATGTTTTTGTTGCATTATTATAAAATTAGATATGTACTATGTAAACATTTTTTTCTATCGAAATAAAATGATATTGTAGTTAAAATACTACCAACTGTATAACATTATGTAGTTTTGATTATTAATATTACCTTTAATTTTTATTTATGTTTTTGGTATTTTAAATAATATAGTAATAAAAATAATTTTATTTTAAAGTTATTCAGTTAAAATAATTTCAGATTAATAGGTAAGTGAAACATCTTTATTTTTGTATTCATTTATTGAATCAATATACAGACACTTAAAACACTGTTTTTAATAAATAGAATGAAAATGATTTAAAAACTTCAAATAATATAGTATAAAATTATTTCATAATGAGTACATGAAAATCTTATTCTCACTACATTTTGTTTATTGTAGAATAGGCAAAGCGTTATTAAAAAACTACACTACTCAATGGTTTGGTGTTATAAACTTATAACAATGGTGTTAACTGTTATTGACAATAACATACTATAATAATATATTTCTCGTATGTTCACATATATTGATACTACATCAATAATATCACTTATAAAAAAAGTATTCAATTATTTTACTTAAATAATAACTTCCTGTACCTATTTAATTATACATGAAATCTAAGTATAGGCACCGAATCATGAATTCAATTAGTTTTAAATTTTCAACTTTCGAGATACCTAATAAGTATAATACTAGGTAACATTGCAAATTATTTATTGTATGTTATATACAAAATATTAAATAACATTTATTTTTATTTGCATTAAAGCAGTTTTTGGGGAATTAAACTAATCTGAGTCTCTTTACTCTTAAAACCTTTTTAATGTTAATAATGGAATTATTATTTATTAATTCCAAGAATAAATAATTGTAAATCGAGTAACTTCTTAACACTAAACATATAAGACAAATTTTGAATCGTAATATAATTATATACTATGGCGTTGCTGCTAAAATAAAATGAAATTGTATTTTTTATCATAGCTATTTTTTTTTCGTATTACCTTCCAGCTAAGCCGCAGTGATTATGGATAACAATTAACAAGAGTATAAGTCTTGGAGATTGATTAAAAAATGATTTTATAGAGTAGACATCGTCTCGTAATATCAAATTATCATAACAGTGATATAATAATTTAGCATGGGCAACGGCTGTAAACTGTATTATTGTAATCGATAATGCACCTATTTACTATTTACGTGATGACTGACGGTCAATAGGTCGTTTTTCAGGAAGTAAACCGCGAAGTACAAAAGTATTGTCTATTAATGGATTGTACGCTGCAGCAGCTGCTCGTCCGCTAAGGTCCTTTCGTACGATAAGATCGTCTGATAGCGAACGGTTTCAAGGTATACTATTGGTCCAAACGCGCGTTTCCTCCTCGTCGTAAGTCTTCAACTTCTGGATTCCGAAATTAGTGGTCAAACAGTAAATACCTACTTAATTCTCAAGCTAAACGTCAACCGATTGTTATAATAATATCTTCACTTAGTTCGTATTAATTCGTTTATAGTCGTCGCATATCATGGCTCGCGTTTTGGTCGGCGTTAAGCGCGTAATCGATTATGCGGTAAAGATTCGCGTCAAGCCCGACAAGTCAGGTGTCGTCACCGACGGCGTCAAGCACGGCCTAAATCCGTTCGATGAGATCGCCGTCGAGGAGGCCGTCCGCCTCAAGGAGAAGAAAATTGCGTCAGAGGTGATTGCAGTGTCGTGTGGCCTGCCGCAGGCCCAGGAATCGCTGCGCACCGCTCTCGCAATGGGTGCAGACCGTGCCGTCCACGTTGAGGTGCCACAGGCCCAGTACGACAGTCTGTTGCCGCTGCACGTGTCCAAGATTCTGGCCAAGGTGGCGGTGGACGAGAAAGTGGACATCGTCGTTGTCGGCAAACAGGCCATAGACGACGATTCCAACCAGACGGCCCAGATGACGGCGGCCCTATTGGGTTGGCCGCAGGCCACGTTTGCGTCCGAGGTAACCGTATCTGACGGCAGCGTGCTGGTAAAACGTGAGGTGGACGGTGGCATGGAGACAGTCAGGGTCAAGTTGCCAGCCGTCATTAGCGCCGACTTGCGGCTCAATGAACCGCGGTATGCCACTCTACCCAACATCATGAAGGCTAAGAAAAAGCCCATCAAGAAGCTTTCAGCCACGGATGTTGGTGTAGACTTGGCACCACGTCAACAGGTGTTGAGCGTAGAAGATCCGCCTACCAGACAGGCAGGTTCTATTGTGCCTGATGTTGACACTCTTATTACCAAGTTGAAAGAAAAGGGTCATTTGTAATGTGATGTCGACAACACTATTGTTTTAGTTATAAAAAAAATTCTTTATGTGGTTTTCAGCTGTTACAAATTATATTTTTTTTCAAAAACATATTTTTCTTCTAATTCAAAAGATAAAATTTTAATACCATGAACATTGTAATGGCCGTCTTTTTTTATATTTTGGAGAATTCATCGACATAATGTTATAATTATTTTTTATCAATTTATTGTTATTTGTTAGTAATATAATATATATATAATATATTTACTCAAAATATTTTCTTGTTCACTTTTTCTTCAGTCAATAGTATAAAATATATGTTACCTATTAGAAATATAGAACCATATTATAAACATTTTAATTTTGATTCTCACTTTTAAAATATTATCTAAAGCAGATTTTTAAAATGGTAGTAATGTATTGACCTATAAACTACTTTTTTAAGGCTATTGCAAGTATACTATAAAGCATTGAATAAATGTCAGAAATAAAACTTAACAGAATTCGAAATTTCAAAAAATAACTAAATAATAGTGGTTTACCAGAAACTCATACACGCAGAAAAAATAACACTTGACATTACTGATATAAGTTAAGAAAATAAATTGTTTCACAAAATGTTTATTAATATTGATTTCTTCATTGAATAAAAAAAGTTATCAATCAGAAATAATATGTAATATATATGTATCAATGTAACATACTTGCATATCAACATAGCAGATTAATAAGTTTATTTCTTTACTTATTGAGATTTATAAAATATATTATACAATTATAGGTACACCACTGTCAAGTAAATAATTTGTTATAAAGTAATTGTATGTTTTCATTTTGGCATTTATAATTGGATAGATCTTAAAATATAATTTTAGTTACTGATTATTATTA
This sequence comes from Rhopalosiphum padi, assembly GCF_020882245.1. Lineage (NCBI taxonomy): Eukaryota > Metazoa > Arthropoda > Insecta > Hemiptera > Aphididae > Rhopalosiphum > Rhopalosiphum padi. Next base: position 56,920,840 of record NC_083598.1, read on the forward strand.
AGATTCAATTACCTAGTCCTAGACTGATAGTCAATTATAATATGGATGAGTTTATCAATCTATTAATATTTGTAATTAGTACTTATAATTTTATATTTTGCACTTAAATAAATATTTATTAGGTATAAGAATAATTAGTCTTCTTTCATTAAACAATAACTGCATTAAATATTTAATGTTGAAAATAAAAAATTTAAATCTCTTATACTTATACTTTATACAAACATGATTTAATTACATCTATAATATATTAAAGATCTGTATGATTTTTATAAATCCAAATGAGATTATGTATAATATATTTTATAAATACTGTAAAAAGGAATTTAAATAAATATATAATATGGAATGTACAAAAATATTTCTCCAACCAATATACAAAAGACTAATTATTGCTAGAATTAGATATCAAATTTTTTTTTATGCGACTAGTATATTGTTTCAAACTAGACAATGCAGCTGTACTTGTAACAAAACTACCAGTTGGATTCCTAGGTCTAAAAATATTTAAAAGCTCATTTCGTTCAGCTGCTTTTAAACCCTGTAACACAATTGAATCATTTAATTTTATATACATCATAATACATACATAATGTGATCCAAAAAAAAAAAAAAAAATGAAAAAATCACAGACCTTCATCTCTAATATTTTCTGAAATTCTGTCATGTCAGATTCTGGTAATAGTTTTAAATATTGATCAACAAATGATGTATAATGTTTTATAGTTGGAGCCATTACTAATTTCAATATCATTTCTGCTTTTGTCATTCCTTTTACTACAACCTTTGTATAACTGAAATAAAATTACAACACAACAATAAAATTATTAACGTAAACATTTTTCTTGATTTTTATTACCTAGCAGGAGCTTTACGGTTATCATCAAGGTTCATTGATGGCAAATCTAATAAAATTGTTTTTAGTGAATGTGTATCCAACAATAATTGTTCAGCACCAATATTAGATAACGGTTTGCACTTATACAAATGTTGTATAAATTTAGGTATGAATGAACTAAAAGTTAAAATGTATATTGTTAAAAATTGTATTGGTTTACTTTTTTTATATTACTACATGCACTGTGCACACTGTAATAGTCCACAGAAAAGTATAAATTATAATGAAGTTTAATTAAGTATAATTTATAAGGTTATAAACTAATAAAATGTAATTAGTTCATAATTTTAAAGCAACGGCTAGAATAGACATTTATGTTATTAACTTACTTGGCAAAAGTAATACAAAACTTTGTGAAATATTTTCTGGATGTTGATAAATATTTTCGAACAATAGGAACAACGGCTCTCAAATGTGTGGTCATAATTGAAACATATTCACTTTGATCACCAACTGCTGTAATATTTTGCCAAGGAACCTTAAAGAAATATGTATTTTAATAAAAATTAGGAAAATAACAGTATACACGTTGAACTATTGAACTATACAAGCCAATCAATCATGTATATTATTTACTTTGGTCATATTATTTAATGCAGGTTCCAAATCAGCTTCTAGATGTTGAACCAAAAGATTAATAGACATAAAAATAATGCTGAAACAAAAATAAAATAGGATGAAATATATATTTATAAACTATAGATGACTTTATTACTTTTGAAATAAATCATTTTCATTGATCATGCTAATTTTTCCGACTAAGGAAGAGTCAATTTTTTCTTTTAATTTTTCTTCTAACTGTTGTGTCGTTTCCATACAATAATCGGCAGTTGTTAGTATACTTAAAACAAATTAAATATCATATGTGTAATATGTTTATGGTTTTAATTTTTAGCAGTTTACTTACCAGCATATTTTAGCTAATTCTTGTGGTGTACAATTTATATTTTTAACATTAGTTTCAGTCATCCCACTTGGAAGAAGTTGTAAATCCTTAATTAGGTCTTTGGTCATATTTGAGACATTTGTAGTTAGAGAAGTAGCGGGATGACTTATTCTATAAATTAGTTTTTAATGTAGTATAACAATCAGATTTATGATACTAGACGTTATGTAAAATTTAAAACAAATTAAAATTATAAATATTTATACTTTGGAAGGTTGACTTCTAGTATTTTAGTTGCATATTCTTTTAGATATTTTTGAAATACAGTTGCTAATGCAAGCATTGGGTTATGATTACTGAGTTCAGTACATTGTACTAGTGACTTCTTATAAAATAAAAATAAGTCAGCACAATTTGGTAGAACACTAGCTGTTTGATCATCAATATTTTCTTTTGCTAATGTTATCTTATTGTCACTCACAAAACGCTCAATCAGTTCAGACAGATTTCTTTAAACAAATAAATTTAATTAAAACTTCAAATATTTATTTTTTAATAGTGTTTATAGACTTAAATTCAATACTTACTTATCTACACTATCAATATAAATATAGAGAAATGGTTGAAAACAATCACTTATCAAACCATAAAATGGAGATGAATTTTGTTTTGGTTCATTTTTTTCTGTTAGCGATGGCATATTTTCCAATACATCAGATATTTGTAATTCTTCTGAAAATGGTTGAAGGATATCTTCAGTTTCAGCGTTAATTAACGGTTGTTTCTAAAACAAAACAATTGTATAGATTATAAGTTCATCTATCAATAAAATATAAACACCAACAGTTGTATTGTTCAACGATTTTTCATAATTTTGAACAATAGTATTGCCATTAAAAGTTTTTGCCATCAAATTTTCAAATGCAACAGTTTTTTGAATTGCGTATAGTAAAAGCTTGACATCAATCTCGTTTTTTCGTTTAACCATCAGTTTAGACAGTTCATTTCTAAAAATACCATTTTTGGTTTCAAGTTACTAAGAAAGATTATAAATAACATATTTTACATACTTAGTGATTTTACAAAATTCAACTGCAATTCTTTCAGACAACTCCCACTGAACAGGAAACATAGCCCTAAATTTTTCTTCACATTGTAAGAGTTGTCGTTTAAACCAAGCATATCGTTGGTTGAGCTTGTCTAACCAGGCTACATCTTCTGTACTATCAAATAAATGTGTATACTCAGAGAGTTGTAGATCTATAAACCATTCTAACAATTCATCTCTGAAAAATAAAAATATATACATTTTATAAAAAATATTTGTCATGTTTAAGAGGACGTCTCACCCGCATGTGTTGCCTCCGTCTTACAAACGTACTACATAGTAAATTTTCGTTCAACAGTTTCAATAGTGTGCTTTTAGTTTTAATATTAGAGTTAATTGACCTATTATAAAACTTTTAGGTAAGAACATTATCTGTGTTCTCTCGTTGGCTTTTTACGATTTTTAAATTTTTAGGTGAGTTATGAATATGAAATTATTAAATATTTGAAAATGTTCATAATTTGCTTAAAAATTAAAATATCGTAAAAAGCCAACGAGAGAACACAGATAATGTTCTTACCTAAAAGTTTTATAATAGGTCAATTAACTCTAATATTAAAACTAAAAGCACACTATTGAAACTGTTGAATGAAAATTTACTATGTAGTATGCTTGTAAGACGGAGGCAACACATGCGGGTGAGACGTCCTCTCAATATATAAATTTCATACTTGACTTTTGGCTCTAGGATTGAAACAACTAAACATGCTTCAGTCATTTGTCTGTTAGGTATAAAATTCTTTGCATTTGGTCCTGAAAATGCCTCACGAAAATCAGCCATTATTTGTGTTGCTAATGACGTTTGTAGTTGTTTTACCTATTACAGTAAGTAAATAAATTACAAAAATTAGTTTAAAATAAAATAATAAAATAGTTACTTCAGTAGATAACTGAGCAATATGTGGTATATCTGTGTAATTCTTGAAATGTTTCATAACATCAGTTACACCTTGTAAAGGCATCACAATTTCTCCATATTTACGTTTTGTAGTCAAACCTCTATACACAATTTTAAAACATATATACATATATATACTGAGTGTGTCTTAATATTTTTGTCGCTTCAATAATAGTATCTTATTAACATTTTTCAAAATTATTCCCTACTATATAAAACAACTATACATTTATAAAACAAGTAAAGTATGTGTTACATAAATAAACTTAAGATAGCCAATTCAAGTACAACTTGTTTAAGTTGAATTAGTCCATAAATATTCAAATACTTAGGAAAATATTATGGTATAGGTAAGATTAGGTAGAGAAATACATAATTAGATGAACAAACACTAAAGACACCAAATATGAGTAGAAAATTAACATACCTCAGTGACTCAATACCAGAAACAAGCATATGCAGATTATTTAGTGTTGTAATAGAAGTAGTGAGATTCTTTTTGGCACAATCTAATTGTTTAATATCTAACGTTATTTCTTTAACAATTTCCTCGCTATGTTCAGCTTTCTGTTTAATCTCTCTAATCTGACTGAAAAGGTGTTTGATATAACGTTGGGCTTCTTCAAGTTCAGCCTTACCATCCTGTATGAATAATTATTATCAATACTGACAATACTAATATTTGTTCAAATATGTTTATGATGAACTATACCTTGTTGACTTCAATTTGTCCTCTAATAACTGATCGAATATCATTATCTATGGAGTCTACTTTACATTCTAATGAATTAATAACATCGTCGATATTGGTAAGCGACTGTTCTGTAGGAAACAGATTGTTGATGTAGTCTATTGTGTCAAAATCTGGTTTATCTAGAGGATCATCACTCGGCAGTATCTATAAGTAACAATATTATTTTAAATATTGAACACAATATGGTATAATTAATGTGTATATTATATTATCAAAGTCTACCTCATCTATTGCTTTTTGTACTTCTACCGAATACACCAATGTTTCAGTTTTACCTAAATCGATTTTTTCATCGTTGATGGTTGACATAATTAAAATGTAAATCACCTATTTATTATAATTTATATTTTCAAAAAATATATATTTAATATTTTTGTATTAAGCAATACCACACAACACAGTGCAACAGAAAAGTCAAACGACTAAGCTTAATTTCTCATATACAAATCTCAGAACATGCCAAAATGACAAATGGCCAATGGTTAATAAGTAATAACTAATAAGTAATAACTAATAACCAATGGGTTCAAATAGTCAATGCCACTAAATAAATATTATAACTTATTCTATGATAAAAATTGAAAATCATATCAAATTATTATCTATTATCATATAGTACCACAGAATTCTCAGAATTCTGTGATAGTACTATCTTAAATCGTGCGCAATAATTTTTCTAATATCAGTAATATCTGTAAAAAATTATTAATGACGCATAAGAACAATTGTTTTTTACATGCATATTAAGTTTAAAAAAAACTAATTCAAATCGTACTATGTATTTAACTTTGGAACAACTATTCAGTGGAACAAAATATACTAAACAATTAAACATAGCTGATATCAAATTATCAATGAGTGCCATCACAGAATATAATTTTTTTATTTAGCCGTGGTTACGACTAATACAACTTCCTGATTGGATATTCATTTCTTATCACTCTTTTTTTTTTACTGTTAAATAGTAAATAATTTAAAATATTATTTTGAATTGTTTTAGAATTTTTAGATACTTATTAAAATTGTCTTCTTTTAATACTATCAAAGTATCAACATTATTAAATACCAATAAATCACAGTATGTATGAATAATTAATTTTGTATTGTTTTCCTGTTTATTGAATTATGTAGTAAAATAACATGTCTTATTAGTTACATTATTACATACATATTTTTGTAAATGTTTAATAATTATATAAATTATGGCTGCTGATATTGAATGTTTGAAATGGAATACAACAAGTTTCAAACCGTCCAACGGTAATGGTTCTATAGTTGAAAGTTATTTATAATATATTTTACTTAGTATTTTTTTTTTTTAGTTTTGGATTACACAGAATACACTTTAGCATTGAAACCGTCTCATTGGCTAAACCTGAAGACAAAAGGCCATACAACAAGACTGTCATATTTAGGTCTAACACAGAGATTAGCATCTTTAGACAATCTTAATAATTTATACGTGTATGATTGGTCCAAAGCTGATTTAAAAACTATAAAGTAGTATAAAAAAAGTATTTAATTGTTAAGTAGTCTTTTAATCTTTTGTGTACTTATTGCAGATCAAGATATGAATATAATAGTAGACTTACAAGTTTGGCAAGCAATTGTTCAGGAAATCAAATAGTTACATGTTCAGATAACGGAAAAATCCAACTGTGGAACATTAAAGTATTATTTATACATATTTGCAGAGTATTTCTTTTTTTCTTAATGATGTATTTTAGTTTTCATGTTTGAAGATGTTAACTGAATTCAGAGGTCATTATCAATGTGTACGTAATGTCGAGTATTCTGTCGACAATAATTATTTAATATCTTGTTCCAATGATAAAACATTTAAAATATGGGATTGTCAATCTAATAAGTTTGTTGCCAGTAATATGTTTCATCGTAATTGGGTTAACGTAGCAAAGTTTTTCAAACAAGATAAACTTGTCATTTCCTGTTCAAGAGATTCGTATATACAAGTTTTTGATTGTTGTTCAGGAAAATGTGTTATAAAATATAACTTGAGTCCAGGTAATAATAAAAACAATTTTAATCAAAACTTAAGATTAAAATATTTCTATACATTTACTAGATTTTGCAGAATCACTTTCATTAAAAGAAGAATTCTCAATAGCGGTGGGTACAAAACTAGGGTCTATTCAAATTTTTGATTTGAGAGCCTTAAAAGTTTTACAAAAATACAATGAACACACTAGTCAAGTAAATTGTGTTCAATATCAATATAGGACACCGTGTTTGGTCTCGGTTTCAAAAGATAAAAAATTAAATGTAATTACTAATATAAATTAAACACAAAACATATAATAATTAGTTTCTATTGCTTTTCAATGTCAGGTTTACGATACTGATGAAGGAAGATTTTTGTATTCAATTGATCACTCTAGTGAAATAAAATCAATGAATATTTCCTCAGACGATAAATTACTTGCAACAACATCGTTTCATTTTGAGAATGAGGTAATAAACATTAGTTTACTCAAATAATAATAATTATATGACATTCTATTTTTCAGATTTCTTTATGGAAAACAGAGACACTGAAAATTTAAAGATTTTATACATTTTACATTCCAATATTTATGTGGTACTATATAAAAAAATTGTTCTGTACATTTATATATTTTATTTATTCATTAATAAATTATAGTTACTTAAAATTCCACTTATATGCAAAATCTCAAGTAAAATTTTATTTTTTATTTTTAAAAATCTGTTGACATTAATTTTTTATAGCTTCAAAAATAATGAGTACTTTTTCTATCAAGTCATCAATTTTACCTCATGTCAATCTAAAATAAATGAGAAGTAGATACAAATATTCTAATATTTTAAACTTGTAGTGAGTAGTGATGAACTATAAAGGGTAGATGAATAGTCTATTTATAAAAATATTTGCTGTGAAAACATTGTTGAATGTAGATTCCTGTGGTTTCTAAAAATGTTAAGAAAAACTAAACTGTGCTAAAACTTACAATAGGTATCTACTCATATATCTATTATAATATATAAAAATGTCATGTCACAACGGAAAATATATGTCACCAAACTCCTTCGAAACGGCTTGACCGATTTTCATGAAATATTGTGTGTATATTCTGTAGGTCTGGGAGAGTGATGTAAACTATTTTTCATACCCTTAGGTGTAAAGGATGACTCTCTACATATAATTTTTAATATTTAACGTCTAAATTGAACACCTATATATGTAGATGGCGATTTATTGATAATTTATGAATTAAAGTGATATATACCTACCTATTTATATTTTATTATAAAATCCCAAATGCATCGTTTGTCACATTAAGTTTAAGTAATATTCAATAAAATAGATACCTAGTACCTACTAATACGAAAATACCTAACTAATATATTATTATCATTTATCTTGTATATAAAAATTTGGTGTTTGACGATGAGTATGATGTTCTCGATGCATTCCGAAACTACTTAAACAATTTTGATGAAATTATGATCAATGTGTGTAATTTTATCTCCGTCATAAGATAGGATAGTTTTTATCTCGGTTAATAACCTCTTTATTATGCTTAGGACTGTGCGATTATTTAATCAATTATTCAAATAATAGATTATTTTTAACCATGATGAAAGATATCTTTAATCGTGTTTTTAACGAATGATACATAATCGGTTGGTTAATCGATTGAAAAAATGCAACTTTAAGCTTAACAGTTATGTAAAATTCATATCAGAGATATTATATATACACCAAATTAAAAATCCAAAAATAGTTTTTATCCTTAACTACGCTAAATGTTAGCATTATAAGCAACCAAACTTAACACAGGTGCCTTTTGTACAAATCGCGGACGAAATGTCCAGGGACAAAAACTCCGAAATTACAAAATATTTTATGTACCTAATTGAATTATTTTAAAAATTTAAAAATGCTGTACATATATTATTATATTTTCGTATAACTAACAAAAATTTAAAGGAAATCCACTATAGTAGTATAGTTAGGTACCTATAATAATGACAAATTTATATTTTTTTATTATAATAATTATGATATACTATTTTTTTTTTGTTTTGTTTAGATTGACATGTTTATAAACAAAATAAAATTCATTGTTTGTTAAAATGTATTTAGTTACAAATACATTTTGATATTGTTCTAATATGTTGTAATAAACTAATAAATTATATAATTATAAATGGAAATAAGATAATAGAAATATATATAATAATATAATGTGTATAATAATATATATAATGTCTATAAACATTTTTAAATTTTGAAAATAAATATAAATTATAGAAAATATTTTATATTTTCAGACTTTTTGTCCGACTTTCTATAAAAAATGAATCCGGACTTCTTGTCCAACTTCTTTTAAAACAGATTTTTTGACGATTACCTTTTTGTACAAGTAACGAAGTGCACGGGGACAGCTAGTAATATATATTATTATAATATATACAAAATATTTTCAAAAAAAATTTATTTCTTTAATTATTAATACTTTTTACATATTATTTATATCATATTAATTATTTATACTTGAAAGTACATTTTTAGTTGAGAAAAAAATTAACATTTAATAAATACGTTAAATAAGAAAAAGCATAATTAAAACATTAACGCTTATGTTTTCTCTAACCATAAAAATAAAACCTTTATTCAAATTATAGTGTTTATTGTAGTGATAGAAATATTGGTTACAATCTTGTAATCTCAACTAATTGCTCGATATTGTGTGATTACACGTATTGGTGATAAGTTGTTGCTGTTTGTCGTTGTTTATTGTGTGTAATGCAATTGGTGTTGATCATAGTTCAACGACACTCATGTGTATAAAATATCATGGTGTACATTCTAATCAGATGGTCTTTTTTCACCAAACTTTTTGGCATAATCTTCAGCATTTTTAAAAAACTTCTTACGATCTTTCAAATATTCTTCAGCTAATTCTGCACGTAGGGGATGTTCTGGTTCAGGATCATTGACTAGGGCTATTAATGCTTGAATAACTGAAAATGTCATAACATTAAAATAAAATGTATTGATTACGTTGTTATACAATAAAAAACAGTTTTAAAAAATCAAATACCTTGATCAGCTTTAGTAGCTGGTTTCCAATTTTCAGCACTAATGATTGGCAGACAAACCTGACCCTTTTCGTCAATATTAGGATGATAGATTTTAGTTTTGAAATTGATCTTAGGCGGTTTAAATGGATACTCTGCAGGGAAATTAATTTCTATTCTAAATGCTCCTTTATTATATGGGGGATTTTCCTGAAAAAAAAAATAGTACAAGATAATTTAATTAATTATGTTTGTAAACCATTGTTCACAATATTTATTTTTTATATACTTACAGGTAGAATCAGGCCTTGCCAAGCTAATATGTTTGTTTCATCAACTTGAATATCACGGAATGACTTTAGTCCAGAATCACGGATATCTGCAAGTTCCTAAGACAAGAAACTAAGCTGGTTATAAATGATCAATTATGAAACTTAGAAACATTTTTTTTAAGTAATAAAAATAAAATTTAAAATTATAATCCTATAAGATAGTTTTTATGACTTAATATATATTACTTAGATAAGTGGATAATATTTTATGTAGATAGTTAAGTGGTAAATTAATCTAATAGGTATTAAGGTACGTATTAAGGTACTTTTGTTTTATTTCATATAGGTTTATAAACTACACACACAATCTGTATTAATTAGTACAAAAAGTCTATGAGGAGTATTTTAGGAGTAAGCTAATGATTTTAAATTGTATAAATGTTAATATAAAATGAAAACACTAAACATTAAGTGCAAAGATAAATGATACATATTAATATAATATATCAACTCATGTTTCATACTTTGAAAATCAATGATTATAAAAAGACCATTTTTCTAAATTTTAATTCATAATTTTCTAAGGCATTTTTTTTTCAAAAAATAGTATGTTTTATTTGATATAACTAAATATTATAAACAATGGGTAAACCAAGATGAAGTTGACTAAAATGTAAAATACCTTTAAATTTATTTAATTAATATTTTAAAGGTATTGCATATTAAGTCATTTACAGGGCTGGTGCTACAAATATTGACATACTTGGCAAAACTGTGTATATGCACCTCCCTCCTTTCACAATAATCAATCAATTTTTTTTTTAAAAAAAACAAGACCATAGAGGTAATAAATTATTAACAATTAAAAATTATATTTTAAATAAATAAGCATATCAAAAAAAGATTTATTTTTCAATTCTCAGTTTAAAATTATTAGGTACCTATATATATAAATTTAAATATGTTGAGGCACCCCTCTTTATAGCAAACGTCCTGGTAACCAGCCCCTAACACCAACCTTGGTTATTTAAGAAATATATAACTTATATATTAGTTTTTTATGACAGCAATTAACTTAAATTAATATTCATTTAATCAAATAATTAATTAGGTATAAATATACCTTGTTACGTAGGTACTAGGTAAATAAATTATAATTGTTTTCCTAGAACTTATAGTTTAGGTAAATCAATTTTTTTTTTAATATCTTAAACATACATATTAAAAAAGTAACTTAAATATTATAATATAGATTATAGGTAAATTCTGATGAAGAATATTAATTTCATTCATTTCTAATTTAGAATCTAAATCGATAAGAACTGATAATTTTTATGCTAAAAATCCAGACAAGTTACTGATCAAAAATTAATTAAAATACACAAATACACGGTTTTGCCAAGTGTGCCAATATTTGTAGCACCAGCCCTGTAAATTACTTCATATGCAATACCTTTAAAGTACTTAAATTTACGTTCAAATTACTTAGATGTAGCATAAACATTTAATATATTATTTAAATACTTTTTTAAGTCTAATTTAATGTATTTTGAACAATAAAATTAAAACTCATACGAAATACATAATTATTAGTTGAATAATTACAACTTCAATATAGTATTTAGAATTAAAAACTGAAACCAAGAAGATAAATAAGATAGACAATTTCTATTTAAGACGCTAATAATCTATTAATGAAAATAACAGATAATTAATGAAATTAATGAATTATATTTTCTGATTTACAATTTTTGTGATGCAGTTTTGTACATGAGGCAAAAAAATAACTAATGATCAATTATTTGCAATACAAAATCTACATGAAATATAAAATTATCAGTTTAATTAAATAATTAAATTGTTTGTGCAGAAAAAACTAACTGTGGCGAGTAAGCGTTGTATCCTATATTAATTTAGTCAATTTTATTTAGTTATTCAACTATTAGGTACCTAGATTTTCACAAAATAATAATTTTTCCGATCATGACAATGATAAAATTGATGACCAACAAAAATGGATAAATGTTAAGTAAACGCCAAGTGCAGTAAATACAGAATAATATTTATACTATGCTATACTTAGTATATTATATAGTATTATTATAAATTTATAGCAACATGGCACAGGCAATACTATAGTTATTAGTTTTGCAATGATCATCATGTCACATAAATAACATTTAGGTATTTAATCAGTTATACATATATACAAATCTACACATACAATAAAGATTGTTATTTATTGTACTTACTTTTTGAAGTCTTCTCGTGGCGGCCATAGTCTATGTACTATGTTTTCAGACGAAGAACGAAACGAGACAAATTGTGTGCACTGTAAAATCTAAAAACGAAGGCCGTGTTCGTAGTTTCGCACGTATATCATATAATCACAACACATGCATATCAATACAATTTTTAATTGTTCGGATGTTTTAAAATAATTAATAAACCCACGGCGGGCACTGCATAAGCAACGTCAACAGCAGATTTATTATTAAAATTAAAATGAATGAAAATAATTTCCACCTTTGATAATAATCTGGTGGGCACCAGAATGTCCTGATCTCGATGACTTCACGACTCTTCACGATTTTAGTTTCTCCTCTATTTCTCTCACTCTTTTTGTTTTTTTTTTATATAATCAGAAAATACGCACTCAGCGCCAGTGCAGACACGTCTGGCGGCACTAAATTTCTTTGACAGCAATAAAATAAATCACCACTGTGAATCAGCTATACAACCATCTGCCGTACGACAACTTTTCAAACTTTGAACTCTTTTAACTTTTAACGTTGTATTTCAACATTCTTTACTGAACTATATAATTTACGCGTACGTGATATGCATTTTAGACCTGTAGGGTATTTTTAGGTATTTTTCTTTGTTAAAAATAAAAGTATAAATAATTAGGTACTTTCTACCATATAGACTAAGATATATGGGTACCTACTAAGTATTATTATTGATTATACAGAATACCTAGTCTATTCTAGAATCAATGGTATTATATATATTTTTTTTTATATTTATCTGACTAAAGCATAATATCATAATAATATATATAAAATAATAAAAATTATCTTATTTAGTAAAATTTTTATAATTTATAGAGTTGATACGTTACAAAATGATTCAGTTGTACGGCCGATGCAACTTGTGTCTTGTATAAATTGTAGTGTCAATTTTTAATTTTCTAAAAAAAATAAATGTAAATAAGAAAAATGTATAGGTATCTAGATTTTATAGATTTTCATTTACCGATTTCCATACTTGGACATATTTTTTTCAATTAGGGTAGTAGGGTTTTTGGTTTTTGTACTTGTAATTTGTAATTAAAAGAGTAGATAAAACTAGGGAATCCAACAGGTTAAAACAGTTTCGGAAGTTCTTAAAACATTAATAAATAATAATATCATGTATAATATATAGGAATCGATCGGTGTAATTGACATACAACATCCGACTATTGATCGGTACAATAGATATAGGCCTGATGATTTATTCTTGAATTACGTAATCTATGGATACAATAAAATGCATACAAAGGTTATAAGTATAAAATAGGCATAAATTAACTTTTTAAGAAGCCACCCATTAGCAAAATTTAGCTTGATATTTTGAACAGAAATATTGGCACATAAAAATATATAACTATTAAAACAAAAGTTAAGAAATAATATACTATTATATAATAATTTATAATTCTTGAAAAAATTAAGTACCTTCCTGTCTTTTACTTGACATAACTTTTTACACAAAAAAACTACTAAAACTATAGGTACTTATCTAGGTACCTAAAATAAAAAAAGATAAAATATATAGGTACATAATATATAGTATGTTTCAATATAGTATTGTATACCTATAGGCTAGGGGTGGCCAACTAGTCGATTGCGATCGACCGGTCGATCGCGAGATGAATTTGTGTCAATCGCGACTCCCTTTCGTATTTTCTTGAATTTTTGAATTTTTTCTGTAAATTTATATATCTTTATATCAACGAATATAAAAATTATACTTAGAAAATGCAATAAATAACTATGAAAAACGAGATTATACACAGATATCGAATAAAAGAAGTGTAACACGCATGTACATATTATATAATATACATATTTTTTTTTATTGACAATCTTTTTTTTTTTTTGGTCGATCGATCGCGTCAACCTAGAAAATCTCGGAGGTTGATCGCAAGTCTATTAAAGTTGACCACCCCTGCTATAGGCTATAATAAAATAAATAAATGAATGATGAATAGCTATAAAGTAATGAATATTTCAATATTTGTGACATATATTTTTGTTTAATTGATTTTTAGACAAATTAATTTTTTTTTTTTTTGAAGAAAAATAGAATTTATTACATTATACTTACATAAAAAATTACAAATTAAAAACTAGAAATGTAACAATGTATTATTATTTTTCATTAAGCAGTGCTTGTAGCGAGGTAGATGAGTTGATAGTATACAATATAATCTTAAAAACTAAAAAAAAAATGAGAAAGATTAACTTTAAATGCTGCAATATTTAAAATATTTAAACTCCTATTTAATACACAAGTAAGTTTATATAACAAAAATAAATAAAAATTGTATTAAAACTAAAACAAAACTTAAAATTATGATTTTAAACCATATTAAAATATTTAAATACTAGATAAAATACAACTATAGTTCAAGAAACAAAAAAGTGGGCAAGTGGATATCGCTCTGTTGTATAGTAGAGACGGAGAGTACGTCACTATAATGGATGTGTTAAATTTGAATGTTAGTTATTAGTAATAACTTATTACCTACCTACATTTTATGTAGTATGTAGTATGTACCTACTAATAGGATAACATTTTTCCTTGATGGTTTTTACCAAATTTTTTGGTTTTTGGGGTTTTTTAACCTTAGATATAAATTATAAACATTTTATGAATTTTCAACTTCAAAATTCCTTGCAAATTTTCGCATTTTTGACATATTTCATAAACATTTGTACTTTAAATGCTTATAACAAAATCTGTCACTAACGATTTTTGATTTTTTTACCACGATAAGCACAATTTATAATAAACCTTGTATTATATTTTAAAGATTATTTGAAAAGCCAAATTTTTATTATCAGCATTTCATGAAAAAAAATTTAGAAAAATCGAAAATTTCAATTGTCTGAAAATTGCTTAATTAAAGTCAAAATATTTTGAAAATTTAATCGTAAATAGATAACGCGAATATAAACATCTGGTTAAAATTTGAAGTATTTCAAGGATTCGTTTTTGAATGACAGCAAAATAAAAAAATTGATTTGGTTGAAAACTGGTTATGCGTAAATATTCCCGTTTTTCCGTTACTTTTTTACCTGTCGCATTTGAAAACTACTGGACATTTTTTACTTTTGACCCCCCACCAAAAAAAAAATACCAACTAGATTCAATTTCCTATTTAAAGAGGGGCTGAAGTCAAAAATCAAAGCTCCATTACTACTCCAAACCGTGATGACAAACACAAAAATATAAATAAAAATAAAATATTGGGAAAGTATTATTATGAGTTCTAACTTCTAAATATTTAAAATTTTGATGAACGAAGTTTAGCTGATCAAAATATGCAATATATCAAAATTTGGCGGTGTGTCCATGTCCCTACACCACTTTACTACACTACTCGTCTAAACTTTAAAAAACTTATTGCTTTTAAATTACTCGTTAGAAATTTATACATCAACGAACTCTAATATAAGTAATATTTTGTTTTGAAAAAAAGATTTAAAAGTACCTATATAGTATATACTATATCACTAAAAAGAACTAAACAATTAAACAATTATATTGAGTTAAATTTATGTATAAAAAATATTTTCAAAAACTGTTTTTAAAATAATGAGTAATAATCTAATATGAGTGTTATGTTAAACAGATTACCGTTATCTGGTACCCATATATAATTTAAATTAACTTCTACGTATTTAGTTCGAATTATTATGCACGTACATTTAAGTTTTGAGTCATACATGGTTTAAAAAAACTGTCCAGTTATTTATGGTATACGTATATTGTTGAAATGGTGTTGATTCGTTCGAATTATCAGAATTCGTTCTACCTATGGACTATATGACTCATCGGATGTAGTTACTACAGTAGCTAATCTACAGATCAGAAACGGAGTGGGAAGAAAATATTATAACGTAATAAGACGTATCAACTGTATATAACACGTAGTTATACAACTAAATATTTAGTTTGTGAACGTTCCAGTGCACCATAATATTACGTTTCAGGAAGTCATTTCTTAAACTTATTACCATTGTACACATATATTTTGTAAGTACATCAAAAATAATTAATTTTCACACCATATTGTACTTTATAATATTACTAGTAAGTTAAATTTGTAATTGAAACAATTTTTAATATTTAAAATATTATATTTATATTTATATAGTAATATTATATAGACATAATGCAGGTTAGAGATAATAAATAAATATATATTTTGATTTTTGAATATACCTAGTAACTATAATAACGAATAGAAAATATTAGTTGAATATATGTAAAATGTTTTAAAAACAATAACAATTACGTCATTACTTAATATTCTAAATAATATTACGAGAACTATTTTTATTAAAATATATTTTGATTGAACACAGTAAAAATGAAAATTCTAAATTTTTAGAACAGCGTTATACTATTCAGGCTTATGGATCATAGTTAGTTTGAATTGCACTTTTTTGTTTTAATATCAATGCAATAATTACCTACGTAAAGATTAAATTATGGCGGGAGTCAAACTCTTTGTTTTTATTAGTTTACTACCTATTTATTTTACACAAACCTAATTATCTATATTAATATTGAAATACCCAGGTATAAAGGTTAAACAAACACTAAAAACATTACATAATTATTAAATTATTCTTAAAATTACAATAAAATATGTAGATACTTACTATATAAATATAACGAAACTTGAAAGAATGCAAATAGTAGATAGGATGACTAGAATGTATATGTTATCACATATAGGTAGAAATCTATACCTGCATAATACATATTATATTACACAGGGGTATACAGTAGAATTCGCTAATAGTATTATAATTTAATATATTACATTTATAAAAAGTAATTTTTGTTAATTTAGTTTATAATTACTGGAGTTGATATTTAATATTATATAGCTAAAATATGTTAATATGTTATAGATATTTACATTTTTTAATAATGGGGCTTTTGAAAATTGCTCTTGTATTGATGATTAGCTGTTCATCCATGTACTCTGTGAAGTGTCATTCATATCATTTCGGCCAATGTCCAACTCTTGAACCAATGGCTGATTTTTCAATGGATAAGGTAATTCATAAATCATAATATAATATACCCATGGGCGTAGCTAGAATTTCAATCAGGGGGGGGGCAGTGACATAGCCAATTTTAAATCATTAAAACTCAATTTATAAGGCGTAGGAAATATAATTTAGTTTAAAATGCAAGGGGTGGGCACTGTACCCCCCCTGCACCACTCTCGCAATCGACGTACGTTTCAATATATTTTTAGTATTAAGTAATACTGATATTAGTGATATTTATATAATAATTATTATTGGGAATATTGAGAAAATGTAGACTTTTATATAATAATATAAAGTAAATACAATAATGTCTAAATGGTAAATAGTAGGTACTATAGATGCTCAGTGTACGTATCACGCATGTATGTATAAATATAAAATAATAAAATAATAATATATTATGTAAACTGGTTCTGTTCTTTGTTTTAAATTTCATTATTTCAACTTAAATTATATCAATGATATAGGTGATAGGTAATACTATAAAGTCTCAACTTTTATTTGAAAATCTTGAATGTTCGTCTACTGATATAAGTAGTTATATACCTAAGTGGCTAAGTAGAAATATTTAACGAAAGTAAAATTTAAGAAACTATGACACATAATATATTAATATATTATACTTATATAGGTATATTTTAATTTATGGTTATAAAATATGTCTTAGCGCTTAGATTTGTATAAATTTACATTTTTATTTTTATTAATTGTATTAATACTAAAATATTTTTTGTACATACTTTCATCAATGGACAACGATACGATGGTCAATGGTAGGTACTCAAGTTATAGGCTGATATAATAGTATTATATTTAATTATAATTTATAAATTTTAACTATCTTTATTGAATTAATAAAATTAGATTAGGTATCATTGTTGTGACTACTTGTAAGCCATATAATATAATTGTATTAACGTGCGTGGTACGTATATAGTAAATATACAATGTGCATATTTGAAAACGTGTTAAAAGTAATTTAGGGAACCAGCATTCTATTAATACAAAATCATATTAATTTAAAATATTTAATTAAATATAATATATCTGTTATTTTTTCGTTTAAGTGTATATTTTATTAAATAATAAACAGCATTGCCTCAGTTTAAGGCATTTGTAATTCTGTAATTTTGTAATTCGTCAATGAAAATATTTAAATTACATATTTTTTTTAAAACATTATTTACTTAAATTTTTAATTGGTAATCGTTAAGCTATTTAGTAGCTACTTATAACCAAACATAGTAAATTAGTAAATATATTTAGAATATAATATGAACTATAATATATTATATTATATAATCTATTTATCTACTATATTAACTATATCCACCGAAGTGTATTGTATAAAAAAAAATAATCTTTAATATTACCTATTTACAAAATATATAACTACATTTGTTTATCAGTTACACGATTTGTATTACGATACTACAGTACCTACCTATACGATGCTATACTACTTGTGTCCGAAATTATAAATAGATCATAGGTAACTTGTACCCGAAGATTATTTTGATCTTGCACTTAAAACAGTCGCTTATTTATTTAATTATTAAACGCCAACGGCATTTTTCTGTAATACAATTAAAGTAATTAAGTGACCCCAGGGACGTGCCTGGGGGGGGCGGTATTTTAATTCCCTCTCCAAAAAAAATTCTAGGCATGCCCCTGGGTGAGCCTGAATAATTTATAGGTATAAATGGTATATAATTCGTTTATTAATGTTTTGTTTATAAAAAAAATATTTATGAGTGTTTTAATAAATACAATAATAATAATTAGAATTTAAAAAATTAAAACCACTAATTGTCCATAAATAAAACCATTAAAACTACTGAATTCTTGGTGTGCCAATCCACCTCTGAATTCGTACTCGTAATAATCTACGAAAAGCTCAGTTTTTGATAAATTTACAATTTTTTTAATTTGAATGAGTTTATTTTAAATGTGATTATGTGTGTAAGCTGTTTTGCTGTTTAGTCTTTCAGACCCCATACGGAACTATTGTACCAACAATTTGAAAAATATGATATAAAATTCCAACCCTAACAGGTCTAATGTTATAGATTGATATAAAGTTAGTTGCATTTTTGACAATACAATAAAGCTATTATTTAATTATTATAGACGTAATACATATAATGCTAATGCACATTTGTATATAATAGGTAATGGTGTGACTGGTGGTGAGTACACTGTACAATGTATAATATACATGTTAATTATTTGATACATTCAAATATAATTTAAAATTAAAATTGTCATAGGTAATCGTTATTATACCTTTCTGATACACCTTGTATGAGTTTATTAAACAATATTAAAAATTAATTATATTGTTACAATGTTATACCCAATGGTTATACTATGTTATACCTTTATTATTTTACTCATTTAGTTTTAACTGTATTATATTTGTTTAGCTTTTAGGAAAATGGTATGCAATCCAAAAAACATCAACGTCAAGTCGGTGTCTTGAATATAACTTTGAAAAAACAGGCGAACCTAACTCATTCAAATTAGATCAAATGAGCGAAAATTCAATAATAAATGTTGCAAAATCTAATAATTACCATTATATTGGAAATCTAAAAGCGGATCCTAACTTACCTTCGAGAATGATAGCTAATTTTCCATTAAGTAAGTAACTGTTTGACATTTTTTGAAGTAATATGATATTTCAATCGAAAACAAATAAGAAAAATTAAATCATTTTATTTTTCAAATATATTTAGAATATTTCATTGATTTATGCAATTTCCCTCCACTCAGAACCTTAAACTACGTATAAGGTATGAAGCCAAATGTTTCTATTAAAGTTTTTATTAGATATCGTTTATGATCATATATATAAATAGATAAAGATATCTACTAATTAAAAACGTA
This sequence comes from Rhopalosiphum padi, assembly GCF_020882245.1. Lineage (NCBI taxonomy): Eukaryota > Metazoa > Arthropoda > Insecta > Hemiptera > Aphididae > Rhopalosiphum > Rhopalosiphum padi. Next base: position 56,940,949 of record NC_083598.1, read on the forward strand.
TCCTCTTTACGAACATGGCAACACCTAATAATATTTGACCCTAATAGACATCTGAAGCGTAAATAAAGTCGTGTTATTTTAAATAATAATTACATATCTATAAATAATAGAAAACGTAATGGTTTTTTTTATTACTTTTTAATGAATTATTTCATATTATGCTTTTTATTCACTTATCATATAAATCACATTATATGTTTTCTTCTTGTTTCAATATTTGTTATAGTTTGTACTTTAATTACAAAAAAATAATTTAATATTAGTACAATATTAAATAATCTATTATTTGAATTACCAGCTATATATTAAATAAGAATTATTATTTAAAATCAATCGTTTTTACATCGTAAAAAAAATGTCAAAATTATATCATTTTTATTTGAACTTATTCAAACTAGATTGAAAACCTTCTTAAAGTTGGAATATATTAATTAATATATATTTTTACTCATAGGTGTTGCGGGTAAAGCGTCGTTTGTGGTATTTTCAACGGACTACACCAATTACGCAGGAATATTTTCTTGTCAAAAAATACCTCTTGGTAATAGACATACAGTGACGATTTTATCTAGATCAAAAACTTTGGATAAACAGTATGTAGATAAGGTTAGTTAAAATGTGAAAAATTAAGTAGAGGAGCTCAATCCAATGATTTAAGAGCTGCATCTCAAATGCACAATTACCTAACTCAGACCCATGGGGGGCTTTGCTCCCACATCCTCCCTCACCAACCTTACTTATATTTTAAATGCCACTTTTCAGCTACACAGATATTTAAATTCCAAGTATAATATATTTTGATAGTGATACTTATGTCCTACATATTATATGGTAGAAAAAAAATAAGAATCAACATACTTACATAATTTATTCAATAAACTAGATAGATGACAAAATTAATAATCATTGTTTCTGATATTAAAAATCGTAAAAATCGTTATATAATTGATGTAAATTCAAATCCACATTTTAATAAAAATTATTTTGGATATTAGTTTGTGCTATCCCCCATTATAGTGAAAAAATATATTTGGGGTACGTAAACAAAAATAAATAGTAGAGGAGCTCCTTCCCAATTCGAGCACTGGTTCTTGTTTAAAGTTTATTCTTTATGATGTAGATTATTTAGTTTTTTGTGATAGAGAATTTTTTTACTTTATCGTAGGTATATACATGTCCCTATCTAAATCAATAACAACTATTCATTATAAGAAGTCTGTTTTTGTGACAAAAAATTGAGAGTTTTTTAAATTTGTTCCAAAAAATGCATACATTCTGACTACTAGGCTCCATATCCATATAACAATTACGAACGTCTATACAAATGTACCTAAGTGTAACAATGTTTAAACTTTCTTTCAGGTGCGCAATCGCATTGCTTCAAGCAACGTAAATCCATTTGACTTAACCATTGTTGATCAGAACAATTGTTCGCATCTGAACACAACGATGCGTGTGGAAATCAATGACCAAACATTTAGTTCACAGAACATTGGTCAGGCGGTACGTAAAGTAGGATCGAAAATTGGCGATGGTGTAGAGTACGTGATCGAAGGTGGTAAAAAAATAATAAAATCTGTGAGTAAATCAGATGAGACCAAAGGTGATCCTAACAGTGATGTTGAGTGGATGCCGTAGATCAATATTGTAATAGCGATATTACATAAAGTTGCATACTACGTAAACTTATTTTTGTTGTAGTTAATAATCAGGAATATATATTATATTTATACCTACACCTAAGTTACAACAAATTTCTCTACGACTGATAATCAGAAAATGTTAATTTAGTATAGTTTTATTACTTTACTTTATAATAATTGTAGTTTGTACACTAGTTATAAATAAGATTTTAATTATTTAACTATACATTTGTGTATCGACATTAAATAAACAGAAACTGAAAAGTAAAATAAATTGTTATTTAATTTATTAATTTTTAAATTTTAAAGTTGTGTATGTTCTTTGCATATTATATAGGCAATTCATTTGGTTGGATCTTTATAAGCTTAAAATACCTACCTATAAATAGGTCTGACCAAAGCGTTTAAAGTTTAAACTTCAGATTTTCCTTCCCTCACATGTATATTGTATATATTATAATATATACATACAATATACCTACTATTTTTTCCATTAAATATTTGTCTATATCGACAAAACGAAAATCAACATACTTATGTGTAGTTACATTATATTTATTTATGTATAAAAATTAAAAAGTAATTGTTTATATATTATGTATAACAGTTAATTAGATCAATACAGTTATACACCAGTAAACCCCGGTATTCGGCCAAAATAGCGAAACAATAACCGCGAATGTAAAATCGCGAAATAATAATGGCGAAAATAAAAACAACGAATTTTAAAAAAGAGCGAAAATATACGATTAGGCATTTAGTTAGTGAAAATAATTTTTAAAAAAACAATTAGGTTAGTGACAAATTATATGCTACACCATTTACAAAGTTATTATTATTATTAGTATTATAATTTGTCATTAACAAATGAAGTCTTTTAGTGTGCTAAAGTCTTTGTACTTTTTTTTTCTGTGGTTGTTCTCCAGCATTATACTGTTCTCGTATTAATTCTTCTAAATTTTGAATTTTCTTTATTCCGTCAATAAATTTCCATAGTCCATACAGTAGGGTAGTTTTCTACTAAATGCGATAAATAGGTAAACTTTTTCATCGCCCATATAGTATTTAAATTTTGGATTCTATACCAAATTAAAAATGTTTTCTTGAAATATTTTGCTTCCTAACATTCAGAAACCAGACTAACACGATTAAACGTAAGAGTATTATACTTAAACAATATATTGTCATATAAATTCTTCATTTTGATAATATGCTGGCAATAAAAGTTGAAGACGCCAGACCGACGCGACAAATGCGATCGTTAATGTAAATTCACTAAATTCTATAGACTCATTTTACTGCAGAACGAATGTGACAACATATCAATTTCAATAAAGGTATTTAAAACTGTAATATAAGCTATATATCTACTAGGTTTTTTTTTATTTTCTATTAAAACACCATTATAAATACTTAAGTCAAAATAAAAATTCATCATTAATATTGTGTGCTTAAAAACACATTTTTTGACGGAATTTCGGACAGAAATTGTGGTAAGTGTTTTATAATAGATTATAATACTTTTAAATTATAAGATACAACCGCGTGATATAATATAGTTTTCAAGTCTATAATCCATTATGGGTATTTTTTTTAGAAAAATGCGGTAGACAAAATACTATGAGACATAGAATGAACAACAAAGGTTTTAAATGACTCAACAAAAATTTAACCCTTGAACAGTGTAACATACTTCTATCGTTTTATCAACTCTATAGAATACACATTTCGTGCACAAAATTAGGTTAGTTTGGTATAAATTAGAAACATAGGTTAGGGTATTAGACAAAGATGCAGGACATCGATTAGGGATACTTATAAATTAATATTTTGTCAAAATCTTGTTTTCCTTAAAGATTACCATTTCCCCAAATTTCTTTCTTTTTACTCAAAGTACAAACTAGGTCTAATTTGAAAATTGAAGCATTTTTACTGTTCCATAATCCAACAGGTGATGATTCCGCTCAGAATCTAAAAGTTTTCAATATAGGTATTTTATTGATTTGAAGTATTGTAAAATTTATACCAATCTACAAAATATATTATAGGTAAGTTAGAATCTGAAAATATTATTTGTAATATTATTATTTGTACAATACACATCAAATTATACTAAAAGTCTAAAACTTATACAAACAATAAAATATAATATAGGTAATTACTTATTATGGAATCTGTTTGTATAAAAAAATCAAGAAAATGTCTATATTTATTTTATGGATCTAAACGAAGTAAGTATATATAGTAGGTACGTGTACTAAACGGCCAGTTGACTAAACCGTATTAAAATTTCTTGCAGTCTTCAGGCTATTGATTGTTGATCAGAGTTAATACAGTATACTTTATCATGATGCATTATGTCATCAACAGTCCTTGAAGAGTAACGCTATCAAGGGCATTATTAGATATTTCAAGTTCAAATTTCGATAAAATTGGATATTTAAACGAAAAATAACGGGTTTAGTTATTTTGTTTTAAATCAAAAATATTACCCGTGGACGAGGAATGGTAAACTTCTACAAATTAAGTTAATTTCCTAAAAAAGATAGTGTTAACTCTTATAAACTATTATAATAATAAAAATAAATATGGCTAGTTTGTCAGGAAGTAAAGCAAAACCTAATGGTAAATAATTTTGATTCTTAAGAAACCATGAATAGTAAATAACTGTAGAAAATTATTTTTAATAATATTTTTTTGTTAAATAGGATATTAGAATATTTAAAACGTGAACGTATATTATTATATTTTATATACAAAATTATATGTTCAAACTATTTTGATTAATTTTTCGCTATTGCCTATTTATACAACGAATCTATTCACACGTTTTACGAAAATTTAGTGCGATGCCTACTGAATCAAAAGTTAATAACATATAATAAAAAATAATATGCGATGTAAATATATAGTAATATAATATCTAAAAATATGTAATATACCTATGTGATGTTTTCAGCGAAAATGTATTTAATCTACCATATTACAATTAATAAAATAAATAATAATAATAACAATTTGAACATATCATAAAATATGCTTAGTAATATAGGATGAGCGTCTTCAATCAAAATAGTTTTTTTTTATGTGTATTGAACTAATGAATAACGATTTACCATTGTATCTACATTGAACACATCAATTACAGTGATTACAATAAGGTACACTCGATATCAATCGTGCAGCAGAGCACACTTACTCATTTTCAAAAATATTTTATTGATTTACCCAATTCGACAGTGGTGGATTTAAGGTGAGTCCTAACTGTCTTTGAGCATACCGACTGCAGCTTATGTAAATATATTTATAATGTTTTGAGTTAAAAACAATAGATAAGTAATAGGTCACTTAATTTAGGCATAGGTATTCGATAATTTCTGTTAAATTCGCCACTGAAGTTATCATAGGTGCATATTATTATGTATAGTTAAGTGTCCCAGGATTACCTCCTCTAACAACTATTTATCTACATAATATTTTCGAAAATTATTAATGTATCAATTAGTCAATTGTTTATAAGCATTGAAGTAATTTTTATTTTTAAATGTTTGTTTTCTTGGTATACATAATTACCAGGAATAGTCAATGTACCTAAGTATAAGAAATAAGAATATATAATATATTGCAAAATGGATATGTAAATACTTTTAAGGTTAGTAGCTACGTTATATTAATATGAGATTTAAACTTTATTAAGTCAGGAAATGGATGGAGTATAAATATATAGCCAGGTTAAACAAAATTATTAAATACAATTTTTATTTAATTAAATAAAAAAATACTGCCTGTAATCTGTATAAATTAGGTTTTTGACTAAGCTTGACTATTTGAATGGAATTATTTGAGATTCTGAAATACAAGTGATATCCACTGCAAGATTGCTCCTGTCAACAACATTTTTATTATTTAATTATAAGCAATATGCTGATATACAAATAAAACAGTTATAGATGTAGGTCCTATATACAATATGGTTGCATGCACTAATATCTTGAAAATATAGTAGAATATTTATCGCAATATTTCGATACATATAATAAAGTAGTTAATTATTTATCATAATAATTTAAAATTTAGATGAACGGAGTTGATTGGTATAAGTGTACCTCGCGAAATATTGGTTTACTATACTTTTCATTTAAATTTTAAAATTTAAATATTTATAATTTTATAAGCCATAAACTCATAACATCGTTAAAAATTCGATTTTTATACATTTCTGTATCGAAGATTGAATAACTCCAAAAAAATATTTTACTTAGGAATATAAAATTAAAAATATTATTTATTTAAAATAGTAAAAACTTAAAAAAAAAAAAAATGATTTAACACAAAAACTTAAAACTTTTCGAATTAATCAGTGTACAAAGTTTAATAGATTACTTTGTAGAATCGAATGGATAGTATACGTACGTACGCTTGTAGCAGCAAACTGCATAAAAATAGTGAATCTATTTTGCGATAATTAAAAAAATCCACCGATTGTTAGGTACTTACTCGAAAAGACTAAAACGAAAATCATTTTTACAACAATGATGTGGATTTATACGTCATTCGGTACAATCTAATCGTCAGGCGGTACTCGTCGTACAACATAAATATGTTATTATTATCCTCGTGGATTTTCACTGACGACGTAATATATACCTAATATACATAAAATATTTTGAAAGAATCTAAAACTCCCAAGTTAATCAAGAAGTATAGTTAATAAGGATAATCTATATGCAATACGTATTGTTGCAATTCTTATCTACCTACGCCATATATAAGTAATTGTGTAGTATTCCTTTTATTATAATATCTATATAATTTATACACCAATATAAATATAATTTATATAATCTATAATGCTTAGTTCCGATATTCATAAATACCTACGTCCTACATGGTAATATATACAAAATAGAATAATTTTACTATGGAAACGTAATTAATGTTAGTAAACCTGTTTAGATTAATTTTATTTACCTCCCATTTAAACATATTACATTAAGTATGTATGTAGCGTGTATATTATTATAATGTATATATAGTTGATTACGTAAACAATGAATAATGATAGTTTATTGGTTTGTCGACTCATTTGAGAAGAAATCGCTAATCATTTAATATTGTAGGTAAATAGGTAATGGATTTATTGATATAACAATTTATCAGAAAAATAGATTTAATCGTGTTAACAACAATTAATTATGAATTTATGTAGGTACCTAACATCGGTGGTGTAACTTGACATTAAGCCATGACTAAATTAATCAAATTATTTTAATGTATTGATAAATTTTGGTTAATTTAAATTATTATAATATAATTTGACAACAATTCAACAATTTTTCCGTTTAGCTATAGTCAAATACACAAAATATGAATTATATCATACATATAATACATTTATTAGATAGTTAAAAGTTATCTAGTAGTTATTATTTACCTATGTATCTAATATACTTTAAATTGTACTAGGTACTACAGTTTTTGTATTTTGATTATTTTGTGTTCATAAATAATATTACACTTTTTTAATTGCTTTTATATTTTATTAGTTAAACATAATTATTGTATAATATAACTTAAAGCAAAGAAAAAAATTGAATAGGTACTACAAATTATAAAAGTGTTTGAATAGATTTAGATAATTTAATGAAGAAAATAAAATTAGCGATGAAGGTAAGAGCAAGAATTTAGGATAAGTTGAATTTCGCTTAGATCATAATTCATAACTCAGGAGTCAGGAGATGTATTATCAAAAGAAAAAGAATGAGAAAAAAGGGTGTATCTACAAGAAGAAAAGATTTTTGATGAAAGAGAATGCGTTCAAAATCACAAATAGCTTCCTCGGGGTGAAAATTAAACATTTATTATTTTTTTTATTTTAGGTGAATAAATGATTGTAATTAAACATTAGGCTTCGAATAACAAATTATCTTAATCAAGTTAAACGAATTTAATGAAACATCATCGTGTGACATTTTATGTAATGCAAAGTTATACCTTTTAATGTTAAAAAAATACATAAAACTTAACAGTATATTTATAATTAATATTACTTATAACCTACTAAAATGTAGCTTAGGAAAAAGTCATTTTATATTTTTTTATTAGTCCTTTTCGGTTTATTTTAAAATCATTATAGACGTGGAGATCTCTGCGCCTTGTGTATATAATAAGAAGTGTAGCTGTCCAATCCCATATGCTAATTACCATTGACCGACATCCCAATATAATATAATATAATATACTTTCTTGATTGGATTTCAGATGGACAAAATTATCAATCATGTATAGTTTCACCTGTGCAATACTACTGACAGCAATATTATATCTAAATGTTAGATTATTTAACATTGCTCAAGTTAACTAATGGGTGTACATCACCACGATTATTCTCTTTAGAGAACGACAATCAATTAAATCATTAATATTATGTTATATAATCAATAATATAATCTTCTAATGAAATAAATACGATCGGCTTCTCTACGTAACTCACCGTATACTACACAAATTGTGAGTAATAAAAACCAGTGCTATATATTCATACTTAAATTTACGTGGTTACTCTAAAACGTGGTTCTAATTTTAATTATTTTTAATGTACGATATATTTATAACTTATAATCGAACTTTAAAACTATTTAGGCAGTTAAAAATCGAATAGAAGTTTTAGATTGACACGTGCCGAATGAAGGTCAACGAACGCCGGCAATTGGATATTCAGAATAAAATTAATGTACGAATGGCTAGCTAAATAGACATCATGATGGTCACAACTTTGAAACCCTGTGGGCCAACCCGAGGTAGTTATGACAAGAAATTAAACTGGGAAAATTCGTATTCCAAACAAGTTGAATTAGTTATCTTCTGTAAGTATAAAACGAAATAATAATATCGATTAGTCATAGTTACGAATGTAATAAGACATTATTTCTAATAAGTGTTAATATCATGTATATATTTGAATAGAACTACTAATAATAAATATTATCTATAAAACACGTTGCGACCACCACGGCAGGACTTTATGCTAACTATATCTGCAGCTAGCTAAGGCCAAAAACCGGAGGGAGGTGCTTGCTTCTTAATATCCTTGAGTTTTATACAAAACAAACTGCAACAGCAAGAGGTCAACAGACACTCTATAAGCAATAAGCAGTTTAGTTTAGGTGTCCGAAAGCATCGTGTACAGAAATTTCGATGAGGTGCATATAAACTCATCACAATTCAAAGAGGGCCAATTTTATTTAAGATATACCAAACTATAATAGCTTAATACGCTATACTAGAAGGTTTATAAAAATTTTTTTCTGTTAAAACTTTATATTAAATTAAAGAGATTTTAATAAATAGTGTGTGTGTATTTTTTTCGTGTTCAACATACGATTAAATTATAGCTCAAGTGTTTTGATAATTCAAAATAAATTTAATTGTAAAAAAATGAAAATAGTACAAATGCATTTCTTAGAGTAATGAAGGTAAGATAATAATACTGTAAACGTGTTTTAACATTAATTTTTTAGTTATTTTAACGGTTAAAATAAATTTTCAAGTAAATGTTAATAGGCTTATATATATTTAATGTTTAAACAACACTACATATATATAACAATTAATATATTGATATATTTATAAAAATATTACTATATCTTAGGTAAATTAAGTCCTATTTTATATACATTTTTTTATAAACGCATATATATTATTATGTTTCTAAGAATTCTTTTTTAAAATTATTAATATAATTTTTTTAAATCTATAAATATTGCAAGCATAAATATATAGGTACATACATCTAAGTACATGAATAAATTTGATAGTACGAATAAATGCATTCTCACAATCTATATAAATATGTAAACAGTTGTAAAATGTATCAAACTATTATTTTTAAACAAATAAATCAATTGAAAATAAATTAAATCATAAGTTTTTAAAAAAGAAACAAAAGGTTTATATTATAAAATTTTATTTTATTATAATAATAGTACCTAAGGGTATATTAATTATACAAAAAATGAAATACAAATTTGATTTAGGCATATAGCATAAATAATACAAATAATAAAATAATTTATAAATTAAATCCGTACATATATTAGTTATAATGTATAAGGTTTTTTGTATTTCATTTTTTTAGAATATTGTTTAATATAATTCATTGTTTAATGTTTTAGATTAAATTAATTCTCATACTGTTATTTTTTGCTGCAATGTCGGCAAACTGCAGTGGGACATTGATTATAGTTGATAAATTACGAAAAAAAGCATTGGAAATTACACTCAAAAGTCCAATTTGCCGTATTTATAATAACAGGTATAATAATATAATTATTAGAGAGTAGTGATAATACTATAATAATATTAAAAATCTTAAATTCATAACAAACATCGATTTAAAAATAATTTTAATTGTAATAAGTTTAGCGAATGCCTCATTATTGTTACTCAATAGAAATGTCACTAAGAAAGAAAAAAAATGTTGTTTTTAAAAATAAATATTTTGTAATTAGCAAAAAATACAATATTCATCACAATATTACATTAAATTAAAATATATGTAACACTGTTATACACTCAAAAAGATACTAATCCTATATCCGGTAATTGTACGAATGAGCAATTACTAATTAATATTAATGGTTGTTGACCAAGAGTATAATACCTCATCAGGTGAAACTATTTTACGAGGACAAGATATGCATTTTCATTAGATTTGATCGTGATGAACAAGAACAATGTGTTTCTCTATTTAAGAGGGAGTAAAATATAAATAAATGTACAAAAAATGTAAAAACAATAATTTGACCCAAGGATGTTTACATGTATACAGTAATACTGTATAACAACAAGTATAATAATTAACAATTTATCTTTAGGTGAACTGCTCTTAATTTCAAAATGTAAAATTACAAATATTTGTTTGTTATGTATTATATCATTTCTTGTACTGTATGACATCTTATTTTATTTTAATATTTTGAATGTTAAAAACACTTCCTATGTTTTTGTCTCATCATATACAATATGCCAGTACTACTATGGTACTTACATCTTATATATATATATATATATCACCACGGTTAAGTTTTAACAGACTAATTAACAATTGTAAAATAATTACATGTGTATAAAACAATTGACAAATTAATAAACTATGCAAAATTTGTTACTAGTAAACTAGCAACACCTACAATCATCAAATCTAAATATTGTTAGGTAACTCTTATTTATTGCTTCAAATATAGGAATATACATAATGTTTATTTATTAATATATGTTTTTACAAACAAGTACCTATTTATTTAATACTTTTTGAAAATAATTACTTAAAAACTTACATTAATTGAAAAAAAAATGTAATTAATAATTTTATAAATATAACTACGAAGTCGCTAAGTTAGAAAAAGTCTAATTGATACCATTGGTTCTATCTTTTTATTCCGAGTTTATATATTTGTAGTATATCATTTTAAACATAGTAAAAACGTATCAATAACTAAATTAAAATTAGTAAAAAAATATTATAAATTATTATATTTTTTCACCGCATAATTTGTATACATATCAGACTAATTATTATTTAATAGGTTTCTTTTTATATTTTTCAGACGTGGTTTTTATAAATCAGCAAGAAAAATAAATCATTAAGATAATTAGGTATTCATGTTAGATATATTGATATAACGTACAATAGTTTAGATATATTTTATTATTAGGAAACTAAAATAAGCAATTTATATTTAAATAATTTTTAGTAACAATGAATTAATAATAAATATTTAAATGAATTAATAACTTTAATTAACTATGCTATTTAATTGTATACATAATTATATTTACCAAAATATTAGTTTTAATTTAATTAATGAAAAAATTGTTTGTTTACAAACAAAAGTTAAACATTTTTGTATAAGTATTTTAACAAAGACTAACCTTAAAGAAGACATATCTGTCATGGAAAACACAATCATGTGTAAAATATAATTACCGTACAATAGTCAAATTCTTAACATTTCATGCATGGTAGTTGAGATTAACAAAATTCATTAGTTTTAAACTATAAAAATGTAGAACATATTTTACTAATTTTGTTCAAGTTTATTTCAAAAATTCACATAAAAGGAAAAAAACCAGAAAACTCGATCAGCTGTACGTCTGTACTGTATATTAGGTTGATGTACTCATAAATAGGTAGTTGAGTAGAACACAGTAATGCATGTTTTAAATTTGAATTCAATAATGATTAATGAATCGCGGAAATCACGCTATGCATATTATAACCTATGTGAAATACGATTCTGAGGAAGAGACGATGTGTCAGCCCATACTTCTAAAGATATTTAATATTATGGTTAAACTATACGTAATTTTTTTCAAAACAATATTAATATTGGTGTGTTTTTATTAATTATTATAAAATAATATATCACTATAAGTGTATTTCATTACGATATTATAAATTTCCAGATACAAAATAGTTTATATATTTTTTTTCGATCTTGACGAATGTTGTCAAAATTCTAACTTCAATGCGTTACACTAAAAAAACAAAATCAATTTTGTCGGAAATTGGATTTGTGTAAAATTTCCGTTAACCTTATTTTTAATTTTTTTTCTTGGATTATAAAATCTACTTTTAGGAACTTTTTACATTTTATCCCCTGAAGTACCAATTTAATATCCAATTTTGTAATAGAAACCACCCCTTTTTGAAAATCGAAACATCACCGTTCATAATCTATTCGAATTTGATTAAATTTAAATGTAATTGGTGCTGTGTAATTACTACCCATTTTTTGATTATTTTGATTAATCCAATTTACTTCCAAAAAAAACACTTTTGATAGACAATATTGAAATTCAATACATTATTTCACTAGTAAAAAAAAATACATAATTTTAAAATCAATAGATTCATTACTCTGCTCAGAATCTAAAATATATATCACGATGATAATAAACATACCTATATTATAATATACTACTATTATATTCTATGTGCTTGCAAAAATAAGGAACATTGTAGCTTTATAAGCACTTAGAAGATTTATTAAAATTAGAGTTTTAAGATAATATGTTTTAGTCATCTAAATCAGTTAAGGCTTTTAATTTTTGTATCTTAATATAGAACTTATTACATTTTGTAATAATTGGGATAAATCCTCACAATAAATAAATAATAAATATGCACTTCCTATCTATTAGATTCTGAGCGGAACGATTAATCACTAAAGTATTTTTTTCATTATATACAGTGGATTATCATTGAATTAAAACTTTACAGAATTCATTATAATGATTTACTCAATAACGAGTTCCACTCGACATCTAATGTACAGCAAAGCGGGTAGGTAATCGAGTGGGTATCGCTTGTCACATTTTAAGATATAGTATTATGTGATTTACACTGCAGTAGTGTATGTAATGAGTAGGTAATTTGTATTTTATTTATTATAGGAATGACATACAAGTACTTTTGAAAACAAATCCTTTATTTGTTTATGAATCAATGTATGTTGAATCAGTAGAGTTGTTCTATAAAATATGCAAAGGTACACAACGAGGCCCGTGTCAAAATATTGAGTTCATATATCCAGGTAAAAATAATGAAAAATATATAGTGACATTAATGTCGAGGAAATCAGATAAATAATACTTTATTTAACAGGAACAAAATGGTGTGGGCCAGGTAATATTGCTAAAAATTATTCAGATCTGGGAGTTTATCGTGATGAAGATATTTGTTGTCGAGAACATGATCATTGTACCAGAACTTTAGAAACTGGTCAATGTTATTTTAATCTTTGTAATACTTCTCCTTATACTAGGTAAATTAGTTTATTTTATTTATTTTAGTGTCTTATTACTATACTATAATAAATTTACAATAAAAATAACTGATTTATTTAAGATTATAAGAGTAACAAATATTTATTATTTTTATTTTTGTGTCCAAAGAAACTTTTTCTAGTAACAAAAATGATCAACTTTGATGGAGGTTTCTCACATCAAACTGGATCTAGTTATTACTTTTGGAAGGTTAAAATTTAAAATTCTCAGTATTTTTTAAAATAATTTTAAAAATACTAAAAAATTTTTGTTAAGATCTTAATATTAATTAAAATAATTGTTTGGTAGATTCAATAGATTTTATAGATTAAATTAAAAAAATAATTTGTTTACGTTTCAGATCTCATTGTGAATGCGATGGAAAATTTCAGCAATGTTTAAACAAAGTCAATACATCCACTGCTCACACATTGGGTGTCATATTTTTTAATATAGTAAAAGTGATGTGCTTTAAAGAAGAATGTCTGTTTGGGTAAGTAAAAAAACAAAACACGAATATTATAATTCAAACTTTATAATATTTAATTTGTTTAAATTATATTCTAAGGGGATGTATCCAAAAGTTTGAAATAATACCAAATTATCATCAACAAGGTAGAAGTATGGATATCCTGACCACAGATCATCTATTCAATATTTTTACAAAAATTGTAACGGATTTTGTGCGTTATGCATTAAAATGAATGTATACTTATTTAATTTTTAAACGATTTAATACGCTGGTCATTGACTATATCATTATTATCATTTATTTTATTACATAAATATTAAAATAGGTAAAATACTAAAAAAAAAAGAACTGAAAATAAAAAAAATTAAAAATTAAAAAAAATAGCAAATGAAAGTGGTTCTAATGGGTGGCTGCTTTCCTCAAAAATGTCACACTATATATAAATGTTATTAAGAGGATAGGATGTATTTTTTTTTTAATAATTTGTATATAAAATCTGTTTCACATATACTTATTGTGCCAAGTTGTATAGATTGTAGATTTCATATAAAAATAATAAACAATTTTTTTATTACATTATACAATATACACGTCATTAAAACATGATAGTATTTTTAAATAATAAAAATATCTATTATTGTTAAGAAACTATACTCGTAGTTTGTACTACCTATACAAATAAATGACAAATAATTTAATATATTTTTGACTTTCTTCGCATTTATTATAATTTACAACTCAGCTGAATACTTTTGAAAATCATAGAAGATGCATCTGTCCCTATCTAATTCCGGGTGGATAGATGTTAAGTAGTGTTTCATTTTTTTAAATTAATTAAAAAAACTCAATCTTTTGTAATTTCCATTCGAAAAAAACTAAAAAATTTAGTTGTTGGTTTAAAAAAATAAAATTATGAAAATCAGAAAATGTGATTTAATTTTTAAGGTACTTATTGTACATGAAATTTACTATACCAGTTCTATCAACGTACGGATTTTTAACGAATTAGTATAGGATTGTAGAACATCATAATGTAAGAATTTTAAACATTTAAAAATTAGGTTTTAGGTCCAATTTTTCGTATTTTAAACTATTATGCATATTCGGTTTGTGCGACTGTGCAAAATCAATAAGTTAGCACCGCGGAAATAATACGTCAGGAAATACTAGGAAAATAAAAAAATCGTATAATCGTATAATCGTTTATTTTTTATTTCGTTAACCGATCTTGGTAAGTACCAGGTGAGTTCGCTGTATGCCTGTATATCATGATTCACGAGCACATATATAGTTAATATTATCTATATGTGTTCAAGAGCAACATTTGTTTTAAACATAGCGTATTATTTTTATGTCATGCTTATTAATTATTATCATGACCCGCAGACCGTAGATACAAAATATGTATAAATCAATACATTGATGAACACGAACGCTATTGACGACAGCGTTGCACCTTTGGTTGCATATCCATTATTCACAACGCGGGATAATCATTTTACGATTGATATACATCAAAAAAACTGCAAGCAAATTTAAGGAATTCAATATAGGCAATTTTAATGACATTTAAGAAAAATTTAAATATAAATCCTATTTAAAAATTAAAGAGTTCCTATATCTGTAAGAATATTGGTTGTTGCGTAATTATTAAGCCAAATAAGAGATTGGTAAAACATACTTGATCAAATATTGGTCTAGAATGGTTTTAAAGCAAAAACACCTATTACAGTAATTGTAAATAAAAATAAAATCAATTTTTAATTTTACATTTTTTCAACAGTAAAAGTTTAAGATTTCCATTATTTTTATAAATAAACAAACATAAATAACCTCTTCAATAATTAGATATCTTGCAAAAAAGATATGTCAGAACTTAGAAAGTTTTTATTTTCAATAATAACAATAAATAAAATTTTATGCTAAATAATAATAATTTATTTCTTTCACCATATAATGACTAAAATAAAAAAAAAAAATTTTAAATGTGGTTAATATGATTTTATCTTTCCAAAGACCAAGCTTGTGTTTAAAGTAAATGAAAATCATATATATTTGCGATCAGAGTAATTCTTCAACACTAAAAACTAAGTTATACTACATATTTTTTAGGGCTATTAATTTAAATTTACTTGTTTAAATTATTGTTTTTTTTACTATTATGCACCACTCGGTTTTTTTTGTAACTATTTATTGTTAATTTATGATTTTTACTTTATTAAATAATTATTCTTACTGTACTTGTAATTATTACTTAATGTTAAAGGGTTTTTAACCTGTTTATTATACATAAATAAATAATACACACACTCACATTTTTTAAAATTAATTATGTATATTAATCATGATTCTGAGATATCAGAAAATTATAAAAATTATGCAGGACTATGGCAGCTAATTTTGAATAGGTACTTATTTCAAGTTGAATTCTATAACAAGTACTTAAGATTTAAGACTTTCTAGTTTCTATTTATCATTAATTGAACTTATGTCTGGTGGTGATATGGTAAAGACATCACATATGTATGTAATTTGAACAATATAAAAATTAACAAGTTCTAACAAAATGTATGAAAACTAAAGATAATTATGTAGAAAATATTAAAATTTTAGTTATTATAGGGGTAAAATCACTTAACGGTCAGAAGACTATTCGCTCAGATATATTGTAGGCAGTGTACACTCTGGAACATCTTTGATGCATTTATCAAGTATTAAGTTTATACTTAAAATTTTATAATTTTTATGGTTCTATATTTTAAACTTTAAACAAACAATAATAACAAAAAACGTATAATTTTCTTAAATTGTTATTTATTACAATTTATACTTACATATTTTCAAAATGAACTTGAGCTTGCAACTTAAATTATCAACAATAATCATTTCTTTCCAAATTGAATAATTAATGGCTTTTCTTCAAGTATAAGTCCAAGATTTTCCTCTAATGCTTTTTCTGCCACTTCAATTTCTAAATATTTTTGTTCAATCAAAAGTTTATTTTGCACAAATGGTTATTAAGGGGCCTCCCCACTGCCGTCAGTTTTAGCTTAAAAGATCTTAAGTTTTGACAAAATTAAAGTTAGTTTAAAGTGTCCGATTATTATGATTGTGAAAAAAAATTTGAACTCTGCAGAAAATAGTCTATAGATTGTATGGAATACTTTGTAAAAATTAAATCTTATATTATAATGAAGTGTTAATAAAAACTTGAAAATATGAATTTTTTCAAACCATAATTAAAATTAATAACGGAACTTTTCATACAATCTACAGACATGTTTTTGCTAAATTTAAAGATTTCTTCAGAATTAAGATTAGACAAAGTAAACTAACTTTAATTTTGACAAATCAATAAGTAAGTTGTGGTAACATTTTTATAGTGAATTTTTATTGTTATTGAGTTATTGATATGTGCATGCGCGTACAAAAATGGCATCCGTCGGCATTTACAGCAGGTACCCACATTGAATTTCACTAACACTAATAATCATTATAATTAACACTTAGATCCAGGGCAGGGCGGCTAAGACGAGATTATAAATTGTCTAAATGATGCTCCTTAAATAATAGCCGTAGCGAGGTCCCTCAATAATTTTTTATTTCAATAGAGTATATACTGTATTTCAAATTCCACAATCTAAATATTCAACTCTATGAATAAAAAATTAATTCTTCTAATTAAATTTATAATTAGAAGTAAACTTATAAGTAAATATTTAATAATTATAAAAATAAAAATTACTTTCAAATTCAATAAAAGCTTGTCCTTTCATTTTTCCTTTTTTCATATATCTATAAATTATATCTGAATTTTGTAAATTGTTGTATTTTCCAAATACAGATATCAAATGTTTTTCACTGACACTTTTGGAAATATTTTTTACATACAATATCTAAATAAAGAAATTTAAATATAAAAATTATCTTAAGCATACTATAAATAATTTAATAAAACAATTTTATTATTCACTTTTGATGGGATTCCTTTTTGATAGTTTTGAAAATAAGGTAAAGTTTTCAATTGATCTTCATTCATTTTAGTATAATTAATTATTGGAATTTGAGTGCAATTAGCAACAAAACGCTGACCATTGATAGAGCTAGAAAAATCATTAATTTTATTTTTTTCATTTGCCATTTCTAATACACCAATGCACTGCTCTGTACGTTTAGAAGCTTCACATGTATATAATTTTAAACCAGAGTTTGCTTTACAATCTTCTTTTAAATCCCAAAGAGATTTAGGATTAGAATAATGTTTTATTGGTTTTTCAGGTATCTAAAACAAAAATATAATGTTAACACAACACAAAAATAAATTATTTGTAATTGTTTTGCGATTATTATTTAAATTTATAATAAAAATATATGTTAATTATAAACGATAAAAAATTAAAAATATCTGATTTTAATAAAAAGTAAGTTTTAATTATTGAGATAAGTCACCTCAATTGGTTTTTTAAACGATTGCAGTAGTTGTCTTCGTTTTCGTCTAATCATTTTTGATGTTTTGATTGGTGAAGCATTGAGATGATAAAATTGTTCATCATGTATTTGACTAAGATGATTGATTGGATGATCAATAGGACATATATTATTTAGTTTAGGAATTTCATTTGCTTCACACGATAAAGCAAATTCTAAAAGTTTAGTTTCAGTACTATTTGGTTTCACACATAATGCTAATTCCCGTTCATGACGACTCAAACAACTTCAAAATAAGTTAAAAAGAAATTTAAAAACTAGTTTAAAATTAAAATATTATAAAAATAATTCTTATTACTCTGAAATTTTTAACGAAGGTTTTTGATTAGCATTATAATTTAATGTATTAGAAGATGCTTTGTTGACTTTAGTGCAAAACTCTGGCAATGTAATTTCTCCTTTAGTAATTTCGGTAATGGAAATGTATTCATGACTGGTAATAAAATCACGCTCTTGAGTCAAGTGCCTGGAAATAAAAATTGTATTTAAAAACCTAATTTCAATTCTACCAAACTAATTTTATATTATTTATTATCATTAGGAAAAAGAAAAGCATAAATTATTGTAATTATTTCAAATTATAAACGTATATTACTTTTCTAGAGTTAAATGTTTATCAGTTTGTTTTAAGGATAATTTTTTGATCAACAAATCGCCTTCAGACTCAACATGGCTTTCAAGACGTTCAAAATCAGTTAGATTCAAGTATTTTGTAGAATGTTTTTCTCTATTTTTTTTTACTGCAGCCATATTGATTTTCAACTAAAAGTTAAAATAAATATATATTTTTTAGGTATTAGATATACGAATATATAGGTAAGTAATACTTTTACTTACAATTACAATATATTGTTATGTGACACTTAAACGTCTTAAACAGTAGATTTAAAAATAGTCTCAAATGACTCAAATGACAAGTTCTAAATAAATAATTTTTAATGTTTAATAATTTAACAATATTTATATTTTAATGAGTCTAACTGATAAAGTGATAAATATGAAATAGATAGTAATAAAATAAAATTCTGTGGTTAAAAATGGTGAACGGTCACATAGATCACTCGACAGCTAGATCCCGGTGACTAACTGACGCAAGAGAATCTAATTGACGGGGGATTAAAATAATCATAAGGATTTTACAAATTAATTAATTTTGTAATTAGTATTATTAATTTTTAATTATCAATGTATTTAAATGCTTTTACGTTATTATATCGTAGTAACACTCAGGGCCTGATTTAATAAAATTATTGCCAAGTGCACAATTTTTTTTTGGGGCTCTCGAGACAAAAAAATGTTCTAGAAAAGTTCTACATAGAGGGGGGGGGGAAATGTTAATAAAAAAAAAATATATTTATATGTTAAAAGTGTTAAATACCAAAATACCTATCTCAAAACCACGATTAAAGATATACTTTAAGATATCTTTAATCCTTGTAGTGAGCATTCCACTTATTGTATTCTAACAACTAACCTAACTTATGTTCAATGCAACAATTCATCGATTATATACAATATACGTACCTATACATTACATTAAATTATTGAGATACAACCTACCTACATACGTCTATACATACTATATAAATTATAAATGTATTAAATTCAAAAGTACGTTTTAAAACAATAACATCACCATTGTCGCACATGCAGTTCACGGAGGTGCCAGAGGGTGCTTAGCACCCCCAGCTTATTTTGAGCTAAAAATATTGTTAAAAGTATAATTTTACGTTTATAAAAATAAGTTTAATAAGTTTGTATTATTGTATTGGTGATGCACAAATACCAGACGATAGACATACTTTATTTATATATAATTTACATATTATATAATATGTAGGTACAATATTGGGTATATGGGTTTGCGATATTATAGTATTTTACCTATTTATAATTATAACGCATTTGGATTTTGGAAACGAGACCTTAACAACATCATAAGCTATCGGCTTGTCAATATTTAATTTACAGGTAATTTTATTTTACAATTTGGTTTTTACGAATTAAATGTTAAGTACCTAAATAAATCCCACAACAATTTGGTCAATAAAAAAGATCTTTTAATAATGATGTACTGATGTCTTATGATGTTTTAGGGGGCAGATTCACTCGCAGAATAACAGTGTTAGGTAATTTTCCACACCACCTTTATTATTAAACGACGTACAATGACATTGTCCGTATTATTTAATAAATTTATGAGGTATTACACGAGGCGCGTTTTTTTATTGTGGTGTCCCCAGTAGGCCTAATCCACATCGTAAGCGAGAACGCATTATATGCAGGGGCGTATTTAGGTAGGGGATTTGGGTCCAGTTGTCCAGAACGGCAATTTTTTAAAGATTTAGAGGGACGGAAAATTTTTATTTCGTACTTTATGAGTACTGGCGCAGTGACGTCAATCATTAATAATTTTCACAACAAATGTGTGCCATAGAGGTATAAAATACTATAATATTTATATAACATGGTATTCTATGGTATTAACAGTTTGGCCACTATTGCGCGGCGTAGAAGTTTTTTAATTTTTTTTAATGGGGGGGGGGGAGGCGGAAAAATATGTGTTGCCCTTATCCTAAAATTCCTAAATACGCTACTGATCATATGAATGCATTCAAATAATAAAAAAAAAATATACAATAACTTAAATTATGTGGATATTAATAATACTATATAATATAAAACGGGTAATGTGTATAATATATGTGTGTTGCCGGCCGGCGATAGTCAATGTGTTGGATGAGTGGATGAGAGATGAGCGCTTATGCGTAAAGGGGGGACAACTAAATTAAGATGAGCTTCTTATTGATGCTGTCAATCTTCCTCCGGGTTGAAACGAAGCCGAGTGCCGACACATTTCCCATCAGCTTTGTGACAAATTCTTCTTCACTAATAAATATTATATAATTATATATAGTATACTGTACCTACTACGATTCTAAAAGTTATAATATAATACAAACAAATCCTTTGGACAGTTGATTATCAGTTGAATTTCTTTTTGCTGCTGCTAGACGTCCTCCGTGTTGAAATACAGCCGAGTGCTGACACATTTTCCATCAGCTTTGTGACGAATTCTTCTTCACTAATAAATATTATATAATTACATATAGTATACTGTACCTTTTACGATTCTAAAAATTATAATATAATACAGACAAATCCTTTGGACAGTTGACATTAAGATGAGCTTCTTATTGATGCTGCCAATCTTCCTCCGAGTTGAAACGAAGCCGAGTGCTGACACATTTTCCTTCAGCTCAATGACAAATTCTCCGTCGGTGGGTAGTCCATGATCCAGCCAAATGTTCGGTTCCTATAAAACTTCAACTAATGTGCTGATTAAAATGTAATTTAAATTTATAGTAAAATTTTAATGTTTAAGAAATCTATGTTGGTGTTCTTTTATTTTTGAATTTAAATTAATTTGAAATTTTATATTCATAATTTATCAGTTAAAAATGTAAACAAGAACTAAAAAGATTATAGTATATTGTAGTTTAACTTTCTGTTCGGTGGCCACCTTTTTAATTCCTCTCTCTCTTTTATAAGAAAGTTAAACAGCACAATAACTATAAAAAATATAAATTTAAACATACACAAAGACGAACTAGCTTTGTGATAAGAAAAAAAATTGAAAAAATTGATAATTTATCAACGTATTATTAAAATAAAAAGAACACCTAAAACCGTAGTACAGTATATTATCTGAAAAAAAAACCATAAAAATAAAATATAATTTAAGTAAATATTCATAATATACTGTACTACTGTTCAAAAAATTATAGTATTAAACAAACACAGCCCTGCGACACTTTTTTTCGTTATTCATCAGCTTCCTAATGATACTGCCAATCGTCCTCCGGGTTGACATTATATAAGGATATAGCGTAATTATTTCAGTATTTTTGTTTTTCCGATATTATGGCAAGATCTGAAATTTTTTGTTTTATTTTACTATTTACACCAAAAGTACCAAATTGATCCATATTTGCTACAAGAATTCATGACAAACAAAAAATAAACTACATAATTGTAAGATCATTATACATTTTTCGCTACGTCCACGTCCAGGATCTAAGGTGTACTATTTTACTACTATTCTAATATAATATAATCGCGAATAATACAAATAATACATGGTTGTTATTTCTCACAATTTTTGTCTACTATAACTAATGAGTAAAATAAGTAGGCATTGTGTACTATTTTTTCATTGGACCCTGGAGAATAAAATATGCGTCTACATCAACTACATCGTCCGACTAGCGTGGATTGTTCATATAAATTTATATATTTTATTTTAAGTTTAAAAAATAATTTTAATCCCAAAAAAGAATAATAAAAAAAAAACTTACTTAAGCGTCGACTGTTCCAGTGAAACCGAGTTGTGTCAATCTTCAGACTATACGTAGTAGTGCACCGCCGCCGAAGAAACTGCAAATTTTCTTCATATCGATCTTCATCGTGATTCTAAATGAGAATAAAAATTCATTTTTATGAAAATAAACAGCACGAAATGAAAATGAGAATACTTGTCATGTACTTCAGTACTGTTCATTAAGACTATTATAGAATTGTTAATCGTCTTCGACGAATGTCGTCGATTGTCGTATACTACAGATGACAAATATTATAATATGATAAATTTATGGTTTTTTTTTTTTATAGAACTCTTTGTGATATTATACGATCTATTTTATATTTTAGCTGTTTGACATATGAACGTAAAATTGAAACATTTAAACTATAGACCAAATCTTTATAGATATTGCAAAGTATTAATATTTTATTCTAATGAAAATGATTACAAATTATTTAATTTAATCTATAAAAATAGTGAACTAAACAAAAATAATTATATTATTGTATATATTAAAAAAAAAAGAATTATGATTTATGATTAATATCGTTATGTTTCTGAGTTATTATTTCTGCATACTTTTGGTTTTAATCGCGCAGTGCTTTAACTTAATCTTACATATTTTTACATGTAAACATACATATATATATCTGATATATCTGATATATCTGATATATTATATATATGTAATTCATAAATTTCCTTTATTATGGTTTCATGTAACAAATAGTACCTAGTCAATGCTTTGAGAAATTCAATTTTCAGTACCATTTTACAAAATAATCAAAAATTACATTAAATTAAAGATAAAGAAGTAATTATTACAGTGTTGCTTTATACATTAGTGATTAAGTTTATTACTGTAATTAGTGTGTGAAATTTGAATTTGAAAGAGACAGTCAGGTTGACTAACCTTCATTAATAAGTATAATTTTGATTGATATTGCTAAGTATTTTATTTTTTTTTTTTGTGTAAAGTTTGACAAGCTAGATTTTTTCCGAATACAATGCATTTATCATAATTATTATTATAATATAATTTATACCGTATTGTGTTCTTGTTATATACTTTTGAGTTAATAGGTACAACCCTTTCGTAAAATAATTTGAATAAATAATATCTTAAGATTAATCTACGTATGTCAAAAATGTCATTATGTACAAAAAACTTTTATGTCACTACAAATCATGTTTTAAATAATAACAAAATATCGTAAATATACATAATTTCAAAATATTTTGAAAATATTTTGAAAAATTACTATTTGTAAGAAATACTCTACAAGAATTTAATTAAAGTTTTAAGTATCTAAGATTATTCGTTTTTGAACTATAACAAAATATAAAAATTATTTGAGAAAAAATATTTATTTTTAGGGTGGGTGTATAATAAACATTTAATAAGTTATAGGTATAATACTGAACTTCAAATAGTCATAAAAAATAATGTGACTTTCCAATAAAACATATTATTTTTGTTTTAGGTAAAAAAAAACTAATGAGAATTAGTACATTTAATTTGTATATAAAAAGACAATATTATATAAATATCTGATGAAAAAATAATTTGAAAATTGTACAGATTTAGACAAAATTTTGATTTTAAACGTTTATAAAAATATAATATCGTGACTATACATTTTTTATTGCAGTAATTTAGTAACTGATGAGGAACACTGTATTAAATTTTAATTTAAATTTGTTATCAAAAATTTTTATCGGCTTAAAAAAAAAATAAATTTAAAATCAATATAGTTTTATTGCTACGTCCAGGATCCAAGGTATAATTGACGAATTTATTTTATTCTTGAATATTTTTTAACTTTAACCTTCTAGAACTCTCATGCCATATTCACAAATTAAAAACAGTTTGTGGACCAGACAAAAATAAAGATTTTGGCATAAATCTAGTTTAGCGGCCACTCGAATATTTTGATTTTTTTTTCGGAAACCTATGTATTTTAACGAGTCTTAAACGATGGTGTAAAAATAAATTTGCGGAAACCTCAGAGCCGGTTCCATATTCCGGCTCTGCAGACTCAACAGAAGTGTCGTCTCTAACTCCATCGACAGGGTCGTATACTACGGAACATAACCCGAAAAACTCTGCTAGAGGTCAACATTTTTTAACCGACTCGATTTTAAAAACATGTACTTTGCCAAGTACCCTGTATAGAAATATTCTTTACGGCAGTATTGGCTCATGGATGCTTTAGCATGACGCCAGTAAAAATTTCGTTTGGCCACTAAACTAGATTAAACTAGTATATAATTTCAAAATTAATAATTTCCGCAAATTTATTTTTACACTATCGTTTTAAACTCGTTGAAATACAAAGGTTTCCCCAAAAAATTCATTATATAAAAGCGGTAAAAATGTAAAAAAATTGTGTCACGCGTATGGGTAAAAAACCGAAAATCGTGAACTTCGTAAGTCAATAACATCAAAACTAATGGTTTCCGCAAATTTATTTTTATACCATCATTTAAAACTCATTAAAATACATAGGTTTCCGAAAAAAAAAAATCGAAAAATTCGAGTGGCCGCTATACTAGACTTATTCCAAGATTTTATATTCTTAAATTATTTACTATGAAAAAAAATATTATCTAAAACTTTAAAATAATAAAATATTCAAAAAAAATTTTCATCGTTTAAGAATTTAAAACGGGTCGTATAAAATAACCCGCCGGTTGCCGGCTATCGGAAATAAAATATAGTTCTAAGTAATCGGGGTGGCAGCTTGTACAAGTCAATAAATATTTATTTAAAGTATAAAAATTAAATTTATTACTACCCTAAAATTATAGGAAAATTAACCTACGTAAATATCCTTCGACGCTTTTCGGCGAAATCAAGCTGTGTCATATTAAAGTTCAATGTGCACAGCCACCTAAGAAATATCTAGTTTATTTCTTCATTCGTCTTCTTTGCGCTTCAGAATGAAATTATTGAAATTTTTTATGAAAATGAGAGCACTTGTCATGTACTGAAGGCTGTTGTTTGACGACTGTTCAATAAAATATTAAAATGGTTAATCGTCTCCTACAAATGACGACGATTGATGTTTGCCATGGATGACAAATATTATAATAATATGAATTATGATAGATCATATGTTTTTTTTATAGAACTCTTTGTGATATTATAGGATTCATTTTTATATTTCAGCTGTCTTGCATACGAAACTTTTGATATCTAATTAATTCCATACGTAAAACCATAATAATTGTACATCCTGAATTTTTTTTTAAATTATAATTTTATTATTTCAATAGTTGTTTGGTAAAATTTCTCACCAACAAATAAGACCATCTTCGACCAGCATAATTTTACATTGTACACAATGTATTAATGCATTATACATTGAAAATTGAATTCAAATTGTACAAATTCGTTATAGTGACATACTTAACCTAGTCTATAGTAGCTATACAGCAGTTTACGGGTTGGCTCATTCAATAAATATAACATACTAAATAATTAATAGATTATGATCTACGTATAATAAAGAAGGATTTACAAAATCAATAAAATTAATTTCTAAATACAAGTAGTTATTCACATTCGACTCGTTATATACACATGTGACTATATCATTCCCGTTTCGGTACCGTCTTGTTTAGGAATAATACATACCTACTCATACTATTTATATAGGTTCTATAATGTTAATATGTTCAGATAATTTGCGATATTAATATATATATAATAAATGCATCTATTTATGGTATTATGTTATTGTTATTTTAACCTATAAGTGTATAGTCAAAATATTTTGAAAATTATTATATGTATAAGAAATGCAAACATTAACATTTGTTGAAATTTTCAAATAACTACAGTTATTCGTTTTTAAATTACTAAAAAAAAAACAAAAATCGGCTGTGCAGAAATAGTTTTCACAGAAATGAATATCTAATAATGTCATCAAAATTCAAAATTCAGACAATTATAAAAAAATATTAATGTGTCTTTTCAGAAAACTTTTTATTTTTGTTAGGGATAAAAAAACTTATATTAGTCAAGTACTCGGTCAGTTAAAAATGAAAAATGCTATTTATACAATTAATATAAATATAAATTATTATATAAAATGGGTCTGGTAATATACTAATATGACGATTATGTATTTTTGGTATCACGTATTTTATGCATCGCGCGTTCGGGAATAAAATATGCATACGTATACGTCACCCGGCGTGTAGCAGATTGTCCGGTGCAATAAGTATGTATTTATTTTAGGTCTAAAAAAGTAAATTAAAACTCCAAAATTATAGAAAATCAAACTCACATAAACATCGATTTTTTTTTTGTGAAACTTAGTTGTGTCATATTTAATGTCCATACGTTCAGTAACCACATCGCCGACCCAGGAACACCTTTCCTCGTCCGTCTTTACCACGTTTCGAATTGAAGATATTGAGATATTTCATAAAAATAAGCTGAACAGAACGGCATATGCGTGTAAAATATTATATATATTAAAGTACGGTTTAACGATTTGTACGTCAATTTTTTTCTCCGTTAAAATTATTACAACCGTCAATCGTCTCTGACGAATAGCGAAGATTGATGATTACCATAGATGATAGATTAATATGATAGATCCATAGATATCCATAGATTATATACTGTATTATTATGTTGTAATATTATTATTAGCCAGACATTTAAATTTATTCGGGAGTCTGCCGTTCGAGAGACTCAATTGTGTACTTATACAAATTTTATATGCAAGGCAGATGGCGGGGTAGATTGTATAGATGTTGTTCAGGACATTGAGACTAGACTCTTTCAAAATTTCTGCCATTGGCATCGCATAAATTAGTAATTAGGTACTAGTAAACTAGTTAGACATTTTTCGCCCGTATTATTATTGAATGACACCCGTCTTCTCATTATTAATGTAAAAATATTATAATATTATCAATAATCAATATTAATATCGAAAACCATCATAATTATTTTCCAAATAGACAAAAATATTAAATTATAGGTACTACAATTTTCTTCAAACTTTTTTATTGCTTTACTACCTTTTTTTATGGTGAGTTCACCATCTCAAAGACCCCTGACGAGCCGCCACTGCAGGTGTTAATACATTTATGGCATAAACAGCTTAAAACTAATCTACATAATATTTTGAATACTTCTCTGTTAGTGGTAATAATAATACAAGATGTAATACATACAATGTGTCTTTAAATAATATTTTTGTTATAACTTAAAACAAAATAGATAATTATACCTATATAATTGTTATTTTTCGTTAAAATATACAGTTTTGTCAATATTCAAATTTGGTATATGTACTAACAGTAGCGCCGAACACGGGTATGGACTGGGGAAAATTCCCCAGAAATATTTATGGGTGGGTGGGTGATAATCAAAAATAGTTTGTTATTCAGTATCTTGTATGTATATAGTTAGAAATAAATATAGTACCATTCGAACGTAACTAACTAAACATTTTTTTAGTAGGTGGGTCTAACACCAGCATTTTTTTCCGCTAACATGAAATATAGATCGGCGCCACTGGACTTACGACTAACCTCTGAGACTGGGAGTGAGAATATAAATTAAGTTAAAACTTTTAAGCAATAATAATTATATAATAGTACCTATAGTTATATAGTTGTTCTAATAGTTATATAGGTACTATTCTGATTAATATAAAAAAAACATAAGATGGTGACCAGACATGAGTTATGGCTATTTTAACTGAGAAGTAACATTTTCAGTAACTTCAGTTACTACATTTTAATTTTTTATTAGATGTATAAACGAAACCTAACATTATGAAAGCTTTATTTATGAAATAATTTATGCGTGTATTATTAAAACATTAGGTTATAATAGAAATTATTTTTTAATTGTCTATTAAAAAAAAATTATATGGATTACGCTAGTTAATAACTGTTATACTAGTGTTACTACGATGTAATAACGTAAATCATTTAAATACATTGATAATTAAAAATTAATAATACTAATTACAAAATTAATTAATTTGTAAAATCCTTATGATTATTTTAATCCCCCGTCAATTAGATCCTAATGCGTCATTTTAATCTCGCGTCAATTGGATCCTCTTGCGTCAGTTAGTCACCGGGATCTAGCTGTCGAGGGATCTATGTGACCGTTCACCAGGTTTTAATGTACTTACCTATTATAATAAATAGGTATTTGAGTAAGTTCTTTTAAAAATTATATATAAATTTTACATTAACATAATCGATAATTCATATATCGTGTATATTAGAATATAATATTATAATGAAACGTTACTACTTATTTAAAACATCGAATCTAATATCATAATTAATAGAATTAGAGATTTTACTAACGCCATGTAACTTACTTATACTTCATAATATTTTTAAAATTTAAGTTGTTATTTAGGTATTTTTTTAAACAAGTTTTTAAAATTACCGCCGATATTTGAGTATCTAAATGACGTGGGAGATTATAGTTAATATGGAATCTAATATATCTTTGAGGTTCTAAATGTCCAAAGGGATCCAGTTGACGTATGTGGATCTACTTGTCGCGGGATCTAGGTGGTACGTAACCGTTATATATAAAAATAAATTCAAAGAGATTATTAAATATTATATCATTATTAGCACTGTTTAAGACATATACCTTAAACCATGATTATTAGATAATATCTGATAAGCGAAAGCATAGTGCTGTCTTATCAGTTTTTTAAAACTAAATACAATTTTTAGAGACAATGTGCAATCTTATTAACTTTTTACAATGAGTGTTTTTTTTTAAAACAAATATTTCCGATATAGTAGTAAATTATAAACATGCTAACTTTACGTACAGCTAGCCGTGTTCTAAAAGTTTTGAAAACCACCCAAAGTAAGTTAATTTAATATTAACAAATAAATTGCACCTTTGAGTATATTTAAATCTTGGAGTATCATCAAATTATTCAGTAATTTTATTTATATTTCAATCATTTTAAATGAGAATTTGTTGTTATATGTTATGTATTTTACCCAATTATCAACTATCAGGATTTATATTTGAACCCTAGCATTCCACATATTATGTATCAGTATATTTTTCTTTAACGTTTTCTTTATTCATGTTCTATCTTCTATCTTTAACATGTCTTTATTCTATTTTATAAAAATGAATATTTTTAAAAATTACAATTAATCAATTATATTATATGGTTTAACTATACTTAATAATTTGTTTTACAATAAAATTAATATATATTTGTTAATTTTTTTTTCTAGTATGCGAACAACCATTTCATAGGTGGTTAGCTCCAACATTGAGAGAATTGAAACGCAGAAAAGATAGTCTAGATCCTGAAAAACCAGTTCACCGTAAAACATTCCTTGAGTGGTAAGAATAAATATTTTAGTTATTAACATTAATAATGATAAGTATTTCCAATAATTTGTTGTTTGTATTTTTTTTTTTTACCAAGGAATTATGATACTGAGATATATGCATTCAGTAAGCGTTTAGGTGAAGAGTTTAATAATGATTTGCTACAACAGGCATTAACTGAACGTTCATATATTATTCGTGAAGAAGAAAGACAAAAAAATGTCGGTATAGAGCAGCCCACTTTAAATTTATTTGATAATAAAGAATTAGTTTCCAAAGGTTCAGATTTTATCGATGATGTGGTAAAACGTTATTTACGCACAGTTTTACCTAGATTACCAGAAGAAGGAATCATGTATGTATATTTCAAAAAGTATTATTGTCATTCTGTTGATATTAAACTGCCTTATCGATATTGTTTCTTTGCTATTTCAGAGGAATTCACAAGTACTTAACAAGTATTGAAACACTGTCTCATGTTTCATTCCATATTGGTACATCTGAATTGATTCTTTGTGCTGTTAGTATAATATATTATGAATATCAATTTGTGAACCACAATATTTTAAATATATAATTGATTATTATTTTATATACAGGAATTTCCTGTGGAAAAACTTACTTTATCTAATGTATTAAAATCAATAACAGCTGCATTGGTTGAAAGCTCTGGTGATAGTAGAGCTGCATTATTTGTGCGTGATTTTATTATAACACAGATAGCTGATAAAGACATGCATCAGTTTTGGGAACCTGAAGAACCTATCAAATTATTATCAGAAATCTTAGCAAGAGATGATATTCAGTCTCCTGAACCTAGACTTATTGGATGCTCTGGAAAAAATACTATATTGGCTTGCTTTAGAGTGGGACTATATACTCCACACAATAAACAAATGATTGGACTAGGTAAATTTTCACTTTTCATTGAACATTATTATATTAAGTTACTCAAAAATTGTTTTTTAATCTTAAATGTATTCTTGGAAATAGGTTTTGGAGAAACGGTAGATATTGCACATGAAATGGCAGCAAGAGATAGTTTGCGACAATTATTTGGCACTCCAGATAATATTTTACTTCCATTTAATCTTGAATTAAATCAGTTGTGTGCAAGTACTGTTAAGAATTTATTTGTGAATGAATGGTCACAAAAAAATTTACCAACTCATCCAATACATTATGAACTTCGTAAAGCCAAAGAAATAAGTAGTAATTAAATGTTTTAACATCAAGTTAGTTTATAATTAAATTTGTAATTTAAGTTTCATAATAAAAATATATAAAATTTCAAAAATTAAATAGTTAAATTTTTATTATTACAAAAAATATAGTAACAAATATTGCATAAAATGTAATATGTGACATGGGTTATTGCCAATACATATTGCTCATTGTCATAGAGTTTTTATTTTATATTTCCTACTATAACATTCACTGTTCGTTGATTAAAATTTTAATTAAATACTTAGTTTTAAAAAAAATGAATAAAATATTTCTGTTTGTGTAAAAATCATGATCTTGAGTCTTAGTATTACCCTACATATACCAACAACATAATACCCAAAATATCCAAGTATCACAGTAAATTTAAGTTGATTTCTATACCAGATTATTTTTATTAGGTACGTTGAAAATATAACGTTTGTTAAAACTAAGATACTAACTAAAACGTTTTTATCGTCATTATCGGCTTATCGCATTTGATGTAACCATTAATATGTATATGTATATAGTAATACTAATAAACACCTACTTTCTACAAAAGATATAAATTAATGTACAGATTTGGAAATATGTTTGTCAGAAAATGACAAAAAATATTTAAATGGTTATGATTTATATGAGGAAATATTAATTTTCCGCCATTAAATTGATAAAAATACTACACCACTTCAAGCACTATCTAAAATAAAATAAAAACGAACGCATTTCACAACTTGAATATTGCTTAACGAATTATGTTGACAATTCCGCTTATGGTCAGCTGGAGCAGTGAGAACATTCTCAAAATTAAAACTTATTAAAATATATTTACCATGTAGATACTATGTCACAACAAAGACTTACTGGACTTGCTACAATTTGTATAGAAAAAGAATAACTAAGTTATGAAGATATAATAAATAATTTTGCATCTAAAAAAGCTAGAAAAATTAAAGAATTATAACTGACATAATTTACTTTAACAATGTATTATGTATTTAAAATATTATAAATTGTTTGCCTGTTCAGCACACTCAATTTTTTTAAACTTGATTTATAAATTAAAGTTATTATTTACCTATATTAGTTAATATACATTTAATAAGTAAAAGTAACTACCTATTAATAATATAATATGTATTTTGATATTTTATAATAATGATTAATATGATAAGTTTATTTTCTATGCAAATATTAAAATTAAATAATATGATAATACATTTATCATTGATTGTTTTGATTTTATTTACATACCTAATGTACAATAATTGTTTGTTTTAAAATCGATGAACAAAATTACCTATTGATTGAGAATGGGTATGTAATTTATAAGATGGGAATGAGAGCCCCACATTTTTTATTTGTCTCGTGCCCCGCAAAAGCTTGCGCCGGCACTGAGTAATAATGCTTTGATTTTTGACTTCAGTCTCTCTTTGAAAATGAAAAATGAATCTAGTTCGTACTTTGGTGGGTCAAAAGTAAAAAATTCCAGTAGTTTTCAAAAGCGTCAGGAAAAACCCTGAAAAAATAACGGAAAAACGGGAATTTTTACGCATAACCACTTTTCGACAAAATTGATTTTTTGATTTTGCTGTAACTCAAAAACGAATCATTGTAAATACTTGAAATTTTCACCAAATATTTATATTAACGTTATCTATTTACGATTAAATTTTCAAAATATTTAGAATTTTTTTAAGCTATTTATAGACTATTGAATTTTTCGATTTTTCTTGAAATGACGATAAATAAAATTTGGCTTTCCAAAAAATCTTTAAAATTTAATACAAGATTTATTATAAGTTGTTCTTGTTTTAGTAAAAAAAAAAATCAAAAATCGTTAGTCACAATTTTTGTTTATAAGCATTAAAAGTTCAACAATTTACAAAATCACGAAAATTTGCAAGGAATAAGAAAACAATTTATATCTAAGGGTAAAAAACCCAACACTTCAAGGTTCTCCATAATTTTTTCTTCAAATGACTGTAAAAAAAAATTCCAACGTCAATATAGAAAAAATTTTATGAGCGTATGATATTTTTTTTTTACGAAATCGAGTAAAATAACGATATAATATTATTACAATTTAAAAATAGGTAATAATATAATATATCCCAATAATTATCCTTGACTGACAAATTATCTCCGTTCAGAATCGTTTTTCGTATACAATTATAATCTGTCATTGCATTCAAATTTAACACATCCACTATAGTGACATACTCTCCATCTCTACTATACAGCAGAGCGATATTCACTTGCCCACTTTTTTTGTTTATTTTTATTAATTTTATTTGTTGCATATTATGCAATGGATTAAAATACATTTAGACTATGATTTTTTTTTTAAATAATTAAAAGTACAACACAAAATTGTGTTGCATCCCATAGATTGATTCATCAACCATATACCTTATTTTTCTTTAAATTATTAATTTACCCGAATTCTGATACTTAGAACTCATAAGTAAAATAACACCATATTTCCAAATACATTGGGTTTTTTATAAGGAGATTATACATTATTAATACAAAATATTTTTATACCTAACTCATGTAAGTAATGATATGCTACAGCAAATTTGCATCCAGTATAATAAATGTAGTGTCTTCAGTTTAATATCAGAGCGAACTAATTAACCTATTGAATATTATCAAAATTAAAGTTAACACACTATCTGAGTATGAACATCAGTTTTTTCGATATTTTAATTTTTAAGGATTTAACATTAACTTAAAAATTTAATTATCATAAAAAAACTTGCGATTAGTAAACATAGTGATTATTATAACTTTAAAGTTAAACAGTAGGATTTACTTAGCTAGCAACCCAAAAAGTTCTGCTAAACTCAAATTGTTACAAATCGTTCGTTTCTAAAATGAAAACATCACATGCGAGTGGTATCTTCTTAAGCAGATTATTATTATTATTTAATTTTTATATTTTATGTACATCGAAATTTTATCAGGTAGTTTTTAAATTACTTGTTAAGAATAAAAGTCCATGATAATTGATTTAAGTGTATTGTTGCTATGATGATTTGAAAAGTAAACCTAATAATTAAATTTAAATTTTTCAAAATTGTCTGAAAATAGTATTTAAATAACATATGTTTTATATTTTAAGTAAAACCATCAAGGAAAAATGTTATCCTTAGTAGGTACATACTACATGTTACATAAAATGTAGGTAGGTAATAACTAGAGATAGGATGTTAATAACCTTAAAGTTAAAAAAGTATCAAAATTGCTTTATGCCTTAAAAAACATAGAAAATGGCCTAAAAATGTTCGTAAACAAAATCTAGTAAACATTTAATTATAAGTTTAAAAAATATATGTAAAATTATTTAAAAGTAAAATAAAAATAATAAAAATTGGTCTGAATGGAAATCACTGAACATGAATGAAACAATAATTTAAATAATTTCTGAATAAAAATAAATGTTCTATATATTTCCTTTAAAATTTAAGATTCGAGAAAAATGCCCCAAATTGTACAAAAATTACTTAAAATGACCAAAAATGAAAAATGTACGTAAAAAATAAAAAAAAATGCAAAATAAAATTATTATATTCTGAATCAAGGAAGTATGAAACTTGTAATTAGCTAATATTATTATAGTATTTTATAGGATCAAAGGAAAAAAATGCAAAAGTTATCAATAACATTTTATCTCTAGTAATAATAACACACACTATTAGTCTAAACTTTAGATGTATTAACATTTTCAATATTTTCAATACAATCATGTGATTATTAATATATAACAAACAATAAGGGTGGTTCTTATTATGCTGCATGGCTGGGGAAATATTTTTAAGGCAATTACCCTCTCCCATATGTTAATGGTTCATAAGAGAAATATAAGAGTAATAAGACCAAATAAGAACAACGGTTGAACATCGTTTGATTAGGAAGTCCATGTTGCTACAGGAATCAATAAAATACTTTTAAAATGGTATTATAAATCCGAGTGCATACAAATATAATATAGATATGTATAAATATAGTAAAAATTTCAAAAATAAAATAAAATATTCAGTACCTATAGTTATTACCGGAAGTCTATTAAGAAATATGAATCTGCTCGGGGAATACATACTATATATAATGATATAATAGATATAGTTTTTAAACTTTTTTAAATTGATTTAAAATATCCAAATTATTTATAAATCAGCTAAATTTTTTCCTCAACACCGCTTCAGAAATTTAAATCACATACAATTAATATAACTTTTAGGTATTATGTAAATCCGTTTTTAGGAGGTGTAAGAAAAATAACCTATAAAATATAGCAGTTATAGCTGTACAAACCGTCGCGCAATAATATTATATCCTATCTATTTATATAATCGTAAAAAATTATACACATTTTATTCCAATATTTCTTCTATGGCCAATGGACAGCCTATGTAAGTGCCAAGTGGTAGTGTCGTAAGCGATCTTGGGTCTGTCATCAGTCGGCAATAATATCATTTCACACGCGATAATGCATTGTAGGTTTTCATTATATTTATTTGTATTATTATTATACGTTCTATACAGCCTGTGTCAACAAATCAAGTCAATGTTTACTCTGCGTTTGTCATCAGCGGTCGTCACGAGCCTATTCTATAAGCGCATTCGGTTATGTGGGTGCAATTATTCAAAAAAACCACACGCACATTAATTTTATAATATACAATATCCTGTATTCCACTTCCTGTAACAAAAACGGCGAAATAGGTATATAAACTATAGTCGGGTGCACACGTTGTTGACTACCTAGTCGTTTAAAAACATCTATATGAACATAGTACAATATATTATATACTGTACCTCAACACCTCCGCAATATAAGTAATAAAATGTTATTCGATATGGCGACGGCAGAAATATCCGTGTGACTTTAATGTTATACTGCTATATAATATCAGTGTAAAATTATAGTAACACATTTTACGTCATTGGGTTAACACGCAGTAGCTAGGTATAGACTGTATAGTGCATTGACGTAGTTAGGTACTTACTTATAAGCTAAATTATACCTATATAGGGTAGTGAGTGATGAGCAAACTCTGTTTGATATTATTTTATAGCGATTAATCGGACAAAAATTACCGTGCCTGTTGTCGAATCGCGAACTAATTTCTAAATCTCATTTCGGCGGACATTTCTCGGAAAGATTGAAATCCAGTGAAGTTCTAAACGCTGCAGTTAGGCAACCGCGGTAATACCTAGCTTTGCAGAAGCGATCCCCATCCATATTCTGCTATGTATCCAGTGACGAGTACCTCATGAGCAAACAACCGTGGTCGTCTTGGGAGTTGAAATCCTCATTCACATTCACGCGTGAAGCGTGATCACGTATTAGTGTATAACCTATAAAGTTTTCGATTAAATTTTAGTCGCGAGTGTTATTAGAGTGCCTTTTTAATATTGTATGTTACACAAAAGTGATAAGTAGTATATTGATCACCACTTTCCGGCTCCTGCGAAACGACTATAATAGGAGTTTTGTACGTTAATATTTTATTAAATACTTGCAACTTTACAAGTCTTTTTGTGACCAGTTACATATACAGGGGACCTATAGGGCCTGGACCCTTCCTGAAATTTTTAAAAATTAAAAATAAAAGGTTTTTTATATCAATTATCACATTGTAAAAAAATAAATATAAAAATAATTATATTATTAGAAATTATTTAGAATCCCCCTCCCACCAGAAAAAATATAATCCTGGCTTCGTACCTAGTCGTGACCTCCGAATTCCGATACAGCGAAAGACGGAAGATTGAGCTCAGGTAAGACGCCTTCACTTCAGATAATAATTTATCTATATTGTATAATATATATAATGTATTAATGTATATATTATAAATTATATACTAGCAAAACTCCGTGCACTTTGTTGCCTGTACAAAATACATTCGTGTTAAATTTGACTTCCTGGTTTAGCGCAGTATTTCCCAACTTTTTTATAATGGTGACCCACAAATGTTCTGCTTGTTGAGTACGCCACCCCCACCAATAATAAAAAAAAAAATGTTCTATATTTTTTATGTATTATTATGAATATAGCTACCCAACCCAATTAGTTTACAAACACCGTGAGTCACGACCAATAAGTTTGGAAACA
Organism: Rhopalosiphum padi; assembly: GCF_020882245.1. Classification (NCBI taxonomy): domain Eukaryota; kingdom Metazoa; phylum Arthropoda; class Insecta; order Hemiptera; family Aphididae; genus Rhopalosiphum; species Rhopalosiphum padi. The sequence goes on from NC_083598.1 coordinate 56,978,435, forward strand.
CTGATTTAGCATGAGGATAAATACTATTTATTTTTGGTTTTCTGATTTGGTTCAGGTATAGATGATATTTCTAACATATCAACTTTACATAACTGTCCCGCCCAGTGTAGCATTTTTTCAATAATTGATTAACTGATTATGTATAATTCATTAAAAAAAATTGCACAGTCCTAACCTTAATAAAGAGAGAGGTAACATTGAGGTCATTAATCGGGATAATAATCGACATTTTTACATACATATAATTATATAAAGGTAAAAAAAATAATGTTAATTTTAACATCATAATTATACATAGGCGAGAAATTCCTAGTAGATAGGATAAAATGGATGAATGAGTTGCAGTTACACAAGTATTTGACCAACATATACCAGTCATTTACAATTTACATTGTACTATTAATATACAGTAATCCCTCGTTATCCGCGAAGGTTACGTTCCAGCAAACCTGCGCGGATAACAAAACCGCGGATAACGAGACCATAAATCAATGTAAAAAGGGAGGTTAGGTTTAATTTTTTTTAATTTTAAAAATCAATTATTAATCAATTAATAATTTTTTAATTTATACAACTAAAGCATTTATAGTGGAGGGTAGAATTTTGTCAAGTGATTCTTTGATGTTGACAAGACGTTCAGCGATGTTATAATTTTTCCATCCTTATGTGACAGTAAGTTGTAACTTGTAAGTATGTACTATGTATAATTCATATGTGTTATACCTATAGCAATATAACAACAATTATCTAGAATTGTCAAAAATAAATTTCTACAGTGTTCGTGTAATAACGGCAAAACGTTATTGCAATCACAAGGTTAGGTTATACGCAATAATATGTTATCGTGGACCCAACCACAGATAATCGAAACCGCGGATAACGAGGGATTACTGTATTAAATCATGTATTAAACCTAGCAGATCAGAAAAGTTGTAATATCTGACTAAAACCTCGATAATATGGTCGCGTATTATTGAGCATGACGATTTTAATTTTCAGTATAAATAGTCGTGGTTGCCGGACTATGCCTACGAGAAATGGGGACTTTTCCAATGGGCCGTGGCTGGTAGTAAATTATTTATACAAATAAATAGCATTCTCGTTTTATGGCTAAAAAGAAAAATATATTGAATAATATTGATGTTTTTACTTTTACTAAGTGCAAATATATGAGTTACCTCTACCTACTGAGTGTATTAGATTATATAGCCCCATGCAGGTACAACCGTACAAGTGTGTAACTATAACATGTTTATAAATATAATATGATGTATAATTATTTTGCATTATAGAAATATAGAACGCTTAATTTTATTTATACAGACACTGGCTATACATATGTACATTTGTACATATTTTGTATAGGCATGTACCTATATAGTACAGTATTAGTACGCCTATACTGGCTGTTGTGCATAACAATATAAATCATCAACGTTCAGCGTACAGCGACAGCGGTATTATCTATACTCTATAGTCACTTAAGTAAAATATTGTAACCAGTGTAATCGATTGCAACGCCCCAATGCTGTTAATAAGTATACTTTATACTTATATTCAGGCGCGTAGCCAGGGGGGGTGTTACAAGTGTAATAACACCCCCCCCCCCTCAGCCGTGGTATACTTAATATTTTTTTATCAAGATAAAGATGCATCATGTTATCAATTTTGTGTGTGTAATTTTTTCAATTAATTTTGAATAACACCCCCCCCCCCCCCTTAGAAATTTCTAGCTACGCGCCTGCTTATATTATTTATTTATTTTAATTTTAAATAAATAAACGGGTCATAAAAAAACCCCTTAATATTGGGTAATTTGCAAGTTGTACGAATTTCTTTAAAGTTTAAATGGATATATCGTAATATATCGTATATTTAGTTTAAAACATAATAGTTTTATAAATGTATACTAAACATTCTCAATAATATGTTGCGAACTATTTTTGATTAATTTTATTTATATTGAAATTATAGTATATAGGAAAGTTTGCAAAAATTTCTTTTGATAATTTATTAAATGATACATATAAATAATATTTACACTTTATTTTAAACAATAATATATTATGTCTATTATGAGACAAAATCAGTTGTGAAAAGAAACTATCATTTACTCAATTTTTTCAAATAAAGTTGTAACTTTTGTAAGTAACTAACTTAAATATATGTTGACATAATCAAACAATCGACATTATAAAATATCTGACAACATTAGTGTTTACTGACTTACTGTTATGAACATATTGAATTCATTTAAGAACCTATGGCCTACTATTAATCATGAGTTATTATAAAATTATAATTTAAGTACTTGTTTAAAAGTCATTGTTTATTATGTACCTATTAATGGCAAATGTAAATTAAAGGATCGAACAGAAATATAGATGTAAGAACTTAATCAGTAAAAATGCAACATTCGCCATTTATTAGTGGCAAACCAGACGAATTTCTGGGAGATGAGAATGAAGGAAACGTAATAATACAAGGTTTGTATAGTATTCAAATTATATATAAACTAGATGTATCACCCACCTTCATCCTAAAAAAATTATCAAATATTAAACATAACACAAAATTATGCTTAATTTTAAAAATATATATATTATGAAAAATATCTACGTATTAAAATTATTTGATTTAATTTGCTTTACTTTTTTTAATATTTAAATTTATAAACCGTTGTCTATCTACTGCAAGTTATTCAGTCTTTACTCTTCATTTTATTTGTTCTAAAGATTATACTAGATAAAAATTTCGTATGTATCATGATTTATGAGTCGTGACTCGTGAAGTATACTGAATATCTATTTATGATATGAAACTGTTACACATTTGAATAATCAAGCATTAATAATAAATAACATATTAAATGGCGTAACAAATTAAGTTTAGTTTATAATATTTTTTTAATATCTAACACATATTAAGGTACGTTATTCTTATAAAAAGGGATCAAAAATATAACAGCCCATAATAAAATCGATTCAGTTTTGCAGATCATTTTTCTCGATATAAATATATGTACCTGCAAACAATTTATTCAATGATACTGCAAAAATTGCAAGAATATATAAATATATTAAGTTTTAAACAATTCAGAAAAATCAAATAACATGGAATAAAATTAATTATCGAATGAATATTTGTGTAAAACACACATGATTATAGGTACTATATAATGTTTTTTTAATTACATAATTATTATGTTAAAATAGGATACACATTTTTTGTTTGTATTCCCTTAACCTGAAATACAACTAAGAATTTACATAAATTAATAATGAAATAAAAGACTTAAATTTGAGATTTTTAGATAAGTTATATGATCCCTTTGACACCACGTATTTTGAATAAAAATTGTAAATGGTTCTTAAAAACAAAAAAAAATTGAACCTAGTTTACAAGTATAAGCACTTAACTATAATTATAAAAATCAGAGTCATATATACATTATACATACATTTTTTATTTTTATTACCAAAAAAAAGTAGAAACCAGTATTAACTCTGTAATATAGTTAGGTACCTAATTACAGCACTTCCTATATACATTCCATTGATATACCTATGGATTGTGCTTATATTAATGTTTAATTATTAAAAATTTTTAAAAAGATTGGTAAAAACCTATACTTAATACTTAATAGTATAATTAGTTTTGTTGATATTTAATGATATTTTACAGTATACTAATAACCACTTATTAATTTAATAATATTTTATCCGGATAATAATATACGATTTATGAAAATGTCAATCGCTTAAACGTGATCATACCTATAGCAAAATATATATTAAATTAGTTATAATAAATAATAATTCTTAATTTATTACTATTTTAATGTTAAACAAAATATTTAATTTTATTGAGAGAATTAATGATTTAACAAAAATGGAAATATGTTAAGATTAAATTTGATAAAAGTTATACTTGAAACTAAGTAATAATATTAATTATATATATATATATTACGTATACATAATTATTAATTACACTTGGGCTGAATCTTTCAATATCGCTCTTAGAAATAACGATGATATTCGTTATTGTTATTATAAGCATTATTATGAATCGTATAATGAAAAGTAAGCTCCGTCTGCCTATTGCGTATACATTCACTTCGAGCTATTAATTCTTGTATGTATATACACCACGAAGGCGAGGTGATGACAACTTACATTGGCCCTATTTCCTGTATGGCTAGTAAAAATGTAATGTAAAGATCGAGGGAGAGAGGAAGAATAGAGAGAAATATGTTAAGTTTATAATATAAGTACGCCTGTTCGATGTAGAAGCCATCGTAGATATTTCAACAGTGTAATAAAAATTAGGTGCATAAAATAAATATAAAAAAAAAACTTCGTGGTCATGCACATATATATAATCCACAACAGACACCAGTTTTTTTAGTATTTTTGTAATTTTAAAATAGAATATTTCTTGAAGATATAAATGGTATATTTAAAATTAATATAGGATAATATACAATAATAATTAAATAACGTGAATATATTTTTTTTATGGGTATTTATACTTGGTATAATAAAAATAGTATAAAAATAACCAATAGGTTATAACTATAGGTAATAGGTATATTCAAAATTCAAATAACAATACGATTAAATAGAATTTACTTTTATACTCACTACTATTTGTCTATTTAATTCAATACAATAATAAATATAAATTTTAAATAAAATGTATAATATTTATGCAGTTAAACGGGTAAATAGTAATAACTTACAAGTTACAATGTATAAACAGTAAAGCATATTTATTAAATAGGTATCTACTAGAGAGTAGGTTACCTACTGGAAGGTATCGATAAAATTTATAAATATTTTTTTTAATAGCTTAAAAATATTTAACATTTCTACTCTAAAAATTGTCTAATCTCTGGTGATTAACTGTAACATTAAAATTTAGCAGCAATGCAGCATCATTAATAAATAGTAACGTTTAATTAAAAGTATTCTGGTAACTCTCTTATGTACCTTATAGTACCTACCTAACTCATAATTCATATACATTATTAAGTAACTGAGTAAGTAATATAACAGTATTAATGTAGAATTTGACAATTTGCCATTTTATCTCTAACAACAGAAACATTTTGACAAAAAAAAAAAAATAATAATAATCGATATGTTTTGGTATAAAAATAGGAGAAGTATTACGCTTTACGCAAGCCGTGTCCCTGCAGTACGCGTTAATGCGTTATTATAATATTTGAGAGACAAGAGTTTATATTGCAATATAGAAGTTATTAAAATATAAATATTATTGTTAATAATAAACATATTAAACAGTTTGAATATAAAATAATTAAATACTTATACTACAAAACTTGTTGCTATATATTTTAGCTTAAGATATATATATTTAATACAAAAATATAATAATAGTAGGTTGGTAGCCGGTAGGTATATAAATGTTTAATACGTACATATATGTTGATTTTTGGTATCATCTTTATTTTACTTTTTATGCATATTATATAAAGTCGTATACATATTTTAATTGAATAGGCAGATACTTTAGTAATCAAAAATCTACTGCACATTTATAGAGCAATCTAGTAAATAATAACAGTGTATCTATACTATTATATAAATATAATTGTGTATAAAAGACTATAAGTCTATAACTAAAAAACAATTTTGATGATTTAAACATTTAAATCGTAATCATACATATTATTATATCAAGTATTAATATATTCTACAATACTATATAAATATGTTATTATTGTTATTTGTAATTTAGCTTTATTAATAATTTGTATTTTGGAAAGTACGTAAATAGTTACAAAAAATATTTGTTTTCAGTTTTGTTAATTTTAATGTATTTTTTTACGTTTTTGTTTACTTATATAATAGGATACAGTGATATAACGAACATTTTATCCATGATAAGAGCAAATATTGAAACTACTTACCCGCGACCAGTCCATATTTCACACATAATCAAAACCTGTTTATATTATATTATATTATTATATACTAATATAAATTAACATTAATGTAAGTATGTAACCTATATAGTTCCAATTAAAAGTATTTAACGCGTACAGTATAATATTAATAATATTATCTTCCCTACAGTTGCCCTATTACACAAAACAATGTAGAACGCGTTTGGTAGATATAATGTACTCTGAGAGTAAATTGGTGTAATATTATTTATTAATTTATTACACTGAATTAAATAGACATATTACTTATTTAATAATGATAGTTAAAATATTTTTATATTTTACACTAACAAAATTACTATTACATATAAAATTGATAAAAAAAATATATTCGTAACGCTACTGTAAATACACAACTTTAATACATTTATCGATATAATTATAAAAAGTTTAAATTTTTATATTAAAAAATAATATTTTTACACAGTGGCATAAACATTATACCAAGTTAGTTTCATATTAATATGAATTATTTTGACATTTTAAAAATATATTATATATATAATGTAATTACTTGATTTATAATTTATAAATGTATAACATATTAATATTATTATGAACAAATACTGAATAAGTCATTGATAAGACCTTAAAAAACTATTTTGTGTTTGTAATAGGTGAGTATAACTAGTATAAGCAACATGGGTCATTAAATATATAAGATATACCTACCTATAATGTTTTAAGAAAAAACATTTATAAACGTATAGGCATTTCAAATTATTATAATAACACTGTATAACTTGGTTTATAAAATATTTAAAAAGAAAGATGTGTAAATGAGTACGAGTAAGTAAAAATAAAACTATTTAATAAATATTCTGAAAAATATTTACCACTCAATATAGTTAACTGCAACTACTGAAAATGAATAAAAATCGTATAGGTATATATTAGGTACAGTGTAAAAACATTTAAACACAAATGCATGAGAGGGTGTGTTCAAAAGGGGGAACGAGAGGCTGGAACGAACAAAACAGAAGGGGAATTATGCGCACGCCCAGCCCACTTGGCCAATCCAAAGCGAAAGCCAATCCCTTCACCGATGGGTTGTGAAATGTGTGAATGATGAAAAAATAGTACTACGACGACGTTAAAAATAAAACGATTTTAGTGACGGAGAAACGGGATGACAGAGAAATAGACCAGTATTGGTGAAAGGTTCGCGAGATTCGGTGTTGTTTTTTCGCCACCTTTAAAAATCTGTCCTGGTTAAATACCCTATAGCCACACGCGTGTTGACAGGGTGATATTCGTTTGTTTTACTTTGAGTTATCTGTTTAATTTTTTTTTTCGGCAATAAAAAAATCATCGTCCGCATTTCACGATGGCAAATGTACAATAATTGTCGTGTAAATCAGTCACGGGCGTTTTACACTTTTGTATATACTTGTTTTCCTATAGTGATGAATATCATTTTTTTAAATATTTTTCCCACCGAATAAACGGTAATCAACTTTTCAAAAAAGTGAAAAAACATTGGTGTTGACAAAATAAGTGTTTAAGGGGTGGTCAGCATGCACCCGTTTTATAACACGTATGGCAATGGTGGGAACGTTGAACACCTGTATGATGACAACTGGGTAGCGCCACCATCCAATACACCAATGAAGGATATTGAAGGTAGGTGCCAAAGTATATATTATTATGTTTTTTGTTTTTTAGATCGTACAAATATTTATTGTGGTACTTAAGAATATCACATTAATTATTGTTTGGTTTCTGAAAATATACTAAATTACTTTTGGTTTGACCAAACAATGCGTATATTAATATTATATTTAATTAATTTTTATTTTACGATATCGCGATTACAACTATACATGTACATATATAATTTACTAGAATTACATAAAATAATTAACATCCAAATTAACAACTTCAGTTACTGCATATAATAAATACAAAAAAATTTTTGTTTAATTTCTGTATTTATTCAAAAATATGAATTCTACATATAAAATAAATTTTCAAATTTATTAATTTGAATAAAATTAATATAGATATATTTATTTCAACTACGTTTTTATGTAGAATATTTTAATAATATAAATTCATAATAATTAATAATAATCATAATATTGATTCAACAATTAAATATCTAAAATACCTAGATGAGTTTTAAGTCGGAAGATAAACATATATGAAATATCTAATACATTTTTTATATAATTTAAAAAGTAGACAATGGTGCTCGTAAAAACTTAATAATTTAAAACAATAATATTATTATAATAATTTCTATTACAATAAAACATAAATAATAGTTAGATTATATATATCTATTTAATATACACTACTAATTATTACTAATAATAAATTACTATGAAATAACATCAATAAATTAGTATAGATATGATGAGCTACCATATAAATTAGTTATATACTTATATGCAACCCATAACTAAAAGATGTCAGTTAAACTAAGTGTCTATGAGCTATTAAGTATATACCTATGTATATATTATAATGATATTTATCTATTATCTATAATATTTTTATTTTATTTAAGTATATAGGTTCACGTATTATTAGTTATAATATATACCTAGTATAATTATCGATATACATTTTAGGACTTAATTCATTTTTTATGTACCTATGGCTATAGCATATAATAGTCATTATGTATTTGTATTATAATTTATAATATGCTGGCTTATTTTAAAACAATACTTAATTTTACTTTATAATAATTAGAAAATTTTACATTTCAAATTTTAATCATCTCAATGTATGTACGTATATTGTATACTATTGATTACATTTACTACACAGTACACATATTCCTATAAATAATAATATAATATATAAACAAATACTTTATATTATGTTTTTTTTTAAATATATTATATGTAACAACTTTTAAATTATTATACTGCCATAATATAACTAATAGGTATAACTACTATTTCATCAAGTGTATTTTAAAATTAATTTTGTTTTTTTCATTTCTATATTTCTATAATTATATAATATTAAATATTAATAATTTATAAAAATAATAAAGAATTCAAATATAACACACAATTTTTTTCCAATTTAATAAAATTATAAATGACATAATTTTGTTTAATACATAATTTAAAATACAAATGTACTAATATTGAATTATTATTTATAATTATTATTTTATATTGCATATTATATTTTGGATAATTGGTTGTTTTGCCAATAGGTACGTATTTTTGATTCAAGTTCAATCGATATATTAAGAGAAATATTCATACAAATATAAATGCATAATAATGTAAATCTATTAAAACTTAAATTATTATATTTTCAACCACGGTCAATTTAAAAAAATATTATAATAATCTAATGTGCAGGAAAGAATTGCCATTTACCGCATGTACAATAATACAATTAAATTGTAGTTAAAAATATACATATAACATATATTCCTAATAATATAATAATACTAATAACTACATTTATTTCATAAAATAAAAAGCTTATTTTATGTCCTTTAATACACAAATATATAGTTTTAAGCAATTGACACCAAATTGTGTATACATATTATTTGGGTTCTTAGACGGACTGTGGGCTATTTAACATTCCGGAATTCAACCACCTATAATACTGGTTCTCGCATGTATTTTGTTTCGGTTTAGGAAGATCTAATGTTTTTTTTTTGTGTTTATAAAAGGTTTCCAATGTTTCTATTGATAAAAAAAAAAATGTTATTTTAGATCATAATAGTGACACAATCACAATTATATTGTTATTAATTATTATATATCATATATAAGTGCATATAATTAATATAATTTATGTAATATTTAAAATAAACGTATATATATATATATGTTTGTATAGGGCTTGGGAACTACTGAACTTGCGGTAATTATACTTATATTTAAATTGTTTTTTTCTTTTAAAATGCGTTTCAAACATCTGCCATCTAGTAACTAAACTGTATAATAATAAAATAATATTTTAATAGTTTGTATTATACCAATATGTTGTATTGTTAGAGTTAGGTTAGTAATATATTTGTGAGACTCAATAAAATATAACAACTAAAGGCAATTTTTCTCGTTCGAAATGTATAATTTTTTTTATTAAAATTTCATACCATTTTCATTTTTTGCGTTCTAATGATTTCAGTCAATTTTAATTTAGTACAAATTATTTTATCAAACCAAACCAAATATATATATTTTAATAAAATTACAACGATCCATTTTATTCATACAAAAAATATATTATTATTAATAATAATAATAATATCCATTCCAAAGAGTAGTTTCTAAACAATATTAAAAAGAAGCATTATATAATTATTACTCTTGTATCAAAGTCTGAGACGTACAATATTTAGATACTTAAGGAAATATACAACCCAATAATTAAAATACCTAACTATTATTTAAAATTAAGATATAGATAAAACTAAAAGCTTCAGTTTCATACATATTTTTTAAAATTTTTATGTCATTTAATTTTAATGTATTATTTTATTCATTATATTTTCCTTTTTAAAGACATATTTCGTAGTCATTCACATATTTAATTAAAGAGCACCAAACTGTTCTTATTATTTCGTAATCGTAAAGACAGTGATGCGTTTAATTGAGTGAGAAGTTTGAAGTTAACCTAACCTTAATTTGATTTAAACTTTATATCTAACCATGCTAATTATTTTATTGTACATATTATATTAATAATGTTGGAAAATTATTATTCGTAACTAAAAATAGAATTAGTCATTATTTTATAGTATAAAACTTAATTATTCTTAATATCTTCACCAAATACCGTCTGTTGTATTATTTTACTTTACTCCTAATATTTTTTTTAACATAAACTTGCCAATTTTAAATTAAATTTTCTTAAATTTTTAATATCTATATATTTGATTAATTATTTGAGTATTATCAATAAATTTCAAAATATATTTAACATATTTTCCTATAATAAAAAAATAGTTGCCAAAAGATATCGCTTGAAAATGAAGACTATTCACAATAATTTTAAAACTCAGTTATCAGAATTGAAAAATATATGTATTTGGTTATTTTTATCTGCGTATAAAGAAAGGAAATGTTGTTTTAGTTTAAAATATATTTGAATAGGTAGACTGCAGATAGTCTTCGTAGTTTTTTTATTTTGGTTAAACTGACTTAAACTACTGTTTATACCATTTAAATATTTAAATTGAGATTATATACACCTATTCTATTAATAAACCTACTGTGCAATACAAAATTATTTAAATGCAGTTAATTATAAACATTATGTAATATATATATTATTATCAACGATTTAAAGTAATAAAAATTCAAAGTAAAATCATATTAATAATTGTAAACAATAAAAAAATAATTTATTTATCGGCAGCATGTTTAGAAACTGTATCGAGTACGAATATACAAGCTATTAAATCAACTTCTCATCAATCGTATTTATCGCCTGACAGAAAAAGATCGGATGTAGTGGCCAATAATCAAGAACATCCAAAACTTTCTGGAGTTGGTGCTGCATTAGAAATGAAACACTTATGGGAAGAGTTTAATGAGCTTGGTACAGAAATGATCGTCACCAAAGCTGGCAGGTAAAATAAGACCATGCTAGAATAAATAGCTATAAGCTAATTTTTATTAATTTACATATACAATATACATTATATACATTATAAATATATTTTATTACTATAAATAATTAGTGATATTTTATATTTTAATAAACTATATATGATACTAAAATTACATGTTCAAAATACCGATATACCTTTATATCCTAGATAATTAGATAAATAAGTTCATAATTAGAGTTCCTACACGAATTATAACTTTAATCTTCATTATCTTAGTCTACTTTAGATATAAAGTATTAAATAATATAGGTATATTTTTCTTAATGTGTGATATATGTATACGTTTCTATATAAAAGGTGAATATGCATATTATTATTACATAGGCACTTTGACTTATTTACCTATAACTATTCAGAGTTGTTTTTCATAAAAAAAATCTATGTATATTTTTGAAGCATCACATCGGCGCCAAAGACCGCAGTGACGAGTGCCAAACACTCGAACTATTGACGCTTAAACTATAATGTTTATATATTATCCCGATGTAAAAATGTGTACATATCTTTCTTTAATAGAAATCATCTAGCAGTATACGATAGAGCTTATATTCATTCGATTATTATATTATTATGTATAAATCTTTGCTTAAAATAAATGTATAAAAAAATATTTTTGCATACTATAGAACAAATTAAAATTAAATTTTTGTAGATGTATAATATATAATAATATATATATATATATATATATATGTATTATTTTTCTTGATATATTAGATATTTTATTCATTTTTTTAATTGACAACTCATATGAAATTTGGAGACATGAACGAGTGTATCATAGTTTTACGGTTTTACCATTTTATCATTAAATATTTCACAATAATTCAAAATATTTAAAATTTTTATACAATAATTTACATTTATAAATAAAATGTATAAACAAGACTAGGTACCAATTATAAATGTATATATTACAGAAGAATGTTCCCTACATTTCAAGTTCGATTGTATGGTTTGGATCCAGCAGCAGAATATATGCTTATGATGGATTTTGTTCCTGTAGATGATAAAAGATATAGATACGCATTTCACAGGTAAATATATAAATTTTACTTAATGTTTGTGTCTTAAAATCCATAGTTATATTTTTAAACATTAAGAAACATATTAAAAATATGAAGGAAAATATATTAAAGTTAAATTTCCAAATAATGCTTTAAGTTTATTTGATAATTTATGTGGTATTTATACAATATACATTATACAGTTCAAGCTGGGTGGTTGCTGGTAAATCGGATCCTATATCACCTCCTAGAGTACATATTCATCCAGATTCTCCGGCGTCTGGAGGACAGTGGTTGAAACAAGTTGTGTCGTTTGATAAACTTAAGTTGACCAACAATCAGATGGATGATAATGGGCATGTATGTATAAAATATAAATGTTGAATAAATAGGTAATTGACTATAATAAAATCAATTCTACCCATAAGCATAAGAATTGCCTATATTTCATACCGTTTTAGATAAAATTAATTTTGATTATCTGAAAATTGTTTTTACTTAGATTATTCTTAATTCAATGCATCGATATCAACCCAGATTCCATGTACTCTACATTCCAGGAAGAGACGAAGGCTCTTCAAATTCTACAAACAATTTTAAAACGTTTATGTTTCCAGAGACTAAATTTACAGCTGTCACTGCTTACCAAAATCACAGGGTAAGATCAATTTAAAATAATAATAATAATAATAAATAAATTAGAACCATTCGCGAAATAATTCAAATTTACTAATGATGGGTTACATTCTTTGGAACAACCTTTTAATTAGTATACTCGTACGTTGACAACACGACAACTACTTATTCTTTATAATAGTATCTTATTAGTGTATCAGAAAGTTTAAATACAAATTTTATTTTATATACTTTTCCTGCACTTCATATTATCTGCAATTATGATGATATTAATTCTAATTATACCTTTATTTGTACCTAGCTAAAAAAATTAATTTTTTTAATACACTTAATTGTTTAACTTTTGCCTTTAATCAACTAAAGTACAGTTGCCGAATTAAATTGAGAAATATTAAATATGGTGTTAATTAATCAAGTTCAAATATCCATTAAAAATATATATTTTAATGTCCAATTTTAAATATATAAAATTTGATGGCTGTTCTATATATATAAAACAAATTATTTTATCATACTGTTTTTAGATAACGCAGTTAAAAATCGCTAGTAATCCATTCGCAAAAGGATTCAGAGACTGCGAGACTGAAGAATGGTAATATCATATTAATATTATATACGCTTACATTTATTCTAATATCTAAATTAAATGGTCTATTATAAAAGCTTTATGTGTAATATACATTTGATATATTTATTAGACTAAAGAAGCTACCAGATTATAAATCTTGACAGATTCTTTCCATTCTTCATTCCACCCTCTTGGAATAAACCCAAGCGTTACTAATTGACACCGGTTTACTATACCGATCTTAAATATACATATTATACATGCACCAGTAAATTAGTAGTACATTTCAGAAAAAGGTGTATAATATAACACAAGTTAATTAAAAAATCCCTGTAGCTGGCAATCATTGTAGGTGTGCTCATGTAAATTGGCACATAAATAGTAATAAATGTCGGTTTATATGATTTTTAGAAAAAAAATTCGTTCTTATTTTATACTCGACATATTGCTTTAAATATGTGAAAGTGTGAAACATGTGCGTGTGGGTGTGTGTATGTGTGTTTAATTGTATTTTTTTATGAAGGGAGTTAAAATTATTTTTTTTTTTTCATGCAGTGGCCCTATGTCTATTGATAGTGAACCACAAGCCGCCAATAATAAATCGCAATGCAAAAAAAATGTCACTGGAATCCATAACAATAATAATTGCGTTCAGTTCCCAAATAAAGAATCAACAGGAAGTTTGGGTATGTTTTTTTTAAATATTTCGTATATTATTATTAAGGAATTTTATACATAGATTAATGTTCTACCGACAAAATTAAAATGTTTATATTTTAAACGACGTTTTTATAGATAACATATGTATTTTTTTAACGTAATAAAACAAATCCTATAATATCTCTAAATTAAATAATTGTATTACTAAAATAAAATATTAGTTGAAAATATGTAAATATTATAGAAGGTGAAGTGATATAGTTACTAATGCATACCTACAAACAAATTTTACTTTGTAGTTTTGCAAATGCGCTTTTAAAACAACAAAGTTTTTGAATCTAAAAATGATCCTGTTAAAGTAAATTATGTATTATTTATTTTTATGTATCTCGTATTTTTAAATTTATTTTTACCACTTTGATAAGTATCTATTTATGAAAAATGAAATATTACAGATCTCTATAATATCAAAAAAAAATTATGTAAAAATTTTAAAATCTAAAATAAAATTCCCAAAATAAAGTCATGATATAATTGATAAATCACCAACAATTAATATTGGTCAGAGCAAATAAATAATATATTAGCAGTTTCATAATGTTTTTACTGTTGTTTTTTATTTATTTAAGACATTTTAAAAATAGAAATATGTAATTACCTACTGTAGGTTAAGTTAATGTAATATAACCAACATATGTATACCTACCTATACCCAACTTACTTTAGGTATATTCTTTAAACGTTTCAAGCTCAACGCCTTCACGTCGAAACTAATGTTTTAGTTTTTTATTCTTGGATGCTATTTAAATCATGTCCATCGCTTAAAAACATAAAAAATAAAATTTTAAATGACAAAAAACCTATATTATGCGGAGCGTTGTACACAAAATTATGTTGCTTGTACCCAAAAACTGTCATTAATTATCAGAGTTGTCTATGCGGTAGTCATTTATCATAATATTTTCGGGAAACGTTAAATAGGCATACCACTGCTGACGTTCCGTCGCATTAGCAGTCTCTCGTCTGTTTCTAAATGAGACAATTAAAAATCTCGTGCCCGTGTAAGCTGGCTCTGATTATTTAAGTACTAAATGGAAAATTTTAATAATCAACTAAAATAAAATAAAAATAATTTTATTAATAGCAATTTTTATATTTATTATTAATTATTTATGGAAGATAGATAGTAGATTCACTGTTACTATCTATTTCTATATTCTAATAAAGTACCTAATTAATAGTATTATATTAATATAATGCGTTCGAAATATTTCCTATTATCTTTAAAATTGAACACACGGTATATATATATATATAATATATATATATATATATATATATCGTATATGTATGTATTTAAATATCGCCAAGTCACCCCCCTTATAGCAGGCGATCTTGTCACCCGCCCTTAACGCTGACCTTGGTGGCTTGGTTAAATAAATGTTATCATAATTTATAATAGTATTTTATCTTATGAAATTCTCAAAAATAAAATCATATAAACATATAGGTAATATTCTATGCTATACCTATTAAAAATAGATACAACAAATAAAATTAAATCCATGTAAAATCTATGTTCGTAGATAATAAATTAATATATTTATAGTATAATGAAATAAAAATCGAAAAAAATTATTAATTTAATATAACTTTTTTTTAATAATAGGAGTGTATCATATTTTTATAAGTTACATTAATTCAATTCTGTTTTATGGCTGCCGATATCAGGTGCCAAAATTATACACGACAAATTAATTTAAATTTGAAAACAGTTGTCACTGTTGTGGGTATCTTAGTCAATTTATTACTGTACCGCCCAAACGTTTATCTGAACTAAATAACAAAATAAATTAAATATCATATATAATGTGTATAAATAAAAATATCTTTGTAAACTGAGTAGCGACGTCTATGTCAAAATAAGTGTGACGCTCGTACCGTTTCCGACAGCAGTCCTCACCACATCCCTCAGTTCATTTTTTTACAGCCTAAATTTATGCCAATAAAATATATACAAATATACCGGTTAAAAATAACGATTTTTTTCTCGATTTGAAAAAAAATCCTATCAATCTCTTTTCTTAATCCTACACCACTTTGGATCTCGACTATAAAGTAATTTGTATTGAAACCAACTGACTGTCAAAAGACTTAAAATGTTATTTGTCTAATTAGCAGAACTTACATATAAAAACAAAAAAAAATCACATAACAGAATATCAATTATTTGTATGAAAAAAATACGTAATGGCATAATTCTTTTTTACAATGATGATATTTATCACAACAGAATAATAATATGTAATATTATATTTAATAATAATTTATTTCATGATTATAAAAAATTATTATATCAAATAATTGTGGACTATAGTATGCGTAATTAATTTTTTAATTCTTTAATTTTTAAGAAATTATTTAAATAATTCAAAATATAATACTTTTTATCTGAAATTCAGCAGTAATCCTTTGCATTTAATAGAATTATATGTGTATACAACAATTTTGTATTCATTCAAACGACTGACTATTCGTCCCCATTAGAATGATAAATGTGCATCATACTGCCTCACAAATCATCGAGGTCACGTAGACAAAAATCCTGCCGGATCAGTTAACGTTTACGAAAAAAAAATCTACCCATAAAACATCTAGACATACTAATTATATATCGTTAACCTAAAAATAAAATGAATATACCCTTAATATTTATAAATTAAAGATTTATGTTTATAAATAATTTCATTTTAATAGTATTTTCAATTTATCATTCAAATACAGTATATTTATGAAATTGATTAACTATTAAGTCACTTTGTAAAGTTATCGGGATCTACAGTTTGTAATCATATTATAATTTTAAAAGTTAATAATTTCTAAAATTTCAATTACAATTTTCTTTTATACTAAATTAAATTGACAATAAAAATAATTAATAAATATCCAATATTTTTAGATTAAAATTTTATTTTATATTCTAAATTATCTTGCAGCTTAATTTAAGTACAAAAATATTTAAAATATTTTGATAGACAGATTAGACATGAGATTTATACATCTGAATAACTCGAAATAATAGTAAACATTTTTCAATGAACTTATATAAAACTTGGATACCACACTAACCTATTTTTTCCCATGGGATTAAAACGGTTTCGAGTGGTTTTCAATATCCTAACCGTGGGTACCGATTTTGTATCACTAAACATGTCAACGGAATGCGCTACTTCTATACATTTTTCATCCACTAAAATATAATATTGTAAAGTGGGTAAATGCATGTAGCCCATGTAAGTATTATAAAATACAAAACAACTGATTTCAACACCTTATTTTCAGTTATCTCACGTAACTTCAGCTAATTACTGTTATATGCGTGCACATGGAATAAATTAGGTTAAATATGTAAATGCTTCGATTATATAAATTATAAGTTACACTGTCTGTTTATTTTTAATAGTCGTTAACAGATTTTGTAGAATGTACATCTTATTACAAATTTACAATGTACCTATTATAATTTTTACTAGATATAAATAATTTTATTTATGTGTCTACCATAATATTTTGACATATCAAATATCATATAAAATTAAATATCTTTAGTTCATATTTCATATTTTAAATTGTTCTTATTTTATTGCATTTTTTATTTCGAGGAGATTTGAATAATATATTTATGTATATATATATATATAAATATTTTAGATTCTGAGTTAAACAATGTGCAGTATTATGCATTATGCATATGAGTTTAACAAATTATGGGTTTATATTTTAAATTTGGTCAGCCTAAACAAGTTTTATTTTCAATCTATAAAATATCAATATATTCCGGAGATGTATTAGATATTTTTTTCCATATATTTTTAATGTTATAAAATCATATATATAAATCGGAGCTGTAACATAATAACACGAAATTAGGGTTTTATTATTTAAAAAAGAACAATAATAATTATTATAGTTATAATGGTTACAAATTAATTAAATTAAGGTATACCTGCAGGTGCCATGGCACATATAGTAGCATGATTATACAGACATACATATTATGAGGGTCTAGGACTTTTCGGCGCTGCCATTTCGGCGCTGCCGTTTTGACGCTGCCGTATCGGCGATAGATATTTTCGGCGCTACCGTTTCGGCGACGCCGATTCGGCGAAAATGACAAAATACATGTTATAGTGAACATTTCTTTTAGTACAATATTATGTGTGATTAAAAAAAATATTAAGTTATTTTAATAAGTACTTTTATTAAGTACTAAATTTATAAAATTCAAGTTCAACGACATTCATGACTATAAAAATAGTATAATAATAGTATATAGTAATAATTAGAATTGGGATTTTAGTACAAAATAATACACATATAACTTATAGTCAGTTATTTAGATATAAAATAATATAGATTAAAAAACTATATACATTTGTAAAAAAAAGCGCATCATCAAGATCTGATATAGGAACGAAAGCTAATGCGATAATACTTTTTACGTGTATGCAAAATTCTGGTTCATTTTTATAACGAGATATTAAATGTAGCTCACCTAATTTTAATCGAAAGTTTTGACATAAGTGAAAATAACATCCAAATATTTGTACATTTGGGAATGCATCTTTTATAGCTGTAAAAGCAGCAAGTTCGAAATCACAAGAAATTGAGTCTGGATTTAAATTTGGTTCAAGCGTTTTTAACATATTTAATAATTTTTCATAAACACTAGCCTTTTTGCTTGGAAGTAGCGGAAGTAGTAAATTATTGCCGTTATATACCTATTTACTATCCTTTATTATTATTTATATTATTATTACACCATACATACATAGGTACAAGTTATCTTCGAAAATAATTTTATCATAGCTAGTAGTAATAGTAGCCAATTAGTACGTTCAGAACTAAACAACTAATAAATACAAAAGTAACAATACTATAAAAATAAAATATAAAATATAAAAAATTTTTTCCAATTTTTTAGTTATTATAATAAATATAATTTAAATGCAATTTTATAGTGTATTTTTTTATTTTTTTATTCTTATACTTTATTTTCATTATAACATGTATTTTGTCATTATCGTCGAATCGGCGTCGCCGAAACGGCAGCGTCGAAAATATCTATTGCCGATACGGCAGCGTCGAAACGGCAGCGCCGAAAAGTCCCATTCCCATATTATGACAATATATATTAATATGCGTGTGTGTGTCTTGATATAAACAGGTGTGATGGAGAGCATGTACAACAGCGACAGTTCGTCATCGGCATCGCCACCACATATGCTTGCTACGACGCACAGCCAACACCAAGTGCCTCTAAATTCGACGGCAGTGGCTACTACCGCAAATGTACCGGTCACGCCTTACTTGAGTCAAGTGTGCAATTATGGACCAATATTCGCTTCGTCTCCATATGCACATCATAATTATTCGCCGTTTCATGGATACGATAGGTAAACATTTATGAAATACTATACTTACAGTTTTAGTGTATACCTAATATAGCGTATATACTATATGTCTATATACACTATAATCTATACATATTATAATATATAAGTAATACCAGTAGTCGTGATGTACCTATATTTATACAATATTTATAAAAAAACCAAGAAAACTGAGATAACTATATAGCACAACCACCGAGTCCCGTGACCAATGACTGGTTCTCAAAGGTGCATTATATGTTGTGTCTCTGTCACAGATCCATAATAGCTTGTATGATGTATATATGACAGCTATATAGCTAAAATTTATAGTGTAAGCATTAGCTAACTTTTGTGATAGTAAAATAATTTTAAACTGAATTGGAAAAGCTAATGGGAATAAATTTAGTTGATGTGACAACAACAATATCGAGAGGTCAAAATCAAAGCTGGAATCACTGTAGTGGTGAAGAGCGTTACGGTGGCGCCCGCCGATTGTCTATATATACATAATATAATTATATATATACATAATATAGTATAGTGTTGCCGCTGTCAGACGGACATATGAACTCAAATTATACGTTAAAAGTCAAATGTACCGTGTAAACAAAATAATTGCGTCAATTAGTATACAGAAAACAGTATAGAGTGGGTATACGTCTCTATCATTTAAGACTTAGAATTCTAAGTAATATCTAAGGACCTGTAGTTAATTTAACTATAGATACTTTTTTTTTAATTTAACGAAAATAAAATTCATGAATAAAATAGTGTAATGGATATTGAAATAAATTTGTTACATGTTGAAATTTTGCTACAAAAAAAATGTAATTACTAAAATATTTCAGTCATTTTTTTATTGAAATATAAACTAATCAATATTTATTATTTAAATATAATTTATACTACATATCTATAACTTACCAAGGGATAAAACCAACCGTTTTTTAAGAAGTTTAATACAAACAATTTTTGAAGTTTCTTCGTGTGTGCATACTGCGTAATTATTATTGTGTGCATGGCTGTACAATATAAAAATAAAGCGAGAGTACTAATTTAACATATTTTAATTTTCCAAGAAATTTACTTGAAATGGATCTTTTTTTTATTTTTAAATTCTATATTACTTTTGTTTAATAAATCTTCAATTTCATAATTAAATTTAAGAAAAAAACAAGAATCAAAATTTGATAAAATAGGATGATTAATCTCAAGTAAACTTTGTAACAAATTTAATAATGTTTTCAGATTTATTATTATTTAAATATTTTTAAACGTGTAACGGGAGAAAGACGAAAGAAAGTATGTTCTTGTAAGCATTATCGATCGGTACTGACTCTCCTTAAGATAATTCGATACAATTTAATTGTTATTGGTTTTTTTATAAAAATCATCTTAAAGTCTAATAAATTTATAATTTAAAATATGATATAATAATTATATATTTACAATTTTAATTTTAGAAAAGAAAAAATTTTAAAAATTGTTTTTTTGATTTCTATACCTATATAGATTACATCAAAAGAATTCTAACACTGAGATAGCAACCGGATACCATATGTCTTACCAGCATCATTACCACCATAGACCTTCCACGTTTCATGGAGCTCAAAAAACATCCAATACATATTTGCAAAATGATTATGTGCCTAGGTAGAACGCGTCCTCATCGAGACAGTAACTAATTAGTTTAATGCTATCTTTATTAATGTATATTATATATAAATAAATATTTGTAATTATTAAGTAGCATAATATAAATGTAGGTAGAATTAAAATTTGTATTATTCATAAATTAAAACGGGATTGTATACTTATGTAAATAGGATATAAAAAAATATAACATCTAATACATTTTATTTAAGTACTAAAATTAAACTTTGTTTTAAAATTTGTTTAGAACTGTAAATTAAACAGAAAGACGCGAATGACAGAAGTTTAAATAGTTTGAATATTTGAATTATTAATATTAATAGTTATTAGTTTTAGTGTTACTTACAACTTACTATAAGTTATAAATTAATAACTATAAGAGTAAATATACGTTCCAAATTTCAAACTATATATTTTCTATCGTGTTATTATTATAATTAAATTAGTGGTGTATATATATAATATTATATAATACGAATGTTATTGTCAAATGGTAATATTGTAATAATATAATATTTCATTTTTTGTAATTTATTCGTTTTATAAAACAATGAAATTGTCACAATATTGAAAATTATATTTCTCCTTCTGTTGAATTTACTTCATTTTATACATTAACAACGATAATAAACTTAAAATACAATAAATTAAATATCTTCGTTAAAGTATAAGCTACATATTATTATTGAAACAAAAACATTACAGCTTGGTCTCAATAGTTTTATTTCTGGTTAAAATGTTAGATTATCTTTGAAATACAAAATACAAGAAACATGTCAAGTCTTGAACACCCTTATAACATCTTCCACGTATAATATGTGTTGCAATGACTGATGGCGGGTAGGTGCAGAGGTCGCGTGTGCCTGTTCCCGATACCACCCGTGTGTTTCCCGCAGCCCATTAAGGGGTAGAAATCACTCTACTTCTATCCCACAGCCGTTGGAGTCTAAACGATTTTAACAAAACGACGGTTTTAGTTTCCGTGCACTAACGTTTAATCATTATCGAGGTCGTCAAGGACTCAAAACATAACATCGTCCCATGACTATTATTTTATTTTAATTTCAAAGATTTATTTTCACATAAACATTTGGTTCAAAAATTCTAGGAAGAATATCATTTACTTCAAACTCAAATACCATACCAAAAACCTACTTAAATTTTTCTATTAAAATCATAAGTATAATATTCAGTTACAGTATTTTATTTCGTTTTTTTACAAAATTATATTTAAAAAATATATTATTTATTATAATTGTTATAAATTATTAAGATTGTATTAGGTATATTAAAAATAATTTAGTAAATCATATTTTTTTTGTTTAATGTCTTAATGGGATAATGAAAATTCTAAAGTATAATTAGTCGTTAGTATATTCTTCGTTTTTATTTTAACGGCTTAACCACATTGAGACATCATCAAGATCCGCAATCCACAGATTTTATTTATTTTTGAGGACACCGCATGTAAATTTTTAATGTCACTACTCACAACTGCACGACTAAGTTCTTCTAGAATATTAAATATATTAGGTGCTAAGATTAGTGTTAATAAACGGCACAATGATAATGTGTAATAGCCGTTAAAATACTTATACGACTTACAAAGGGCATGACGATATACTACATTAAGTTTACATCCGCGAGTATTGAAGTCGTACTACCAACCATGTCAACATAAAAAAACTTCAAAAGAACTTGTTTTATAGGTTCAGTATTTATTCTATTATATGGTCATATAATATATATTGTATATGCTATTTCGACCAACTGTTTCGATTATTAAGTAGTTTTCTAATAATCAAATTCTAGCAAATTATACGTAGTTTATTTGTTAATAAAAAAATACACAATATAACTTTATAAAATTATGAACCTATAATTATAACAACAACAATTATTTATAATTTATATCACCTGAAAAGCTACAAATAATATTATTCTGATGTGATATTATTAATTATTATCCTAATTCTAATTACCGCATATGGATAAAGTAAATAATAATAATTACCTATATAAGTTTACATTAGATAATATAGGGACATCTGATAAGCCATTGTGTTTGATAGCTCTAAACTTCTACAATGTTACCGTAATATAAAATAGATACTTCAACCGACGTGTATGACTGACGACTGTGTAAATGTACAGAAAAACTGGAAAAATATTACCAGACCATTAGTATGAGTAATTGTAATAAACTATAATAACTAAAAAAATTAGTTAATGTTTCAGGTGTTTGGACATCTAAAACACCCCCTGGTACGTATACTTGGATGAAAATAACATGTAAACATTGTGTATTGTAAAAATATTTAATATGCCATAGCCATACTGATATGTTAAGTTATAGGTACATGGTACAACATACTTGCATTTGTATATATATTTCCTAAAAGCTGTTTTTGCACATATCCATACTATAAGTGTAATAATATCTATTATTCAAAATAATCATAATATTATTCTCTTTTCAGACGCGCACACCGACGTATTATTATGGTCCATGCCAACGAAAATATTGGGGTTAATAACAAACATGTGCCGTTGAGGCGGCGGAAACAGTGGCGGTGGCTGCTGCTTCGGTGGTGGCGCAATGCGCGCGGCGGCAGATAAAGTAGTTAATGTTATTTAGTGAGACACAAAGCTCTATTTCGTCTCAGAGTCTGATTGTAATTTACAACGATTTGTATCTACAAATAGACGAGCCGCCGCCAAGAGGAATGCCGCGTGTGCGCTTTGCGCGGTCGTTTTTGGCGGGTGCAACATCGGTGCAGTAAATATATTTAATATATTTAAACATAATATGTATATATTATACATATGCGTACGATATACAAACATTTTAAAACACAATCGTTATTGAATATTTGAAAAAGTAAAAACAATAATAATTATTAGTTGAATGATTTTAAAGAAATGTTTCCGTACGCAAATGCGTGGAACATTCAAAGTGAAAATCACGGCTGCAACTTGTTTGCTCACAATCTATAATTTTTACCTGTAAAATCGGAACTCGTTTACGCACACGGTTACGGTTATATTATGGTTTACGCACACGAAAATAATTATATTTTATCTCGGTAACAGATGGGCACTGATAAGCATCGACAAAGAGTTCGGAAATGTTATTAAATTTCTTACAAACAGTATACGTTTCGAAAACTTATAGTGTGCGTACATAGAATTTGTGACTTTAACCTATATTTACTGAATATGGATTTAGAAATTAGTGAAGTTTTTGAATCACGACGTGGAAATATTTGTATTAGTACAAATAATTTTAAATTCACCAAATATCGTGTTTTAAAAAGTGGTGATGCATTTTTAACCACACCTATGGACCTATGAATACATTCATAGACAGTCCTAAGTCTGTTAAGGCCGTTAAGGGGGAAGAAAAATGTATGTAATAATTTATTTATTAATAAACAAACTATTAAACTATTAAAGTCTAAAATTTAACTGTGAGTAAACCATGTATATGGTTACGACTCAACTATTCCCAAACGAGTGGTAGTTTTGTGCCCAAACAAGTTGTCTTTTTGGGATTTGTGCACAAACCAGTACCACCCAAAATTACACTGTTGGCCGTAGTATGTGTGAATGTGTTACCCTGTGTTAGTCTCGTTCACCTTTTTAGTTTTTACTTAATATGTAATAAACCATGTAGTAATACAACTTTACTATACGAAAATATTTTTAATTTACGATAGATATATCCATAGGTATATATTTTTTGATACAAAATAATAAAATCTTCGTAAATTTAATAATATCAATTTAAATTAACATAATATTTACTAAAAAAATAGATTTATAAATAGTATAGTTACTTATGATAGTATCATATTTACAAATCAATAATATAATGGTGACCAGAGTAACAAGACTCGTGTAAGATGAAGACTAGCATAACAAGCTCTTTAATACATATTTCTATACGTATTATCGAAACTACTATAGTTAAAATCACAATCTTAAAAACAAGTTTTTTATATTTTTTGTTTTAATGGGCTCATTTTAAATAATACGGTCAGTGTTCAGAAAGATGAAATTTGAAATTATGTCATATATTTCAAACTTAATCAAACTTTTGGTAAATTATGGTGAAAATATGTTTTTACAATTAAAAATATATCAAGTAATTTTTTAAAACTCTAAAATAAATTTAAAAAAAAAATTTTTGTAAATATATTACTTTTGATTAGATTAAAAGAAGTATAACAAACTCAAAGTTTGCGTGTTCGTCTATAAGCTGGTACATCATAGTCTTCGTTGTATCGTCACTGGTAAGGTCGTAAGGATAATTAAGATAATGCTATATATTATCTGATGTTAGTATATTATCACATTCTTTCTATACATTTTTAACTGACCAGTTTATTAGTCATAATATTTTGTAATATCTTCTAATATTTAAAATGTAATATTATAATTTCGTACTACGATAGTACGATCGTTTCTTATATTAAAATTAAGCATTACCTTCTAAGTAGGGACCATTATTATATTAACATAAACATAATAATATTATCTCAAAATCATTTAAATAATATTTTAAATGTTTTCACTTATTTTAGATGATGAAGGCTGTTAGTGGTTTTGAAAAATGGTGTTTGTGTAACGATTATTATAGTTGTCCTGTTGTCACAGATTTTATACATGTATCAAATTTAGAAGATCGGTTTAAGGAATTTCGTAAGTGAAAACATATATTATGTACACGAAATTGTGTGAACAAGAAATTGTTTTAGACCAAAAAATATAATTTTGTCTACAAAAATATTTCAAACCATCATAGAAACTATTACTAATAATATGCCAACTGTCCAATAAACAAATTATTCCGATTACAATAATAATCAATATAATAAAATTACGTGTATACTGTGTATAGTATTCAAAATTATTATTAAACAATGTGTTTGTAGTAATTATGTGCATACATAGTTACGTATTTCGTATTTCATGTTTCCATGTATAATATTATACTTCATTGTAAAAATTATCACTATAGTATCGAATTAATACTAAAAGTACTATAATGAACTATAGACATAATAGTATAATATATTGCATGAAAAAAGTTTATAAAAATAATAAAACTAAAATAATAAGCATTCAAACTAATATAACTATTATAGTATATGTATATTGTAAAATGTAAATAAACGATATTCACATATTATGAATTATCAATTCAAGGGCCAACAAATTAAACGCATTATATTTCACTAAAAATAAAAAATAAATTATCAAAACGTTATTTTTGATTTTTATTGAACAAAAGTATATTAACAAGATTAACGAGATAGCCGATAGGTAATATAATACAAGTAATAAATACAATAAATAGGAAAAAATATTCGAAGAAAAGATGAATAATAATATGTACCTAACCAGTGGCGGTAAAATTATTTTGTGGCATAAAATATAAAACAAAATTTAATACATTAAGATTATAGTACAATATACATAAATTTAATTGTTATAAATATTAACGATAAAAGTCTTGAGGGGTCTATCCCGCTCACCCCCCCCCCCAGTTTGACCTTCGCGGGTACCTACCTATTTTATAGGAGTTGGATAAGATGTTTTTATGAAAAAATGTTGATAAATGCGTTTGATTATTATTATTATTATTGTTATTATTATATTTTCAATTTGTATATAAAATATCATCCAAATTATTTACTGAATAGGTATTAATGTATTATATTCCTATAGTATGTGTAAATGCAGTATTTGTTTTTATTCTATACTTGGATAAATTATGTACTCGTTTGCAGTCATGTGCCATTTCAAAGAGTTTTGGGGATACGCTTACACAACAACAACAACGATTTGCGATATTTTGGTGATTATTGCTGCTCTTATCCGAGTAAGATAATAAAAATTCACAACACATTTATGATAATAGTTATCTTTATTATCGGAAATAAAGAATATAACAATAAATAATAATATAATTAATAGGTATATTATAGTTAGATTATATTAGAGGTAACCAAGGTAGGTAATACAAGGAAGTATATAATTCTTTATCACTAGGTTTAACATGTAAAAATATACATATTGCGTTTCTAATCATGGTTATAATTAATTAATAAATATATGTATTTGCATCAAACCATATTATACCTACGTGGCACGTGCTTTCAGTAGGTACTAATCTACCAATTAACAGTATACTTCTTATAAGAATAAGTATAATTTATGTAATATAAGTAATAAGTATTATAAGTATTTCTTATTTACTAAAATATTGGTGTTATACGAAAAAACTGCATAATAAACAATATTCATATTTGACCTTTTTATACATATCTTATTCTCATGTATAATTAATGTTACCTAATTATTTATTGGTTCTGCAATAATATTGTTACGTATAACATACGTGGATACAAAATTCTAATTATTATATTTTTAAATCGAAATTTCAGAATTATCATCAACTGGTATATCCGTGGCTATTTATTAAAGCAATAACTTTGATCGGCGAAATGTTCTATATTTTAAAAGACTACTGTATGAATGACAAAAAGCCAACTACGTTACAGTTAATAGTTATAGGTATGTACATTTTTTAGAATAAATATTAAAATTAATGAGTTAGTAAATTTGTTTTTAATTATTTATTTTTTAAGTGTTGATAACTAATCTGCATATTACTTAAAAGATTTTGTGGATCTATAATACGAGTGTAACTACCTTTTCCTCTCGAGCCATATAAAATAATTTATTAAATATATTAATTATATTAACCTAACCTAATTGTATTCATTTTATAATTTATATGGATATAAATTATTAATTATTAGGCACCTAATAATAATATTGTGAAAGTTATGATAACACAACTATGAAGAACGTTTCGTAACGTTTGGCACATCAAATAAAATATAACCCCCCATCCCCCAGCAACGCCCACCTTGAAATTCTGATTAGGCTACTGTGTTTAGATATCTGATAAAATTAGAATATTTTCAATATTATTCATGTGACTGAAATAGAAAATTAATATTTAAATTAATATTTTAGATTTATATTAAAAAAAAAATCGTTATTATTAGTTGAATATTGCTTGAGATGGTTTATTTTAATTTGAGCGAGCTTAAAGAAAAGTCCCACTCACTAGTGTACGTACTATGTATTACTTTTAAATCATTACAAATAAATGTTATTGAAGTATCTAAATATTTAACATAACACGTTATAGCGTATATTAGTTTATTTATTACTTATATCAGCATTAATATCATGAATATTGAAAACATTTTATCATTAATAAATAGCAACAATCAATTTGAGTTTATCTATATAGTTATAGTCATAACTTTATGGTTTAACATAATTTTGTATATTTTCATAACAAATAAGTAATCTTTTAATATTAATAGATATTCAAAATTTTAAATTTTTTAGCACACACATCTTACAGTTGGTACTTTATTTATACGCGGAGCTCATAATAGAAGTTGCAAATGAATAGTATATTGATATAGATATAAAATCAGAACATTTGGTCTTACAAATCAAAAGTATAACTAAATACTTAATTAAATCTAATTTTAATAAAAATGGATGAATCCCGTGTTAAATATAAAAGGAATAAGCTGGATATATTGGTATACTTAAAGGTATAACGATCATCTAATCGTATTATTTTACTTGTTTCAGTTAAGATTATTATTATTATTATTATTATTTTAATAACTTTTTTGTGTGTGTTTTTGGAGGTGATTTTTGTACTATGCACTGCATATAATAATTAATGTTTAGCAAATAAAAATTGTTACACTTTTAATTACGAATAAAACATTGTTCTTACGAGTATTATAAGCACAATTCCGTGGATTATGGATAGCCGTCGGGTATGAAGTCTTTCTTTCAAAATATTGTCTTGTTTCCGTTTTAATCATAATATATTAATCTGCATTATATAATATTAAGTGTTACAAACAACAGCCAATGAAATATAATATAAGGAACAATTCAAAAATGTTTCAATATAATATGTACAATGTACATGTATTATATGTTCGATTTAGCTACTGTTACAGCCTCTTGAATACGAGGAGGCAGCATGATCATATATATTAAACCAGCAAGTCTATGTATAAACGATTTCAAGTGCGTGTAACCGACAAACAATAGATGCAGCAGTGTTACACAAAGAATATACCTATATAATTTATTATACAACATAAATATACATTATATACGATGACAATTCTACCAAATTCAAGAGATATTTTTCTATTATACATCCATACACAGTTTTAACATTTTATTTCAGTTGATTATAATTTTATAATGTATGTATTAATAGTAATTATTAACTGCGGGATGATTCTTTAACACTAAACACTTATTATTATCTTTAAAAGGAATATCGTTTTAGAAAATATTTGTTTTAAGTTAAAGTTATTGCATTCTTCTTAAGTATGTGAAATAACAATTAAAGGAAGACACTCAAACCGTTTTTGTTAGATTTTCCCATTTTATCATTAAAATAATTGAGACATTTTTTATTTCATTCCTCAATAAAGTATAAACAAGAACTACTTTGTTACAAGAAAGCAAAAAACAGCCACAATATTAAAGCATTTTTTTTTTTTGCTATAAATAAGTGCCCTACGCTTTACATTCAATCAAAAAAGTAAAACACGTATCTCATTGTTAAAATATGATACACCCGTCGCTTCACATTGTCATTCAAAAAAGTAAACAGGTACTTACTTAAAATAAAATAATGATTTAAAAACAGAACTTAAAAAAATTTATTTGATTTATAATGAAGACTTCAAATTTTAATTACTAATTATATGTTTTTACTTTTTAAAATAACGAATTATTACTGTTAAATAATTGATCACCCTGCACTCTGCAGAATATATAATACTTGATGTTATAATTATACATATATTCGAGTAATTATCACGATAAATATTCTTCAGCGACGTACCTAACACACATAATAATATTTTTCTGCAAATTTGAGCTTTTAATCTATGTATTAGTAACATTATAGCTAAATATAGCTATATATATATATATTATTTATAACATTATATATGTAAAAAAAAATAATACAGCACCCACTCTCCCTTCATCAATGAGTCTCTCTGCCATAGATAAAGATCCCAAGGATTATTATTATAAATCCTTATTATTTATCAACATTACCACCTATAGATTGATGGGCTGCATGTAAGTCGTATATTATACAACATGAAGGCTTTTTATCAAACTTTTGAAGAAGCGACCGTCTTTCAAATACTTTGATGACACGCCATTGGACTCACGAAGTTCACGAATAAAACATTTATTTATATTATATACATTGTATTAATATAGGTAATATAATTGTATATAATATGAAGCATAATATACGTAAATTACACTGAAATATATAGCTAAAAATGTATGTCTTATATAACTGTATTATGATGAGTTATAGGACAAAACACATAAATTGCTCTCACAGTCAGCCATATAATATTTAGAGTCTAAATTTTAGACAAATATTGAAATATACAATATTATATATAATTCGTTTTTCCACGTTTTACTCATAAAAAATCTTATATAATTATATGACTGATAAATAATTCACACCGGAGTCGAAAAACATTAATTGGCATCAACAATTCCGACAAATGTTAAAATATAGACCAATATAATAACTATATTGATGATATATGTATATATATGTATATATACATATATGTATAATCTAAATATAATGCAATGCCCCCTTCCCTAAATGATATAAGTCAAGCAAAAATATTGACTTTACTCGTTGTTTTAAACTCTAATTCACACATATTTTCACACATTCTCATATATTTTTTTAAAATCATTATGCTTGGAACTTTTATATTATTTCTAGGGTAGGTACTTTATGTAATAACTAATTTGTTATTAAAATATTTAATTGGAGTTGGTACACTTCTTGTTTTGTCTATATAATATGGACAGTATTAACTTGATGTATTTTTAATTATTTTAATTATTACTCAAATTATCTGGGGGGGGAGAAGGTATCGTCTATGACATATTACATCACAATATTTGTGTACGCATACTATAGGTAAAAAATATTTATTATATTTCCCCCTTCCTCCAGTATATAAAACATTTAAGCTATAATATTTTAATTTAAATTGGTAATTACCTATTTAAAAAATATGTATCTTTATGAATAAAATACACTTTGTGGGTATAAAAATACCTGTTTTTTCTATGGCTTATTTGAGGCTATATAGACCCATCACCGCATCGACTGAGGTATTCCTCGCTACTCCTTTTTATCCAATATTAACTTATTTCCATTTCTGGTTCCTAGGAACCTAGGCTTCAGATTTTCTCTCCATCACTGTCTTGGCCGTTCTCTTAGTCTTCGAAGATCTGACTTTCACGGTACAACCTTGTTTACTATTTTATCCTGTGTTCTTCACACATGTCCTGCCCAGCTAAATCTTTTACTTTTTAGAACAATAGAACACCTACTATATCGATTTCATTCAACAATTTCCTTAGTTCTACTTTCGTCTTTCATTTGTATTTAATATTTTCAGTATTCTCTTTTTGGCGGAAAATCCTCCTTAATATTTTCCTCTTGGATGTTATTAGTTTTTTTTTTGTCTGCTTTCGTTTAAATCGAGTTTGTTTTCTGTCACAATTCCAAAACAAATTATCATAGATAAAATTTGTTATATTTATAAAATATTTATAACTATACTTACTAAGCATGGAATAGTTTTCAAAATATCTTTGTTCTTATTGTACTATTATATAGATTTAAAAATGTTTAAACTATTTAGTTATTTTTAAATTATTTATTATTCGTATAATTTGTGTATGTGACTAAAAAAGCTTCAAAATGTAACACAAGGTTCCTCATAAGTTACTCTTATCACAATTAAAATATATCAAAAATTTATAAGCGTTCAAGTTACAAGTTTTTATGTAATAACAATACAAATCTAAAGTAATAAAATAAATAATAACATGAACCAAAAATAGTGCATGTAAATATTAAATAAACAAATGAGCTACTCGTCATATAATATACTTAACAAATTTAGTACTTAATAAAGTTATATAGTACATCTAAATTATTAACTATTAATGATAATGATATACTAGTATCTAATATAACAAATACCATACCAATATTTGTATCTCGATCTAATATAGTAAAGCAGTCGTATAAATATAATAATTATATTATAATAATAAGTCATTTCATAATTGATTTTAAAACACACGCACATATAAATTATACATAATATACCTATTATTATGATTTATGGATATGGCAGGAGTGCAGGACCACCCCGAACACACGAGTATACATGCACTCAGTGACGGTAATATTATACTATTATAGTCACCTCAAAGCTCACGGGTTTGTATATATTATATAATACTATATACATTATACAGCACATTCATATCTGGACATTTCAAATTCGTTTGCCTGACATCTGTGTTTACTTCACCCATCGATACAGGTATAAAATAATAATAACTTATCACGTCTTAGAATTTAGAATTTTATTTTGAGTCAACCAATTCGTCTTATTATCATGTTATTCATATTATACCTGAGTAAACATTATAAATAAATGTCTATAATTTATTGTACTTATTTTATACAGTATTAAAACAGTGGGTGACGCCTAGACGTTAGGTAAAGTAGAACTCTTAGACATTATCATCCATTCATTATGGACTATATATGAATAAGATATTAAGATGGTATTCTAATTGATTTCAAATCTTCATTAATTTAGTTATTTATTAAACTTAAATGGAAATTTTGGATTTCCTTTCTTACATATCGAATTAATATATTTCAGACAACAATAACATTGTGGTAAATAAAAGTATTATTTATTTTTATTTTCAAAAGATACACAATCTGTATAAAGCGGCATAATAAGTATGTATGAATATATAACTTATATCTTATAAGTATTTCGTGTTATAGTTGTTATATACTATATATTTTGTTTGCTATATAATTTACAATCCGTTCATCGATAACCTAGTTATAAGTAAATAAAATGTATAAAAGAGACGTAGCAATAACTATGCGTATATAAGTATTAGGTAGGTATACGTCTTGTGTATAGGTAGTATAGGATCTGTGTTCCTCTTTTAGTTAAAAAAAAAACGCTTAACATCAAAAATATACCGAAATGTGAACTGTAACCTATACGGCTATATATAGTTCATTATTATTAGGTGTTATACATTTTTTATATTTTCAACCTACCTATTATATTTTGTAGCGTCAATGAGTCGTCTAAAATTCTAAACATATACCACACGAGACACAATCGTAGAGTTATACAATATATGATCATCATCGATTTGTGGTACAGCAGCAGCCGTATAAGTTTAAATCGCGCGATGGACGTGACGGGTTAGGTTCATTCGGGTCGTGCAAAGGGATAACAAAAAAAAAAATAAATAAATAAATAAAATAAAAATGTATATATCATCGCCGGCGGTAAATCATCTGGCCGACTGTTTCGATCCCGTTTTTTCTTTTAACGACTTCCCGATATGTGTATACGCGTGCACCTCATATACTACGCACCGTGTGCGTATATTATACGCGACGTAACGCGTATATATACGTTCTGCAGACAGATTGCTTATTTTCGTACCCTATCCCTTATTAATAATCGTAAAAAGTCCGACGTCTGGTCCGGGGGATGGTTTTTTCTTTTCTCGTTTTTTTTTTCTTTTACCTACCGCGTAACACAACACCCATCGTATATACACTGTATAACACACACACGCTGCGGTAGATATATTGTACATATAAATATAATATACACATACATTACATTTTTGAGTTGTAAACAAATGTGCGAGCGTAGATAGAGATTGCTGTATATCTTATGCGTATAACCTCCTCGTTAGCCGCAACGTGCGTTTTTTCGTCTGTTATTTGCACGCCACTTGAACACGTCCATATAATAATAATAATAATAATAATAATAATATTGTCTGTCCTCTCCGCGATGAGCATACGGGTCGTGGATCATGTGCTATTCAAATACCGAAAAATCACTATCCTATAAAATTATTATTATATAGAAATAGGTTTATTAAAACAATATATTTTTTTTTATACTATTGTAAATTATAATTAGTATGTAAACCTTACGATCTCTCGTGTATAATACACGATTAATATTACAATATATTTCTGTGTAATATATATATAGGTAGTCATATTATGGATATTATATGGACAATTATTGAAGTTTAATAAAGTATAGAAATAACTGAAATATAATTTTCGTAACCCATTTAAACGAAATAATTTATTAACTGCAATATTACTGAGTTATCTTCTATTTTTATTGACAGAGAAATTTTGTTGGGGGCTTGAGCCAGTTCGTGTTCTATTATATATGTATAATACAGATAATAGGTAATTAGTAATATAAAATTACTATAATATATATTATTATTGTTGTTCCTGTATGATGTATTGAAATAATCATAAATTATTATCATTAGGTATACGCATTTGCAGTTTAGACATATCTATCCAATACACGTCAAATGCAATAAAATTCTATCTTTGAAATTCATTTAAAATTTTTATCAGTTACTTATTATAGCATGCATTCTACTGCTAAGTTTTATATAGCTACTACAGACTGTATAGTTTACAGTCGGACTACATGCATATAATATTAAAAGGTTAGGTTAAATATATATTTATTATATTTATAGTATACTCTTACAATATATATATATATATATATAGTTATTCATTCTTACTATAGTATGTTTGATTCCCATTTTGTTCATACAGTGTATATTTGTGTTTATATGATATTTTATTAACTTTGTGTGATTTATAATATTATATATATTTATAATTGTATACACTATACATACGTAGTTTGGCCGGTCATCATCAACGTGGGTGAGCCTTAACATACAGTCATATATTATATACACTGCGGTCTGCGGTCAATTATTATAGACAGTTGATGCGCTATAATAATACATATATAATACATAATGTAATAATTTGTTATATAATATGAGGAAATATTGAAAATAATTGTTATTTATCATAAAAAGTATGTAATTTCCTTCCTTTGCACAACCTTGTTTTCATAATAGTAGTGTAATTCATAATATTATTGGTCTACAGTAGACCGTCTACTCTTGTTTAAGACGTTTAAGTTGTGTATTTTGTACGTAAATAATTAATACGTATTATAATGTATACGCACGACCTTTCAAAGTTATCTGAAGTCCTTAATTTTCAAAATAAAACTAATTCAAGTCTTCCGGCGAGTGTCCCTATCATATGTAATGGAGAATATTACCGAATTTTAACTTGTGGGTACAATTTAAAAAAATAAAAAAATTAAACATATTTCTTGTACTTTAACCGTTGTGACACGATTTGGATACGCCCGGCCAAATAGAACAACGGCCAAGTAGGAATAGCGCGGATACCTTTCAATTCGCATTCCTGAGCCATATATTACAACTTAGTGGAACGTCAAAAACGGTCGCACGTATGTGGCAAATATCCAATTCAGTTGGTACCTAATGGTCACATGGATCGAACAATTTATTAGTTAAAAAAAATTTAATTCACGTCCGTGGCATATATATTTGGCCGCCTTTTCGTGAAATTTATATAGCGTTTATTTGCGTGAACCGTATTTACCTTCCTTGGTGGTAACAGTAGTTACAAATAGGTTAGGTTATGTTACCAATTGGTTAGACATGTAGTCATGTATAGATTCATAGGTTACATAATACTAAATCCTGACGTGACATATGTACCTATTAGTACCTAATTATGTAGAATCTAAAATTGATAACGCATTGATTGGTATCCATCATACTATTCACCAGAAGCGAAGAAGCATTATGTGCCATTGTATTAAAAAAAAAACGAAAAATATGAAATATAGGTACCTACCTATCGAGTATTGGCATTTAAAGATATTTTAAAAATATTATAATAAAAACTGTTGTAAAAACATGTATTATATATAAAAGAGATAATACATGTCTTCTTCATTAAAAGAAGTACATTTTTTTCATAAAGAAACCTAAAAATTATTACAATAATGTTCGTTGGACTATTGGTTTTTATTAATAGGTCACCTTTTAGAACGATTGTTGATTTTTTTTTAAATTTTATTATTCTTTATTTCTTCGATTTTTTTTGTGATAAATCAAAAAATAAATGAATTATATACCTACATTTAAAATTTTTAAAGTTTAGAACTCACTTTCATACATATTTTGTATTTAAAAAAATATAACTCATTCCATACTCTAAAGAATTGCGTCAACACACATATATGAAAGGTTATTTTTTACTAAAAATATTATACAATTAAAGCAGAGAAATACATTTATGGATGAAACTAGTGTTAATTATTTTTGCATTAAAATTTAAAATTAACAAAACCAATGATAAACAGAAACGAAAATCACACATTCATGCAAAAAATATTACGCAGGTATTACCTATAAGTATTTAAAAAAAATTAAAGTTGAATACTTACTTGATTTAAAAAAAAACACATATTGTATGTAAATTAATAACACATTTTTGTGGGCTATGGGGAAATTCAGTTGTCATTTATCAATTAATAAGTGATAATATAAAAATGTTCTTAAATACTTTAATAAATTTAAGTCTTATTTTTAAGCTAATCTTTTCAACTCAAAAGTTTGTCATCAATTAAATTAAATATTTGAATATTATTGTGAAAAATTATCTTTATAATACATGGAATAAATAACTGAAATAACAACGAACAATTAACTATTAGTGACGAAATTTTATATATTGAGTAGGTAGATCGTAGATACTTAAATACTTAATAAAAAAAATTAAATTTGAAGGTTTTCTAAGAAGCTTTATAAATAATTTATATTGTTTAACTATTACACTCGTATATGTATGTGTGTTATGGGCGTTATAGCTACTGTATAGTAAAATAATTAAATTTTAACCACTTAAAAATTAAAAACATAATTGTTTATTCTTCTATGTATTAATATACAGCTGGTACCAACTTGATAAAACATAGATCGATAGATCTAACATAAACATTGAACAAAAATGTATGTCGATAATAAATTATAAGAAACACATTTTTTCAATAAACTAAGTTATAGCTACACAAGTGCAGTGTGCACTTATAAAATATAAATTATTTTAATATAAAAATATGTTAGAAATATTAGTTACCTACCTATAAGAAATTTTGAAAAATAATATTCTGAACCGAAAAATTAACGTTACAAATATAATAATATGTAATTTATTGTGTATTTATTAGGTACCTATATGTATATATTGTACAATCGTACATATATAGTTAAACTGCTAAACCAATTATTACTGTAACTATTCCAAAAGTTACGTATCGAATAAATTTCTTATTAATCATTATTAAATGTGCTGATCGATCAAATTTCTTGAATTTGTGTTATTTAATATTTTTTGCCCCCCGTAACTACGCCATTGTCCGTATCTAAACATTATTTTATAATTAGAGTGCGGATTTCTATGCAATTGCATATTTTTTCCTTTTAATAGTTTTGGATTTTTGTCAGTTATCTCCACGAATCATCATAATT
The DNA here is from genome assembly GCF_020882245.1 of Rhopalosiphum padi. Classification (NCBI taxonomy): domain Eukaryota; kingdom Metazoa; phylum Arthropoda; class Insecta; order Hemiptera; family Aphididae; genus Rhopalosiphum; species Rhopalosiphum padi. The sequence goes on from NC_083598.1 coordinate 57,016,644, forward strand.
TGAAGCTAATGGTGAAATTGGTTTTGCATATTTATGCATATTTAAAAGTTATTTTAAATATTTAATTTAGGGGAATTTTTTAGGACATTTTTGACCTATTTTTTGTATTCTGACTAAAAAAAAATGACTTCATTGAATTAATTTAAGTACTACATATAGTATTATACGTAATATAAATTATTTTCAGTTTGCACTTAACATCAAGTAATCCAGTTTTAAAATAGACAAGGCTGAAATTGTAAATAGCTCTTATTGTACAGTTTAATGCAAATGTAATTTAATTTTGTACTCATTTTAGATTCTGAACGGAGTGATGAATGTATTGATTTTACAATGATGTGTTTTTTTTTTTATTTTTTTTTATTTTTGTGTCTCTTATTACTTTTTGGAATAGTAATAATGCTTCGATTTTTGACTTCAGCCCCTCTTTGAAAAGGAAAATTCATCTAGTTGGTAATTTGAGGGGGGGGGGGGGGTCAAAAATAAAAAATTTCCAATAGTTTTCAAAAGCGTCGGGAAAAACCCTTAAAAAATTACGGAAAAACGGGAATTTTTACGCATAACCACTTTTTGACAAAATTGATTTTTTGATTTTGCTGTAACTCAAAAACGAATCATCATTGTAAATACTTGAAAATTTCACCAAATGTTTATATTAGCGTTATCTATTTACGATTAAATTTTCAAAATATTTAGAATTTTTTTAAGCTACTTATAGACAATTGAAATTTTTGACTTTTTTTTCTTAAAATGCCGATAAAAAAATTTGGCTATCCAAAAAATCTTTAAAATTTAATACAATGTTTATTATAAGTTGAACTTATTGAAGTAAAAAAAATCAAAAATCGTTAGTCACAATTTTTGTTTATAAGCATTTAAAGTTCAAATATTTACGAAATATATCAAAATTGCGAAAATTTGCAAGGAATTTTGAAGTTGAAAATTCATAAAATTTTTGTGATTTATACTTAAGGTTCAAAAATCCAATACAAAGTTATCCATAAGTTTTCCTTTAAGTAATTGCTGTAAAAAAAAATTCTAGCGTCAATAAAGAAAAAATTTTATGAGCTTAAGAAATTTAATTTTTTACGAAATCGCGTAAAATAACGATATATTACAATTTAAATATAGGTAATAATATGATATATCCTGCTAATTACCATTTACTGACAAATCATCTCCGTTCAGAATCGTTTTTCGTATACAATGATATCAGTCGTTGCATTCAAATTTAACACATCCATTATAGTGACCTACTCTCCATTACTACTATACAGCAGAGCGGTACCCACTTGCCCACTTTTTTTATATTATATTTATTTTACATAATAATTTGAATTTTTTTAATAAATAATGAATTTTTTTAAAAGGCATTTATCGGTATTTTTAAGGGCATTCATATCCAAGCCCTTGCCCTAATTATTATGTATGTACCATTTCAATAAGACTAAAGTGATCAGAGATATTCAGATATAGTATTATAATTTATAATTTCAATATTGTAATATTTTCATAATATCATAAATTATTTTACTTAAAAGTTTAATGAAAAAAGAAATTCGAATACATCATAATAATTTATATTAGTTTAAAATATATAACTACTATAACACATAAAATGATGTAAACATGCTCCATTATTCTCTAATTATATATTTGTGAATTCGCGAATGGTACCTACAATGTGAATGGAGATAATGGTTTTGGTTGGTATAGGTACATTTATATAAATTATGGTTTGGTTAATTGGTTCATAATCATGTTAAAATTGTGTCTCCTACAGTAAAAATAGTTCAATACTAATAATAAAAATTAATTAGGATATCCGTAATCCGAATATATTCAAATATTCGGATAACCATGCTATTTGGATATATTCGGAATTATACTATTATACTATTTGGATATATTCATATATTATAGGTACCTACCTACTATCAGTGGCAGCTTACACATATACGGCTACATATTATATTATATTTATTATTTATCATTTAATAATGTAATGCGTAAGTCCGGGAATCTTATAAAATTTATCTCAAGAGTCACAGTAAAAATAAATATCTACCTACTTAAAAAAACATTGAAAATACAGAAATCTGAATAGGTACTATAAATATTCGAATATTCGAGTAGGTACCTAGATATCCGTAATATTCGCATAATCGAGAATATTAGGATTTTGCAATTTGAATTATTTGGATATCACATTCCGGCAATCTAAATATATTATATATTCCGACACTATTATTTACCCATATAATATATCCATAAGTAATTAATTTTAATCTTTTTTCTACCCTTATTATTGCATTTAAATAAATAATTTATAAGTAGTTACTGTTTGTCAGTTGTGTATCATATTTTTTTTACATCGTACGGTAAGTTAAATGTAATACTATGTAGTTATTAAGGTATTTATGTATTAAAATATTCTTATAAGTTATTAGTTTATTAGGTATAACACAATCTTACAAATTCAGTTAATCTGGACCCATCCTCCCCGCCTAATCCTGCATAAAAATAGTCTTCACCGCGCCACTGGTCTACCCATCTATGTATGAGTTACTTATTATACAAACACAATACCTATACGATATATAACTCATTTATATCTCCGTGTTTGTACGTACGTCGTATACTGGGTAGGACCGGTGATATATTGCGAATGTACACATGGACACGGACACCAGTATGGTGCTGGAACGCATTAAGTGTAAATGTGTAATATCAACATACTATATTTTATATATATATATATATATATATCGTAAATAACAATAAATAACAAACCTATATACCTAATATAATAGTGCGTATACATAAAATGTTAATATGAGCGTAAACGTTGTTGTTTTTATCGAGAACTCTGTAGCGAGGGTGTGTTGCCCGGAAGGCGAGTGTGGACGGACGTGTGAGTGTGACCCAGTTGACCACCCTTGGTGTTAGGTAATTTGTCAAAAAAAAATTCCCTCTAGAGGTGTCGTGTCGAAACTCGTGTGTCACTCGAGCATATAAATACAGCGGTGGTTCGCGGAAACGTTAATTATTTTAGGTCCGTGCAAGCTCATATATTATTACCATATCTATCATCTTGCACGTATACCTAGTATACATATATATATATATATATATATATATATATACAGATTATACTTATATGGCATAATGTTTAAATTTATACAAAATAATATTAATGTATATGTATTAACGTTTACGGAGTTATCCTACCTACACGTGCATCGGACGTATACGGCCCACATGCAAGCATGCAGCGTGCCAGCGTGTGTCTCGTGGAAACATACATCCGTCATATTATATCGAGTTGTTTTACGAACCAAACACATTTTTTTCTCATAAAGTTATCGTATTGTCCCCACAATTGACAGTTTTATGTAAAATAGGCAATACTCTAGACCGCGATGTTTGTATGACGTTCAGCTCATATTAAAAATAATTTAAAAATGTAAATAAGTAAGGGATGATCCGTTTAACGTGTCTACGTAAGACACCCATTAATTCAGTAAACTGAGTAAACACAAACAGATAATTATGTATAAATGAATAATTATTAATTAGGTTTTAATTATTTTATAAATTTGAAAAATATATTGAACGTAGTAAGTATGTTGACATCACTGGAGTACATATTGATGTCTGATAATATGATGTTATAGAAATAGGTGTACTGTGTAGTCGTGTAGACATAAGTGTACGTAACTTAGGAAATTTGTATGAGGAAAGGGAGTACAATTTATTTCATGTCAGTATATAATTACAGATTAGATTTACCTACTTATCCAGGGACTCCTGACAAATGTGCCGCGAAATTCTTCATGTGCTGTGTATGCTGTTGTTACCTTTTATGTATGTTAAATAGGTACCTAATATAATTTTATATTGATTTAGACATTTTATTTATTGGTTATTTACGTTTATTGTATTCGTCCAGATAAATGTTAGCACCTACACCTTGTAATGAATCTCTAGTTCTATTCAAATAAATTAAATTAACTATAATAACCGGTACACATAGGTATCCACAATCTACATTGAATTTGAAGGTAGGTACTAGATAGGTAGTCACATTCAAATTCCAATTGTTAAAATAATATACATATTCCTTTTTATCTCATATCTTGATTAATTATATTTATTAAATTTGTTCAAATAAATAAATAAATAAAATATAATATAAATATAAATTATTATATATATCTCTAATAAATAAGTACATATATATATTTTATATACACAGGGTGATTTTTACTTTTAAGGTGTTTGTTTTACAGGTTATTACGGCTGTGAGGCGTTAGTAATTATAAAGTTCATCACTGTGTCAATAACCGATAACGAGTTTATTACATATGATTACCTATATTATGAAACGTGAAGTATTTTAAAAACCGAAAACCACCCAACTTTGAAAAGCTATAACTCGCTAAAAAATTGGGTAAAGAAAAATAATAATTTGAACATTAAAATTTATAAAAAAATTGCCCTTTTTAACTTAGTATATTTTAAATACAGGTTGACATTTAAAAATCAAAAGTTAATAGTAGTTTTACTATTAAATAAAAGAATGAAAAAATAAAAACTTCATACAGCTTGAGAAAAGCATGAAACAAAATATTTTGAAAAAAAGTCAATATACTAGACGAAATAATGAGTGTTTAATGATTAAAGAAACACCTGAAAAATTTTAGAATTGAGGCAAACTATTATGACCACTCATGCACTCATAACTTTTAATTTACATTTTTTTTTTTTACATAACTGTATAGTCGTATTATTTCGTATATGTATTATTTTTATATACCTATAATAATGTTGTTTATCTTTATATACATATTTTCAAAATGAAAAAATCTCCATCAATAACATTGCAGCAATCAAAGCACACAGACACATCTATAAATAGGTATAACATAAATATATCATGTAATCAAAAATATTTAAAATTCATGTTTATTGTAAAAAATGAAACTATTTTAATCCAAGAATATAATTTAAAAATTGTATAATGCTCATTATAATTGGTCCCCAAGCTACAAACCAACGTAACCAATCCAATAGTTGACCATACAAAACATGAGGTTTTTCCCATCTGTGCAGTTAATAGTTAAGGATAAGTACATACTATATTAAAATGTAGGTATCATACATATTACATTTAAATATTTACATAAGTAAATCATAATTTTTCATAATAATTATAGATATAGGTACTATCAAAATATTACTGATTTAAATTTTAATAGGTAACAAATATTTCAAATAAACATAATCTTAAAATAATTGAATATTTTACTCAATATTTTTAAAATTTCATAAATGTAATAATACATTTATGATTTAACAATAATTTCATATAATTGTTATTACTTAGTTAATTACATTTAGTAAACATCAGGGCTTTTACCCAGAATAAAGTTGATACCCTAACAATTTACTATAATAATTAATAACATAACCAAATAGGTATTTGAAATAAATCATTTAATGGAGGTATTTGAAAAAAACACAAATTAAAATATTCAATAAGATAATACAGGTACCAAAAATTATTTTGATAATGAAAAGTATAATTTTTGATCCATGCAATTTGTTAAGACTAAAATCCAAGGTAAAATTCAAAAAATAAAAATAAAAAAATGTTATCTACATTTTATATACTAAAATATCAATGAATTGAATAATAAATTATTTAAATTATTATAAACTATGTCTCAAACATTATGTATCAATAAGGTTTTTAATACTCAAATTAGTCAAATTAATAATAAGAAAATAAAAGCCCAAACTAAAAACCTGAATTTGATTATTGTGGTTCAAAGCCCTAATAATATTTTTCTTATGAGTAAAATATACAATACAACTACTGGTTTTGAAATTTTGTACCTGAAATTGAAAATAAATAAATCATTATAGATTAATTATTTAAAAACTATAAATGCTAAATCACAATTTGTTTTCCTCTATTAATGATACATTATTCATAAAATGTTATCATTTTATTAAATATATTATATAATATACTATTTAATGATGTAATTTCAGAAACAATTGGATTTTATACAAAATGAATATGCCTATGTTTCCGTAAATGATCAATGATCATTTTATCAATATATTTGCATATTCACTTTTAATAAAACTATTTTATACAATTACTATAAATATATTTTATCTTCTTGAATTATTTCATCTTAATTTAAAAAAAATATTTTATAATAAAAAGGATACGGATTACGGAACATTCTTTTTAAATCAACTTTCTCCTTACAATATGGGCATGTTTGTTTTTTACCAACAATACACCATCCTCTAATACAAAATTCATGAAATCTATAAATGTAAAAATATAATGTTTTGATAATTATTTTATTTTAAATATAAATTTAATAAATAATTTTTAAAAATCTTACGTATGATCACATGTTAATTGAAAAGTAGATTCAATTATTCCTTCTTCACCAGCATTCACTAATAATTTGTTACCACAAACAGCACAAATATTTTTATCTAAACTTCTAGTTGGCATTCCTTGAGGTGTATAATACTAATAATGTTAATACAACAATAAATAATTAATTATTTTTATATTTTTATATGGTTAGACAAATTATCAATAGTCTAATTTCTTACTACTTTAATTTTTATTTAAAAAATAATACTGTGATAATTATTCTCATTAATTATTAATGTTTTAAAATCTGAGCATGAATGAGGAATTTTTGTGTTTATTAAATATGTGCTTTTCCTTGCAAAATATTTTTTTTACAAAGTGCTTTAAAAAATTAATTATTTAGTATAAAGTATAATTGTATTACAGTGAGTTCCATTTAATGTGATCACTGGTTTATAGAATCAAAATTAAAAATCCCAAACCAGATTTTATGTTACTAATGTAAAAGTAACCTTTTATTAGAATCACTGAGTACTGGATAATTGAATCATTTTTAAGAACATTCTTATCTTTTAATGGTATTTCAAACATTCACTAAAAAGAAACAAGAATTATTTTGAAAAAGTTAAAAGGAGCTATTCAAAAATGACACTTTTCAGTTGTTCCAAAAGTTATAGGTACAATGTACATACATTATTATTTATTTAATTTTAAATAATTAAAAATCATGTATATATTATATTAACTGAATATGGATTTTAATTTCAGGCTAATATGAAAATTAAATTAGTAGATTCTCAAGTACAATTAAAAATAGATAGTATCTTTACTTTATTTTTAATTTTATTTTAAACATACATATAAATATAAATTCATCGATAAAAAAAAAAAAAAAATGTTTCATGGAATCAACCGGTTAATAGAATCAAAATGAACTGAACCAATGTGATGACATTAAGCAGAACTCACTGTATTTAGCAATTTTTTTTATAAATTTAAAATTCTTACTCCCAAGTGTGCAGCCATTTTAGATGCACATATCTCAGCAATATCTTGTCCTAAGACACCAAAATACAACCCATAGTACATAATTATCAATCCATAATCCATCCATATAGCTGGGTTAATATTGAATATAACACTGATGCCAAAGAATGCAGCAACCATGATAAAGTATCCAACAATACCAAGTACGTAAGTTAGTTTGTAGATGAAATAGAACCATTTGTACACCAATCTGGATAACATTTATGCCATCACACTATATACAACATGATATATTATTTTATATAAGTGTTCGCCTTAGCGATTATTATGACAAGCCAAGAGCGCCCACAAAAGTTGTAATGGAAATGTAGATGAAAAATCAGTAGGATGATTTTAAAACTCAAATTTTGGTATCAAAGTATAATAAATAGTATCTAGGTAATAAAATTATTCTTTTTACTATGTTTTCAAAAATAAAAGTAAAATAAAAATATTCATTAAACTAGTTTTAGTTTCTGAACGGAGTGATGAATGTATTGATTTTACAATGATGCGTTTTTTTTTTTTTGTGTCTGTTATAACGTTTTGGAGTAGTAATAGAGCTCTGATTTTTTACTTCAGCCCCTCTTTAAAAAGGAAATTGGATCTAGTTGGTACTTAGGGGGGTCAAAAGTAAAAAATGTACAGTAGTTTTCAAGTGTCAGGAAAAACCCTAAAAAAATAACGGAAAAACAGGAATTTTTGCACATAACACGTTTTTGACAAAATCGATTTTTTTTATTTTGCTGTAACTCAAAAACCAATCATTGTAAATACTCGGAATTTTTCACTAAATTTTTATATTAGTGTTATCTATTTACGATTAAATTTTCAATATATTTTGACTCTTTTTATAAGCTATTTATACACAATAATGAACGTCTACAAAAAAATTTGGCAATCCATTTAATACAATTAATTATAAGTTGTACTTATCGCAGTAAAAAAAAAAAAATCAAAAATCGTTAGTCACAATTTTTGTTTATAAGCATTTAGAGTTCAAATGTTTACGAAATATATCAAAATCGCGAAAATTTGCAAGGAATTTTAAAGTTGAAAATTCATAAAATTGTTGTCATTTATATTTAAGGTTAAAAATCCAATACAAGGTTATACATAAGTTTTACTTCAAGTAACTGTAAAAAAAAATTCCAGCATCAATATAGAAAACATTTTGTGAGCATATAAAATTTTAATTTTTATGAAATCACGTAAAATAACGATATATTACAATTTAAATATAAGTAATAATATAATATATCTTACTAGACTGACAAATCATCTCTGTTCAGAATCGTTTTTTATACAATGATACCTGTCATTACATTCAAATTTAACACATTCATTATAGTGACCTACTCTACATCTCTACTATGCAGCAGAACGATACCCACTTGCCCACCCTTTTTGTTATTTTGTTTTATTCGAGGGAAATTAGTAGTTTAGGAAGAGAGATTAATGTTGGTTCTAACATAAGCTACACTATTTACCAAGGGCGCCCTTCTGACAGGCATAAAAAGCATACCTAGGTGTTGATCCTTGTAAAGGTTTTTCCAAAGCTTTTCGTACCACAAGCCCTGTGACTAATGAAAACAATGTCCAAAACACAATAAACCTCCAGTATGATAAACGAATTGACATTATAAATGGTATTAACCATAAGGCTAAAGATGTCACAACCTAAAAAATTAATCAGTTTGCACAAGGGAATATAACATAAACGTTAAAAATATAATTTACTTGAAATGATTTAAAATGTCTTCTTTTCCATTCCAATAAAACTATCTGTGCAACGATCATAGTAATCATTAAAATTACTAACATCTCAGCGTGCATTGACTCATGGCCTTTATGTGCTTCATGTAATTTCCGATGCTCTTCTCTAAAAATTAAAATATTAAATAATAAATTTACTGATAATTTTACATAACCAATATTTAATGAACACGTGAATGCTTTATTTACTAAAAACAAAAATACGAATACATTTTATGTAATTATTAATTCCTAGAAACTCTAACTTATAATGTTCATTTCTGTAGATATCTATTTAAGTATATAGATGCATTTATTTAATAATACTATTTTTTAATTGTATAATTAATTAAAACTGCTATTAAATTTGGAATTTTCATAATATTTCTGTAACTAAATATCTTCATATATAATGATATTAGAAAAAAAAAATTACAATAAATCTTTTATTATAATAATAGTCAATAACCCTTTAATTGTTAATATGAGCGTGTATTATATAATTAAATTAATAATTTATGTTTTGAGTGATTTAAACTCTTGTCAACTCTAAAAGAAGTACCTAAGTTGCATATCTACAGATAATTACACGTACAATATAATTTAAATTTAAAGTTATACTGATAACAAGTTCAATAATTATAATATACTGACTGATTAATGCTTTTATATTTTGTTATTAAATAATATGATACATAGTTTATACCATTGTTTTATACTTTTAGTTAACCATAATTAAGTAGTCAATACTACATCTAAGTAAATACCTGTTAAATGTAATGATTTGTATTACTAAAATACATCACTTAAAATTGTATTTTTAATGATTTGTACATTAATAAGTGCATACCTCATTTGTTCTTCTCGGGTCATAATCCTTGTGACATTTTCTACTGGTTCAATCTATAATAAAAATATTTATCAACAGTTCATATTTATACAGTTATAATATGCTCATTATTATTGCTTAAATAAAACTCACAGCCAGACCCGTGATGTTTATATCATCCATTTCTTGATTTCGACTAATACTGACTAATCACTTGTATAATATTTTTTGAAATTTCTATTAAATTTTTTAATACATTGTTGAATGTATATTTTAAATTATTGAATATCAATTTACTGTATCTAATAGAAAATAGTATAGTAAATAACACAACATTAATTTTATAATATTACGTAAATAGTTTTGTACTAAACTACTTAATAAGAACACAGACTGTATAACGGATAATATAACATCCTATGACACTTACCTTCAAAAGAAAATATTGATTTAATTCAATAAAAATAGTCTTAAAAATTATAATGGATAAGCTGAAAGTAGGTACGACTAAACTGTTGCAATTAGTGAATTTATTTGTACAACTTGGTAGAAAACATAACGAGGATACTGTAGCATATTTTTTTAGGTAGTCTATCAAATATCAATATTTACTTTTCGTAAATAATAACTATTTGTTATAGTTATTATACAATGATAAAAGATAAATTAATACGTCTACAGAGTACAATCACCGACAGTAGTAAGTTAATAATAAGTAAAATAATTTATTAGAGCATGATAATATTATTTTATATTTATTCTTATATTTTTAATATTTCATGTTTAATCATTTCAGTTTCTAATCATTAATCAATATATTATTATCTATAGTAATGGGGTTCAATCACATTCTTCTATAAACAAGTTGTCCTACACATTATATTTTTGTAATATCATTGATTTTATAATAAAAACGTAATTTATAAAACTCTGCTATGCTATAGTACTATACCCACAGGCCACAGATATTATGTATAATAAATTATTATAAGTATTATAGTACTTAAAAGTACGATTAAAGATATATCTTTAATCATGCTTAAAAGAATTTACTTAATAAGGTATCTAACAAGGGCGCCCATATGTCAAAACCTAGGGGGGTGACAATCATAATCATAAGACAATTTTCGTAATATTATCATTAGAAAAATTAATTTATATTATTCATAAAATCATAACTAAAAAAAATAACAATAATTTTACTATTCTAGGGGGGGGTGACATGTCACCACCCTTTGCACCACTAATGGGCGTCCTTGGTATCTAATAATATCATTACTATTTTGTTATTATAATATAAACGTGAGAAAAGTGCAAATTCTGATGGCCTATTGGCCTTTTGTATATACATACATTTTTATGTAATATAGATATTATATATTTATATGTATAAGGTGGATATACAGATCCATCTTGTTTATGTAGCTGCTTTATTAGTAATAAACTAATAAGTAATAACTAATAAGTTTTTCACAGTATATTAATATTTTATATACCATGGTTATTAGTTATTACGTATATAAAAGTTATCAAGTTACCCCTGTATAACTATTAACTTTTCTGTGAAAACCCATTAAAATACTACCTAATAATATTTTACATTTTATGTGTGCAACTGTAAACAAATTGTTTATCTACTGTATTTTTGTTTTAAATAACTTCACTAAAAAATTATGGGGCGTATTGGAGCTTAGGTATTGAAAATTACTGGACCAGTGGCTTAATCGTCATGAAATAGGCCGACACTGTAGCTAGTGTAGCTGAAGATTATAATCTATTTTGATACGTTATCTAAATCCAATAAAAACTTAATTTTATAAATCAATGAAAATTCAAAAAAATCAGAAGTAATTTAATGGTTGTTTGAAAACGTATACATATGTTGAAATGTATACCTATTAGCTTATTATAATATAACCAATCACTTTTCCTGAACTAAATAAGGTATAATACCTACCCATAAGGCCATATTTGACTACATTATGTGGCCATTGGCAACTGGTAAGTACGGGAAGAGAGCTTTTTCAGTTGCTGGTGATGTTTGAGGCACAAACGCAAGCGAGGGCAGCTCTCCATAGATATTAAAGAATAATATAATCTATGGGGCTCTCGAGGACACTAAGGGCATGGATAATAAAGAATCTATATTATTTCCATGAACTATTATTTCTAAGAATCTTTATTATCTATGCACTAAGGGGCCCGGTGGTAAACGTTTAGTTTCCAGTCCAGTTCTCCAGTACTCCGGTCAAGGACAAAGCTCTTTTAGTCTGTAAGTCCATTGTACGATTAAGGATATAGTATATACTATATCATACATCTTAAATCGTGGTCCAATGTAGTAGTCCGTGATAAAAACCACAGTTTTATCTATGATTGTGATTTAAACATGAAAAATATGATAAGAATTACGGATGATTATATGTGTGATAAAAATGTATTTCAACAACACGTGTGACGCCTAACGAGATATTAAATTGGCAATATTATAAATTAATAATTATTTTACATTTCTGTTATACATATTAAATAATAGGATATTTTAATATTTACTAATTAGTTATTAGTAATAATTACATTTTGTAATATTAAAAAATATATTTTCTACAAATACTTATTTATAAAAGACATGTAAGTATGTCTTTAGCACCATCTTTGAAATGGGAATCTTTAAATCTATCTGAACCTGTTCTAAAAACAATCAAAGAACACTTCAAATTTCAATGCATGACGCCAATTCAAGTAATAGTTTGCAACATAATAAGAATTAATAACTATGTACAAAGTTAATAAATTAATTCTAATATTTTAGGTCGAATCTATAAAGAATTTTTTAGAGAAAAAGAAAGATGTCGCTGCAGAAGCAGTCACTGGTAGCGGGAAAACATTAGCATTTTTAGTTCCAATGCTAGAATTGATTTTAGTAAGTTTTTCTTCTTATGTTTTAATTACAATTAAATAGTCTATGATACTTATATAAATATGTGTGATTAGAAACGCAGTGATCCTTTGAAAAAACATGAAGTTGGAGGTCTTATAATATCTCCTACTAGAGAATTAGCTACTCAAACCAGTCATGTCTTGGCCGAATTTTTGAACAATATTGAAGGAGTTACACAAATGCTAACTTTAGGTGGCAATCCAATAGAAACTGATGTTAAAGCATTTAATAAAAATGGAGCAAACATTCTTGTGGCTACTCCTGGACGACTAGAAGATTTATTAACTAGAAAAATACCTAATTTTCATTTACACAAATCACTTAAATCATTGGTAAAAAGTTGAATTTATGCTTTTATTAGAACTATTGAATTATTTTGAATTTATTAATAGGAAATGCTGGTGTTAGATGAAGCTGATAAGCTTTTAGAATTAGGTTTTGAAAAGCCTATAAATACTGTTTTACAATATTTGCCTACACAAAGAAGAACTGGGTTATTTTCAGCTACTCAAACTAAACAGGTAGCAATGCTTGTTAAGGCAGGACTCAGAAATCCTATTATGGTTATTGTCAAGGAAAAACATTGTTTAAACCCAAAAAGGTATTTTGTTATATTTTTTAATTGTCTACTATTTTTATAAGTTATTTATTTTTAGTAATCAAATTGAATCCATATCTACACCTTCTGCATTACAAAATTATTACACAATATGTGATGCTGATAAAAAATTAGCATTCTTAGTGACGTTTTTAAAAAAAAATGGATTAAATTCAAAATATATGTTGTTTTTATCAACATGTGCTTGTGTTGAATACTTTTCAATAATTTTAAAAAGGTAAATATTAATTTGTAATGATTATTAATATTGTGTATTTTTATCATTATATACATTTTTTTATTTTTGTAATTTACAGTCTGATACCTGAAATAAACTTATTCAGCTTACACGGAAAAATGAATAATAAACGTTATAGAATATTTGAATTATTTTGGAAAGCTGATAGAGGTAAATACTAAAATTATTCACATAATTTTCACTGAAGTAGATACCAAAGTTCATTTACAATAATATACATTTAAACCAGTGGCAGTTATTTTTATTGATTAATAATCTATTGGTGCATTTTACATTTGTTTCATTACTTAAATAATTTATACAATATTTTAACTGTTGATTGTATATCTATAATTTTAAATGGGCATGTAATACATTTAATTAAATACACAAATTTAGTATTTTGCAAATTATTTGTTCATAGTGATCTCAGAAATAAAACAAAAACTTTGCATCTCATTAAGAACTATTTAATAGTATTTAAAGTCATAAAACTTTATTGTTGAAATCTTCTAAAATAAAATTTAAAAATAAGTTAAATCTAATAATTATTTTTTTGTTGTTTTTATTAATTACTTACTTTTACATAACTTGTAACTACATTTAAGTATTTACCTATAAAATTCATATATTTTAGGTATTTTGATATGTACGGATGTAATGGCACGTGGTGTTGATATACCGGAAGTAAATTGGGTAATTCAATACGATCCTCCTAATAATGCATCTTCTTTTGTACATCGTGCTGGTCGAACAGCTCGAGTAGGTAAAAGTGGATCTTCATTAGTTATGTTGATGCCAAATGAGGATGCTTACATACATTTCATTTATTCAAATCAAAAGGTAGATATATTAATGATTAAACTAATTTTATACAATATGTGTTACATTATCACATTTATAAATGTTCTTAGGTAATATTGGAATTAATGCCTGAATTAGAAGTTGAAAATGTGGATCTTATTGTTGAAAAAGTAAGAAAGCGTCAACTCAAAGATAGAACAATATTTGATAAAGCTAATAAAGCATTTGTATCTTACATACAAGCTTATTCAAAACATGAATGTCATTTACTATTACGTATAAAAGGTAATTTATCTTTGTGACTGATGCTTTATTAGAAATAAGTTAATGACTAAAACTACTATTAATACTTTTACTTACTACTGGCTACAGTAAACTACATGTAATGTAAACATAATAGAGTAGTATGATACTTAATGGGATTATATTTTTTCCTTGTCTAAATTTGAATAGGAAAAACATAATTTTATCATTTCTGTGTAAAATCGCAACAGTATAATAATTGTAGTTAAACATTTACCTTGGTTTTAAATAAGAGTGGACCTGTTGATATGGTTTGTTTATGTTACGCTTGATGATCAGAATAGCTTTCAATACTGAGACTCCCAATTGGTTTTTTTCACAAATTCATATTTTGTTCAAACACTATCGACTATATCTTTACTGCCTTACAGACATAATATAATGTTTTCTACAATTATACCAAAATGTGCACAACAGAGATCTTAAGGATGGAAATGTGTAAGAACATCTACTCAACAATTTTCAGTAGCTTTATTATTGATGTTCCAGTTTATTATTTTTTGATTTATTATATAATTAGATATAATGAAAACTCATCAAACACTCCTGTGTCTTGACTGCTACTTATAAATTTCTGTTACATTTAACACCACTGCTCCAAGTATTCTTTACTTGTCTTATAAAACTCTATACTGTTGGAGTTTTAAGTTTTCTTCATTGACAGTGCGGTCTTTTGTTATTATTACATTATTTGTATCCTAACCACGAGGAAACGTACATGGTATAATGGTATAAATGTATAATCGTATATGTATAGCAGTTATTTTCTGTTACGATTATTAAATACATACTAATTTTTGATAGGATATAATGCAGATGCCATTTTTTCAAAGCAGAATGTTTTTTGTTATTTGGAAACAGTGGGACACTGCTCAAAAGTGGGACGACTGCTCTGCCCAAAGCGAGACATATGGTCATGTTAATTATATTCTCAAACATGAATATGGCAATACATCTAGATAGGAATGCATCTGAGACCTGAATAGATATATTATAATGCCTAATATCCCTGTGGGCTGTGATTTTAATTATGTATAGTATGTTTGTGTTAAAATACTATGCTTATTTTTAAATTTTATTTAAACTAGTATATCTTTTATGACTGATTTATATTTAGCCGTGTTTTGTATATTTGTAATTTAAGTCATTATTTATTTAAATTAAGTAAAATAAATATTAATAATTGTTTACTGTAAAAATCTTATGTCCCTAATGTTTTCATTTATAATATGTACATCATTTAAAATTAATTTCTCTATTCAAACAGAATTCTTGTTTTTATAAATTTGTTATTTACAGATTTGGAATTTGGTAAACTTGCAACTGGCTTTGGTCTGTTAAGACTTCCAAAAATGCCAGAATTAAAAAACAAGGATACTAGTGATTTTATTCCTGTTGATATTGACTTCAATTCTATTAAATATCAGTAAGTTTTTTACAGATAACTAAATATTTTGACTATTTTTATTATGAAAATATATTTATTTTATATAATTTAAATTAGAAATAATGAGAGAGAAGAGTCGCGGCAAAAGAAGTTACAAAATTACATGGAAACAGGAATTTGGCTTGGTCAAGTAAAACATAAAAAAGGGTTAAAACAAACTGTTGCATGGGCTGATGCCAAGCAGAAAAAGCTTGAAAGAAGAGAAAAACGTAAAAAGAAAAAAGAATTACGAAAACAAATGGAGTTAGAAGGAAAAGCCAAGGCAAAAAAGAAACGAGAACAGGCTTTCAGTCAAGAAGAATTGAACGATTTAGCTAAAGATATTGCCTTAATGAAAAAATTAAAAAATAAAAAGGTAAATTTTAAAAATTCTAATCTGTAAATAACATTTTGTGACTAGTAAAAACAAGAAATGTATAACAGAGTAAATCATAGTTTGTTAGTTATGAAACTATAAAAAAAAAAGGTATAAAAACTAATGGGAAAATATATTCAAGTGAATATTATTAATAATTCGTAATCTAATCTGTAATAGATATAACTATTGTATGGTATTGAATATAGCTATATAAGTACTCTTTTCTACTAAAATTAAAAATAATGATATGAGGATACATTCATCTCATAAAAATATAATAAATATTTAATTTTAAAATTGTTTTTAAATAGTATATCATTGTTATAATTAATTGGATTATGTATTGTTATATAAACAGGTAATTATTTTAAGCTTATTAAATTAATAATGAAATTTAGTAATATTTTTATGAAATTAAAATAAATTGTTACTCATTGATACACAAAATATCCAACACAGATTCAAGATGTTCAAAAATCTACTAATTCGCATAAGTTGTTATCAAATATTTTTATTTATTATGCTTCTATCATCGTTGATACCTGCTGTTCAGCATGTGATGATGGCATTGACATTTTAATAAATATGATCCTGTTTTTTAGTCATATCCATTTGTAGCAAATTTTTATTTCAGCAGGTATTGTAACAACACAGGTTTATTATACAAAAAACAATAATTATGTATTTTTTTAATTTAATAAACTTCTGTAATAATTTGTTGAGAATTTTTAATACAAAATGGTCTATTTATATGTTTGAAATAGGAAAACGAATGCCAATTGGCAGGTTAACAACAAACTTTGAATGTTGTAATCAATTTATTAAAATACAGTTTAAAAGGTCATAAACTCATAAATAAAAAGGCATAAAAGTTTTGTATAGAAATTTGTAAATGGAAATCGTACATATTTTAAAATAAATTAAATTAATAAATATAAAATACATTTAAGGAGGGAAATAATACTTTTTAAAACAATTGTTATTAATTGGGTCATCAAAACATCATTCTGACTAGTGCCTATGTATTTACAATTTTGTCTTGAATATAGCTTATGATATAAATATGATTTATTATGAATACTAAAATTAATGTACAGTATGTATTAAAATGTTGGCATTATTCAGTGTCTCAGAATACAACATTCAACAGTAATATTATTAACATGGGAGTTATTACTGATATTTGTATTATCATTAGTAAATGTAATAGATTACAACCCGGGTCAGTTAATACAGGGAAATATAATATATTCATTTTCTTACCTAGATGTACATTTTATATATTTAACTGTTTTACTATTATTTATATTATTTATGATGAAGTAAGCAGTATTATAAATTGTAATACTTGATGTATATCATTTAAGAGGATATTGTACCTGCATGTGTTTCCTCCATCCTATTAATTACCAAAATTTATATTCAGAAGTTCCAATTTTGTATTAGCTGTATGAGTTCTATTGTTGTTTCTTAGCGATATATTTATTTTTAAACGAGCCTGTAGTAGTATAATATTAATATTTAAAAATGCTCATTGGAACTGTTGAACATAATTGTTGGTATGTTATGCTTTAGAAAGATGAAGACAACATCCTCTGTGTGTCTTATTAATAAAATATTATAATTACTTATTAAATGCTTGAATTTTTTTTTCAGATATCTAAAGAACAATTTGATATTGAATTTGGAGAAAATGTCTAAGAAAGTATTGTATTTAATGAAATGATTATAAATAAAACAATATTATAATTAGTGTTGACACCATTTTTTTTTTATAAATATATATATAATACTTATTTTATTGTATAGTATTTTTTAATATCAAAAAAATTACTAATGTATTAGTTTTTAACCAATTGAACATGTCTTTAAAAAAAAAGTATATATAATTTTATTGGAAGTTTGTTTATACTTGAAACGTTCTTAAATAAACAAGGAAGTGTGTAGTTAAATTCAATCAAATAATGTATTATTGAGTCAAGGTTACATTATTATTAATATTATTTGTTCTTCAATAGTTCATAATATTTTAATTGATATTATTTCAATGTCCAGGAATAATTATTTTATATTGGAATAATGGAATGGGTATGATACTATAAGTAGGTACTAGATTATAATTCTTACATATCTAATTAGTTTTAAATAAGTATATTTAAATGACAAGATTAAAATAGTGACCAAGACATTAAATCACTAGATAATACTGTGTTTGAACCCTAGAACTTCAATGGCATCAAACTCATATTATATCATGTAAAACGATAGCTCCACTTCTTAAATAGGTGGTGGGTGTAGGTTAGGACTAGGGGTTTATTGGTTAATAAAATATAATTAAATAAGGTTCACTATACATAGAAGTTCACATTCCACACTGCATGTCATGTTCTTCTTTTTAGTTATTATAAGCATAACATATATTTTAAAACATTACATATAATAAGTGTACTTTATGTTATATACATAAGAGAAATTATAATGCTAATTAACTACTTTAAACTTTTACTATTGTCTTATAAATATAATTTCTAATATAAAAAATTAATATGAGGTGTAGTTGTGTAAATACACAATTAAAATAATTTTAACAAATAAAATTATATGTATTTTTATGTGAGATTTAAATGGCTGAAGTTGGAGTGATAGAATAACAATTTTAGATTTATTTTGCTACACAGTAAGTTTTCGATTTTAGCGCCTCGTTCTATTAAAAATTTTAACACTTTATAATTAATAAAAATTAATTTCGAGCATAATCGAGTTTATAATTTTTGAATATGACATTAGATTTTTAAATTTATTTTTTTTTGGTAAGTGTAAGAGTGATTTTTTATAAGTTCAAATTCGTAAAAATGTCATTTCGACATCTCGAAGTTTAAGTACCTAGCAAAAATTAACTTCAATATTGTGTACCAGAAAAAAATATTGTAGATTTCCGCTGAAACATTGAAAAATCTTGGGTGTTTAAGTTAAATTATCCAAATTTGGAAGGCTTATAGAATAAAAATTATTCTAAAAATCTAAAACAATTCGTAAACAAGCTATACTTTAAAACCTAGGTTTTTGTGCGATAATTTTTTTCTTGACAAAAACAATAGCTGCTTACCTAATGTGAATAATATTTCTGTAGTTGTCACGGTGCCCGCTCGTAGTTCGTTACTCATTACGATTGCTTGACGCTACATATATGTAACAATAACAATAATATGATTAATATGAATAATAAATATTACAATTTACAGTAAATAAATAATATGATTAATATGAATAATAAATATTACAATTTACAGTAAATAAATAATATTATTTGAATAGTCGTATTACAGTTAAATATTATTTTTAATTTATTTATACATGCCGTCTATGTTTTTTAAAAATATCCTAGTACGTCAACAAAATTTATTGCCAAACAATTATTTATTGTAGTGTTGCGCCCAGTGGCGGATCCAGGATTTAATTTTTTTTTTTTTTGGGGGGGGGGGGCATAGTCCAAAACGCAAATCTTAAATTTTTCAGTTATTATCAAATACATACAAATATGTGTATTTAACTTATGCCAATTTGGGGGGGGGGGCGAGGCCCTTTGGGCCCCCCTTAAATCCGCCACTGGTTGCGCCCTATGCTATGCATAAATTAACTTCTAGGATTAATAACTCTTTATAACAATTTTATTAAAGTAAAAGTAGGGTTGAACCACCAGATTTTTAAGCTTAGGAAAATGTATTAAATGTTTATTATGATCATTACCAAGAGTAGCGAGTATAATCATGGCCCAAGTCATCTTTGGAGTTTTGGACATGTAAATAAAAGTCATAGATCAATTATTAAAAAAGCTAGTACTAATCTAATATGCTACCTACCGCTACTTCGTTGGTGTAGTATGCTAACTACCGTAAAATGATACCTACCAAAAAAAAAAAAAAATAATAATTTATTAATTTACTGTTGTAAAGTACTTTATAATATTTCTATACACCATTATTATTACAATAAATTTTAAATTATTTTACAACAACTTTATAACAAAAAACTAGGAATGATTGACGGTTTCATGATGATAACCTATATCTTTTAAGAATTAAGGTACTATATGCTCGCCATTGATCTTAGTTCTATTTCATTTTGTATTATTGGTAATAAAGTTCCCTTATCTATTTTTTCCAATTTAAAAAATCTTCGTTCTACACTCCCATTAATATTTTTACCACATACACGGACTTCGAATGCGAGTACCGTAATTTTTTTGAGTTGAATAACCATCATCAATATCGTCAACATCACTTGACACAATTTCATCTACATATTTTATCGTAATGAATCAAATGTACTTTCACAATAAAATTAAATAAAATAAAAATAACTACGGTAACCTACCGTCGGTAGGTAGCATACTACACGTATACAGTTTTTTGGTAGATACCATTTTACAGTAGGTAGCATATTAGACGAGTACCAAAAAATGGTTTTCGGTCATTCATTCATTTGATCATTTCATGATTTCCCGTCTCGAACAGTACGTTTACCTACTCTCCCAATTTTATCGAAAATAATCTAGACTACAATACAGTCTTGTTGCGACCTCGGTGCCTAATTACGACGTATAATATATTGTATAATACGCATGTTAAAGCGAAACTGTAACTGTCAACTGATTAGATTCATGCATTCGTGAGTTATATCTCACTATCTCAGTGTATATACTTATTATTTTGAACTAAACTAAAATCGGTGCTGTGCTAAAAAATCTAAGAACACATTTTTTGCGGGTAAGTATTGGTAAATAATATTCAGTTTCAGACTTCCGGAGCAGTTACACGGATTGTTACTTGTTGCCTTATCAAAGTATTTAAATGTTCATTGGGCAAGCATTCTGGCATTCATATTTCATATTTTCATAGTTCAAAATTTAAACAGTCGCTATTGACGAAATAGGATTTTTTTTAAATAGTAATACATTAATCAATAGCCGATAAATTATATCATTGATTATAAATACTAGTATATATACAAATACAATAGAATAACTAATAACCAATAACCATATTAGTTTAGTTTACAATACATCAACTTTTGTTTTATTTAATTTGTTATATTATTTATTATTTATTATTTTCTTTGGAACAGAAAATCAAAAAATTCGTTAGAAGAAGTAGGAACAACTTTACTAACAAGACGCCGTCGCCGACCCAGACGACAACCCCACCATAATAATGTTGTGTGATTTTGAAAAACGGTCGGTATTCGGTACACGTCGTGGAAGAATAAACAATCCCAGGTGCGGGGTGGGGGTAGTGAGTGTAAAAAATGGTTGATGACGTAACGTCCGAACTACGCCATTTCAGTCATTTCACTTTACATAGTCGGGACGAGTACGACGGCGTTCCCTTTTCGTCGGTCGCGATAACGTAAACAAAATATTTTATTTTATTATTTTTATCCGGCTTCCTGTAAAACAAAACCGAGTACCATCAACTCGCAGCGTCTCTGTCATTTGCACGTACCTGCATCTCGCACGCCGGCTTAACATCACACTCGATCATCACATCAAGCATCGTGCGGCGGCGGCGGCTACAACTATCACCACGACCACGGACTCCGGCACGACAATAATCACGACACACACACCGCGCACGCCGAAACAATGACAGACAGTGATAAATTGAACATCGACAACATAATTTCGAGACTCTTGGAAGGTAAGCCGCCGGCGGGCCATAACGCGAATGCGGCGCTGCCGTCCGTCTTTGGGTACCTATTTTGGTCGGTCCTGAGGACCGACGACGATTCATTTGTAACGATTGTTGTAACTGTTCAACAGTGCGCGGTGCGAGACCAGGCAAGAACGTTCAGCTCTCTGAAGGTGAAATTCGGGGCCTGTGCCTCAAGTCCAGGGAGATTTTCCTATCGCAACCTATACTATTGGAACTCGAGGCACCGTTGAAAATATGTGGTGAGTACCTACCTTGAATGTCGAGTTTACGTGGTTGTTAGCCATACACTGTTACTAATTGTTACTATAAATTGGTTATTGTACTATGCGTGTTATTTGGATATCTTGGCCGCACTATATATGTAATGTAATATGTTATTGTATGCTGTCAAATACATAAAATGCTGTAGTAGTTTCTTGTTTAAGTTTAGGTACCTACTCCAAATTATATCATGTTACTTATTAAACTCAATTTAAATAAATTTGTATCTTAAACATTTAAAAATTAATCTTGTAGTTGATCTAAAATGCTGCAATTTAAGATTATCTATTTACATTTAATAAATTGAATTGCTAATTAATTACAGGCTATATAAACATAATTCAGATTTTTAATCCATTATTTCATATAAATATTGTTGAGTGATTGTCCTTCATTGTTTTCTTCAGAATGTTTGTGTTCAAACATAAAATTTATAGTTAGGTATTAAATTGGAATAAATATCTTACCTTATATTTTGATCAAAAAGTATCCTTTATACTTGATAAAATTCTTAAAATGTAATTATATGTTGAGTATTTATAGATCAGCATTCTTTTTGAAATTTTAGTTAGTTTAAATAATAGGTAGTACTTTAGAATATGCTTTCCATCAATATTTGATACATATTCGTTAATATAAGAGAACTTGATATTGAATTATTAGTTTAAAAAAATTGTTATTACTTTAATAAATTATATACTTTAAAGGTTTTATTGTTCAATATTAAGTGTTTAACATTTATTGTTATTTATTATCTATATAATGCAATACAATAAGTAATATATACAGTATGTCCCAAAAGTCACGTATCACCCTTAATATCTCCATAGAAAATCAAATATTTAAATGCTGGTTTTTTTTTTACAGTTATTAATATAGAAATTCTGATTGAATAGCATAAGATTTAATTTTTTTTTTTCAATAATTCAAGAATTATTTAAAAACCGCTTGCCAAGTCAGAAATCGACATGTAAACTTTCTTGATTATCAATTTTTAGAAATTTATTAATCGTATGCAATATGTATGTATAATGTATTTTATTTTCATTTAGTGAGATAGATATCTGAGAGCGGATTTGGTTATTTGGAGTCTTGTTAGATTCACATTGGCTAGTGAAGATTTTCAAAACTTTATATTTTATAGTTAAAAGTTCTGAAAATCTTTACAGCACTTCTCCTAGCCAATGTGAATCTAACAAAATCTGCTCTCCAGTTTTGGTAATCTACCACACTAAATGAAAATCTAGCTAAGAATAACTATTTTTTTTAACTGAAAAATTAAATAATTTTTTTTGAAAATTTTTAATCTCTCATTTTGTATCTACTTAATAATCCCTTTTTAATGAGCTATCAACCAACTTTTTAGCTATTATAGTTTTGAAAAAAGTTTAAAAAAAAATAGAAATTTTGGGATTGTTCACGTCGACGTTTTTGTGGATTCAAATTGTTATACCGCTTGAGTGTGATATCAGATCTTTCATTAATATTTTATGTTAAAGCTAGCTTATTACTACTATTAAAAATCAAGAAAGTAAAAAATGTTAATGCCATTAAGTTTTTTAAATTTTCAAGATATTTTGTTGATCATACTTTTAAAACAGTTCAAAACAAAAAAAATATTAAATTGAATAAAAATTGACCAAATAATAAGCCAATAATGTTTTTGAATTTCCAAGAACACCAATTTTGTTGTTACCTAGCAAAACACAAAACGCATGATATTTCATCAATTTTGATTGATGAAACTCTGGTTTTTTTTTATGACAATTTGTAAATATTAATTATTATTAAAGTTTTTATGTAAGAACATAATCTGTGTTCTCTTGTTAGTTTTTTACAATATTTTAATTTTTAAATGCATTTTCAAATATTTATATTTTTCATACTCATAACACACCTAAAAATTAAAATATCATAAAAAACCAACGAGAGAACACAGATAATGTTCTTACCTAAAAATTTTATTATAGGTCAATTCACTCTAATATCAAATCTAAAAGCACACTATTGAAACTGGTAAACAAAAATTTACTATGTCGTGTGTGTTTAAGACGGAGATAACACATTCGTATGCGACGTCCTCTTAAGAATTAAAATTTCAATTTTTGATAATTGGTATTTGTGTATGTCAATTCATATAATTTAAGAAAAATTACTTGTTTCACATTTCAATAATTAAATATTTGTTTTGGCCTGACAATACTTATACATACCTAATTAAAGTTTTTACTTCGATTTATTAATTTTAGGTTCAATTCATGATAATAATAGTACTTAAAAATATGTAACCAGTTTTGCTGTTCAGCTAACCCAGTGTTTCCCAACCTTTTTTTACTCAATGCCTCTTTTATATTTTAAAAATCCCCCCCCCCCAGCCGCATAAATTTTTTAAAATGATAAACGTTTTATTTTTTAATAAGCTATTAATTTAAGACAAAATATCATTTAGCATTTTAACAGTACAATTTAGTTAATTTTATATTTAAATACCTACTAATAATATGTATTATATAATTTGATTTTGAATTTGCTAATATAAAATTATAACATAAAAAATACTTATGTGACTAATGACTGTCCTGAGGTTGATGGTTTTCTGATAACGAAATATCTGGCTCAATAGATGTCAGTATTAGTCTTAAATCTCCTCTTTCACATATTTCTAATTTGTTTCTTGATTTGGTCAAAAGTAGTTGAACTGCAATAAAGCCTTTTTTGACTAGGTATGTCGACGGAAAAGCCATAATTAGTAATTCCACTTCTTTCCAAAGTTGAGGGTACATAGTTTTTTGTTTGAGTCAAAACAACTCGTATCCATTACGAGTATGTTCCACTTATCGGAATCCATACGATAATTTCGATAAGACAATAATAACGTCAAGTACCTGCCTAGTATCTAGAATCTATAGTCCGATAAGATTATTATTTTGATGTTATTTACGAGTCTATACTCTATACATATTATACCTACGTAATTCTGTGGATTACATTTGGTATTTTAAATTAGTTTTTATTCTACGCAGTTATATATTTCATTACAATCAGTTATAAACAAAAAAAATTTAAATGATAGATGAGCCCCCTTCAAAATAAAAAATGCTCACAAGGGGGCGGTAGCACCCACGTTGGGAATCACTGAGCTAACCTAACGATAAGACACTGATATTGTTATTTCCATTCTAATCAAAACTTTAATTAGGTGTGTACGAGGGATATCCAAAAAGTAAGAGTACTGAGGCTCTCACGACCGTAAGAAATATTTTTTTACTATGTTCAATACACTTCCGTATAGCTTTACTCCCATTCTTTATAACAAAACTTTAACAAGTTCAGTTTGTGAAAACTGTGGTCACAAGAATTTTTCTCGTGAAAAATGTCGATCGAGTCTGCCGTCACATCCTTTGTCCACTTTTCGACTGCCCCTTCACCTCTTCGTCAGTAGAAAATTTTTTTTCACCTATGTGCTTCTTCAGGGAAGTGAACAAATGGTAATCTGAAGGTGCCAGGTCAAGGAATACGGAGTGCGGTTCAAAACATCCTATCCAAATGAGTTCAAAAATTGCTTCACGACATTGGCTGTGTGGGGTCTGGTGTTTTCGTGCAGCAGGCAGACTCCTCTTGTTAACAGACCCCTCCTTTTATTTTGAATTGCTCTTCTCAATTTTTTTAGTGTTTCACAATACCTTGCTGCTTTGATGGTTCTCTCCATGAGGTAAATATTCAATCATGTAGTCCAAAAACACTGATTTTTTTACGGAAATGGTGGTTTTGAACTTTTTGGTTGAGGGTGAACTGGTATGACGCTAGTGTTTGGACTGTCTCTTGGTTTCAGGCGTATAGTGTGCAACCCAAGTTTCATCTCCAGTAACAATAGACTTGAGAAAATTATCACCCTCCAGTTTATAGCGTCCCAAAGAGGTAATGAATGACGGTGCAGATTTCGCACTTGGCGGCAGACTTGATCGACTTTTTCACGAGAAAAATTCTTGTGACCACAGTTTTCAACATACTGAATTTGTTATGGTCTTGTTATAAAGGAGAGGAGGAAAGCTATACAGCAGTGTAGAAAACATAATAAAAAAATATTTCTTACGGTCGTGAGAACCTCAGTACTCTTACTTTCTTGATATCCCTCGTGTATTATGTCCACATAAAATTCACATTTAAATAAAAAAAAAATCTCTACAGAGATCTTAAGGGTAATATGGGAATTTTGGGACACGTTGTATTATACAATAAGGTATAATACTATGGGATACATAATTTGACATCTTAAATAAAAGAGTGTCTGCAATGATACTTCAGCTTATTTCTTCACTTATTATTTTTAATTAAAAATTTGTTAGAAATATGAGATCATAAATATTCTTTAGGTTAAGATTTTACATAAAATTTAAGTGTAGCAAGTTTGAGAAAATAAGTCTTGTATCAATTAATCATTAAACTAATGATATTTTATGTATATAAGATTTTTAAATATTACCAAAGAAAAAAAGAATTTGCGAAATTCAAAAATAATTAAATTTTGTTTTTTGTTTGAAACTACTATCAAGGAATATAAAAAAAAAATAATCGAATGTATTAATATGTATAAACAACTGTCCTGTCGTTTAATTGAATAATTTGTTTTGTTAATGTTTAAATTTGTAGTTGTAATGTGTTTTAAAAATTCTTTGTTACTATACAGGACCCAAGTGAAAGAAAATACTTAAATTGCTTAAAACTAATAATATGTAAATTTAAAAGCTTACAATTCTAGATTATTTAAATATTTTTTCTAGGTGGAAATTCCTTAATATTTAATATGTTAATCTTGCAACTAGATTTGTATGGTATTAGTATTTATAATATATATGTATTTTAAATTTTTTAAATATTCTTGATTTAAAGTAAAATGTTTTTGTTTTTTTTTCTAGGGGATATTCACGGTCAATATTATGATCTACTGCGTTTATTTGAGTATGGCAGTTTTCCCCCAGAGTCAAATTACTTATTTTTGGGTGATTATGTCGACCGTGGTAAACAGTCTCTGGAAACGATTTGTCTGTTGTTGGCATATAAAATAAAATACCCCGAAAATTTCTTCCTTTTACGTGGCAATCATGAATGCGCTAGTATAAACAGAATATATGGATTTTATGATGAATGTAAGTAATAATTAAAAATGTTATAAACCTTTAATGTAATAATTTATTAATAGGTAAACGGCGGTATAATATAAAGCTCTGGAAAATATTTACGGATTGTTTTAATTGTTTGCCTGTGGCAGCAATTGTTGACGAAAAAATTTTTTGTTGTCATGGTGGTCTTAGTCCTGATTTGCAATCAATGGAACAAATTAGGCGAATTATGAGGCCAACAGATGTTCCTGATCAGGGACTATTATGCGACTTGCTCTGGTCTGATCCTGACAAAGTAATAATATTTTATTATTTATATTTTTGAGTTTTTATAATTTTAACTAAATACATTTTTTTAAAGGATACAATGGGCTGGGGAGAAAATGACAGAGGTGTTTCGTTTACATTTGGTGCTGAGGTTGTGACTAAATTTTTGCATAAACATGATTTCGATCTTATATGTAGAGCTCACCAGGTTTGTAAATATTTAAATAAAATTAATATTGTTAATTAATTTTATAATTTTATTTTTAGGTTGTAGAGGATGGTTATGAGTTCTTTGCAAAGCGTCAGTTGGTCACTTTATTTTCAGCACCAAATTATTGTGGAGAGTTTGACAATGCTGGAGCAATGATGTCTGTTGATGAAACTCTAATGTGCTCATTCCAGATCTTAAAGGTATGATGGATGTTAAATTGATTTCATATAATTGGAACTTATTATAAGTATTATTTTTTGTACTGAAATTAAGTATTATTAGCTTTAGTAAGGGACATAGCTGTGTTAGGGTGAGCTTGGTTAGAATATTATGTATTTTTCAATTCATTAGAATAATGCATAAAAATATGATTCTATCTAGTTAAAAAAACTTAATTTTATTTACTTATATTATACCAAGTATTATATAAATATAAAATATATAATTCAAGAAATTATGTTACATATTATGGGAATTTTGTATTTGGTTTTAATTGAAATAACTTGTATTTCAATACATGAATATTATTTGTTTTTTAATACAATCTTATGCAACTTTTATTTCCAACTTAAAAAAATGTAAACTTTCAGTTTTTTATAATGAAAAATTATTTTAGTTTAAATTAAAAATAATACTTAAACATATTTTATTTGTTTTAAAGACTGATAGATTCAAATACTGGAGACGCATAAAATTCTATGATGCTAATGCATCTTTTCCGTTGTCTAATTAGTAAGTCTCAATGGGCAATCTTTTAATCCTTTTCCTTTAGTTGTTCATATTTTTTTTCTTATTGACCTAATTTTTTAACTGCACGAATGATAAGAGCAGTCCCGAGTCATCTGAGTATGCCAAATCCTACCTTTTATTATTAATTTAAATGTTTAATTAACATATTCATACATAGTTCTGTTTAAAACCTGGTATTAATTAATAAAGTTATCTATAAAATTAGCATGATTAGTGTTAATTGTTGTTTATTTGGTATGTGGTTATTGAAGTGTTAAGAAATATTTGCTTGTTAAATTCACTATTTGCATAATGTTGGAAATTGGCCCGTTCACAAAAAAAAAAAAATGTATAATTCAGTTGTAAATATGTATAAAAAAAATAAAATTAGGGTGTACTGTGTATGGTGTATGTGTATGATTACTTACTAGTTTATTAAAAAAGAATTATATCATAAATGATCTAGCAAGAGGTATGTTTTTGAAAAAAATTATCACACATGTAATTTAGAACCATTTTATATTAATTGTTTTTATTTATAACATTAACTAGTATATTTCTGTTATTTCATTTTTGTCGAGTCATTCTTGTAGACGAATAAAAAAAGTGTCTATACTCCTTTCAAGCATGATAAGTGAAATCTTTTCAATTTCTTGTGTTTTATTTTTGGCAAGATTTTTAAGAGTATATGGTTTGCTAATGTAATCTTGAGGTAATAGCCAATATGTATTCTTAAAAAGTGGTTACTAGGTAAGTGATAGGTCAATGTGAAGATGCAATGAAATCAGGTGTCCTAGAAAATGCTGTATTTAAAAAGCCATTGTTTTCTTTATGTGTGGTGTTGATATGGTATCCATTGACAAGTAGATATCAACCATTTTGAAAATAATGTAACCTCTAAGTATTGATAGCAGTCATTTCAAAAACATCATATCCTTTAGCGGGGCCCTTATTTATTTTTATTATATCATAAAGATACCATAGTTGCCCTCAGAATTCTTTCATGGTATAAATAAAATTAAGTATTTATTTTTTAGCCACTAGAAAATTAAATTTTTTTCATTTAGTTACATTGATATGGACTTGCCCAGTCTTATTATCACTTATCATTAAAGGGTATATCCAGACTTCTCAAATCTCAGTATTAACTGTTATTTGATCAAATGATTGTTTTCTTTAATTTGTATAAATATTGTATTATTATGTACTATGGTAACATATAATGTTTCCAGGTAAAAAATTTAAACTGTATATTGTTAAAACATCTAATTCTTCAGATGTTTTAATAATTACAGATATTAACTGTTGTATTTTAATTTAATTTAAAATTTATTTTTATATACATTTTGGGAGCAATTGAAAATTGGTATTTTTTAATTCTGAGTAAATAAATTTATATTATTTTATTCATTAAAGTAGGTACCCTTCGTAATATAATTACTAATTAATATAAGGTATAGTCTTAATCATTAAACTTATAAGTATGATGAGTCCATTTGGTTACTTATAATGAGAGTCAGTCCATAAACAAAGTGATATTAACCAAATTTGCAGCGCTTGTACCTTCAAGGTAACCAATCTCGGGATCTTGACACAGTTATGATAACTTATTCCACCCATTTTTGAACTTGCTAACTAAACTAAATTATTCTTTTTTAAATATTTTGTATAGTATTAAGTGTTAATTTAACATACAAAAAAGTATTGAAATAACAACCAACTAGTTATTAGCATTATAGTCCTATTGATTGTTTAAAATAAATATTTTTCTAGCCGGCCGACAAACGAAAGTACATGTATGGAGGATTATCATCAGGCAGACCAGTTACACCACCCAGAGGATCTGGTAAACAAGGAAAAAACAAAAAATAACTCATCTTGATGCAATATATATTTCTATATCTAGGTACGCAACAACAAAGTATAATTTTAAAAATTAAATGTTATATAATATGAAAACAAATGAAATTTTTTTATATAGAAAAAAATTATACCGAGTAACTAGTTTAAATAATTATGTATTTATATCATTAAGTACTTTTAAACTCCATCATAACGTTAACATAAAATCTCAAGATCATTTTTATTAACTTTAATTTGGAGTATTTTTAATTATTTAATATTATTGATATATTGTATTTGCACTTATTTTATTTTTCATACTCGGTCTTTTTTTTTCCTTTCCTTTTTTTGTTTTTAGTTTAAGTCTTAAATTATATTTTATTTTTGCTAACTTAGTTTTGTCCACGTATTTAAAACTGCATACAATTACTAAAAAATAAGAAGTTGCAATTTATTCAGTATAATTCTAATTAAATTGCAACATAATAATGAAACCAACTATATTTGTTATTTTATCGGACATTATTAGCTCATATATTTTATTGTAACTATGATATATTTATAAAACTATTGTTTTATACAAATTTCAAAAATCAAAATCCCAAAGTTAAGTACAACATTAAAATTAATAATTATTGTTATTTATTGTTTTGTGTATTTAGATTACACTTTCGTTGTAAAACTATTATAACATAATATTGTACATTTTTAGTAGAAATACGTAAATCAGAACATATAACATATACGAAAGTGTTGAATACGATCCCAATTGGTATATTAAAACAAATCACATGCAATGTAAATATCGATATATTAATTATTATAATGTACATGTTATGCATTAAATATTTAATGCAGGTACATTATGAGTAGTAAAATGTAATTTATTTAATGAACGTCTTGTATTACTTTTTTTGGCAATAAACAAATACCTTGCCTATATAACACTTATTGTAATTTGTTGATAGCAAATGTATTATTTTATTATATACCAAATGGAAAAAATACTGTGTTTTTGTTTGCTGCCCTTGTATATAAAACAAAAGTAGTGAGTTTTTGGGTGATTGTAAAGATTAAACTATATATTTGCTACCAGTTGGAATAATTAATAATTATTTTTTTGTAGCTATGTATAACAAAAATATTATTAGTATAATAAATCAGATTGTAAACTTGACCTAACCCTTGTATGGTAATGTTAAACTGCAGTGGTGTGTGTGGTTAGGACACAAGCTATGTATGCAGTATATAGCTTTGCCAAAAATAAAGAAAAAAAAGTTACATTTATTTTGTATAAAATAAAATTAAATACAGCTTATATATTAAAATTAGTGTTTATTAATGTTTCTATGAATATTAAATTTAAAACAATTTAATAAGTTTCTATGAAAGAAACGAAATTATTTTTTTTTTTACAAATGAGCTTGTATTTTAAATTGTCTGCCCGTATTGTTATTAAGACATTATTTATGTTCAGTTATGGTCGAAAAGAGATATTCACATTTTGTACATGGCGGTTGATAATATCGCAGAATCTTGATCGTTTACCAAATGTAAAATATATCACTAATATATATAAATATAATAATAGGCCACTGCTCACTGGTAAACAATAAAAAGGTGGACTGTAAGTTTAGCTCCCATTTATTTTCGGTCAAAATACTCTTATAGTAAATACGGTTGTCGGGAAAAAATAGATTGATATAAAGCCAAAGAAAATCGTAAGTCACTGTTCTAATAGGTTTTGAATACAAAAAAGATTCGAGTATGTCATCTACTGGCCTGTAACATTTACAATTAAATTCTTAATTCAATGACAAATATTTTGTTCATTGCATTGTTTACACAAAACTATTCAGTTAGTATATATTTTTAAATGATTTTATAAGACATTTATTTTTCTATTATTAATATGGTAAGTTTAATTAATTTTTCCAAAAACAAATCATATATAAATCATAATATGATAATAAGTAGTATAACTTTTAAGTTATAACGATTGTATTATTATTTCTTTTCTTTAATATAATGTCTAGGTTGTATTAAGTATATATATGGAAGTTAATACAGAAGTCGAGGCCGAGCTGATAGTGGTACTGGCATGCAACAATTTAAATTTAGTAATAAAAATACTAATCGGCGAGCTGGACATTGGTGTGACGTTATTTATTGACTGTCAAACATCACATAACTAAATATTATGTTTTTAAAAACTAAATATTTAATGAACCAACACTTAGTAATAAACAGTAAACCAATCAGTGGCGGCATGTGTGCAGGTGCAAATGCATCACATGGCATTTTATATTATATATATATACTATTTTTTTTTTTTTTTTTGTTTAGTTTAGTTGATGTGTTTATAAATAAAATACAATTCATGGTTTGTTGAAATGTATTTAGTTCAAATAAATGTTTATACTGTTGTTCCTAAGATATCGCGTGATTATATGTTAATATTTTTAAATACATGTAATATGTATCTACATACCTATTAAAATTAATAATAAATTATATAATTATAAATGAAAATAAGAAAATGCACACATGCTATTTTATTAAAATAGTATCATTTTTTTTAGAACTTTATTATTGTAAACTGTTCATTAAGAATATCGGGGTGCTAAATAAAATATTTTTAGGTAAAAGAACTTCTAGGTATGTCTTGACCAATAATCGGTCAAAAAGTCCGTTTTAAAAAAAGTTGGACTAAAAGTCCGGATTCAATTTTATAGTCCGACAAAAAGTCTGAAAGTACAAAATATTTTATATAATTAATATTTATTTTAAAAATTTAATAATGTTTGTAAACATTATATATTATACTCATTATATTATTACATTTTTTTTCGATTTTATAAACACGTTTATAACTTTTTTAAAACGGGCTTTGTCCGCGATTCGTCGTGTGACCATATTATTAAAGTAAAAAGAGCTATGCAATTGTACACACCAATATTTGTGTGCAACACTGTCAGGTGAGGTGTGCACGGCCGTACAAAATACGTACTGTTGATGAGTTGGGGATAGCGAAATACAATGCAACTTGTTGCGCAGTTACTACTGCGAACCGATTTTCAAAATTAACGTTGGTTTTTGTTTTGTGATGGTCAATGCTTGTTAATTATTAATTATTATTTTGTGCGCCACCGCCTATTTTTAACACTACGAGCCGCCACTGAAACCAATCGACTCTTAAACAATTTACTGGTTCGATGGTCTATTAAATTAATATATATTTATTTAAATAATTTTACTCTAACAATTAATGTGGAAATATAATATTAACTTTGATCCTAATTTTTCTATGATAAAAAAAAAAAACGTCGTTTCATACGCGACTTGACATTTGATTAGTTTATAACAGGGATTGCCAACCCACGGCCCTCGAGATCTATCAAACATTTGCAAAAAAAATTAATTTTGTGCCAATAAAATATTCTAGAATACCCACACAAACGCAATATCCTTATTATTAACAACGTACCTAACCTAACTTATTTTATAATAATAATTAATTCTGTTTAACAATTTTACTCCAATTTTTTTTGTATTGGGGCAAAATCATAGATGAAAATTTGTCATAGTTTTAGAGGAGGCTAAATATTTAAAAATACTTTATGGCATATCAAAGCCGCTCTCTGCACTTGCAAATATAATATTACCCTAAACACCATGAAAAGCTAAGCATGATTAATTTAAACATACTATAGGTGTTATAAATTTACTCGTACATATATTAGAAGAAAGAAAATTAAAAAAAGAAAGATAATAATGGTTACACAAATTATAAAGAATAACAAAATTATTTAATATTAATTTACAGTAACAACCTTGTTATCTATATTGTTATGTATATTAAAATATTTATTTTAAAACAATATATCTATTTATTTTTGCAAATGAATGACTTCTCTATCAATTGTTTTGGAAATATCATTTTCTATAATTATGATAGCTAAATTGTTAAATCTATTTTGCAACATAGATGACCTTAAGTCCTTAACCATGTTTTTATTCTTCTCGTTGCTGAAAAACTACGTTTACATGTAGACGAACTTATGGGAGAGTCAGTGCAACTTGCATAAGCTTTATATATGTTTGGATATATATCTTTAGAAGTTACTGAAGTCAAATCTATAACTTCTAAACTAATACTGCTTTTGCCAGTTGAAAAATGTATGTTGTTTTTCACAACACACATTGTTGATTAAATACTTATACTTTTTATATCCAATAGCTCCTAGAGTCCTAGACAATAAACAATGATCTTTAAACAACAAGATATCGATTTCGGCGCAGTGAAACCACAGAATAACACATAATGTCATAGAACAATAATAATATTGTGGTGAATCCAGAATACTAGATTCAACCTACTTTAAAATTTATTACGCTATGGACTGAGGTAATGGAATCAGAAATACTAACACAATAGATATTTTTTGTAACGTTTTTTTTTTTTATTTGCGTTCCAACAATAATTGAATTGAAAGTTAATATTTTACTTATATTATTTTCGAGGGGGCTAAGCCCCCTAATTTACGCCTATGGGCAAAATACTAATATAATTTTATATGTGGCCCGCAGGATTGTAGTTTATTTCCTAAGTGGCCCTCAAATTAATTTGGGTTGGCCACCCCCGGTCTATAATATTCTAAGATCCAAGACCCTGGCGATGACTAATGTCTCATGACCATGGAATATGGATATTAAGTAAACTGTAAATATTCTAACCTGTGATCTATTGTCCTGTTGATAATACAATTGCAATTTTATCGTTATGTAAATTAGACTATCAGTCTAAATCAAAATGGTATCCATAAATTTGAAAGGACTTTCTAACTTGATCTTTAGTCAAATTTAGAAGCTTAACATTTCCGGTTATTTACCCAAATGTTGTAGTCAAGATCAATAATTGAAAATGTATACTTTCACATCCAATAACCACACAATTATTAGATACTATGCTGAAATTTAAATTAGTGCATAACATATATTAAATTATAATAATGAACATTAGTTAACCGCATCCATACAATCTACTGGATTATTCCGACAATGTGGTATGTTTAGAAATAGTAAATAATGTTATAAAATAAGATAGAGTATTACCTAAAGGTTCATTTCTAAGATATGAAGGTTTAAATTTTTTCCCCGCAAATGCTATTTCAACTAATAATATAAGTATTATTATGCATACGTTAATTTTATACTTTAATCAGACCTTCAAATTTAATAGTTTGAGATTTAAAAATGTATATGTCTAATTATGAATGATAATATGTTCATTTGTATTATTATTTTTTCAGACATTTGTATTCGAAAATTATGGTGTAATCTATGTAAAAATTCAGTAGGGGTTCATTTTTCCAAAAATACAGTGTAGTGAACTAGATTTTCACTGTATGCCATGAATCATAACCCTTATTAGTTATTACACTTTGATAAACACATTCACTGCAGTACTGCACCCAAAATTTAATGCAATAGTAAATTAGTAAATAGAGCATAGAGCTGGTCGAACGTTTTTATATTTTATACAATTAAATCGGTAGATGCTTACTTGGTGGTAATAGATGAAACCAGTATAATACCAATAAATATAATGTAATAAAATATAGTGTACTGTGTACAGTAGTACAGCACACACTATCCAGTATCCGGTATCGTACGGTTAAAATTACATATCAAGTAAAAACACAGAAAATCAACGTACGGAATTCAGGTTTTCGGGAGT
Organism: Rhopalosiphum padi; assembly: GCF_020882245.1. NCBI lineage: Eukaryota > Metazoa > Arthropoda > Insecta > Hemiptera > Aphididae > Rhopalosiphum > Rhopalosiphum padi. The sequence goes on from NC_083598.1 coordinate 57,053,233, forward strand.
GCGGTAAATTATAATAAAAATTATTAATTTGAATTTTTGAAACGAAAATACAAATATAAACCTAAACTAACTTGACCATGTTTGGGATTTAAATTAAATTAAACTTTCCATGGAACAAAATATTAATACGACGCAAGCGCTTGCGTGCTACTCACGGGAATTATATCAGAAAACCATATTTTCAGGCACGGTCAAGATATCTAAGCCAGTGTTTCCCAACCTATGGATCCCGCGAAATTTTTTTAACTGGTCGCGACTGGCTAATCTTACTCATAAGTAAATAATATATAATCATATTATACGATCACATTTTTTTCTAGGGTAGGTGGGTCGCATTACCAACAAGCGGTAAATTTGAGGGTCGCCATTACAAAAAGGTTTGGAAACACTGACTATATCTTCTAAGAACGTGTTTAAAGGTATGAGCACTGAGCAGTCTGTGGACACTGGACACTCATGAATGCGTATCTTCTGCGTTGCTCTAACCTCCCGGCGTTCGTTGTTCGTTGTTTAAATTTATTATATTCTGTGATGTTTATATAAATATACGATTTTTACAAATTGTAATTATCGAGCAGCTACGATAATTTTTGATGATATATTATTATTATGTGGTATAATCGGAATCGTTTGTAGACAATGTAGACAATAGGAACTTTTCTGTATTGTTTGTATTGCTTATTCTACGCTACATATCTATCGGTTAGTGTTCAATTATTTTTTATTTTAAGAAATAGTAATTTGTATTTTTGAAGTTTTTGTCATAATTAGAAAATGAGCTCGGATTTTTTTCAAAATGGGCTTTAATCGTTTATCCTGATATATTTATATATATTATATATATTTTTTCATTTGAAACATAGTTTCCACTTTCCATTGAATTGTAATAATTTTAACTTAATTTTGACCCTATGGAAATGACTTGTTTGGTGCTAATATATCATTTCAATAACAATATATAATTCAGTCAATTTAATGTATCACAGTGGTGCAGTAATTCAATTTATAGGAGTTAAATCCTTACATCTCTCACACATGCATAAATATTACAAATTAAAAAATTGTACTATATAATATTTACTATCTATTTATTTGCTTACTGTTCAATGTTTTGGTAACATTTCATATTTTTATCATAATTGTACAAAGTATATATTATAGGTATATTTTTTATGTTAACATTATTATTAATCATTATACAGAGTAATACCTAATCATTTTCTATGTGTTTATTGTTATTGATTAATTTAATTTTGCATTTTTAATTTATAGTAAAAAATACAAGCATAGAAAAATAACACAGTATAAAATTATGAATGAAAACAAAATGAATAATGATGAGTTTCAAGAAATCAACGACCAAGAACAAGAACCTCAAATTGCTATTGAATTAGACAATGAAATAATTCAACTCCCTTTATCAACCTTTAATGATATATTAGACAGAGAAATTACTGACTATATCTTGAATGATGAAACTGATGAAGATAATATTATTGACCCAAAAGAGTTGGTAAATGTTGAGGTTTGGAAAAAAAGATATAAAGATTTGGAGATTCAAGCCAAAGCGTTTCATATAATAGTAAAAAATTTTGAAAGAGATTTAAAAAAAGATATGTTTGCTCAACCACAGAGGTGTATGGCTGCTTCAGTTAGTCAAGATGTTAAAATTTGGACTAGCAACAAATCGAACATGTAAGACGTATAAAAAATAATAATTTATTTTTAAACAATTTGATAGCTTTAAGCCATTTTTAAAATTGTAATTAATTATATTTTGATATTTTTTTTATCTAATATTCATATAATTATTAACGTAAAATTAACATGGTCTGTTAATTAATTTTATTATACAAAAACAAATCATTTAATACCCAAAAATCAAAATATATCATGGTTACTAAATATTAATATTATTTAACTATTGTTTAGGGCCATGCTCCGTGGGAATTCTAATAAGGAACATGAAATATTTACAATATCATCAGATAGTGAGGATGAACCTATCATTACAACTGATACATCAAAAACCAAACTAATTCTAACAAAAAATGATAATATTGATTCAGTATCAGATAATAATTCCAAAATGTTGAATGTCAAATATAAGCCAGGTCCGCTATCAAAAAGAAATGTTTCTGTGTGTGATGTAAAAATTAATAGTACCAATAAAATAATCCCACTAAATACTGAATTAGGCCAAAAAAAGTTAAGTAATGTAAAATGCTTATCTACAACTATGCGTAAACGGAAACCTGGGCCAAAATCAAAGACAATGTTTGTCGGTGATATGGTTTCTTCTAATTCTAAAAATAAGGAACCTGTTGAAAAAAAAATTTGTCATAACAAAGTTATTACTGATGAAAAATCAAAAACAAATTTGTCGAATTGCGATTCAGCAAAAAAATTAGAAGTTGCTAAACAGCATAATTTACGCTTCAAGTTTTTAAGTTCAAAGTATCCACCACCTTATCCCTTAATACCGCCACATAACACACAACCATTGTGGAAAAATGTACCACCAATACCTAATATGACAATCAAAACTTCTGGAAATAAAGTGACATTAATTTGGGATTTGAATTTGAAATCTGATACAGCAGAAATCAAGATGTATGAATTATTTGTATGCCAAGAAACAGATGCACATCCTGACATCTCAATGTGGAAAAATAAGGGTAATATAGAAGCAGATAAGTTGCCTATGGCTTGTGAACTAGAAGTGTTTGATTTAGGATATATTTATCATTTTGCTCTGAGAGCAGTGGATGTTCACAATAGACGGGCCCCTTTTGCTTTACAAAAAGCTAAGATTTAGATTAATAATTTATACTAAGTATGTTATGTAAAGCATTTATTATTACTAAGTTATTAGCCATTGGGTTAAGTATTGTGAAACAATATTTTTGAAGTTTATAATTAACTTTATTCTCTTAATTAATTAATGTGGAGGATATATTTTTTAATTATTAGTTATACAACCTATTGAATTTTTTCTATGTAACTATTATCTATTGATATCTATTATTGTCACTTAAAACATCTAGGACAGGATAATTTGATTAGAATTATATTCAAGTGATATTATTATTTGGATTTATAATTTTTATTTGATTATTGCAACTATATTTCATTCTATATTGATATTGTATACAAATTAATAATTTTTCAAAATATAATCATTAGTTATTTATTAATGCCTATCAACTAGGTTCACAACAGCTTACAACAGAATAAATATTTGAAGAGACAGCCTCAAAAGAGATTTAGATGATTATCTTTCTTACAGAAGAAATGTATGAAGATGAAGGAACTCGGTGTCTAGGTACTTCATCAGCTGATTTAGTCCAGTATTCTTAATTTATAAGCACATTTAGGGGTGTATTTATGGGGGGGGGGGGGGCTTCAATCCGTAGAATCTATTACTGCCAATTTACTGAAATACACGCGTCTGTCGCGTCTCAATCGCTGCATAATAATTAATAATTATACGAGCCCGTATGAGCTAAAAATATTTCCGATAATACGACGGTCGGCTAAATCAGCTAAATGGGAGAAAATTGAATACAAATAATGACTCACAACTGCTATAGAGGCTTAAAGTGTCTGTGATAATTTAGTGTACATAAACATGTATGAATTACTAAAATTACTAGCTATAATACCACTAATACCAGTCATCCATCATCCGACATCCACCGCTTCAGCTGAACGCAGCTTTTCGAAGTTGAGAACGAGAAAACTCAAAATGTATTTAAAAAATAGAACTTTAAAATCCAGGCTAGTGGGACTTGCACTTTTAGCTATTAATATTTCATAGAAACATTGACATACCCATGTCTTTACAAAAAAATAGGGACTGGATGACATTTTATTAGACAAATTTGCCAACAGAGGCAAAGAAAGATATTTAAATTTAATATAATTTGTTATATTATTATATATTTTATTTCATTATTAGTACAACATTAAAAATTAAAATTGTGCAAGTACATACTAAATTTTTAACTTGTTTTTAAATAGGCTGAATTAGGGAATTTTGGTTGAAGAAAACACCTCAGCGCTCAGCACCTCCCAAAAATATCTAAATACGCACCTGAGCACATTTTTTGCTTGTTTTCCTAACTGATGTGTCTTGATGTTGCAGTCTGAAATCGTACCTAATCATATTATATTGTATAACGAGTGGAAAATTTAAACACAAAAAAAATTTAGTGTTAATTTCAGCTGGCAAATGCTGATACTGTCTTAGTCGGGACTCGTGGGGGAGAGGGCTATATTATATCACAATTCACAATCAATAAATATAGTGGTACTTACACAGAATAGATTAAATACTTACCTATTTATTTTTACCAAACTGATACGGCCAACGATGTCTGAAGTTTTTCAACAAACAATTTTATATGAGAAGGAGTAATGCTAACTTAATTCTTGCTACCTGTGTTAGTGGTCAATATGGAAAAAAAGTACTTTGATAGGTAGAACTGCTTAGGAGCACTACGTGTCATTTACATTTACTTATTTTTATTTTATATACATAATATAATATTATATTCTATACTGGGTTAAAAAGTACTTAAAAAATTCAATATATTAAAATTATTATTCTTCTTTTTTTAAATATATACCTAATGATTTACGATTTACGTATCGTTTTAACCACAGGTCCACAGCTTTATTTTGAGTTAATTACCAATTACCATTACCATCTGGCATCTATCTCGTCGTGTTATCATGGAATATATTATATATATAAATATATTTGTAAATAGAAGTACCTACACATTTTAAATTACTATCCAAAATCGCGACCCCTGAGTAATACAGCCCGTTTAGTAGACATTGTTACCATAATACCATTAGAGCTAGAGTTGGCGATACACATTTCACCCATTATTATATATTCAACTTACATGAAGAACAGTCAATCTGCCACCAATGTAATGAAGTATGAACTAGCTATTGTAATTTAATATTTTAACATTCTAAATGTAAATACGTTTATGCATACCTATGCTTTTAAAAACTAAAAAATCTTACGTAAATTAAATCATAATCTATAATAAATGAATAGATAATTTTTAAGTTGACTAGATATACAGTGTATAGGTTAATCGCTAATGCAGTACTTGAATTGAGGTGGATGCGGGGGAACGGGTTCCATCTTCTTTTTTAATTTTATTTTTTGCATATCCCATCTATTTATTAAAAACGAATCGTTTGGAACTCAACATTTATTATTGTGAATTTGCAAATCATTAGTTTTTCTGATGCAAAATATATCTACAACCTAACCTATAGTCATAATTAAAGGTCGGATTTATATTCTCTTAAAATATGATGTTTTTATGTCATATAAAATAGGCAATATATTCTCTTAATATTCTTTTAAAATACCAAATATATGATGTTTTATGTTCTTAAATATGCAAAATCTTCATTTAATATTAAAAAAAATTCAGTTTAAATTTATTTTTTATTAATTTGGTTTTAAATATATTTAATTTAATTAATTTTACAACAACAATTAATTACTATTTATTGTTTAATGTGTTCCGGTGTCATTTTAGTACGCTGGTTTGTAAAAATACTTTTGTAGATGCTGAAGGACCGTTCGACATCAACCGATGTCACTGGAGAATATTGCAAGTCGGCTACCATAGTCGGTGAATAATTTTCCAGAAGTTGTACTGTGTTATTTCCACTAAGAATTTGTCCAATATTTTTCAAAAATTTGTATCCTTTGTTTTTTTGTTGAAGTTGCAATATATTTGTTTTTACTACTTTTTCTCCTGGTATTTGTTCAAGTTGTGTCAAAGTGTTTTCGATAATATTTATCATATCAACTAAGGGAGTATTTGATTTTTCCAAACTTTTGATAGTTGTAACAATTTGAAGAAAATGATATGACGTATTATATTAAATATATCGTAATCGATAAGGAATACCTGGAGATTAATTTTTATTAGAACCCAGAAACCCAGAAATAAATCATTTAGTGAACATTGTATTTATCAAAGTGCTGATATACGTGAAATATGTTCATTATATGCCGATATTACAAAAATATTCTCAAATATTCTCTAACCCTTAAAATATGCTTTTTTATGCAAAATAAATTTTTTCTTGTGAATTCTGTGTTTCATGAATCGTAAAGATTTCTCACTCCCATTTAACTACATAGACCAGAAATAAATATGTAAAATCATAAAAATCCTACCTCTAGTCATAATATTTATACATTTGTATCGACTATGAAAAAAATTGAATGTAAAATTCCTTACCGTAAAATATAATGATAAGGAAGTATTATGCCCTTCGACTATATAATAAACTAAGTTTATTTTTTACTTAGTTTTTATGGTTGAAGATTATGCCCACAGAAGTATTATATAAACATATATTTATGATTATGCTATAAATAATAGATATTTTATTATATTTAATGGATTATATTTTTATAAATCGTAATATAAATATTATAATGTCATACGATATAATAAATAAATAAGTGTTTCTTTATTTTAAAATATTTTTATATAATAAATGTAATGGTTTCTTAGGATGATGGGTGGCTGAAGGAGCGCGTGGCAGGCTTTATCCCCCCATCGCGGTAATGTGACATTAAATTTTGTGTGGAACGTTCGTTCATCCAACATCCACTGAGTCCCCCTTCTAGTTTTTTTCCAAATCAAGCACTGGGCTTAATAACTATAGTTGTCAAAGATATAAAAATAATAACAATAAAAAAAAACTTATCATTGCATACATTTTTATATAAAAATGTGAACAAATGGAAATGAAATATTATCATTGTACATTTGTATTTTTTTCAAATCCATTGTCAAATATTCTAATTTCTGATGCGTAAACGATACATATTTTGTTGTTGGATCCGCACAATACAACCATTTATTAAAAATATATTAGTTGTAGTTATATCGTTTAATATTGGCTACGTACTAAACAATGAATATAGTAATGTACATTTTCAAATATAGTAAAGTAAAGTGAAAAATAGGTTAGATCATTGATTAAAAACATTACTTCAACGAAATAGTTAAATATATATATTATTATTAAACATTATAAACAAAATTTCGGTGGTCCTAAAAATGGCCTTTTTATAGAGTTTTAACAATAATACCAACTATTTTGAATTGGTGTATTTGGTGACAGCTTTGGTAGCCTCACTGACTGCGTGCTTAGCCAATTCACCGGGCAACAATAATCGGACAGCAGTTTGAATTTCCCGACTGGTGATTGTCAAACGTTCGTCGTAGTGAGTCAGTCGACTAGATTCGTCGGTAATTTGCTCGAAAAGATCGTTGACCAAACTATTCATGATATTCATGGCTTTAGATGAGATGCCGATGTTGGGGTGTACTTGTTTTAATACTTTGTAGATGTAGATGGCATATGATTCTTTCCTGTTTGGCTTGCGCTTCTTGTCATATTTGGCGATGTTCTTTTGGGCCTTGTCGGACGATTTTTTCATCACCTTTCCAGCACATTTACCTCCCGGAGCCATGATGGTTATTGTTTAAAGGGTGGTTGTTAACGACAAAAAACTCTAAATATAACTGTTATCGAATCACGATAAAACGATGGTATATATAATTTACCCGAGAAAATACGTAATTTGATAATTTGCCGAAATGTAATAAGTTAAAGGGAATAAACAGGATTTGACAGAATTACGTGTTCAACAAAAATAGTAGTTTAATTACGAACAAACGTCATAACAATAATGTTGATTGAAAACAACGACGTTCGGTAGTGGTCGCATAGCAAAGCAAACAGTGTCGCGTAATATTCTCAAGTCAAGAAAAAAATTATAATCTATCGACCATTTTATTATATATAATTAATAATAAATATTATCTATTTAATCTAATATATTATGCCATTTTAATCTTTGTGCATATAATAAGTGTTGATTCCGTTTTCTATATTATCTGTATAATATATATTATATTATATATATATTTTAAGAAAGGAATATTCACTTTGAATAAAAAATATTAGATTAACGTTAGGATATGTATTACTATTAAATTGTCTAATACAATATCGCAAAACAACTTTATGATTTGTTTCATTGTTTAATAAAATTAATTTTTTTATTGCTTAACTTTGAATTTATTTATATAAATATGGCAAAAAATGGGGGAATGGTGGAAAAATTATTTTGCCCCGGGGTGCATATATATTAAATTCCCCACTGGGTATATAGTATCTGCGGCGCATACTAGTTGGGTCCCATGATTCAGATTGTTCACTAATTGGGTCCCGTGTAAAATAGCCTACTGTACGAGTTGGGTGCCATAAAAAACATTTTCCTTTCCATTTTTACAGACTTAAGACTGTCTATAAATAACATCTATAGTTACTACAGGTATGGTTAAAAATGTTTTTTTTTAAATATTTTCCTGATTTACAATCGTTTATCGGCCATCTGATTTTTAATGATTAATAATATTTTAATTTAAGGGTTGAAATTTATAAGACAGTTTTTATGAATTCGTAGCAATTAATTTTTTTAAATATTTTTCTGTCATTTTTTCTTTTACGAATTCTTCTTTAGATATTATACAATTTCTTCTTTTTCCCTCTGGACTTCTCATTTTAATATAAACATCTATTTGAATATTTTTTAAAACGTGTATAAATTGATATATATTTGGGTGAGCAGAATAAAACATAGAATTGAAGTGTGAGTGAAAGGATTCACATGCGTTTGTAGTTCTTATTGTACTAGGCTTAAATTCAGACCATAATCTTGGAGGGAACTTAGCGTCAGGATGTATATAATTGTTTAATAAATATTCCGTGAATATTTGTAATCGTTCGTCATCTGGTTGAATACTTAATAAATCGTTTGTAAAACAGTTTTCAACTTAGTTTGGCGGTAAGAATGGAAGTCCAAAAATTTTTTTTAGGTATTTACCTAATTTTGTATTTTTTTTATAATCGCTACTTAATCCTAGATTCTGGATCTTTCGCCACCAGTTTTGGCCTAGATGAAATCTACATCCTTTAATATTTATTTGTGGCCAAACTGTTAATAGAGCTGTGTGAATCGCTACTTCAAAATCAGCATAAACAATTTCAGGTATAAAATTGAAATTTCGTTTATTGCATTCATTTAGAATATGTGTAAAAGTTTGTGAATAACACTCTTTACTTTTAGAAGGTAGCAAACAAAATATAATAGGAATAAAGTGATTGTTGTGAGTAGTATGAATAGTGAACATTTGTGTGAACATTTTACAACAACTTTTAAATGTACCATCCACAAAAATTGTATTAGATTTACATAAAAAGTTTAAATTTTCAGTTGTTGAAAAAATAATTATATTATTTACACTGTCATTAATTAATATAAAGTCTTCTTCACGAATTGTTTTTATTTTGAAATCGTTTAGTATTTTATGAATATCACTTAAACTTTTAGGAATACTCGGTTGAATACTTCTTCTAGCATAGTGCATATTTTTTTAAATTAAAGTACAATCATTATGTATTAGATTTTCAATATCATTTTGTAATTCATTATGCAATAACTTAGATGGCCTATCACAAGGATTTTCTTGTTCTTTTCTTTTTAAAAAGTTACTCACTGTCTGCCTGGTTAAAATATTTGCTTCGTCAGGTTCATGGTTGTGTGTAATGTTTTTTTCAATAATTATTTCATTTTCACACTTATAAAAAGATTTGCACGTTCTTTTTATACATCGCCATCGTTCGATGTCATTTTTTAGATACTTATGAAATGAAAATTTAAAGCCATCAATAACGTTTATACGCTTACCTTTTTCACTAAACATAATATTTTGAGTTTTATCCATTATGTAGGTATGGAATGTGAACACATTTTGACTAGTGTGGTATAATCAGTGATTAGTTCATCGATTATTATTTCAACGGCAGAAAATACCTAATCTAAAATATTATTTTCGTACTGTATATTACTACGATAAGATATCATTTTATTGCCAGAAAGTACGTCCTTAATCCATATTCGTACTTTATAATAATTATATAATATAATTATTTTATATAATTGTATAAATACGTAGCCCGTGGACCCAATTCAAACGCATCATTTGATACGCCCGGACCCAATTCAGACAAAACATTTCATTCACACGGACCCAATTCGTACAAAATTTAAAAATAGTATTATTTTCGGACCCAACTCGGATGCAGCCAGTATCTGGCCTATACTCTATAGTTCTGAAGCAACATCAAATTAATATGACGCGTAAGTGTGAAGAGTGTTTCGTCATTGGCGTAGAATTCGGTTGGAATGTTTTATAAGTATGACGGCCGTGCATCGGGATTCGGGAGGCGGGAATGACTACCACATGATAGGTACGAACCAAGGTTTATAATATACCTATGATGACATGAACGCATTCTAATTTTTAATACACCGATTTTGAAGAACCGACGACGTACGTGAAATTGTGGTTCAGATGGATAGGGCACGAAGGCGATGCAGGATTGAGGGTACGAGAAAGAGGAGACACGGTATCTGGCGATAAGTCACTAACGCACGTTCTCCGGCACCCCGTGGTATGACGACTTTGCAGGTGTCGCACGCAGTGGCACCTTAGTTGCGTCCCGTTAAAAAGGTATATATGAATTGCATCCCACTATATTGGTTAGATAATAGAATTTTTATTTCGTTTTCAGGGGTTCTCCGAGGTATATTTTTAATAGTTATTAATATATTTAATAAGTTTTAAATACGTTTTATGTAAGTATAAATTCAAATCTAAGAGTTTTATGTGCAATTTTTGGGATTTTTTTAACTTTGTTGCAATTTTGTTGAATTTATTCATTTATACAACTATTTTAGCAAAAGTCGACACTCGACAGTCGTATAGATAAGTTATTACTATAATATCTCCAGCTATAAAATCCAATAACTAGTATAGTATATAGTAATAATGGTATCTTATCGAAATAAAGATAATATCAAGTCGGTAGGTATTCAATACAATACAAAATAATTTGTGAAATGTGACTGTTTGACTGTATACGTAGAATATTAATATAATATATGATGTATAAATGTATAATATAGTTGTACCTATATATACAACTACCTATAGGTATATACTTTTTTTGGTAGAATTTGAGATTATAATTTATAATAGTAAACTTAAAACATTTATAACAAAACGTTGTTATTTATAACTAATAAGCAAGTTCGTTCATCGTCATTCGTCATTGTGAACAATAAAACATGATTTCTATTCTACCTATACTATATCGATTATCGGTAAAGATTTGTATTATATGTATGTGTAAATAGCATTTAGTTTCGCAATGTTTTATTTATTAATTAACTTATTTATTATATTATGGACTACATTAATTTTGATTGGATTTAAGCAATTTAACGTTTATTTACTTTTTTATTATGTTTGATAAACACTGTTTTGATTGACTTATATTATATTTATAATTGTTATTTATTTTTGTTAGTTATTTAAGAACCCCTGATTAAAATACACGAATTGCGTCGTGTATTTTTAGGACGCAATTCGTATATACCTTTTTTACGACTGGACGCAACTCGAGTGATCCCTCGCACGGTCGGTTGTAGACACGCTAAACCGCCTCTGACGGCTAACCGAACGACACCCACTTGTTATACAATCACGTGTCCCATCGGCGACGGTGACATGGTGGCAAGTGGTACCCGAGCTAGTCGACAACGATGTTGCATTAACGACACCAGGGTCTATTCTAATGATTTTTGTGAACAACGCATTAAATTTCCTCTACCCCTGTTTCACGGTTCAAAATTATCACTCTCCTCTATACGTATTCTTCTCTAATAGTTGTATTTATTTTTATGACCACAAAGGAAAACGAATTTTCATCTATCTATTTATTTATTTATTGTTTTTTTATCTATTTAGTAATTCACTCATCAACACCTAGACTGAACCAGTGGGTCTAGAGACTTGAAATTTTTTCCAAAGGTTTCTTAAGCAATGTAAGGGCGCACTAAGAAATGAATTTTCAAAATTTGACCTCTAACGAGGTAAAAGGGATTTTTTTTATATAGCTATATATGTATATAGATAAATGTATTTTTAAATGTTTAAATAATTGTTTGTTATTTCTTTTAAGTGGTTGCTAGGATACTAAAAATATGTATATTTACTTTAGATGTTTTTTTTTTTTTGATTTTTTACCGTGTGGTTACGGTGTTAATGTGTTATTATATAATATACCATTCCCTTTTTCAACCCCTTACAGTTCATTTTTAGTATCAAAAAGTAATCTACGTCCTTTCTCAGTGTCTAAACTATCTATGTCATGTTTACTATAAAATATAGAAAATATAAAAGATTTGATGAACTACAATTGTACAGGACAACAGAAAATTGAATTAATACATAATTTTGATTTTTCAAGTACAACCTAGTATTGTACTTAAATATTCCAGTATAATGAATAGAAAGCTGATTATTTATAAAATAATTATCAGTGGAATTGAATCGAAAGAAACTATAAGGACCGCATAACTATTGGCTATTTATAATATTATATTTATAACGCATATAAATAGTATATATTATTATACAATGCTGCACATAATATTGAATCGTACAGGTATACTGGAACTATGTATAATATGTTCGGTGTAAGCAAGTATAGGTATAATCGACTTCCGAAAAATAATCTTTAAAATAACACATATAACTGGTATAATAATTTAATATGTAATATTTAAAATTTGAAAATTACTCCAATAATATACGCATAATTCGCACAAAATTATGGAATAGTAATTAGTAGGTGGTGTTTGAAAAATATAATTTTTGAACCATTTCATCAACCTCTTCACCCCGTAATAATATCATTATAAGATTATTAACATAAAAATGTATTTCCAACAGCACAACAATTTTCTCAATATCGCAAACAATGTTCAGCAACAGCGCCTTACATTATACCTTGAACGACACAAATAGAAGCAGGCGCGGATTTAGCCTACATAAACGGGAGGGGCGGATTATAAATATCTATACAATATACATATTTACTATTTACCTATACTGTTAAATACGAGTATAATATATGTATAATATATACATGCAACAGTAATTACTACTTAATGCAATGATTTCTTATTAATAATTATAAATTATAATGAATACTTTTTTTCACAAGCTGAATTGAATGTCTTTATTGAATTATTTACAACTTAAAATTACCCTTTTATTATCAAATACTTTTTTAACATTTCGCAGTAAAATATTATATACAAATTTCAATATCAAAACATGTAGTAGTTACAAATCATATAACAAAGTCTAATCTTCTGTTTACATAGGATAACACAAAATATTAAATTTAAATTACACATTTTTGATACAGCCAACGGGGGAGGGGGCGCCCCTATCACCCACCACTGGATCCGCGCCTGAATATCAGTTATAATAATCGTTACTAATTTATAAAATCTCGACAATTAATTATTACCTAACATTGCGACCGACTGTTTGGTGTTGGACACAAAACGTCATAGATACGGTAACTAATTATATATATAGTTTGACTAGTTTGCGCGAGACAGTACTGCATTGTAGACATTGCACGTACATTACGTATAAAGGTAACGACAAACGGTAGAAAAGTTGGCGGGCGGCGATGGAACAGCCGACGAAGATGACGGAAATCAACGATACGAAAACATTAAAAACTTACTAAAGCGTTTAACGTCGAATAGGTCGCCATTAAGAGGTGGCACATTGATGCATGTCAAAATAAAAACGTGCCGGTGTACGAGTTTTACGCATTATTGCAGCAACACGGCGGAGGCTGACGAAGTGCTGAACGCAACCGGGGACGCATCATACAAATTCGGCGACCTGCAATAAAGCAGCCGATCTAAATCTCAAATGGTAATATTTGCGATCGTTCAAAAATGCAATGTTGGTGTCGAAGACGTCTCGACAATATATTGTAAAAGTAAAAAAATTAAACAAAGGGGCGTCATCGTTTTCCGCCAAAATCGACCTTTCCGTTTACCGCCAGTAGTAGTACATTAATATATATTTCCTTTTTCCGCCACCACAAATTTCAGTTTCTATATTTTGCGTTATCGATAGTTCTTGCTAAAGATATAGAAATCGATGACATACTGACGAATATATATAAAGTTATATTGAACAAATAATTGCACAAAATGTTTCATATGAAGATGTAGAAGGTTCTAGCGCTTTACTATAATAAAGTATCTTCTATAAAAAAAAAAAAATAGTCCTATAAGATTACTTGGACTGTGATAAGAGAGATCACTAATAGGGAAAACGTAAAAAATGATGATATTAAAAAAAAATGTTTTGTTGACAATAAGTCAAGTGGGTCTATATCGTCTATATTCTAATTATATACTTACTAAATTATATAATATTATATATTATTGCAATTTTGTGTGGTAAACGTTAGAATTCGTATACCGCAAGTGCAATTGGATATATATATATATAACCATTTTGTAGATAATGACTTCCTCTACAATTTGTATCTTAAACTTTTTATTGTTAGACTAAAAAAAAGCAAAATATTAAAAAAAAAAAGGCCAATTCCGTGACAATTGACCTCGAATAACCTTTAACACGTACATGATATCGAGGTCAACTTTTTACACGTTGTTTACAACGATGTCATAAAGGTGTGTACAAAAATTCAGCTAGGTGAGAATTTTTCCGACCTAAACCTCTTTTTTCGTCTAATTTGACTGGACTATAATATGTATTGCAATATTACATTTGTTTCATTGCCATATTTCAGAAACGAAAATGGGACTATATAACGTTGTTAGGGTTTTGACCTAACCGATCCATCAATATTGTAGGTATTAGGTGATAAAATAATGAATCGTAAATCGTTCGTACGGTTAACATACAATGAAAAGTACTGAACGAGATATTTGTATCCGTTACTTACTCACTATGATTAAAGGAAAGTAACGAAAATTATCATCATTAATAGATTTGATTTAATAATTTAAATGTTAAATCTGAAATCTGAAATGTTCAAATATAATAATTTTCATATGTTGTAAATATAAATTTAAAAATGTGTAGTGGCCCTAAAAAGGGCCTTTTTAAAAAGTGTAGAAGCAACAAGCTCAATTATTTAGAGCTGGTATACTTAGTGACGGCTTTGGTTCCTTCACTGACTGCGTGCTTCGCCAATTCACCGGGCAACAAAAGTCGAACGGCGGTTTGGATCTCCCGACTGGTGATGGTCGATCGCTTGTTGTAGTGTGCCAGACGACTGGACTCGGCGGCGATACGCTCGAATAAATCGTTGACGAAACTGTTCATAATGCTCATTGCCTTAGAGGAGACACCGGTGTCGGGATGTACTTGCTTCAGCACTTTGTAGATGTAGATGGCATAGGATTCCTTCCTCTTTGGCTTGCGTTTCTTGTCGGACTTGGCGATGTTCTTTTGGGCCTTGCCGGACGATTTCTTCATCGCCTTTCCTGCAGATTTACCACCTCCTGGAGCCATGGTAGATATTTGTTAAAACGATAGTTGTTTACGTCAAAATACTTCAAACACGAATGATGTTCAATGACATAAAACGACCGTATATATTACTAACTCAAGGATGGCACGTCATACGGTTATTTGCTAAATTCTATTAGGTATGACGGAACAAAAAGGATTTACCAGCGGTACATGTCTGATAAAAATAATAGTTTCTTCATGAATAAAAATTGCTATTATGCTTATTGAAAACGACATCGTTTAGTAGCAGTTACATTGCCAACGGTGTGATATAATATCGTCATAACGTTTCAATCTGTTCAATCACAGGATTGTCTCTCTCTGTTTTTGACTATAAAGGTGCATATTTCACAGACCTCAGACCATTCAGTGTTTGATATAGTTCAAAGCAGTCGTCTACTAAAATCACAATCATGAGCGGAAGAGGCAAAGCAGGAAAATCGAAGGGAGGCAAATCTAAGACCAGGTCGTCCCGTGCCGGACTCCAGTTCCCGGTCGGTCGTATTCATCGTCTGTTGAGGAAAGGAAACTACGCCGAACGTGTCGGAGCCGGAGCACCGGTGTACCTGGCCGCTGTCATGGAATACTTGGCAGCTGAAGTTTTAGAATTAGCTGGTAACGCTGCCCGTGACAACAAGAAATCTCGTATCATTCCCAGACATTTGCAATTGGCAATCAGGAACGACGAAGAATTAAACAAATTGTTGTCCGGTGTTACAATCGCTCAAGGCGGTGTGTTACCCAACATCCAGGCTGTTCTTTTGCCCAAAAAAACCGAAAAGAAAGTCTAATTCAACTACTCAACATAATGTTCTACTCAAAAGGCCCTTTTCAGGGCCACTATCATTCATTCATACACGGGTCCCTTATTAGTAGTAACGTGCGCTCTGTAACATGTACATTGTGGTTTAAATTAACTTGGTGGATATAAAACGGCCCTTTTCAGGGCCACCAATATTTTTTATCAATTAATAATAAAATACATATAACTCAGGATGACACAAATATGGTTAATTAATACCAGAACTAGTATTGTTATTTTCCGGCATTAAAACTAAAAAAATTAAACACCATTACCGAGATATCGATGATACAAACTGACCAAAACTGATTGTGATGAAAGCAACTTTTTAAATTATATGGATCTTACAATGTATCATCACCGATACCAATAATAATAATTAGATTATGGATCATTCCTATTCTCTTCAACGAAACACCAGCACCTAAAAGAAAACTTGAAACACTCCATAACTCAGGTATGCGACTGTCAATAGGGGCGTTCCGTTCAAGTCCTATTGACAGCATATCCAACATAGCAGGAATACCCTCCCTATCACTTAGATGGGCAGAGCAGAAAACTTTACTTGCTGCCAGAGTATATAGATCCCCACAAGGAATATCCTCATCTCCTTCAAGGATATTTAAAAATCTACAAGATAAATTTGACCTAGACCAGATCATACCATCAACTATCAGTCTTCAGCCACCTTGGTTAATTTCTCTAGACATCAATCTCGATCTCCATCACCTCCCTAAAAAAGACACAAACCCTTATATATATAAACACATCTTCAATGAAATCATAGCTAAAGCCGAACCACACACACAGATATACACCGATGCATCTATAACAGCTGATCATAGAGTTGGAGCTGCAATCATATGTGGTGACATCGAAATTCAAATTAAACTATCTGACAAATGTTCAATATACACTGCTGAAGCCATAGCAATACTAGAAGCCATCAGATACTTTACACAATCAGT
The DNA here is from genome assembly GCF_020882245.1 of Rhopalosiphum padi. NCBI lineage: Eukaryota > Metazoa > Arthropoda > Insecta > Hemiptera > Aphididae > Rhopalosiphum > Rhopalosiphum padi. The sequence goes on from NC_083598.1 coordinate 57,070,560, forward strand.
CGACGACAAACTATGTATTATACTTAGTGACTCACTCAGTGCATTAACAAGCCTTAAAAATATAACCAACCCTACTGATATAGCAAAAAACATCCATAATTCCTGTCACATTGCACGATCTGCCGGAAAACACATATTCTTCATGTGGATCCCCGGACATAGCAATATAGCAGGCAACGAAAAAGCTGACGAGGCCGCCAAACTCTCACATATATCACCTAAAGCAATCACTATATCAAATTTCTCCTATACCGACGCAAGAAAATATATAACATAACACAATCATATTCGATAAATTGATATACGTTTGTTGTTAATGTTAATCATATTACCAAGAAATTTCTCATATTAGACTGCTAAATATATTTTATGTCAAAGTTGTGTCACGACATTTCATTTCATTTTTTTTTTTGTTTGCAAGACAAAAATGTATTTCAACATTTTAAACACGATAATATAAATTAAAAATATAGAGAATCATATATTGTTATTTGACCTATACATGTATGAATATGACCAGTAATTTAAATAATTAGTATTTTAGTTATGCAAGAAAACCTTTGTAATCAACCACAATTTATTAAGCATTAAACATGCAGGTGCGCCTATAATAATTATTTGTACTTAATATACCCACAACATTACATGTACATATAAATATAATTCATTACCAAGAGAAAAATGAGTTTTTGTTAGTCATAATATATAACAATATAAGTGTCAAAATATTTTATATTTATTATTTTAACATTAGATAAGATTAAGTATTATGTTTAATACAATTAAATTATTTTTACCAATATATCCATACAGGTATTTGTAAAATACTCATACTATATTTAATATTTAACAAAACTAAAATTACCTATTAAAACTATTTAGTAAGTTTAATTAACTCAAAATGTAGTTAGTAAATTAATTATAAAATGGTTGTTTAATATTTTTTATTAATTTAAATTTACAAAATAATATTTTAAAGTAATGTGAATAATGTTCAAGTAAACTTTTGGTGCTAGTATTAGTAGTACAATTAATCCTATTATAATGGATTTGTATAAGTTATCATTGATAACTAACTAGTGCAAAATCAAGTAAAAATGAAAATTTAGTTGGTATTTATTTTTATTTTTGTTAATCAAATGTTTAAAATGTCTAATCATTGTAACCAATTTTAGAATGATGATGTTAATAATCTGAGCAATATCACTAATAAAAACAGTTTACAAATTATCTTAGATCTTGAAAAAACAAAAACTATCAAAAAAAATTGTAATTTATGTCACCATAGTTACCGTATAATTTATAAATTGTTATGTTTTTACCCAATAATATTTTGGTAATAATTTGGTGCACATAGATTTGGACTTAGTTTATATACTATTATATACAATAGGTACATACATCGATGAAATTTCAGCTGCAGAGGCGGCAACCAACGTTCGCACCACTGTAAAGGATACGCAATTTCGGCGACTTTGTATACTAGAACGGCGATAGCTATGCTGCTAGCTGCACACCGGGACGGCTAGAATAGTGGCACACGCCACATTACGAAAAGCCTGATACATTGTCGGAAATTGGTGAAGGGGGTTTGAGGGGGCTTCCCCCCCAAAAAAAGCCCACCAAGCCCCCTCAAACATTCTTGCAAACATAACAATTTTGTAGTTTCATTTGCGTGTATTTTATATTCTTAAAAAACAAGAATTTATAACACCTAATAATTTTTATATTATGTATTTGTTTGTATACCTAATATTTTACATAATATTTTATACGAAAATTAATATAAAATTTTAAGTCGGAACACTGTCCTATAGTGATTTGTTTTATCGTCTATCGAATAAAACAAAATATATAAAATTATATTAATTTGGAAATACAATATTTAATAATTTTTCACATTTAAAAAATAGTTATTTTTTGTTAGATTTTCATTTAGCGTGGTAGATTACCGAAACTGGAGAACAGATTTTGTTATTGGGAATCTTGTAAGATTCACATTGTCTAGGAGAAGTGCTGTGAAGATTTTCAGAACTTTATCTTCAATCGTTAACTCACTACAAAGTTATAAAGCTGAAAAACATAAAAAACGCTCAACAAAATGTGTTTTATTTTTTTTTTTTTGAAGCTCTGTAGTGAATTAATTATAAAAATTATAATAATATAATTATATTATATTGTTAAATTTCAGATATAAAAAAAAATAGTTGGACAGTAATTTTATATTTTCGTTCAGTTGTTCAGTTAAATTTTTTTCCAATGTTAAGTTGTTTAGAATTATTTATGAGGGGGTTCGGGGGGGGGGGGCGTAGCCCCACACGGCTTTGGTTTATGATAAAAATCGTAGCCCCCCAACTTTTTCAATGGATTTCCGCCTATGGCCTGATATCGTCGATACAATGTTATCGATGGAACAAGACACGCACACGCGTATGTTTGTATGTTTAGTCTACCAATCAGTCGACATTGATGACGTCGAATTCACTGTTAGTATAACGAGGTCATCGATGATAAGTAGGTATCATCGTTATATTTATCATAATATCATAGATAGAAGCGATCGTAGGTACTCATCAATGGCGAATCACGAAAAGTCATTGCACTGATTAATGTGGAGGTGGACGGGCCCGACGGCAATGTCGTGAATGTATGGAATAAATGTATTATACCCTAATAAGTTATAATTTATAACTATTATAGTAATAATTTCGAATATATCTATAATCCGGAGCAATTTTCAGACCACGTGCCTGGCAGACTGACCACAATTTTCCTCCGAGCGAAATGGTGTCAAACCCGCAGCATTGCATTAGGTTTGCGAAAATATCGTACACGACGCCGAAAACCTTTGTCATTAGCCGAAGTCCTCGAACAGGATGACTGCGAAACACGGATAAGTAAACTGCTTAATATCATGTCGGTATAAGTCAACTACGCACGTTATTCGGACACCCGAAAACTGTCGGCTTGGTGGTTAGCTGTAAAAGCGCGGTTAACGACACCGCTCCCACTACAGTACTAAATAATACTAAATAGAAAATATTACGGTAATAGCGACACGTTACGACGAGGGTGGAAATTTTTCACAGATCAGCGTTGCAGTGGTCACCGGTAATCACAATCAAATTACTAGTGGCGGATTTAAGAAGGGCACGAAGGGCCTCGCCCCCCCCCCCATTGGTATAAGTTAAATACACATATTTGTATGTAAGTATTTGTTAATTACTGAAAAATTTAAGATTTGCGTTTTGGACTATGAGCCTCCCCGCCAAAATTAAATCCTGGATCCGCTACTGCAAATTACCGGCCGATGAGGCAAGCGCCTGATTACATGATAACATGTATAATGTATATACAGCATTCCGAGCACCTGGCGATATCGATGCAAATTGATGTGTTGACACGGCTACAGCAGTAGGTGCTCGGTGAGCAGGTCAGGATAAAAGTACAACACGAAATTCACTATTTGTACGATACTACGATGTATTATTATTGATAATAATTAACGGTACACAATAGCTATTTGTCAAATGTTACTATGTCAGGTGTTGACGACATAAAAGAAAATACACAATTATGTTTTACGCGGTCTTACGACTAGGCGACGTTGTCGCCGTTGTCGGTACGACGGTTCAGTGTTCACACAAGAGAGCGAGACGGCCGGCGGACGGTACTCGTCCGGACCGACTTGTCTTCCCGTCCCACCATGTGCCTTTGCGGTGTGGGAGAGAGAGTCAAAATTGCCCGTGGTGGCGGTTGATAAGGCGTAGACCGGTCGCTGCGGTGCCTGTACTTTGTACCGGCGATCGCTGCGTACCGTGTCAGTGTTCTATTTAGTGACACGGCATCAGTGGACGTCACTACAGTATTTTGTTTATTTGTTATATAATAAATATATATATCGTCACCACAGCCACAGTCCGGATAATATATAATATGGATATCGTTCAGTACCGCCGTGTCACCACTCACCACAACTAAACGTGGTCACCGCATTCAAAGACATGCTGAACATTGTTTGTGTTTCCGTAACCCCATATCACGCGGTATTTGTTTGTTTAATTTTTTTACTTTTACAATATATTATTGTCGAGACGTCTTCGACACCAACATTGCATTTTTGAACGATCGCAAATATTACCATTTGAGATTTAGATCGGCTGCTTTATTGCAGGTCGCCGAATTTGTATGATGCGTCCCCGGTTGCGTTCAGCACTTCGTCAGCCTCCGCCGTGTTGCTGCAATAATGCGTAAAACTCGTACACCGGCACGTTTTTATTTTGACATGCATCAATGTGCCACCTCTTAATGGCGACCTATTCGACGTTAAACGCTTTAGTAAGTTTTTAATGTTTTCGTATCGTTGATTTCCGTCATCTTCGTCGGCTGTTCCATCGCCGCCCGCCAACTTTTCTACCGTTTGTCGTTACCTTTGTACGTATAGTGTACGTGCAATGCAGTACTGTCTCGCTCAAACTAGTCAAACTATATACCGTTATCATGATGTTTCGTGTCCATCAAGCAGTCGGTCGCATTGTTACGTAATGATTAATTGTCGAGCTTTTAAAAATTAGTAACGATTATTATAACTGCTATTTGTGTCATACTGTCGTTCATGGTATAATGCAAGGCGCTGTTTCTGAACATTGTTTGTGATATTGAGAAAATTGTTGTGCCGTTGGAAATACATTTTTATGCTATTAATCTTATAATGATATTACGAGGTGAAGAGGTTGGTGAAATGGTTCGAAAATTATATTTTTCAAACACCCCCTACTATTTTATAATTATTTGCGAATTATGTGTATGTTATTGGTGTTGTTTTCAAATTTTAAATATTACATATTAAATTATTATACCAGTTAGGTATATGTGTTATTTTAAAGATTATTTTTCGGAAGTCGATTATACCTATACTTGCATACACCGAACATACTATACATAGTTCTAATGTCGGCCTGGCATATAAAAGGCCTCGGCTGCAATTTTCCTCTTGGACCTCAATATTTTTTTCTTCATTTCATGAACAAGGTTGTTCATATTAATAATTGATGAAAAAGTGTTATTAGAGTCCAACCAATGACAATCTTTGAGAAGCCCTTAGTCAACACGTACCTATAAGGCTATAACCTATACTATACGGTCTATACATATATATATATAATAGTGTAGTCCTTACTTTACTTCTTCATTTCGATATAGCAGTTATGTTAATAATTAAATAATCCACTAATTATTAACTAACTAAAAAAAAAAAAAATCTCAGGGCCTCATTTGTGTTTGCGGCCCTGCGGCCTTAGCCACGCCAACACTGCTTAATTCCAATGTACCTGTACCATTCATTATTATGTGCAACATAGTATAATAATATATACTATTTATATGTGTTATAAATATAATATTATAATAGGTATGCGGTCCTTATAGTTTCTTTCGATTCAATTCCACCGATAATTATTTTATAAATAATCGGCTTTCTATTCATTATACTAGAATATTTAAATTACAATATTAGCTTGTAGGTACTTGAAAATCAAAATAATGTATTAATTCAATTTTCTGTCGTCCTTTACAATTGTAGTTCATAAACTCTTTTATATTTTCTCTATTTCATAGTAAACAGCAATAATAATAAATTATTGTTCCCACAAAACATATACCTAAATAAAATTTGACGACCGTTCTTGCTAATCAAACACTAAATTAAGAACATTTTAAATAAAATTTATTTGAATGAAATTAAAATTTTGAAATCTGACAATCACTTTCTCACGAAATCCATCCTATTTTATAAACTAATTAATTGCATATAAATTATTATGTACTTAATATATATAATAACATCGTAGTCTCACGATAAACAAATTAAAAAAAAACATCTAAAGTTATTAGACATATTTTTAGTGTCCTAGCAACCACAAACCATTAGTTTTAAGTATACATAAGTAGTTTAGGTAGATGATGTGTACAAATTTATTTATTTTAATATTATCAAAAAACTTTAGATATACAATTAATTGAAAGTAACTATATTAACTAATAAATATTTTTACATTTAGAGAAGTTATAATTTATTGCGAACCGCGATACAGGGGTAGAGAAAATTTAATGCGTTTTTCATAAAAATCATTAGAATAGACCCTGGTGTCGTTAATACAACACCGTTGTCCACCCCGGTACCGCTAGCCACCGTGTCACCGTCGCCGGCGGGTCACGTGATTCTATAACAAGCGGGTGTCATTCGGTTAGCCGCCAGAGGCAGTTTAACGTGTCTACAACCGATCATCGTCAGTTCGTCACACCACAGGGCAGGCCCGGATAGGGCTGGCGAGTTACCCATGTTGAACTCGGTGGGCCACTTAAAATTTGGGTCGAAATTGATGTCTGTCTTATTGAAAAATGGGCCATTTACTTTTTTAGGGCCGGTTAAAATCCTAAAACTCGGTGGGCCGATACCTTGCCTATCCGGCGCTGCCACGGGGTGCCGGAGAACGTGCGTTGGTGACTTATCGCCAGACACCGTGTCTCCTCTTCATCGTACCCTTGATCCTGCAGCATTGTTGTCGTGCCCTATCCGACGGCTTCAGTTAAGAACCACAATTTTACGTACGTCGTTGGTTTTTCAAAATCGGTGTATGCGCTCATATCATATATTATAATTTATAAACATTGGTTCGTAGTGTTCTTACCTACCATGTGGTATAGTCACTCCCGGTACACAGCCGTCATACCTATAAAATATTTCTATCGAATTTTACGCCAATGTCGAAACACTCTTCACATTTACGCGTTAAATAACATTAATTTGATGTTGCTTCACCATTAGGCCAGATACTATATAGCTTATAGGTACAATATGACCGAAAGATATTATTCTAAATTCTTCGAAATCTGCAATTTATTAATATGCGTTCGTATAATATATTATAATCTATTGGTCGTACACGCGTGGTGGCGTTCCTGATGCATGACCGTCACCACAATTTGCTTCTCGGACACTTCTTATGATAATAATTTAAAATCTAAAACATATATTGTATAATATATCATAAATACAGGGCCATACTGGGCCACTGTGCTACTATTTTACAGCACAGCTAGTGGGCCGCGTACTACGGTTATGTAAAAAAAAGGTATAAATATTAAAGTCTATCTAATTATGCAATGGTTTATATTTTATGCCAATAATACGAATCAATACAAGTTTACGGAGCGTTCGGCAGTTGGCAGGATTATCACAAAAACACAGTGGAATCGTGGAAATACAGGCACGGCACCAATGGTGGCAAGATTTGGATCTAACTCCCACTGAAAACTTCTCGTCAGTCCCCCACCCCCAGAATAATATGTACGATATAATAAAGTCATAAAACATTATAAATTGAGGAATAAATTGAATTTATTATAAATTATAATAATTTAATTAATGAAGTTTGAACAAATAACATCTTTGGTCTTTTTATTAAGGATTAACCTACTAGTATTGTCTAATAAGGAATCAATTTACTAAAATTTCAATAAAATATTTTTTGAAATTTGTAAAATGAGAAAAAATCTTTTTTTTTATTATTACCTTTATTGAGTACTAATTACTGGATGAAAATAAACAAACAAATGTATCACAAATCGACAAATCATTGAATTAAAGTTGAGTCAAACAAATTCATCTTTTCATTACTCAACACAATTACTTTAATTTATATTTATGAAATGCAAATAAAAAAACATAATCATTCATTCACAAACACAAAGGTATGTAATATTAAGGTAATAATGAAATTGTCATTTTTTTACATCATTATTAATATACTTTTTGAAAGTCTGTGATTAAAAATTTTCTTACATAAGGTACATAAAAAATATTTGACATTATTCTTAAAACAGTTTTAACTTTTCAAAAGTTTGTACTAAAAAAAAACAACATAGACAACTTTTAATTTGTATTCAGTTTTATAGGTACTTACTACTTATTTTGTATAATATATTTTAACCAAACCTTACAGAAGAAAAATATCTATATAATAGCATGCCACCACAACTATTAATTTTTTATTTTTGTGTTTACTCTTCGGGGATGTTATTATCTTAACAATTAAAAGAATAATGAATAACAAAAATATAATATTGAGAAAAAAAATAATCGTACATTGACAAAATGTGGAACACCGATGACATTTTGCTCAAATCATACAGGATACAGCCACTATAGTCACCGTGATATATATTCTCGTTGACTGTCCCTGGCTGAAAATTGCCACAAGCATGTTTAATATGTGCGTTTTGACCTTGACGTACCGGTACGGCGAGCTGACGTATGTACTGTATATTTTGCGACGACGACGACGACGAATGCACGAGTAAATTACTACGGACAGGGTTCCAAGGCGTAAAAGAGGTGCAGGTATTCTGCAGACAGCCACCGCACAGGTACTGATACTGTGTAACCATCGCCCCATTAGTAATGTCTGTATCCGGTCGCCGTCGAACTTGCGCACCTGCACCGACGCACTGTACCCGGGAACCGCAGCTTAGTCGACACTGCTGACATTTTTTTTTCCAAGTAACTCGTCCCGTACCGTCTTTGCATCAATAAGGGGTCCGAGTCTTGGTCAACCCGCGTACTAATAGCCACCGTAAGTCGTCGTAAGTGCGGCGTAGTATGGTCCGTCACGCCACGATAGCGATAGTAATCGCCTATACCAATATGGTATAATATTTGGTTTTTCTATCCGCAGTTACAAATCTGTTTCATACGAGGTTCAATCGTTCGCTCAGTCATAACGAAAATTCTAATGTCGTCCCATCATCATAATAAATCAATATTTAGTGTAATAGAATATAAATAAACGATGCGCGAGATGTACCTGTATAATCATAGACATGCACACGACAGGGCTCGGTCGGACATTTATTATAGGGGCACAGTACAATTTACTTGTACTGCAAAAAATACTGTCGTATTATTATATAATTCATAATAGGCCCTTTTTCCGTGGCCCGTTTTACATTGGCACGTATCATACGCAACGTATCGTAAACGCGCGTTTTTAGTTTACATTGATTGAGTTCATACGCGCCATACCGGCGAAGAAAACGCGCCATCGTCGGAGTGGCGCGCGTATGTATTTAACCAATGTCACGTATGATAACGCGCCCATATGAAACGGGCCATACCATTATAGTGTATATTATACACTATACTGTATAACATTGTACAGCTGATTGATAGTTGATGATGATGACGATGATTTGATTTGGGTTAATTCATATAATTAAACACATGGAAACATTACGTGACACTGTTTGCTTTGCTATGCGACCACTACCGAACGTCGTTGTTTTCAATCAACATTATTGTTATGACGTTTGTTCGTAATTAAACTACTATTTTTGTTGAACACGTAATTCTGTCAAATCCTGTTTATTCCCTTTAACTTATTACATTTCGGCAAATTATCAAATTACGTATTTTCTCGGGTAAATTAAATATACCATCGTTTTATCGTGATTCGATAACAGTTATATTTAGAGTTTTTTGTCGTTAACAACCACCCTTTAAACAATAACCATCATGGCTCCGGGAGGTAAATGTGCTGGAAAGGTGATGAAAAAATCGTCCGACAAGGCCCAAAAGAACATCGCCAAATATGACAAGAAGCGCAAGCCAAACAGGAAAGAATCATATGCCATCTACATCTACAAAGTATTAAAACAAGTACACCCCAACATCGGCATCTCATCTAAAGCCATGAATATCATGAATAGTTTGGTCAACGATCTTTTCGAGCAAATTACCGACGAATCTAGTCGACTGACTCACTACGACGAACGTTTGACAATCACCAGTCGGGAAATTCAAACTGCTGTCCGATTATTGTTGCCCGGTGAATTGGCTAAGCACGCAGTCAGTGAGGCTACCAAAGCTGTCACCAAATACACCAATTCAAAATAGTTGGTATTATTGTTAAAACTCTATAAAAAGGCCATTTTTAGGACCACCGAAATTTTGTTTATAATGTTTAATAATAATATATATATTTAACTATTTCGTTGAAGTAATGTTTTAATCAATGATCTAACCTATTTTTCACTTTACTTTACTATATTTGAAAATGTACATTACTATATTCATTGTTTAGTACGTAGCCAATATTAAACGATATAACTACAACTAATATATTTTTAATAAATGGTTGTATTGTGCGGATCCAACAACAAAATATGTATCGTTTACGCATCAGAAATTAGAATATTTGACAATGGATTTGAAAAAAATACAAATGTACAATGATAATATTTCATTTCCATTTGTTCACATTTTTATATAAAAATGTATGCAATGATAAGTTTTTTTTTATTGTTATTATTTTTATATCTTTGACAACTATAGTTATTAAGCCCAGTGCTTGATTTGGAAAAAAACTAGAAGGGGGACTCAGTGGATGTTGGATGAACGAACGTTCCACACAAAATTTAATGTCACATTACCGCGATGGGGGGATAAAGCCTGCCACGCGCTCCTTCAGCCACCCATCATCCTAAGAAACCATTACATTTATTATATAAAAATATTTTAAAATAAAGAAACACTTATTTATTTATTATATCGTATGACATTATAATATTTATATTACGATTTATAAAAATATAATCCATTAAATATAATAAAATATCTATTATTTATAGCATAATCATAAATATATGTTTATATAATACTTCTGTGGGCATAATCTTCAACCATAAAAACTAAGTAAAAAATAAACTTAGTTTATTATATAGTCGAAGGGCATAATACTTCCTTATCATTATATTTTACGGTAAGGAATTTTACATTCAATTTTTTTCATAGTCGATACAAATGTATAAATATTATGACTAGAGGCCGGATTTTTATGCAAAAATGTTTGTTAAATATGCACTCAAAAATTAAAAAATATGTAAAAAAAATTTATTGTTTACAAAATCAAAGTTTAAAAAAAATTAAAAAATATAGTATTAAGTGAAAAAAAATACAATTTAAATATCATTTTTTAAATGAGTATAAAGTAGAGATGTTCCGCGTAGATAATTTGTTATAAACCGATTACCGAGTACTAGCCTAGTAAAATTTTTAATACTAACTGGGTACCGACTACCGAGTACTGACTGAGTAAACATTTTTTTTAAACTCTTAGTATTGACTATTGGGTATTTAATAATTATAAATTATAATAATATACTACTTAGCCAAACATAGAAAGAAATAACACTATTGAGTATTGAATATATTAAGATTACTTTATACCCGCATGTAAAATGCCTATGAGATGCCCTAGATAACATTATTACCTTTAAGTTTGATAATAGGTAAATTGACTCTTATAAAGCTAACATCACAAAATGTGTTCTGCTGAACGAAAATTTGCTATGATCTACATTAGTTAGACAGAGACAGCACATGCGGGTATAACGTCCTCTTAACATAAAATATAAAAAATAAAACAAATAAAATTATAATAGGTATTATTAGGTACCCCGGCAGTAATTAATAATATTATTATAATACAATAAAAATATTTTTAGCCGAGTAAAAATGTAGGTATTACGCCGGTACCGAGCATTGACCGGGTAAAAATGAAGGTATTACGCCGGATACCGGGTAAGAGCCGAGTCTTAAATATGATATCGAGTACTCGGCCATCGAGTAATTTCCGGGGGTAAACGGAAAATTGGTACGGTTATTGTGTTTTGAACTATAGAAATGAAATAGGCCGAATATTGGTACTATAAAATATTTTATTTTCAGTGGTTCAAAAAATTAAATTAAAATAAATATATGTTCACAATTAATAGTAATAAGATAGTAAAAAAATATGTCGAAAATTAAATTAAAATAAATATATGTTCACAATTAATAGTAATAAGATAGTAAAAAAATATGTCGAAAATTAAATTAAATATATGTTCATAATAGTTCACAATAATTCACAATAGTTCATAATAGTTCAAAATTAAATATAAATTCACAATAGTTTCCCTATGGTATTTAAAAAAATGTCCATTGTAATTTCTTTATTTACGTAACTGGTAATAGTTTCATGAAGTTTATATTGAAGTAAAGCATATTTTTTATTTGTTTTTCGAGATGTTAAATTATTAGGTTGTTCATGCCGTATACTTTCAATTTCATGCAGTACTTATCTAATGTGTAGATCCTTTAAGATTGTTTTTTCATAGTTTATGAAACCCTGGTTTTTAACGACCGTATCAATATTCCACGATCAAAACAACCGTACCAATTTTCCGACAATCATTGCCGGGTACTCTGAACATATTCTCTAGTATAAAGCATAAAAATGTGAATTAATTATTGAATGAGTACCAACATGATGTAACAAAATGTGCTTTTAAATTAACAAATTAAAAACTTCTACGATTGTCGCATAGCATCACCTTGTATTTCGAAAAACTTCTTTCTACGTCTGCTGACACAGTGGATGCGTATTTGAAACAAGAAATATCTTCTGGTGACAAATCTGCAAGGTCTTCATCATCATTTCTTATTACTCCGCTTATAATTTCAGAAATTTTTTTTATTTGTGATAATCCGGGATTTTTTGATAATACTTCCGATAGTTTAACTTTAGAAAATTCAAGACCTCGTACTTCTTCACACAATTTATTTTCTACATTTACAACCAATTCCAATTCTAGACTTTTTCCAAGATTGACACCAGATTTTTCTAGATACGTGAATGGTGTCTTATGCATTGGAAATTTGATTATCAAAAGTTCATTTGTGATCGAGTTCTTTTTAGTTCATTTATGTTCTATTTAGTGACACGACGTCAGTGGACGTCACTACGGTATTTTGTTATATAATAAATATATATATATATCGTCACCACAGCCACAGTATCCGGATATATAATATATTATGGATTATTTTTCGGAAGTTGATTACCTATACTGGCTATACTTGCTTACACCGAATATATTATATGTAGTTCCAATGTTCTTGTACGATTCAATATTATGTGCAGCATAGTATAGTATAATATATATATATACTATTTATATGCGTATATTAGGTATAATATGTATGCGGTTTTTAATTTCTTTCGATTCAATTCCAATGATAATTCTTCTTTTACAATTGTACTTAATAAACTCTTTTATATTTTCTATATTTCATAGTAAACAGCAATAATAATAAATTATTGTTCCCACAAAACATATACCTAAATAAAATTTGACGACCGTTCTTGCTAATCAAAATAACATTAAATTAAGAACATTTTAAATAAAATTGATTTTCCTAAAAAAGTAAAATTTTAAAATTTGACAACCACTTTCTCACGAAATCTATCCGTATACCTATTTTATAAAATAATTAATAACATATAAATTATTTTATTAAACTCCATATAATCTCAGAATCTGTAGTTTAAATTTAATAATATTATTTATTTTTAAATTATATATTTTAATATTATTATGTAATTAGTTTCAAGTATACATATTACATAAGTAGTTTAGGTAGATTATGTCTAAAAATTAATTTATTTCGTCGCCGTCGGGCCATGTGATTGTATAACAGCCGGGTGTCGTTCGGTTTGCCGCTAGAGGCGATCAGTCTACAACCGAGCGTACGACACCCGCGAAGTTGTCTACAACGGGGTGCCGGAGAACCGAGAACGTGCGTTAGTGACTTATCGCCACTCGCCAGACACCGTGTCTCCTCTTTCTCGTACCCTCGGTCCTGCCTCGCTTTCGTGCACTATCCGACAAGAACCACAATTTTACGTACGTCGTCGGTTCTTCAAAATCGGTGTACTAATATGCGTTCATATATCATCATATATTATAATTTATAGCCCGGATTATTATGCAAAAACATATTCTTAACAAGCATATGCTAAATGCTTTTTGATGGGAGTAAGAAATATTTGTATTTCATAACCTGTAGAATCTGTCGAAAAAAGTTTTTTTGCATATTAGTGCATATTTTGCCTTCAGAGAATATTTTAGCATATTTCCGTTATATTGGATTATATTAAAAAATATTTAGCATATATGACATTAATAATTATTAAATTATAACGTGACGCAATTATTGCTATTTATCTGACTTTGTATATAAGCACACTACGAAAGTATGTGAACTTTTTCTTGATTTTATACCTAACATAAATCATTTCTGTATGGGTAAAAAAAGATAAAATTAGTCCGATACTTTAATAAGCCACAAGCAGTCTAAGTAGTATTGTCTAAATTGTATTTGCAATTTGCTGTTTTATTAACTTAACCAGTTACATAATATTTATAGATATATATTTCAAAAATATTTCAATAATAAGTGTTTTTAACAATTAAATGCTTAACAACAGATTACATATATATTATTTAATTATTTGGTGCTTAAAAATTGTATTTTTTACTAGCGGCTGAGGCCAAAGATTTAACAGTTATTTGGGGTTTTTTGAACTTATTTAAAACACAGTTATAAAATGTTTCCAATAAATTATAACAACTATTTTATTTTCTGTAACCAATAGCAACCTTAAATGAACAAAATAATAATTGGATTTTTTGTTTTCCAACAAGGCAACAAATCACTGCATGTACGGGTACCATTATAAATGAAAATGTTGCATAGTCCTTTTTTAATGCACACTTGCATTATGAAATTAAGGTATGATCAAAATTCCAAGTTTCTACCTATTTTGGTTTAGACTTTACGTTGATATTCTGTCAAGACAAAGCTGCTTATGTGTATATAATATGTACATAGATACATAATTATCATATATTTATTAATTATAGCTGATCCTGAACAGCTTATTTGTTTTTCGAGATCCCCAATTAAAATTTAAAAAATTATGTTAGAGGTGCTCATCCTCGAGAACAGGGCTACCTATGTACCAAGGTATATCTATCTTACTTTATACCAAATTTTTGAACTGCGAGTGCAATAAACTTAGATATGCATCGTTCACATACACACATAGATATAGCTTTTTATTAATATAGATTTAATGTCTAATTTAGAAAGTATTTCTACTTAAAATATAGGTGGATTCTATTTGACCATAAAAATATTCATCAGTAAATAGGTATGCTGTAATTTTAGTAATTGTATAAACACATAGCACCTGACAATATTGATGCACACATGTGCAATTTTTAACTATTTCATGCTTATGAAAATTATTAAAATTATAGATGAACGATGAATTTCAATAGTAGTGAATTGTTTAATCAAGTCAAAAATATGTTAACACAGTAACATATGTATTTTATGGTAACATGAACATTTATTTTTAAGTATAGTAGTTATATAAATTAGCAATGCTAAATAGATATTTAAATTGTGAACAGACATTATATCAATACTTAATTGCAATTTGTGCTTAAAAAAAACTACTTAACTCAAATTATCATAATAACTGAACATTACAATGATATTTTTCTAATTAAAATATGGTAATAAATTATTGGATATCACTGTGATAACTTATGATGAGAGGTTGAGAGTTATCTACAATTCATAAAAATTGAAATATCTTAGATTATTATACATAATTTTTAATATTATTATAATTGAAAATAATACATTTATAGTAGGTTTTAATGTTAAATAAAAGTATAAGTAAAAACATTTAAAAAAACAATTTTTATTATTTTTTTTTTTTATTCTTCAGATTTATAAAGTAGAAAATAAATTGCTAAGTAAAATAAAATTGTATGTAATTTAAAATTACATAAACGAGGTTTTAAATCACATACATTTTAATGGTACTAATCCTAAAATGTTCATTCCAGTACTTAGAGTTTCTCTAGCTCTGCGAAACAACAAAATCCTCTGCTGAGCAATAATACTGCTAGAATTTTTAACATTTAAAACTTTTAAGGCTTTGTTGATGCAATTGGATAATCGAAATAAATAATTAACTAAAATACACGCTTCTAATTCCTTGTTTGTTTCAGTCAATATATCTTCAAAACTGAAAAAAACAAAAATTATATTTTATTATTATAAAATTAGAATTACAGTGACGACTTAAGATTCTATAAACATTAATTTATATTAATATTCAATATTATGCAGTTTAAAGAGATCTGAAAGGGAGATTGGTTATCTCTTTTGTCTATTTCTAATGTAACATTCTAATTTACTCATATACTAATTATCATATTTTTTGATTTATGAGATAACTTAAGATATACTTTAGTTTATCATGAGTTCTACATAATATTTGATTTTATCTTTTTATGTGTTAATGTTTCACATAAACAAATTAAAATATTAGAAAACATTTCAAGTATTCAATTTTGAGAAAAAAAAATTCAATATCAAATACTTCTCATTAAAAAAGATAAATGTGTAATACTATAATATAATAATAAGTACACAATTTATGTTGTTAAAAATAACTTACCGACATATTTCTAAAATTAAATCCAATGCGACAGTTTCTGTAAAGCATTCAGCAACAACTTCGTCGGGTACAGTTATATTGGAATTAACTTTTTCTAGACTTATTAAACGGCAATGAGTATATTGAAGTTTTATACCAGTATCTCCATTTACCTAAAGAAAAATAGATAAGATATATTCAGTACTGCTTAATTTGATGTAATTATTGTTATAAATACATTAATTGTAAAATATTTAAACATTTAACAAATATATATGTTTATAATAACTATTTAAACATTGAAAAAAAATTAATTAATTACTGAACTAAACTTGATTGTTGAGTCAAAGAAAAATTAAACACGGGTACCTGCAATGCTGACTCCCAAGAAAAGTTGTAATCTTTTTTTCGTTTTTGTTTTAGATCATTTATTATTATAGCAGATACTCCTAATACATCTGCTACATCATTATCGTCCATCGAATTAATTTTGGTAGCTGAAATTAATTTAAGTAAACAAAGGATGATAATATTGATATTAATAAAGTATTATTTTATAAGGGTTCAAGACTTATAGCAATTATATATATATTTTTAAATGCAATTAAAATTATGAAAAATTCCCTAATGGCCTAATAAGATTTTAATACTGTTAAAATCCTTAAATTTGTTATTCATAATTTTTTTGTAAAATATAATAAAATATGCAAAAATATACAAAGTTCAACTTTTTAATTAATGTCCCCCTTAAAAAAAAAATCTATATTTTATCTAGAATATTTTACAACTAAAAAAGGAAAACATAAATTTGAATAAATAAATATATGCGAAAAGTTCTGAACCCTAATAATTATAGATACCAACTTTCAGAAAATTTCCTTTTTAAGTTCATTGTCGATTTTGCCTGATTCAAAAGTTGATCTAATAATATTCCTTGGCCTTTTCTGGAGCTCATACCATGTATCCTTCCAAACGGAATGTGATGCACATTTATATTTGAATTAATTTGTGCAATTAAGGATTTAAGTAAGTAAAAATGTTTGCTTTGAGTATTATCAACAACATAAAATAGATCTTCGGAACCATAATATTCGTGGCGTCTAAGTGCTGCAGCAATATCCCGTGAAATGTATAATGTAGAACTATCGTTTTTTAAAATTGTGATTTCTTGATTATTAGAATGCACAACAGTAGATCCATCTTCTTTAAATTTTAATAAACCAATTTCATTGAGTCTTTTTAGAACATCTTGAATATTTTCCTTTGAATATTTTGATTCCCAATCATATTCATCAAATACTATTCCCAGTCTTTTATAAATAACTTCTAATTCATTAATAGTAATTGATCTAAATTCATTCCATAGGTTTTTGATATCTGTGGTAGAGTTACCACATTCTAAATCATTAAATATAGATTTAGCTTTATTATGAATTCTTGAGTCATTGTTTGCCATTTTATTGGCAAGTATATATGCATTGTGTAAAGATTCTATGGTCATATTTTTATTAGACACATCTGATTTCATTTGTTCCAATCCTAATATTGTATAACCAAATTGAGGTCCCCAGTCACCCAAGTAGTTAATACGTACAACACGACCATTGATAAAATTTGTTAAGTTAGAAATAAAGTTTCCAATAATAGTTGAACGTAAATGACCAACATGAAATGGTTTTGCAATGTTTGGAGAACTGTAATAATTGAAATGTATTTTAATTTGACATAGTACTTAGTAATTGAAATGTAATTATATTTGAAATATATATGAGTAACTTAACTTACCAATTACCTAAATTCAATAATGCAGGGTTTAGAATTCTGTATACAATGTCGACGAGTTACATCAATATTGTTTTTAAGTACATCATTTATAAAATCATTTTTATTTAAATGTATTATTACATGTTGAGGATGTAATTGAGAAGTTGTTATTTCATGACTTGGTATTTTAAAATCTTTAAATGAATTTGTTCCAAAATGTTTTTGAAGAATATTAAGAGGCATACGTAAACCAATATCATTCATGGAATTTCCTTTGCCTATTTTCAGATTAGCTATAAAATCATTTACTACATCTGTTGAATTTTTATTAATTGCACAGGCAACCTGAAACATTTAAAAACATTTAGTCATTAAGATATAAACTTAATAGAACGTATAACTAATACATAATTCCATTGTGTTATTGACATTTAAAAAAGTTTTTAACAGTTTAAGGAATTAAAAAATTATTGATTTCTAGCAGATAGGTACAAGAGAAAAAAATAATCGTTACCTTTTCCGCTACATATTGCTTACACAATCTATAATTGGTTCTGGACAAAACAGCGGTTCGAACCATCGTTATAAACTTTTCTAGTTATGAGCGTCTTATAAAATATTATACTCGTTTATCACTGAGTGCCGACACGTTAATACGTTATGTGACTATGAGAGCTTATTAATTGTTAATAATTATGAGTACTATGCCACAATAATGTTCGTCCGAAAATCAAAAGTCAGCAACTTATTTTAGAAATTTAAAAACTAAAGCGATATAGGTACCTACAGTCGGCGAAATGCGAATAACTCGAAGAAGCGACATTTTGTTATCAGTTGTGCGAGAGATAAGTGATAAAAGTGAAGTTGTTTTAGGGATGGGAAAAACTCGACCATGACCCCAAGAACGCATGCGCAAACGGCTTGGAAATATTTTCGCGCCTGCGAACGGGTGCGAAAGTGCGAAACCCCACCGCGCCACCGAACGGTGAACACTGAACACTGAACAGTACTAGTAGTACTACTACTATATTTGCAGTGGCCAGTGATCAGTGAGTCGTGAACAGAATCCCGTCTCGGCACCTCCCCAAGACCCAAATAGAATTTTTCGTTTTCCGTCCTTATGTGCACGTCTACCAGAGGGAAACTAGGAAACGGCGAATAGTTCGGCCATTCGCGCTGTACGAGAAAGACAACCTAACCAGTAACCACCACCAAATATATAATCTCGTCTACAGATGACGAGGCGGCTGCGATCTACCGGCAAAACAAATCTGACGACGGTCTTATTGAACCGTGATAAGTAGTGCGTGTGCGTGTGTGTTTTTTTTCATCGCTGTCATTATTATTATTATCAGGAACTTCGGCGACAGGCTACTGGCTGGCAGACTGAGACGGCAGTCCACCACACTTGACGTTAGCTATATAATATATAGGAATTGGGATTTGAGTCTCCCCTTAACGACGCGTTAAGGTTTAGAAAAAAAATCGTCTTCTTGCAAAATCGTTCGCGAATCCGTTGCCAAGTGATCGATCAGACAGATTTGTTTCGATCACGCTCCTTAAAACCCACCTAAGTCTGCAGTCCATCTGACGGTAAACAACACAGAGAGAGAAGGAAAAACGAAAATCGCTGATCACTTAAACTTGAAGAATCCTTCGCAATGGCCGGTCAAACAATACAAGATAGACTATTGGCTGCTCGTCACAGTTTGGCTGGACAAGGTCTGGCAAAGTCCGTATGCAAGGCCACCACTGAAGAGCTAATCGGGCCGAAAAAGAAACATTTGGATTGTGAGTGCATATTTATTATTAATATTATTATCGGTATTTTTATTAATATTCATTATCAACGTAAACTACAATTCGAAATAGTAAATGATTGATTTTCGAGATATCGACTGCAAATGTGCAATACAACTTAAATGTTGCTTAATTTTATGAAAGATAGATTAAGATATACATGTGTGGTAATAGCTAGTAGGTAGGTGTTGTATATAGTAATAATTTCAACTTCCAAGCTTCATGTTGTTTTAATTATTTTTAATTTTATATTATATTATTTTACTCTAAAATTTGAAGGTATTGGTGTTAAATAATATGAACGTAACAAAATGTTTAAAATGTATTTTTTAAAAACACTGGGTTATTATTATTATTTATGATGTAGGTATGTATGCATTACTTGGTTAAATTGTCAGAATAAGTTAAGTTTATGTATGTTGATTTAAAATAATTTTACCTACTTATTATATTACTGAAAAATATTAATTAAATTGTCCATAATTTAACCCAAACTAATATTTGAGTAAAATTTCAATAGGTACCCTATTTTTAATCTTGATAATAACTATAGTTTATGTGAAAGATAAATAAGCATCATAAGCTTTTTCAACATATAAGTAGTTAAGGAGGGATATTATAGATATTTTATTTGTTAGAAATACTAAACACTAAACTTTTATTTACTAAACAAATAGATACTTATCTTTTTAACAATAGGTAATGTATAGGAACATAATATAGAATTTATTTAAATTTAGCTATTTAAATAAATAATATCACTCTTAGTAAGTATCCATAATTTATGTTTCTTTTAGTTTTTCTACAATAACAATAATCTACCTTATTCTAATCTAAATAAAAACTAATTAAATTATTATTTCTTTACTTTATTTTTTATTAAGTATCTATTTGATTCTATACTTGTTATATAGGTTAGGTATTTAATATTTTGTTAAAAATCCTAAATGTTAATCATTTTCCAATGACAAAAGTTTAATATATTTTACTTTGTATTTTATCGCATAACTTACTTGTAATATTTACATGCGTTTGTTGTTTAATTAAATTTTACATATTAATCAGAGCAGTTTTAAATTGTTAACTTGATCTATTATTATATAGTTTATATTGGGTTAGCCATAATCGCTAGGCTATAAAAATGATCAGGGCCATTAGGTAGTTATGTTTGTTTTGAAAGGCCCTAGAGACTCCAATACATATAAAATATTTTGATATAACTATAAATTGTCTTTTGTCTGTATTGTGTATTTTAATCATAGATTAAACATAGTTAATTACATAATATTATTTAGTTAACTATAGTAAAATAATAAACTATTAATTATTATATTATAACCTTTTTTTATTTGTATGAGCGAATAAATGTTTACACTAACATATTGAAAATTGAAATATGTATACTTATAATATTGTTCATAATAACTTTGTTTACTGCTATATGGCATATATCCACATTACTACTAAATCCAATATAATTTTTAGAAATATTATCAAATGGTATTACCTTTATTGACATGGTAAAGAATATCTGATAAGGATCTTAGGTAACTTAGTTTTAAAATAAATACACACGGTTAGAACACCGAGTAGGTATGTTATATTACTGCAATTATGACTATGGTTATTCATGAAAAAGTCAACCTACAAGTAGCTGGTCAAAATTTGAATCTATATTTGTAATGCACTTATTACATAATATTTATCGTGTCACAATTTACAACACCTATAGTAGATAACTGTTTATTTTTACAAACTAAAACAGTAAATTATTTGTATGCATATTAAATAATATTGGTTGTAAAAAAACTAATCGATTAAAAGATAAGTGCTAATAACATATTCAATTTATGCTAAAAGTGATGTTTAATTTATAATAAAATAAAAAATGTATTTAAAATTGATTGAATAATAACTTTTTTACAATTATATTATTATAATATTATATTTTACTTAGTTTTTCTTCTATTGTATTTTTTTTTTATGTATAGAGCAAAACAAAGTTTCATGGATCATAGTTACTTGGACTACCTATATTAATAATAATAGTAATTCAACTATTATTGGTTCTGAATTGATTATTTTATTTTTTTTTTAATGTTGGTTATCACAAATAGGTGTTAAAAAAAAATAAAAAGGAAAAGTGCCAAAATTGATATTTACTATGTTTTATATTACCTATCTAGGTACCTAGTAGTAGTTTTTCTCAACATTTTTAAAAATTATAAACAAATTTAATTAAGAAAGTATGATAAATAAATTTGTATCTAAATTTTTTTAAGATCTAATTTGAATTAAATTAAATACCTATTTTTATTATTTAGAATGGTTCAAATATTATCATTACTAAGGTATTTTTCTACCTTCATAATAGGTAGATAGTTTGTGTAATGATCAGAAATATTAGCAATCATTGTTATTTTTACTATTACATTTTTAACCAAAGTTGTAATTTTATATAAATTATATATTTATTTTTTTGGTAAAATTATGATTTTAAGTTTGGTTTACCTATAAGTTTGATCTTAAAAGTTGTTTTATATTCATATTTTTATTCTATCGATTTAATAAGTACAAAAAAAATACCGCGACATACCCAAATCATTTATTCAAATGTTAACACTAAAATCATTAAAATTATAAATCAAGTTTAGGTAGTTCAAGAAAAATTAAATTTGAAAATTATATAAGTATAAGTATTGTACATGAATCTAATATTTTAGATTTCAGGATATTCCATAGAATTTTATTTCAACTCATTATATTATAGTACTGATAAACTAAATTCATCGAGAGACCAGACCTGCGTGACAGACAAAATCTCATCTACCATAACACTTGATAGCTACGACCTGCTTGTCCATATTTCCATCAGTTGGATGCATAAAGTGGTCCGGTCTCTTGGTGAACAGAGTAAAAATAGTATACTACTGAATAAATGAATAAAACAAAATTTAATAAAAATAAACATTAAAATTTATTGATATTGAAATATAATATATTTTTCAAGTTTCAGGTTAACCAGTATGTTTTATTATGTGTTTTGAAAAATATTTACCTGGGTCGTATGTATTTTGGGGTACAAGGCATTGAATGGTATTATTTATTATATAGTACCTACCTATATTTATATAGTGTATCTACTTATATTTTCTTATATTTCTTACATCTTACTTAAAGTTATAAAAATATAATAAGAAGTTTTAAAAAAATAATACTTTTTTTAGCTAATTTATGTTTTGATAATGATATTACTAATTTAATAGGTTATTAATAAATATTCAGTTTATAGTGCATGTCGAAGATGATAATATTGTAGCCAACATGCTTTTTTGATGAATAAGTAAACTACTTACAATGTTGAAACTATGGTTTTGGATTTGTTTTAAATTTAAATCAGCATCATATTTTTAAATCATTCATATCATACCATATTATGTAGTAGTATAATAATTGCGGAAATATTTAATTAATTGGTTAGAAAACCAATCCAAGTGCTATCTAGGTAAATTTTTAATTTATAAAACATATTTGCAAACATGTTTTTTTATTATAGTACTTAATCGGATATTGTTAATCACAATAATAATATGAAAATAATAATAGGTATCTTCATGGCCACTTGCTCTTATTTATTATTTAATTAATATCATTAGCAGCCAACATTTAGTTCTTATAAACAACATAATCAAAATTTAAGTTTTTAGGGAATGTTTATATTGATAGCTATTAGAAAATCCACATTTATTTGTCAACTTCTTAATCGCTTTTACATTTTGTATATCTATTTAAAATTGTTGTTTAGACATGGCATATCATTTACTATTTAGCAATACATAATTATTTAAAAAATGTTAAATATTAACATCTAATAATTATTAATTTTAAATAATGTTATTTTGAATATTACCTATTTATAAATTATTTACAATAAAATTGTATTAAACATCAGTTAATATAAATGATTAGTTATAACAGGCAGTAGTCGGACTTGCTACCATCCAATCAAATTTTTCTAAACTATAGTTCACCGCCCCTGAGTTTCGTTTTATTAATTATATTTATGTTTATTGTTTATAATAGACTTAGCTTAAATAATTTGTAAATTGAGTATTTTACTAGTTTAATTATATGGTATCTAACTTGTGAATATATAATTCTTATGCGTGAAATTCTTAATTTTCTTAATTTCTTTACTAATGACTTTTTAGTTCTGTGGTATTACTCTTATCATATCAATTATATACATAGCTATTAGGCACATTTTTTAGTTAGGTTAGTTATAATAATTTTGATTTTTATGTATAAGATTAAGAATAGTACACCTTAATAATGACATTTTTGTTTTCATTTTAACTTTTTGTCTTAATATAGATTTATATACAAATATAATATAATTTAATACAAGATTTTTTTATCACTATAGAGGTGATACTATTGGTTAACTATGATACATGTACATTTTAGACATTTTGATTCCAACACCACCATTATATAATATGTAACTATACATATAAGTATTAAATAATAAAATGTTTTGATTATTCAAAGTCCACGAACTGTATTTAAGTTTATGTTAAGAAAGTGTACTTATTTTCCAATAGGTTTATAATTATATAGAAACCAAATGCTTTACAACTTAGTTTTTAGCTGCAAATTAAGAAAATAATGAATCATTTAATAAATAATAATATAATACATATCTATAGCCTATGCCCTATAGGGTAAAACTAAATAGCTTAATAAGCTATCAAATAAACATCTATTATTATTTTTAAATTAAAATAATTTACGTCTTGACATCAAGGTCATTAGCACCAGATATATTTTATAATTTGTTAACACATAAAGTCTGAAGCATACATTCATGTAAGACTTATTTATTAAATAGTGTTTCATTAAATTTAGAATACAAGTATAATCATAGTTATATTATTTTGAAAATTGTTTCATTATCATCAATTAATTTCAGGCTTAAAGTTGTAATAATTAAAAATTTTAATTATAAATACATGATGATAAACTAAAACAATTGTAGATAAAAAAAAAAAAATATAAAAATATTAAAAATATTGTGTGTATAAATTATTTAGGTATACAATATGTAATACCTACTACCTATATAAAATAATAATCTAAGTACCTATTAATCAATAATCATATATTATATTTATTAATAAATAATTGATTTAATGAAATAGCATAAATAACCTCGTAAATAACACATGACATAACATATAAAATGCCATCCTTCAACTTCATCGTAGAACAAAATACTTCGTTTTGTTTTGACTTAAACAGTCATAGGTATGTTTTTTGTTGAATTAGAAAATTTGTATTTACGCAGAATATTTATATTAAATGACACAGATAGGTGTATAAATGTATAATGATAGTAATAATAATATTTTGGCTTATTGTTACAAATATACAAACAATTGACATTTAATAAAGATGACTTACTACAATAAAAACTAGCAACAGTTTAAAGGACAAAACACTTGCATGAGTTGTCTCTGTCTTATAAGACGGATGGGTTTATAAACCCATAACAGTAAATTATATGTTCTAAAAACATTTAAAAAACTTTTTTTGAGAATAAAAATAAAATAACTGCAACAAATTTACCGCCTCCTATAAGTTGCCGCCAACAAGCCTAGTGGTTAATCCGCCACTGGATAAATGTCGATTACAGATTACTAATTTATCATCATAGAAATTATATCAAATACTTATTAGTTTTTGTATATTATGCCAATAGTATTTGGGAGATTTTGTTTCATTTAATATACTTTGTTACACATTTAGACTTTTTCAGTGTCATGACTCATGACACACTGGTTGAGAAACACTGATACAGACCTTGCTATACAATGCGTTGTTGTTTTGTTTGTGGGTAAGAGGGTGGTTCGTTTAAAACTCATTAAAAACCAATGTCATTAGTTTTAATAATTATTGTAGATGTCACAATATTGTATTTAACATATTAACCGATTCCTAACAATTTTACGTCCCACCGGACCCGACGTGTAGTCGGCGCCCGGGAATTGTCCACAATAAACCTTTTATTAAAAAGGTAACGGTAATTGGGCCACTAAATATTTTAATAAAATAATTAATATTACTATTGATCAGGGCCTAAAATTAGGGTATTTTTCTACTGCACATCTAATTCCACACCAAAATATTTTAAATTAATAATCATAGACCTAGTAGTGCACAATGCCACAATGCACATCATGCATTCACGCAGCCCCTAAAATATTCAAATTTTCGTACTACACACACATAGTCCCTAATCTAAATAAAAAAAATCAATGTTCAAAAAACTAACACTAATGCTTATGGAATTCTTTCTTCAACCAATAACACTTAATATAATTTAAATAACAATATAATATATAAATATTAAATATATTATTTCATTGCTGTGAATAAAATAAAATAATTATTAATTTACTCAAAAAAAATTGATTTTAATTTACTTAAATGTATAATTAACCTTTTAGTTTTAAAATAATGGCCTTAAAATAGTATAGTAAAATTTTACCAAAATAAGGGAATTTTCAAAACAAATATTTTTAAGTATTAACTTTATTAAAACATTATACGAGCAGTATTAACTTCTGATACATTTTGGTTTCTTTGACGTTCATCTTCGGGAAAAACACCTTCATAGTACTCTTGTTGTGTGGCCTTAGTATGTTTTTTGGTATGTCTATCTTTTTTATTTAACCATAATGATGCAGCTGGTTGTGGATTGAAATTATTAACAGTAACCATATTAAATCGAATATAAAATGAGTTTTAATGGTTTCTGGTGATAAAGAACTTCTTCTCGAGGTTCACTATCGACCAAGCTGATAAAAATAAAAATAGCTACTCTCAGTAACAATGAATATTAATAACCAATAAGTAACGCAAAATATTGTTTATTATGTACTGTGTTTTGTGTAGAATATACTATATAGAATATAGATAGTTATTAAAATTTAGTTTGACTAAAAAGTAAAAACCATTAAAAACTGTAGTTTCGTACTACACACTTCACTTTTCGTACTACACAAAGTGTGTCGTACTAGAATACACACAATTTTAGGGACTGCATTTATGCCACATATATAACTTCATTGCATAATATTATTGTTGGTACTTTTAATAATTAGTTATAATAAGGGCACGGATTTTGTTGCATTTACAACTTTTTTCTACTATTTCAATATATTGCTAAGTACGTTTTAAATACGTGTCATGTAAGTAGGAACTAAAATCTAAAAAATTCAAGAGCAATTTTTTGCAATTTTATTGAATTTACTCATTTTTGTACAACTATTTTAGTTATAATATAGTCGACACTGAAACGTCGTTACATCTATGTTATCTTATAAAATAAACATAATTTTAAGTTGGTATAGGTATTAATACAGCATACAAATAATTTGTGCAATATTATGATTTATGACTATTTAACAATTATGCGTTATAATGTTATAAATTTGTTCTTCGGCTACTTCGAATAAAATATTATTTATATTTATATTTTTGGTAGAATTTTAGATAATAGTAAATTTAAAACATTTATAACAAAACGCCATTATTGTTTAGTGCAATTTTTGGTATTTATTAGCGTAATACTGCAATCAATTTTACTAATTTTTAGTACTAAAACATCTGTGCTCTACTTATTAATCATTTTCAATAATCAATATTGAAAATTAACCAAAATTTTATAAAATCTAAAAAAATACTGCACACTTTTAAATTTGATACTGCACATTTAATATTAGCTACTGCACACAATTTTAGGCCCTGCCAATGATTATAAATACTAATAATATAATATAATCAATGATATAATGTATACATAATTTGGTATACCGCTATAGCGTACACGAACCCTTTACTCGTAGCAACGCATACCTTATTAAAAGGAAATAAATTAGCCAATGATAAATAATTATCAGCTTCGACAATAGTTTTAGGTTGTCATAAAATTAAATGTATAAAAATAGCCAAAAGTGTATTCACAATATATGAAACATCGTGTTCGTTGGTAGCAACTAGCAAACTAAACAATACATATTAATTGTTGTATATAATACGGTAATATACGAGTAAATTAGGCAATTTATTATAAGTACAATAGAATTTATAATGTTTCAAAAACTTACTAATTTTTAATAATTATCAATATTCTTTTGCTCACGAGTTAAAAAAATTATTATTTAATTATTTGTTGAGTATGTCTGGCAAAAATATTTATATATATATAGTCGTATTCTATAGTTAATAAATATTATATATTCATATAATTGTAGCCCAATTTCTTTAAAAGTATTTCATTTTATTTGTGGCATATTGTTTAAAAAAAAGCAGATAAATAAAATGTGACTCAATTGCCGAGTGGGAGTCCGTTTTACCTGCGCTGTATAAGGTGAAATTCACACACATCAAAACGCAATGTCGTCGTGGCCTTTAAATTAATGCGTGAATATTTGAAAGTGAACGAAAATTGTATCTTGTCCAGCGCAAAAAAGATAAATGGTGTTTTATTATTTATATTATATTATATTATTTAAATAACCTTAAGAGATACTTAATTTGATTTAAAATTATTAATTGTAAATGTTAACATTTTTAACTAGGTGCAGCGGTGTATTTTTTTTTTTTTTTTTTGAGGGGCAGGGGTTTTCTTCTATGTCTGGACACCTTTTGACTTCAAAAAGCAATTGCCTAATGTATTAATATTTGACTCGTGCCTATAAAATACGGTTATTTATATTTAGAGTTTTGTATTGTTTACAGTTTATCCAGGAATTATTCGAAATTCACTGGGTCATTAAGGAATTTTTTGGACATCCACCGTAAATCACCAAAAATACGCCTCTGACTAGGTGATTAGTGGAGTTATTAAATTTAAATAATTTTTCATAATAATTAGATAAACATGTATTTGCTAGTATCGTGGACATATTTTTCAATTTATGTAGTATGCAGTATTTATATTTTAACAATTGTTTTTATATTTGTTAAATAATATAAGGGATAATCGTGCCTGTTGGCCGTTCCTAGCAACTCTAGTATTAACGTCAATTTTAACTAGGTCATCGATTGCGAAGGGGAGAAAATAAAATATATACGACCTTAGAAATATTGAATTTATATTTCTCAGTAGGAAAATGTATTAATTTAAAAATGCAATTTGGCTACAGATATGTAATATATGTATAATCTTATTTTATCCAAAAACTAATAAATATCAATCCTGAATCCAACGTGAACTTCCTTGATGAATATAACCTTCGATTTAAGCTAAATGTGTTTTTGTGACCCCAGTAATATTGATCCTAAATTTTGACTGTTTGAAATTTGACTTTTCACCTCAGCTTAATTGATGCAATTATGTGGCACCAAATAATGTATATATTTTTTACTGTTGTCCAATTTTAATTTAATGTATTTATCAATTATAAACGTGGTATCCGCCCATGATGAAAAACATTCATCATGTGCTGTTTCTAGTAAAAAAAATAATAATAATGAATATAAATTAAGTTTAACATATGAAGGATTATCCAAATACTGATTAAAACAATCATTAGCAGATTTAATATATAGAAAAATTAAAATATTATGTAAACGTTTTATGTATATTTATATTTAAACATTAAAGCTAAATGTTTTAGTATAGGCACCACATTGTAAATGGTTATAAAATTATAAGTTATAAATAAATAACATATCTACTTATTTTAATTTTAAATATTTAATTTGATATTTTGAAATGTACATTACCTATTACATGTACTTATATATATATTATACACGCTTAATAAATGATCATATTATGCTATCCTTTATTATTCAACAATCGTGTTTTTAAGTGTTTAATCACTACTTTAATCTACTTTGGACCGACGCTACTAAAATAATACCGGGTATTTAAACAAATTATTGGTCGAACGTCCTAATTTAAGTACGAGAGCACACACTTCGCGAAAAAAATGATTTTTTGTAATATTCTGTATGAAAAACAATCGAAAACTATTAAGTATATAATAACACAAACTCCTATATAGGTATATAACTAGTATACTTTTTTATATTAGTATAGTCAGTAGTCACCCTAACGACTAACGGTCTAAAATATATCACTGCTAATAAATGCGATGATTGATCATTAACTGTTGTTATTTAATTACAATTTCAAACATTTTTTCGTTAATGTTTGAATTATCTATTACTTCCTAATTTCTAGATCATAATGTTATAAAAATGTAATTTTTTTAATTTTCGATATAATTAAAAATATTCCGGCTTAAAGGTTATAATTTTTTTAAAGAGTTAGTAACTTTATTTTATTCGTTTAATTTTTAAAATAACAACACATGTACACGAAACTTTTAAAACTGTTATTTTTATATTCGTATCGATATTAGCTTTACCTAAAACTATATTTTTATAATTTAGCATTGCTTTATTTAATAATATTAATTTATTTATCATTATCTTCTGTCGAAATTAATGAACCGAGACTAATGTCCTACACTCAGTTGCTGTATCCTGTCTGTTTGATTTGTTCTCTAATAAATAATAATACATATTATTTAGTATATAATCACATATTTTAATATTTTAACTTATTATTTGATAAATATTGAAATTGAATAATGTTATGTGGTATACATTATGCATTTATGCGTGTTATATAATGCTGTGTTAGTGATGAAAGTTAATGTTCTGGGGAGAAGAGATGCATTTTTGTAGATTAATATTACTCACAAAAATGTTTTGAACTAACAAGACTTACTACTTCTCAACACAACCATCAAATTATATGTGTAATATATATATATATATATATTATAATAATACTATAAAATTACATAATATTAAATAATACAATCACACCAACCGTGATAATATGAAGAAATACAAAATACTAATATTAGTATTGTAAATAAAGAACTAATATTTTAATTGTTATAATAGCATACCGTAGTTTACTATAATCTATATTTTATAAAGGTATTGTAATAACGCAAAAATAAGAGAAATTAAAAATAAGTTAAGAAGCCTATAGTGAGATTATATTAATTTTAAAGTGACAAGTATAAAGGATACAAGCCTTTAATAAATGTCAAATCTATGGAACCTTTCTCCTACACTTATAAGTGCATATCATTACAGTATAATATTATTTACAAAATTTAAACACTATGCACTTGGTTATTTTTATTTTTGTATCTAAAATAGTCCATATTATAAAGTCACATTACCTTGGTTTTTACTTATTACTTTATTTGTTTTTTTTTTTTTAATAACCTATCAACTAGCATAGGAATTTGGTTTTATTTTGTATCCTAATTAATACGTAGTATCCAATACTGTCAATATACTCGGCATTGGCGTGTATAGTATATCATAGACTTAATTATTTTTAGGTTAAACTGATATAAGGGTTGAGATAAATTGAAGAATTTAACTATTTCTAAAAATTTTAAGGGTGAAGGTTTATCCCGATTCAAAATAACACCGGAAATCAAAATATTGTCAAGTACCCAATAGGTACTATAATTAATATAGATTATGATCTTAAAAATTGTATTATTTTATTTAATATTAGGCGATATGTTAATACTCCTACTAACATTTAATAAAAATGCATTTAAAATTACAGCAAAATCTGTAACACTTACGCCATAGATAATATTATATATTATTTTTATGTAGTCTACTATGGTAAAACTATCAAATTAGTCAATACACTTATTAGTAATAAGTTATTACATATTATATCACATTTTACTATAAAATAATATTTCACATAAATACTCAATATCTGAGTTTTAATTTAAATAATTAGTACCCGAAATATACAAACTGATTTTCAATATCTAATTTATTTCTAACAACCCGATACCAATACCTGAATTCA
This sequence comes from Rhopalosiphum padi, assembly GCF_020882245.1. Taxonomy (NCBI): domain Eukaryota; kingdom Metazoa; phylum Arthropoda; class Insecta; order Hemiptera; family Aphididae; genus Rhopalosiphum; species Rhopalosiphum padi. The sequence continues at coordinate 57,102,462 of NC_083598.1, forward strand.
TTATTTCGGTTGCAAAGTTCTGGTTTTTTTTTGTATTATTATTTCTATACATTATGATATTACCTACCTAGTTGTATTTTGCTAAGGATGGAGTCGATACCCCGTATGTTATATTGGTAACAGGTTAAGTATAAAACACGTAAACGATAATGCTATATTAGATAGCAATGATAGCATTCACTATGAATACAAATATAAACACTAGTTACTGATTATGGCTTCTTTTAATTTCAGCATCAATAATTTTCTTATAGTTTTAATAAGCTATTAAGACTTAAATACAATAGAATAAGAATAAAAAATGGGCGAGTGGGTACTATTCTACTGTACGGTAGGTAATGAGTGGGTCACTATTGTAATGGATGTGTTAAATTGTTATTCATTGATGTATGCAAAAAACGATTCCGAATGGAGGGAGGTGTTCTATCGACTAAGTATAAACTTATATCACAAATTCACAAAGTATATTTTGTTTTGTTTTTTTGATACTGTTATTAGGTAAAATAATTTATTTTACAATTAGTAAAACTTACAGTAGGCTGAAATAATTTTGGCCTGAAACATTGCATTTGAAAAATATCATTGTATGTATAAAATATAATAAAATAGATAAAAGTTTTATGTTGTTGTGAATAATATTTTTGAACCATTACAAAACAACGAATAACGTTATTTATAGTTTAAATATGTAATTTCGTCAACATTTGAACTTGAAATGCTTTTAAAAATAAATTATGCCTATACCGGCCTATACTGTATTTCAAATATTTTTATAAATCTATAAATCTAGAATATATATCTTATATGACATTTTTAAATGTTTTTACCCAGCGAATAATTTTTTATTGTAAAATCAATACATCTATCATTTCGCACAGAATCTAAAAATGTGAAATCATTGTCTGAATATTGCTGTTAAAGGAAATATAATAAAAAATCGCATTTTTTTAAAATTTTATGATTCCACTATAATGAATATTATCAATTATATCGCTAAAAAACATATTTTTGTATTTGTATCGTGATTAACTGTTCTGCGTTATCATAGACATATGCCTGTACCTAGAGACAGTCCAGTGCCCCCATTCCCCACCAGAAATTTTTAGTTTTTTTGGTTGGTAGTTTATTGTACATACATTTAAACATACATTACATTTATACATACATACATTTACAAAACTTTATTGTTACCTTTATCATTAATATACATTTTCATATAATATAATTCAAGGTATGATAAATGATTTGTAATTTGTATTCATAAATGTCAAATTGTAATGATAAACACGGATTTCAGATAAGAAATACAAGTGGTCAGTGAATCCCATTTTTGTCATAACACAATAGCTTGATTATTATGTAATATGTATATCATTTAAATTTGTTTAACTGCTAATCTCCTTTTATTTTTAACTATCCTATTTGTTTAAGATCAGCTGTTGCTTGTTTTATATAATATGTTTGATAATAGTTAAAAGGTATACCTCGTATACTTGTTAGTAAATACTAAATAATAACAATATTCAATCAAAAAATGAAATTTTTTATTTACAACATATTGATATAATGGTATTAATACACTTAATTTATTATTTTATTATTATTAATACATTAATTTATGGTTTACATTAATATTAATTTTAATATATTGTTATGTTAAATACACCAAATTAATTGTTATAACATAATTGTAGTTATAAAAAAATAGATGTGTAGTAAACATTATACACTTTATAAATAAAGGGGTCATAAAGTGATAGATATATAAGTAGGTATTCTAGCAATTTACCTATTATCAAATTTAAAGATAAGAATATTATCTAGGGCATCTCATTATAGGCTTTTATTGATATCTTAATTTTTAAGTGAGTTATAGTTATGTAAAATATTAAAACTTTAAAATGCTTGTAACTCGATTGAAAATTAAAATACCAATAAAAGCCTATGAGATGCCCTAGATAACATTATTACCTTTAAGTTTGATAAAAAAGGTAAATTTACTCTAATATTAAAGATTACATCACAAAATGTGTTTTGCTGAACAAAAATTTGCTATGATCTACATTAGTAAGACAGAGATAACACATGTGGGTATAATGTCCTCTTAAGAGAAAAAGATAGATCAGCGGTTCTCAGACTGTGGTATGCAAAAGACTACATGGTGGTACGCAAAGGGCTGTTTTTGGATAATAAACCCATTCAATTATTTAATTCATATCTTATTTTAAAAAACTAATAAATAAAAAATAATTAAACTGTAGCTGTAGTATTTTACTGCCTTATTATTTAAAACAAAAAATATATTTAACTGTACAATTAGGATTTTGGATCATTCTATTTTTAGTTATTAGTGGTACGCGACTGATTGATAATATACCTAAATCTAAGTGGTACGTAAAAAAAAAAGTTTGAGAACCGCTAAGATAGATATTAAGGAGTATCATAAAATAATCAATATTTTAACTTTATTTTTTGTTCTTAAAATTGTATATGTTTTACATTTGCTATATTATTATGTTGGTGGATTTGGTATTTTTTTTAAATCAATACCACCTACATCAAGTATTAACTTATTCCTAATTAATACACTAATGTGATATGTACCAGTTATAAAAAAAAAATGATTAATGGGAGGTGGAATATGCAACTGAATATTATGGTATTTATAACATTATGTTATGTGTACTGAGTGTTATATAATTAGTAATAACTTTGAAATATACATATAATTATAACAAATAATATTATTATTATTGATTCATATCTGTATTTTGATTTTTTAAACATTACATTTAGTTCTGTATCTGCTAATGTATAAAACATGATTATTTATTTTTATTTTAGACTTGATTCACTGTACTAATGAACCAAATGTGTCAATTCCTCAACTTGCCAATCTATTAATTGAACGGTCACAAAATGCCAGTTGGGTCGTAGTATTTAAATCATTAATCACAGTTCATCATTTAATGTGTTATGGGAACGAGGTTAGTATAAATAATCTTGTATTATTTAATCTAAGTATTTAAATATTTTATATATTTTTAGAGATTTACACAATATTTGGCATCCAGTAATAGTTCCTTTCAACTTAGCAATTTTTTGGATAAAAGCAGTTTACAAGGTGATTAATTATAAATTATGTTATTGTAGTTTAATTTAAGTCATTATATGATATATGAAAATACTAATAACTAAACTGAAGAAAAAATTAGTATTAAAAGTACACTTGTTTTTATTTTTATGCTTGGTACATTTAGGACCTGTCGGAGTACGATCTGGTAAGAATAACAATTAAAACAAAATAAGTTAATTAAAAATAAAAATATCTTGTTAAAAAAATAATATAATTGAATATAGGTATTTATTGTACATATAATTTTCTAAATATTTCTAAATATTTTATTATTTAGGTAATTAATTCAAAATGTTAATGCTTATTATTATTTTTTTTTTTTAGGTTATGATATGTCACCATTTATTAGACGTTATTCTAAATACTTAAATGAAAAAGCTTTATCTTATCGTACCGTGGCTTTTGATTTTTGTAAAGTTAAAAGAAGGTATTTTTATAAATTAAATAAACCTATAATTAATGAGTTATCAAAATAAAATGTTATACATTATGCTTCTGTATTTTAATTAGATTGTTCAATTATTATTATTGAATATTATGCATTTAATTTTAGCAAAGAAGATGGTGTACTGCGCACCATGAATTCAGAAAAATTATTGAAGACTTTACCAGTCTTACAGTCACAACTGGATGCATTACTTGAGTTTGATTGTTCTGCTGCTGATCTCACAAATGGTGTAATTAACATGGCATTCATGTTGTTATTTCGTGATCTTATCAGATTATTTGCTGGTTATAATGATAGTATCATTAATCTTTTAGGTATTTATATGATGATAAATTAATTTAAAACAGTGTTGGGCATTTAACTTCAAAAGTCTAAATATTTTAAATTTAAATTTAAAATTTAGAAATGAATATAAAATTTCTTGCCAAACTATTTGAAAAGACTGTCTTTTGGAACAAAATCATGCAGCTAGATGTGGCAAAATGGAAGGGAATTAAAATTGGTTGTTGGTTCGGTACTCTTAATAGTATTATTTAACTGAATTAATAATTACAAATGTTATTTAGCTCAAAAACATATAGAAACAGACAGTATTTTATATTTCAATACCAGTTTTGTATACCATCCATCAATGGAAGAATTCCTACACAAATGTCTATTTTTAATAAATTAATTTTGTTTGCAGTGCTCTAAAAACTGTAATAATACAAATTACTTTTCACCATTGTTAATTATTAATTTGTATAACTTTCAAGCTGCTAATACTACTGTAGTAATATCCCAATCCAAACTGCTATGTAATGAATTCAACTAAACTTAGTATCTTAGATTGCTTTTCTAGGTAGGATTTGTACATATGTAATTGTATTAACATGATAAATTTAAGTATATTTATTAATCAGTAATTACATAAACCCAAACATAGTTTGTGCTCATCACTGTTACAAATAGCTAGATTAATGTAATATTGTTATTTATTTATAATTCATATTTTTGTATTCATTAAATACAAATTTGTTATTTTTTTTTCCCAGAAAAATATTTTGATATGAATAAAAAGCAATGTCGGGATGCTTTAGATTTATACAAAAAGTTTCTCATTAGAATGGATCGTGTAGGCGAATTTCTCAAAGTGGCAGAAAATGTTGGAATCGACAAGGGTGAAATACCGGATCTGACTAAAGTATGTTAAATTCAATAAATATGATTGTTATAATTATTATCTACATAATTAAATTATTTGTATATTTTAAGGCTCCGAGTAGCTTATTGGATGCATTAGAACAACATTTAGCTTCTATCGAAGGCAAAAAATCTGCAGCAAACACTCCCACACAAGCAACAAGGTATGTGAAGAAATGTTTTATTTTACTTTTTATTTTTTATGTGACTAATGAATGTGATATAGAGTATAATGAGGATATTATACTTTCATTTATTTATTTTTTGTCTTATTAACTCATAGTATAGCAAATTTTTCATTCAGAATAGGTAATCCATTTTGCTATGTTGTTTTTAATATGTGAATGAATTGAACTATTCCCAAGTTTAAATGCTAAAATATTGTTTATTGATCTGTGTAGTTTTTTTTTAGATACTTGAATTTAAAAAAAAGTTATTAAAAATTTAAAACAAAAAAAACTTTTAAAATATTAAAAATAACAAGTTTAATAGATTATTCTGAATGCTAGATTTGCAATGTTGTGTGTTTGTAAAACTGTGACAATGACTACACATGAGCTTATGATCTTAGTTTTTCAATATATTTTTTTTAAAAATACATTTCAATTTCATATTCTTTAATTACTTAATAAAATTATTATATGTTCAAACATTACTATTTATTTATTTTTCTATGAATAATTTCTTATTCTCTATGAAAATAAATGTGTTAAAAATTTTTAAATTATTTTGTTTACCATTAACTACTATATTATTCTGTATCATATTTATTTTAATTCACTAATAATAAATAACTTATATAAATGAGTTTATAGAATTTCAAATACATCATATTTTTATAAAAGTTATTAATTTTGGTATAATAGTAAATCATATTTAATGCTACCATAAAGTAATATGTAGTATGTTACATTTATGCATAATTAATATATTAAAACATACTTTATGATAGTATTAATATGTGATATAATAAAATAAGTTATTTAATTTAAGTTTTTATAATAATTTATTTTTATTAATAAAAAAAATAATATGATTTTTGAATCATATGGAATGACCCATTTATTGTAAAACACGCTATTTCAAAAAAATGATTAACATCTTAAAAATGTTTTTTAAATATTATGTTCTTCGACTGGATACATTTTTTTTTTTGATTGTGACAACCAAACAATAATAAATATGAAATTATGTTTTATTATTATAGTAATTTGATTGCCTTTAGCAACTAATGCACAATATATTACGTTATCAGACTAATTTTGCGTTGCGATATCATAGTAACCAAATAAATAATAAACTCGCAGAATCTGGATACATTTTTCATTTGTACCTAACAACTTACTAATGATTAATTACGTTACCACAGTAACCTCAAGATATATTTTTTTAATCATAATTAAATAAATCATATTATATAATTCAATGTTTGCTAGGAAAAGTATCAAGTTTAAAAATATAAAATAAAATTTTTAAACTTAAAAAGTTTTTAATAATAAAATTAATTTTATTATTTTTTATTGATATAATTGTTTAATGGCACATATATTTTTAATTCCTATTTCAAATAAGAATATTTTTTAAAATATTACATTGTTAAAAAATCAATTAAATTATGAGATATGTATTTAAAGTTTAGATGAATGGAGTAGAATTGTACAGAACAGAAGTACCCCATAAGATCTTCTACTCTGCTCATAAACCTTTGAATACTTAATAACTAATAACCTAATTGATAATAATTTGATATTATGGATTGAAATACTCCAATCAATATTTTATTTTTAAATATGAAATTAAAAATGTTGTTTGGTTTAACATCTTAAAATTATGTAAAAGAAATATTTTTAAAAACATTTGTTTATTTTGAAATAATGAGTGTTTTATGTCAAATGGATCATCCTATAAAGTACATAATATAGAGATATATTTGATGAAGATTTTCTCTTACTATATATTTTTTATATAACTTTTTATTATTATAAATAATAAAAATAAAAATATATAAGATCCTTTCTATTACAATTTTTCAAAATCCTCAAATCATCCTTATATTATTTTATGTGCGTGTTGTTGTTGTTTAGTTAGACTTAATTATATGAATTATATCCAATTATACGTACTATAGTTAAATATTATTTAGAAAATTGTGTTTGAATGTGATTTAAGTAGGTAGTTTTCACCTAATGATTGACTGTTTATTAGAAACTATTATTGTATAAAAATAATTCACATTGTAACATTAATTTACATATTTTTGAATCAAATTTGTTCTATTTTTAGTAGAACTTCAAAAATATTATACACTAGAAATGAATAATAAAAACATTATAGGTACATTTTAAATTTCAAATGTTGCCAATTAATTTAAAAAAACAAAAAAATGTTTTATGGGATATGATACGAATAAACACATTTTAAAATTCAATGTTTTATAATGAAATATGATATTATTTAACACGAATATTTCAATAATTCCAGTAAATAACTTTTATTCAGTATTATAGAAATTGTTTTCATGCAATATCACTTAAATGGCCATAATTTTATAATTTAAAATATGTTATACATTACATGAAGTTGAACCCTTAATTATTAGGTTAATTCTGTATTAATAATAATTAATATTTTCTATTTTTTCTTCTTACATTATGTATATGTTATACTGTCTATACTATACTACTTTAGTTTAACCTAACGGTATGCACCTATTGGCTATTATGTTGTTATAATTTATAATTACTAGTTAATAGGTACTATCATTATCAAAATATATTATTTTATTTATTTTCATAAGGAGAACTGCTAAGCTCTTTAATTAAGCATGTGAAAGACATTACTTCCCATTGAAATTAAAAAAAAAAAAAAAATCTGTTGACTGAAATTTATATTTTTTGAAATTATCATTATTCATTTGTTCATAAGAATAATTATTATAATGATTTTCATATGACTCTTCTCCACTACTTAAAAAGTGGTAATTTAACTTTTTAATTGATAAATAATCAACATAGGAAATACTTATAAATCACATTGATTAAACATGTTAGTCAACTACAGAAATATATACCGATCACAAGACATCTGGCATCATGGATGTTGCCTAGGCTCTAGTTATTACATTGCCAGAGTTTCGTTAATTATGGTGACATATATTAGATAAATCAAATTATATTAAATTATGTAATATATTTTAGTTAAATTTAACAGGTATTATAAAATGTATACATAGTTGTTTAACTTTATCATTTATGAAAATGATTTTACATTTTATTTTATGGGTTTCTTGTGACTATTATATATTGTTATTAATTATTATATAGTATATTTATATATTTTGCTTTCCCTTAGTACCTCCTACCTATTAGTTAGTTTTATATTGATGCACCTGTTGATATTTTACTACAATGTATATCATTTTTTTATAATTTAAATATCCATTTATATTTAACCCATTTAAACTTACTATATATCCATTTTAGATTTTGTATACTAATTGAAAGAATTATTGCAGTTTTTGCGTTAATTTTTTGTGTTCTCTCTAGAGAAGTAAATAATGACCTAAAGTTATTGAAATATTATTTGGATGACATAGCAATAGTAATTTACACTTGATTTTAATTGTTTTTTTTAATTTGCATGTGTAAAAACAGATGAATATACTTTAAATTAAATATAAAAAAAAGTAATAAATGTTATTAAATGTTGCAAAAATTGTTTAATTTATTGCTGTTTAAAATCAAACAAGTTTACATTAAAAAATTTACAAATTGTCAGTCAAAATATAATATATTTTTAGTTTTTAGCTACTTATGGTCACTCGTGTACCTAATCCTTGGTAAGACATGTATTTCCTAAAATTCTAGATTCGAGAAAAAAAATGTTCTTTAAACTATTAATTACAAAACACAAAATCATAATTCATTTTGATAAATTAATGATCAAAATTGATTCATAAGAATCATTTAAATTAGAATATTATACCAATTTCTCTTTTGGTGAAATATTGCAATTTATTAATCGATTGAAAAACACTGAAAGTCACTATTTTTCTGTCTCATTTTATCGTGATATATTTTTAACCTCCTTTCATTATCTTACATCTTTGATAAGTTGTTCCTTCTAATCAACTAAGACAAACATTTGCGACAGTCGCATTGGATAGTTGTTGTGTTAATGTTTTATTAATTATCATATTTTTAATTTTCTGGATTTATTTATAAATTTTAACTATCAAAAATTGAAAAAAAAAAATAACTAATAATTATAAAGAATTTAATACAATATAAATTATTGTGTGAACGTTAAGAAAAATGAAAATGAAAAATATTTATAATTGTTTTCCTTATCTCTGATTATAAAAGAGAGAATGTGTCAAACATGACTCACCAAAAGCCGCCACCGTATGTTATACTATATACACAAGTTTACATACTTATATTTTATTATTAATTTTTAATCTATTTATTACTCAATAGCTACTTAATACATATATGTTTGACATACATGTAATTTCAATAAATAATAGTATAAATACATTTGATAAATAATTTAAACAACAAAATTCTAATAAAAATTTGTAAAACAATATTAAAATAATAAAAATTAAATGTTTTGTTTATTATAATTTATTTCCTTTGAATACTAATAGGGTAACATAACTTTTAGTATTAATTTATTATTAATTATAAAAATAATTTGTTAAAATTCCATATTTTCGTTTGTAGATTACACTTTGTGTTATCCTAGGGTGACCATTCCTTTTAAAACAATTCTGTCAGCTATTAGTATATTGCAATCACTTAGGACTCTTTTTGTCCTGTTTTAATTCCATTGTCTCTTTAAAATTAAATGTAAGTAATGGATACAACCTGGGCCAAATATTTGCAGTTTTATATTGAAACCAATATTATAGACATCAGTTTTTGTGGAATGGGCGTCTAGTGTCAAACAATATTATCAACAATAATCATACCAAGACATTTTGTATTTTATTTATTTATATAAATCAACAGTTTAACACCTTTAATGATTTTAATGTAATTTAACACACAATTAAAATGAATTGTATAATTTGCACAACATTTTGTTCAAAATTCAAGCTCATATTATAGACTTGTATGACTACCACTCAACTAGATTATTCAACAATATATTTAGTTTAACGAATAAACAGATCATCATCACCAAGAATATAAAAGGGTGAAACCATTTTTCTAGGTCTTTAGCAATATTGTTTCTACTATTTATTTTGTATAAATATGGTCACCCTATGTTATCTACTTATAACTAAGTTTTCTTTAGATAGTCACATTTTTAGAAATAAGTAATAGTAGTGTTTGCAGTTGTTTTTATTTTATGTTTGTCTTTTTTATTTGAATTTTGTATTTTGTTTTGTTTTTATTTTCCATTTCCTGTCCTATCCCTGACATAATCATATAGCACTCATCGGACAGATGTAAAGACTGGTGTATCTGCCCTTTCTTCCACTAGCAGCTCTTTTGGAACAATTGCTCAGCAAGCGGATGGAGTTGAGGAGTCATTGAAGCAAGCTGTTTTGGCTGAAGAAGAAGCTGTTTTAAATCAATACAAGGTAATTTAGTGGTATTTTATAATTTTTTCCTTAGTAGTAGTATATAAAAAAAACTATTTCATAATAAAAATTATCATCCCAGGCCAAAGTCAACAGCCCTGTGAATGGTACAATCGCTTCAGTCAACAATCCGTTTTTAGTTTCATCTGAGCCTATTGTAGACTTGTTTTCATGTCCAGCTCCAGCTACACAGGTATTACATCAGATATTTTTTAGTGGGTAATTCATTTAACTTTCACCTTTTTTAGATGTCAACCAAAGCTTCTGACGATTTACTTCAATTAAGTAATCCATTTGCTGACATGTTTTCAACTCCTATGACAGGATCACAAACAAATGCTTCAAATGATATGTCTTCTCCTCTTGCTAACAACTGGATGAGCAATGGATTTAATACAAATACTAGCAATGCATTCGTTGATGATAAATCATTTACATCTGTTTTTGGTCAACCTGAATCTAACCAATCATGTCCTGCTCCCACTACTACAGGTAAATTAATAATTCTAACTATAAAACAATAAATAGAAGAATATGTTTATGAAAAATTCCCTGAGTGTATATATCTTTCAAGCTGCGTGTTCTGGGACATCTTTTATCACCTCAAATGTTTTTTCTGATTCAAATATTTTTGAATCAAGTCCTCCATCTATAGAAAAATCACAGTCCAGAAAATCTAGTGGGGCATCAATACCTCCACCAAGACCTCCTCCACCTTCTACTTCTCTTCCATCATCTAATCCTGATCCTAATCCTGTTTTGGATTTGGCAGCAGATATTTTTCTTCCTCAAAGTGTCCCTCAACCTATTTATGGATCTCCTGGCAAAACCGATTTGGCCGCACTTGCTTCAGGTATACAATATAATATGATATTGTATTCAGACATATATGTTTCGGCCTTCTTTTGTGTGAATTATGATTTTCTTGATTTCCGGGTAGTTTTTATTTCGAAGCAGGCACTCAATTACTGGCCTGTAGCACTTTATTTTAATTTATTTAATGCTTTTGCAAGAATACAAGTTATAGGCTTAACATGTTGTAAGGTCGTACTTGAGTAAACATCAGTGGTTTTTTTTTTTAATATTTATATTCAATGCTATATTATGTAAGTAGCATGGGCATTATTATTATTTTTTAGCTATTAATATGATTTTTCAGTATTCAGCTGCCATTATTATCATATTTTATTTGCTTTAATGGTTTTGTTTTTTGATCAAATATTTTATTATTAATTTTATTTTATGGTATTTAATTTTAGGTGCACCTGATTCAGGTAATAAGAAGGTATTAACTGGAGATTTAGATAGCAGTTTAGCATCATTAGCAGAAAATCTTACCATCAATAAAGTCACACAACCGCCACCGTGAGTAATTATTTTATATTTATCTTTTAAAAATTGGTTTTATTGGTTTTTTTTTTTTTTTTTAAGAGTTCAATGGAATTCTCCTAAAAATACTCCAAAACCTGGTAATGGTCAACCAGGAATGGGTTGGAGCCCTCAGCCTATGGCTGCTACAACTGGTGCAAATTATCGACCAATGGTATGTAGCAAATGTTAATTAATTGTTTTCAATATACAATTTAAAAATAATATTTTTAAATTATTGTGAACAGCTTAAAAAAATCTATTTTGTTGATTGAGTTGTTTCTATGTAATATACCTATGCTTGTATTTTGGTATTTTCTTTTGTAAATTGCTTCTCAAATTAAAATACTGCCAATAATTATTCATTTTTGTTTTTATACATTTTTTTTGCATGTTTTTATTTATGTACATACCTTTTTATTATTATTTTATTTTATTTTTTGCTTGCTGTATATTGGATTATAGGGTCAAGGAATGATGTCCAACCCTTCACCATTTGTATCAACATATGGTCCAATGGTAAGTCATATTCACTTGTAAAACTGCTTTAAAATAAACTTGCATTGAATATACTTACTATAATTTAAATTTTTTTGAATATAACATTAAACAAGAATTTTGGATATTATCGTCCAGTTCTAATTAAATGTTGGTTGTGTGTATTCAACATATTTTAAATTACTTATTTTCTTTTATTGTTAAATACTTTAACTTAAAAATTAAACATATTATGATTATATTTTATACTAAATGATGGTTAACATGATTTTTATTCAGCCTGTTTTAAGATTTTTATTTTTGATTATTTATAACTTAATAAAATAAAAAAAAAATAGAATAAAATCTGGCTTGTAAGAATTAAAAGTTATAAAACTGTCTCTTTAGTGAATTTTAGTTGTCCTTCCCTGCTTTATGCCAGTGACAGCATGAACTATTATTTGTTATGCTATTTTAATTATTTGTTCAGTATAAATAACAAAGTCTCGATAAAATATTTTTGCTCCACTGCTGCTTATACTATTTTTGAGTTAGTAAAATTAAATATCTTAATTTATACATGCAACTTGAACATTTCATTTATTATTTATCTAAATAACCTACTATTCAAACAATTATTTTTATATCAATCTGCATGTTTTATTGAACTCATAATAGGTTAGTTTTTATACATTTTTTATTTAAAATTTAAATGTATTTCTATAATAAGATATTCTTTTTTGAAAAAGTTTGTTTGTAATTTGAGTAGCTTTGCTATTTTGGCTATCATTGCACATTCACACTCTGCATAGGATGCGGTTTTTTTTTCATCACTGATATAGTTTATTTGAAATTTTTCATGTATATTTGTCGTGCAAATAAGCATCTATGTGGTATTTATATAAGCTCATCATGATATAATAAATATTTTAAACTTTAACTAATATTTTTAAACTTGCTATTTTGTATAATATTGTTATTGCTATTAAGGTTATATTTATCAATTCCCATTACATTAATTTTAATAATTCATACATTTTTATATGCCTAAATTTAATTATTAGGCATAGGGTGATTAAATATATTGAGATGGCTGAAATTCCTTTATAAATTATATAATTATATAATACATTATTCACCACAAATTCAATATAATAAGCATAATTTATTTACAAAATAGACTACAATAATTCTGGGAGAGGGTATCCTCTAAAGCTCCCTATGCCTATGGTTGAATTGCTCTAATGATTTTTAGAGTCTAATTCTATAAATTTACTTCTTGTGTATCAGTGACCTATGTGTAGCCTAGATGGGCTCATTTTTAAATTAATTTATATTATTATACTAATTAATATAAGTAAAGTAACATATATTTTTATAAATATATTACTAAATAGAAACATCATTGTTCAAACTTTAATATTTGTATATATCCTCAACTCGATTAATTTGTTAATAGTATAATGATTTATTAAAAAAAAAAAAACAACAACAACAACTATTAAGTTATAATTTGAACAATATTTGTACATTTTTTCTTACGTAAGTTTGTGTTATATCTTAAGGGTGTACAACCCAGCTGTATTGGTGGTAGTGCAGTAGGTGGTGGTAATCTTGGAATGACTACTCCTTCCAGTTCTCAGACCTCTCAACCACAGCCTGTCTTAGATCCTTTTGGTTTATAAGGTAATCTACTTATTATGTTCTATATTAAAAAAAAGTTATGTGAATTGATCTAACACACAAATTAGGTATTACTATATTATATTAATTGTTATTTTTTCTAGGAAATAAACTGGGACTGAAAAGCGAAATGTATAGTTTTTATTGTATACACATTATAAAGGGTTCTAAGAATAACTATCATTGCAACAACCCTAGTGCCATACTTTCAAACTCTTAATTGGCAAAATGAATATAATTTCAGGTATTACTGTTATTTAGTTAAAAATCTATTATTTATACTTATATTGTGAAAGTATAAGAATAAAATAATGCCCAAAATAATTTCTGCCTATTTTAGCCTAAATTATTTTAAATTAAACATAAAGTATTATATTTAGATTATTACTTAAAAATAGGCAAACTCTAGCTTAGAGATAAAAAATGTGTGTTCTATGAAAAAGAGATTGTTCCTTTAGGAATAAAGTAACAATTTTAGTTTACGATCTTGTTAAGTTTTTTAACTTAATATTAAGTGCAATATAAAATAAAGTTTGATTTAAATTATATCCTATTCGTTTACCTCATGAATATCCATTAATTTACAAATAAAAAAAATTATATATTATGTATTTTATAATAAATATAATATTATTTTATGTAATATTAATATAACATTAAATATTAAATAGACAATACTATATTGTTAATCCATTTAAAAATTATATAGCTATATGATTATTTAATATTATGACACTCTCTAACAGATATACTTATTAGATAATATAATTAAGATAGGTACCGTGCATTAGTAACAATAAGGTATAATTGTAATATATTTATATTTTAATCAAATTAAAATAAATACTCTCCCATGTCTATAAAATACAATATAATATAGTATATTACATGTTATATATAAATTATTATTATTGAAAAACGTGTATCAAATAAAAATAGGTACATGATGTTTACAGTGTACTGATGTACAGTGTTCGGTTTAAACAAAATCATATCTAAATTGTTACAAAAATATGTAAGTAATTATACATCAGTTACCTAATTTATTGTTTTGTAAGTTAAATACTTAAAATAAATACAACATTTGGATACGATTTTGAGTGAACATTTTAGAAGTATTAGACAAACATCAAAAGTGATGTATTGGAAATTCTGTAATAATATAGTGGAATATAAATATATTTATATTTTTTTTTTCACAAGTAACATATTATAACCCCTTATATATTTTATGCAGAAACATAATTGTTATATTCAATTTTTATTTATTTAAAATTATCAATAACTTTTTTTATTTATAATTTATTTAATTTTAAATTACTTATATAATATATTATATATATTGATTATAAATATTGTTCTATCAAAATCATTACTGTGAATTTTTTTTGATTGAAAACAATTAAGTATTGTGAAATTATATGAATCAACAATTATTGTTTATGGGTATATTATATACATTTTATTAGGCATAATTTTGTTTTATTTTCATTTTTTTGTTTGTATTCTTTCAATTTTATGTTACCTTCCATTTAGAAATTCAGTCCATTTTTATAAATATATGTTATTATTATTACGGATTTATTGTGATGTTAATTTAACAGAAATCTTGTTAGTATATTATATTTTTGGCATCACCTTTAGTTAATTTTTTTTTTATTTGCATGTGATATATAATTTATGAATTTTGTATATTTATGTTACTTTACTTATTTATTGTAAAATGGCTTTGGTTTCGTTAAAGTTAAAATTAATTTTTACTCTGGCGTTAATTATAATAAACATTCCAAAATAAAATTAATAACATAATATAATTTATAAACTATAATATTATCATTATATCTTTATAATTATTATTGTAATTAGTGTATTGGCATGTAGATACACAAAATATATTATTATTATTATTATATATGAGCCTTTAATTAAAAAAATATATATAATTTATTGTACCTTTAGCTCTTTAAAATACAAATGATTTTGAAATCCTAATTATATTTCTACAAAAACGGATCAATATTCACTACCCAACAAGTAATGCGAGAAAAACAAATCTTCTAAAATTTAGATTAATGTCTGTAAATTATGAGTGACCAATATTAGGTTTATTTATTGTGTAATAATTAATTATTATTAACTAATACTGTAATCTATCGAGGTTGTGTTCCAGCAAAATTATGTACCTATCATAACCGCGACCTTAAATCAAGGTTAGTTTTTATTTTTATATTTTAAAACACAACATTAAGGTTAATATTTTTGTTAATTTAATTTACATAATTAATTAATTATACATACATATATTAGGAAGTTTAAAAAAACTTGTGATATATATATATGTTTTTTATTCTCCATGTTTTTGCAAACATCTTTGTATGGTCTATTTTAAGAAATCATATAGTTAGTTAGTTAGCCAATGAAAAATCCTCATTGATTGTTTTAGAGAAAAAATGTGACTTCACAGTTTCTTTTTCCTCTCCATCCTGTTTAGAATGTTTTAATTCGTCCGGGGTTGTAATTTCTTCTAACTCCTCCAATATGTTAGCTTTTGATCATAGTTCAACATAATTTTTTATGTATCGCCTTTGTATCTCAAAAAAACATTCTACTTTTCGAGAAATAATTATTACTTGATTTAATGTGGTGCTCAGATCGTCAATTTTATGGACAAACGCAGTTTACTTTTGCCTACAACTTCGAACATTGAACTTCGTCAAGTGATTTCTTGATGTTGACAAAATGACGAGACATTCAGTGATGTTATAATTTTCCAATCCCGTGTTCGTAAGTTCTTCGGCAAACACCTCTTTCCATTACTAACATTTTGGGCATTTTGTGCACGTAACCCCGCGATCGATGAACTCTTGCCAGATCACCAACCGATAAATAGACTGACTTCGAGAAAAATTCGATAAAAAAGGATAATTGCTAATAGTTATAATAAAAAAGAAAAGAAAAATAATTAATATTACTCTGTTGTATGGGCCCCATTATATCACTGCCCAGGGCCTCAAAAAGGTTAAAGACGACCTCGGATCTTCCATATTCTTTTAATAGACTTTGAAAAGTCCTTTTTTCGACTTTACGTAAGATGCTCTACATGATGTGTACCGTCTGTACCGATAACCTTTATTATGTAGGTATTTATATTCTTTATACATTTATAATGTAATAATATATACTTGTACATTTATACTTAACGATATAACAAAAATTATCTAAAACAAATAACAGCGTTCATTATATAATATAACTAGTTGAATAACCCTCGTGTGTTAAATAGTCGATTTGTATATAAATTGATTTTTTTATTAAACTTTTTAAAGCCTAGGCATATAATATATAATAGTTTTTATAATTTAACTTAATTTATGATATTTATAACTAAAATAACAAATAAGATAAAAATTTTATCTTTATTTTTTATCATAAAATTAAAAATAATGAGTGATTTACTCGTAGGATCATTTGGACCCTTATTTGAAAAAAAAAATTGTAACAAAAAACGCCTGATTTTCTTTTTTATGTGTATAAGGATAACTATAAAATGTATGGATTGTTATTTGTTAATTTATAAATATTTCTGACTTAATTGCGGATTTAATTAATGGATTAATTAAAGAGTTTTATGGTGGTCGTCAAGCAGCTAAATTCCAAAATTGCTCAGATCGTCAGATGACCGCAGTATATTTTTACTATCATCAAAATAATGTTTACTTATAAGTGATTAACTTGACAAAGATAAAGCTAGATAAAAAGAATTCGTTTCAGACGGTAAAGAAAAAGGGGCTAAAGAACATTTTATGAAACGTACATTAATGAATGAATGCTTACCTACAGTTAAAGACTTTTCTTCAAAATAAAATAGTAAAATATAAACTGATTGAAGTTTGTTTAGATACATTTTTATTTTTTTCAAAATTAAAACTTAGAAGAACTACCTATGCTCCGAATATGAGCATTGCTTTAAGTCTTAAGAGTATATATCTATGTGTGTTGGTTATAGGCTTATAGCCACTGTCCAGCCGAGAGTGTTGATTCTCTTTTGTAGTTAGTACTAATAATTAGTTCTAATTTTATACTATAAATAGTTTTTCCAATTATTCATTATTGTAAAATTCTTACATTTAATCGCTCCGCTCAGAATCTTAAATTGTTCAGCATGCCACTGAGTTAAGCAATAGTGTAATATTTGTATTATGAATTATTTTGACATGTTCAAAGTGTTTGAAGTATTATATATATTATTATAATAATATTATTAATTATAATAATATTGCGAGTAATAAGAGACGTATTTAGGAATTTTTTGCTCCGGGTAAGAAAAACCTAGGTACCATATTTTCCATATTATATCAAAATGCTCTCCAAAATTTACCATCCGGGACTCAAGCCCCCCTGTCACCCTAAATACGTCTCTGCGTGTAGTATTATGTGTGCATGATACAATTTTTATAGATAGTTGATCATTGTAGGTTATTTTTAAGCACAATAAAGTGAATAGTGTAATATCAATTCCTATTTGGATAACATCAGACATAATATATTACGATAACTGTGGCGTACACAATGGCGGGACGTGGGGGTCAAATCCCCCCCCCCCCTATTGGCTTTTTTATTATTTTTGGTTTTTGCTTACATTATGCAGTATGCGCTATAAATTATAATGTAATATTTTGTAATATTATGATCTATCAAGCTATTGAATTTTAACAATTTTGTCAATACTGAATACCGCCATTATAATTTTATTTTCGTTTATTTGTATTTGAATCAAAATATTGTTTATTTGGTCGAAATGGTCAATGACGAGTGACGACTATGATTATACTTTATTATAGCTTATCTTATTTTCATAGAGAATACTATATAGATGTAATATGTACGTAGGTTCGACTAAAAGGAGAGCTATGCTTCTACTGTGAGTGTGTATAAAATGTTATAGGATATTATCGTTGTTATTACCTAAGTTATGAGAAATGAGATCATTATCGCTACGAGTTTAGTTTACCACGTATACATAGTTTACAGTATATACCTACCATTCATTTATCTGAAATCTAAAATAAGAAACACTCGAAGGGGGGGGATTGTTGAAAATGTATTTGTTACAGGAACGGCTAAATGGCCTAACAGTTATGGCAATTTCAAATTTATAGAAATATTTAATTACAGCAAAAGAAGTTTTAGACGAACTAGTAAAAAAAAAAAAAGGTAACTAGATTTGATGATTTTATTATTATTTATTTTATTTATACATCTAATGATGTAGCATTTATTATACAGAAGTTTTGACTTTATGGAATATTGGAGTGGATCTTCCATATTGTGTTTAATGTGAATTTTGAATCAATTCAAATCATATTCTTTGTTCCACTAGATAGATAGATAGATACATATATAATGTATAATTATATAAATATTGTTTGTTAGTGAATGACCATGATAGTATAATATACAATATAATAATATATTATATATTTATATTTACCATATATAGGTAATAATAATATTCTTACCCAGTGCCGCAATTAGTATTTAAATACAAGTATTTGAATACTTAACAAGACTGATTGAAAGCGATAATATGAAAATTTGGATCAAATTTCAAGTATCTGCGCCCTATAGGCTATACTATAGCTATAGCCGCTATAGCTACGGTTGTGTTAAAATAATTCAAGTAACACCAAAAAACCAAAGGAAATTTTGTTGAAAACTGGTTTTGCATAATTTTTTGTTTGTTTTATCTGATTAATTTTAAAAAATATAAAGAATTTTTACAAATTAGATCCAATTTGCTATTAGAAATTATAATTTAAGATTGAAACATTTTTCCAACTAATTATCGTGCACTTGCATGTGTTCATAAAAATCACATTATTGTAAAATTAATTAAGTCAATCTTTATTGCTCTACTCAGAATCTTAAAATGTAGGTACATTACTTAAGATGGGTATTAGCGAAAAAGTCTTTAAAGTCAATAAAAAAACTTTTACTCACTCAAAAAGCTTTATTTCTTGAATTCTTATAACAATATATACTATATAGTAGTGACTCCTTCAGCTGCTTTAATATAGGTTATATACTTAAATGATTATACGTACATCATAATTCATAGGAGTACGCTAACATGCGAAGAACCCATACACTACGCTCCCGAAACATTGCATTTTAGATTTTGAGATGGATATGGATGTATTGATTTTACAATTTTGTCTTCTTTTGTATACATATTACATACAAATGTATGATATGTGTACGCGTTGCTGATCTTCATCTTTGATTTTTAAATTAAAAGTGGCAAAATGACAATCATAAATAATAATTATATTTACACCTACGTGGTAATATACTATTGTTTAGGTCTTTAGGATATAATTATTTATAGTTTTATTATTCATTAATCATTATATTATAGACAATTTTATTTATAATGCACTTGTAGTAGCGCAAGCGCGCCGCAGCTGTAGCCGTGTTTGAACACTTAGATAGGTATACGTATAATAATAATAATAAACGGTCATTACGTCACAAAATCGTGTTTCGGGCCAAGGTTACTATTTGTTTTGTATAGCTTTGTTATTACTGCAAGTTAATGTATATAAAAGAATAGAACAAAAGCAAAAAAGTATAAATGTAAACTGTAGTCGCCAGTCGATCTGCAACTCGTTCCAATCGAACCCTTGACTTTATTGTGGGTGGTAAACAGTGGCCAGCGGGCCAGCCACTGGCGTGTTGAATAATATTATGATCCTTTCATAGTTCCGTTATCACTCGATAACGGCACAACGATCAAACTTTACCAGGTATTGGGTATGCGGTTTCCCTACTCCGCAAGGTGATCGACGCACGCGTGCGCACTATGCGACGATACACCTCGAGGCCTGCCGGCCGCCTGGCACTCTGTCAGTTCGGCGTTGCGCAGCGTTCGTGGTGATTATCGTGCTCATCGTCTATTGTTCGCTGTGCGCGTTTGCTCCAGTCGCGACCGTGTGTGCAGTGCTCACCATCATTAGACCACTCGTCGACATCCGTGCGAAAAACTTGCAGACGACGACCACAGACGGACACTGAAGGCGTTAGACGCGACGATAGACGGTTCTTTGCGTCTTGAAAATACGTAAGTACATTATTGTTATTTTGCCTTGTTGTGATTGCGCGAGCTTTTTCCCGACCAGCGTGTGCGATGTAATACTACATCGCGTACCGATCGTCGCGGTGGTCCCGAACAAGTCTTGTTTTCCGTTGTCATTAGTCATTAGTCATTACACTGAAGCGGTTGTCACAATTCGCAGTCAAAGCCGTGTCCGCGCGCCGCACCTTCTGGCTACACACCCGCAAACCACTGAGCGTTTTTGAGTTGTCGTCACCGTAACGTTCTCTCTCGGTGTTATCGTTCCTGGTCCTTAACGCGCTTCTGACGGAATATTCTATTTGTGACAACTGCCGAAACATGAGCCTCCTCGAACGACGACGACGCTTGTAAGGGTGACGATGGTTTTGCAGCAGGTACCGCAGTCGGAAATCCGTGTTGTATCTCGGATGTTTGTTGAGACGTCGTTGCGTACGACAATTAAAATACTGATAACGGTCGTATAACTCTACATACACGCTCAGAACGTCACCAATTACCTATAATATTATTTTAATTAGTTGTTATCGTAGTGTTCCCATCTTGACTACTCTAATCACCAATAGTACATTAACAACAACAACAATAATATTATGATGTTGATATCGTATTTTTGAGCTGACCACCCCAAGTGGCAAGTCTACATGAACAAAAATAATTGTCTACTTTACCAGACACTCGTCTTTTCCTACATCTCCTAAAATTTAGAAGTAACTGTTAATCTTACCTCCACTTTTTGTTTTGTTGTGCTTAGAGATACCTAAAGGTATCTATATCATCTTAAAATTCTATTTTAACTGGTATAAATTTATTTGGATACGAATCATTATCATAACAAATATGTATATCAGTTCAGTTTTTTTTTTTATACCGGCTAGGGCCATCAAATGTTTTGATTATATACTTCTTTACCATGTACCAGCCTACTTATTTATTATTAGAAATTTAGCATTTTAAATATATGATGTTTGCCCTTGTAATTGGATCATTTTTTTCTTCCTACTTGATAGGTACCTCCTTATGTCTAAAACACTTTAAAACTTCAGATCTATACAGATTGCAATTCTAATTGAAAACATATTTTGCCTCATATTTTATACCTTCCTACTTGAAATACCTAATTGTTTTTCTTAGTTTTAGGTTATCAAGGTCTATAGTTTATTGATAAAATATAGTATAGGTATCCGCCGACTTTATGACAAACTATTGACCACCATTACTAAGCCATATAAAATGCACATTTAATCTTTCAAAAGAATTATTTCAATACATAAAATATAATGTCTTATTTCACATCCTGTTAAAATATCTTTTAATCAATTACTTATGTACCTCTATAAACTATAATACAATGGCAGTGTTTAACATAAAAAATTTGAAAACTACTAAATAGTACATTTTGGATATAGACAGTTAGATATGAATATACTTATTATTATTTAATTATATTGGTTGGATTATAATTTGGTTGGTATATTTAATATATATCTACTTATCTATATTCACTAAAATAATGCATTTTGTGGCATACCTAACTTCACTTCAATTTGTTTATAATCTACTTAGATACAGCTACCGTGGCTGTCCTACTTATTTTCTTCATAAAATTTACTTATAATATTTTAACAATAAACATAATTATTCATATATACTTAAATTACTTAATAAACAATATTATTGTGTTATGAATTTATTATGAATCAAAGTTTATGATAAAAACGTTTTGTGATTGCCACTACATAATTTATTCACAAATATACTATTATGTATACATCATACATTATACATACATTAGTATAAATTTGTGTTTAAATGTTTAATAGATGAGTGGGGACAATAAAATTCATGGCAACTCTGTATCAACACTACTACTATTGAAAACTGCCTATGTAAACATTATCTATATTAGATTACGATATTACCGGTGTGTTTTATAATTTTATCAACGAATAATAGGTTAATTATGATGATATAGTAATAATACTTCTCGACTTCTTATATAAGAATTGTATGCATTGTTCATAAAAAATTTCATACCACCCTATTCAAATGATACTAACTATTAACACCACTTTTTATATCATGTACAGAAACATTTGTACAAATAAAATATATAAAAATTGTAAAAATTGTTTATTTAAAAATTATTATTATTATTATTATTATTTAGATTTTCAAACTTAAACTAAATTACGAGTTAAATTATTTTGGTATTTAGCACCATACTGTTAGTCCATATCTTAAAAACTGTTCTTATAATGCCTGACATGAAAGCTGCTATTTACTGTAAGTCAGCAACCCAAGAAGCAACCTATTCCAAAATTATTTAATATTTATACTTCTATTATACCTACCTGAATAACTAATAGCATTAGCAATTAGAGCTAGCACTAGCATTAGCATTTACGCCACTTACATAAACAACACTACAATACTTATTGTGGGAAATGATCTGTATGAAAAATGTAGCACACTACAAATTCATTTAAAATAAATTCAAGTGATTCATAAATTCATAAATTCTGACAAATTTGTATTTGTATCATTTATATTAAAGAGATCCCTTCATATTTTAATTGCTAAGGCATTCTAATCTTAATATCTTTGTAAATCAAATATCTTGATTTTTAACAAAATAATGTTAAAAATGAATATGTGTTCATCTAAAAAAAAATTTCAATAGATAATAAAATTTTTTGTTTGTCCAATTTTAAAATCAAAGCTACCAACCTATAACTAATTTGCATTATACACAAATCTCTTTTAGATCTATTTTGTATTTGAGCATACAGGATTCAATTTTTGTGCTGTGCAAAGCCATTCAAAGTTTGTATCATACAAGTATTCCATTGGATAACTGTATGCATTATCATGCATACTAATGCACCTTAGTTATTAACTAAGTTTACCATTTAGCCACCAAATAATTTAAAACATTTTATTCGAAACTACAATGTGCCCGTGCCCACGTGGATGAGAAATATGGATCCCAGGTTAGTCTCTTGTCGAGAGTAATTCTAAGATATTTGACTTCCGTTGAATTAGAGATATGTGATCCTTGAAAATATAGTGGAGGCATTCGGTTTAAGACTATATTAGATAAAAAAAATAAAATTGTTCTTATATAATTTATATCTTTTTTGTTGTATATATTTAAAAAGTTCTTTGTTTATAATGCTGAAGTATAGTTTTGTAAACATTCATTCACTAAAAATATTATATAATTTTTATACTTACAACTGTCAATTAAAGTACTCTCAAAATAAATTAGCTACATTTGTGCTGTGGTATGTCAATGTTTGTACTGAAATCAAATTGTACAATTTTAATCAATTATTATTAAAATATTTATTGATGAAGTACAAAATAGTAATAGTTAAATTGTTCTATTATTTATTAAAAAAAAATGTTAAAGGTGTAAATTAAAAAAAAAAAGATTACCCAGTATAATTATTTAAAGTTTTTTTATTACCTTTTAAATTAAATGAAGCTTAATATGTGTCCAAAAAAGTATTCTATGTTTCAGTAATATTGTTCATTGTTATAAATAGTATCTTTAATGTCTTGGTTAATATATTTTAATAATGTATGATTTAAATTTAAGAATTAAAATAATGTTTTTTAAATTATTAGATTGTCATATATGTTTTGATAAATTTAATTTTCCAATTTTTACAACAATTGTCACTAAATTTGCAGTATTCATGTTTTTTGCTCATTGTAATATCCCCAGTAATATCTTCAGTATATCTATTTAGTACAATAATGAATAACACTTAAGGTACACTTAAGTATTATCATTCCTATACCTATTCATTTTATTTTATTAAAAATTATCTTTATATAACTATTATAAAAAGTGAACTTGTTTTGTCACAATAGATTTTATTAGTTTCACTGTACTTGGAAAAGTACCAAAAAAAAAAAAAAAAAAATACAATTTTATTCACATAAGTGTGCCGCGTGCAATGTGCATAGATATTTATTTCAGATGATCTTTTACTAATTTTCGAGGTAATTTTGCTCTTGTAGTCACTTTGGATTAATTAATGGCTATATACAATTTAAGTAGTTAGTTATTACTTATATTAATATATGTAACTACGTGTTTTAACAGAATTTTGTTCTGTTTTACAATAAAAAAAATTATAATATTTATCTTGGTAATCTTGATAAATGTACTTAGCTGATACTTACCTTAGTTTATGATTGTCAAATAAATTAAAATTATTAAGTCTTTTTTGTTAAGTTTGTGCTTATAATTGTTCCAAGTATTTTTCTTTCATTATAGTACTCTTAAATAATTATTTGACTGTATTTTTTGTACTATGTTATGGTCTATGGGTAATTATTGTAATTAAACAGTAAAACAACAAATGGTTTTAAATTTTAAAAAAACATATGTAATTACTAAATCTTTACTACATGTTCCAGTATCGATCGAAAGCTTTTAATTTAATATTATTTTAAAAATATATCATGCATATGGAAATGTATTGTTTAATTCATAAAGTTTTTTTGCTGAACCACCCATTCTATTTTAAAACTAGTGTTTGTAATTTTTTATAGCAGATCTTATAGCGTTTTCCTAGTATTTATCATATAAAAACTTTTTTAGTTTACTATTCTATTTTTTAATTGGTTGTTTCTCTAGAACAATTTACAAAAAATCATATTATAATGCATATTTTAATAACAATAAAGTATTCTATAAATATAAAAACCAGTAGTTAATATATTTATGCAGGCTGAGTAATTTTTTTTATTTTCTACCTACACAAAGTATGATGAACTTTTTGTTTTATAAATGTAATAGCTATATAATTATGTATTATACGTTTCACATTGATTTAAAATATATTTTCAAATTAATCACTGTTCATTAATTTTCTAAACAATTTCAAAAAAGGAGAAGGTTCTTAAATTAAGATTCAACTTAATATTTTTTTATGTCTGTTAAGTTTGTTGAATGACTTGAATGCTCAATATTTTTTTATGTAAGCATTCATTTAGTGATTATTGATGCCATTATCACATTAGATAATATTATGGTTTAAATTTATGTAAGTAGGTTCATAAAATGCAATTATTTAAAAAATAACTTAAAATTTACATAAATATTAAATGTTTTGTGAACTACCTACCTATTTTAATTATTTATGTTTATAAATCAATATATAAGATGGTAACTTTTTGTTAAGAAAATTTTTGTTTTATACTTTTTAATTTTAAAACTAACAATCCATGGATACACATTACACAAATATAACTTTTTATGAGGATATCAAAATTAGTTTATAGTACAACAAATTTATTAAGATAATGATCAGTCATGTGTTATAACTTTATAAGTTATAAGTTATAACTAATAAACTAGTTTTCGTCCCATGTAGATAATGCACCAGATAGGCCTTAACTTGGTCGTTATATAGGTTAATGCATTTGGACCTAAAGGTTAACATTTTTAGTGTTACAGGATTTTAGATATATCATGTTGAGTGTGATGTACAATATACCTATTTTTAGTTGTGAAATTTGTATAGGTAATTTTATATAACTGATAATTCAATAAAATTATTTTATTTATTTATAAATTTATCGTTATCATCGGGTTAGGTAAGTGTTTTTAAATTATCATAACACTATGAAAAATTATTAATATAGCATGTAAAAATGGGTAGGAATTCTTCGTCATATGTAAGAATTATTATGTATTATTGATAGTATTTGTATTTTGTATATTAATATCAAGGTAGTAGTCTTTTATACCAAGGTCATCATATTTCATAGTAATCTTTATTTTATGATTAATATATTTATGGGTATATGCAATATGCGTAAGGTACATGCTTCCAAGAATATTACCGGAAACTACCACGAAAATTACCGGATGTTTACAACATTTAAAGGAATTTAATGTTTAAAACTTAAAATAATATTATAATTTTATAAATGTTTACCTATATGGCTGTATAATTGTGTGTTATATTGAATAATGAATAAAAAATAAAAATTGTATTAGTTATTATTATTATATTTGTGGTCGGTGGGATGACCACAAAATTAATTATAGATTATATGACTATAACTTTATGACTATGAGTACTGAAAACTGACTATAATTTACACATATACAAATTATATTTAATGTCTTAATGTATAGAAATGATTTTTTACTTGATATTCAATTTATTTGACGATTTATTTAGACATTTTCACATAAGCCACAAGGCATTTCCGCTGAATTTTGTCCAACCAGGCTACCTACATATCTGTTTTTATTTTTTAAAACTTCTCACTCATAATATAAAGGTTTAGAATTATTATTATTATTTATTACATTACAATTTAAACAAATCTTTGTTTGATTTCTGTGTACTTATCTACTTGATTCATGAATCTAAATATCTATAATTTAATTTTCAAAACTAATAATATTCTCTTTAACTATAGATGAACCCATGTTTTATTGTATTAATAATGTATTATAGACTATAGATTGTGGGCACATGGCAGAGTACAATTTAGAGGCGATTGTCGCTAAATCGCCTAAATTAAAAATGTAATTGATCAACGACACACAATCGTGTTGGGTTGTTTTTGGAAATTAATTTCAGAATATCTTCCGAACCGATTCGTCATGTGAGTTTGTTATTTCCGGTTTTAAAATATAATCGCCACGATTATATATTTATATGTTAAATCTAACCCAGAACTCCATATGCATAAAAATATATCGATCTTAAACACCTTTAACTCGTTTTTCAACGTCAAGCGCACGGCTGTTTCAATGTGCCATTAACTCAAATTATTTTTATGCTTTCCAAAAGTTAATAATTTAAATAATAAAAGAAAATTTTAATGTAAAATGTATATAGGTATAATAAGAATAACATGACGTGATGATGATTAAATTATACAAAAGTCAATAATAGTATATACTATATAGTATATTATATAAGATGTTTATGTTTAATAATAATTATTATAAATTGTGCATTTTTATTATTTGACTAAATTAAATATTCCCCTCTTGCTTTTCATAATTGTGTCTATTTATGTATTTTTTGTACATATTTGTTAACCGTTATATTTTAAATAGGTTTATAATATAATTATTATTAATTATTACTTATTACACATCAAACAATAAGAATTGTTAATAATTGTATTCTACTTTATTACAATCATTCTAATTTCATTATTTTTTCTCATTTTGGGAATGTTTTATGGAAATTTATTTACCTACCGCTATTCTGCAGGTAGTGATTGGGTGTGTGTGTATTTGTATTCTGTTTTTATTCGGTATTTATGGTAACAATGGTGTTTACCAACTTGTACATTATATAATATAACCTATAAATTATTTAAAATTTTATCAATTAGGATGATAGTATTTTAATTATAAAAAAGGTTACCTAATTACTTACTACTTTAAAATTTTGATATACATTTTAATAATAATAAAATAGCACTTGTGGGATAAAAATATAAATGTAAATTTCATAATTTTTACCTCTATAATACTATTTTTACTATAGGAACATCAGGAACCGGTAGTATAATTATACTATCAATAATTATTATGTGTATAATAACATTAATAATTATAATAATTGTATTTTATTATATACTAAAAAATAATAATATAATAATAATAACGATTTTCTTAACGTCAAAAAAACTATACATTAAAAATTAAAAAACCTGCACTAAGTAAATATTGTTAAATATTATTCAATTAATGATGAATATATATACCTAAGTTGTGTTATACAATAAGAAGGTATGATAATAATGCTATTCCTACCTGTATTTGTACTTAGTTAAGAAACCTAAAACAATTTTAATATGTATATTATAACATAGTTGAGATAACGGTGGTACTGAATTGTAATTTACCGAAATAATTGTACCTATCTGGTTTTTAAGTGCCCTAATTATCCATTACATTACATTTCGATAAGATTAAACCGTTTTTACTTGTTTTTTTCCTAAACTGATAATGTGATGTCGATTAATCGAATATTGTCCCTTTTTTATTCAAAATATTGTGGTCTGTGACTCAGTGAGTATTCTTAAAAAACTAAATTCTAATGTATGTATGAACGGGAATTTTAATGACTATTGTCATCATCAAGAATTAAATATTTACATAATAAGTCTCAATCATTTCTCGTAATTTAATGATTTATAAAAATACAGCTATTATTATAGACAAATCATAATTCAATTTAGAGAATTAAACCTTAAATTATTTTATTAATTTTTGATTGTTTTTTAATTTTTATCATTAATTCATATGTATATATAGTTATGTATTTGTTTTACATTAGTAATGACTAATGAATGTTTATTAATTGTTACTTGTTAGTAACAATAAATTTATTTTAATATTAATTTAATTTAATACTAATGTATCAAACTTAAGTAAATATTGCTAAAAACTTTATTTGTTAGAAATTGAAATACATTTCCCAATTGCACTTTTAAACCCTTAACGATTATCTCGATGCAGTTTGTTCCGTGTGAAATTTAAAGTAAAATTAATTTGCAAAACCATTGTTATAACCCACGTTTTTTTTCAATCATTACTGAATAGTGCCTAGTGGTATTAATTAAGGACAACCAGTAGTGTATAATTTCCAATTTATTGATGTATTTAGGGGGGAGGGAGTAGTGAAAAGTTTATTACATTATAGGTACGTTTATATGTCTAAAACTATAAATATTATAAAATTATAAAATGAAATCAAGCTTTTTATTTTTATTTTCTAAATCATCAATCTCTAAGGGGCAGTTGACCCCCCCCCCCCCCTCTACCCGTAAATACACCACCGAGGACAACAGTTTATAGGAACTACAATAAAAATGTTATTTGAACATTTGAATAATGTTTTTTATCGTTAATCGCCTTTTAACTACCCATATTTTATAAAGTAATTAACGATTTTTGATATATTTCTATAATTTATTAAAGTATAAAATACAAAATTTAATATGAAATGATTAATGTCCAAATTACTTATACATTTCTACGTGTTTTATTGATATCCACGATATGTGTCCTGATTGTTAATCCTTTATAAATAAAGTTTTTGTAGTTATCATTGAATGATGTTAATAGTTAACCAAAATTCCCGTGGAATAACCACGTAACTGTTTTTTTGACGACGCCGTGGACACCTAACTGCTTTTGCATCACTTCCATGGCGTATAAATATGAATCTATAAATTTATATTAAAACCATATATAGAACTACTAATTATAAATTTGATTGAAATTAAATTTATTTTTATATATATAGGACTAGTTGTAGTATAATATTATAGGTATGTATTATGTATTCAATTTCATAATAATTCTTTAATTATTATTAAATTATTATTTGTAAACAGATAAGGTAAACGAAATATTTATTTGGCACTTATTTTATTGTATTATTTCCAGTTGTTATAAGTGAGCATTTCGTTAAACACGAATTATGCATTAACTAAATAACTTTGTCAGTTTTGTAAATAGAAAAAACTTTTTATACAAAAAACTGAAAAAACGTTTAAAAAAATAACCTATTCGAATATATGTATACAAATATAGTGTTTCCATTTAAAAAATGTAAATTGTATTGCGCATGCGCACGCCAAAAGGGTTAAAAATTTGAAAATCATAAATAAATGTGTATTTAAGTACCCCCTAGGTCTTCCAAAATATTCACTTCAATACAAAGTCATCAAGCTGTAATATTTAGTGGTACCTTTATAATCCTGATAACACTGCAGTATATTGTATAGCTCTAACAAAAATAAGTCCCATTTACTTTTTTGTAGTATAGAAAAATAATTATATTTGATGTGCGTGTTTGTATATTTTATATTATACATTTATTTATATTTAATAAAATTCATATTAAGACGAGTATTTATTAATTTTTTTAATACTGATTGTTTAATACATTTTATATTCAGTTTTTGTTGTGAAAATTCCTCGAAACCGTTGAAATTATAATTGAGTAAATAATAGTTTTTGGTGACCTAACCTACTTAATTGTTAGTCTCGAAGAAAAGAAAAGTACTTAGTTAAGTACAAGTAAAACTAAACTCTAAAGTAGGTACTTGCATTGACTGACCTATGATAAAAATATTTCTTTTAATTCAATAATTTTATTACTCCGTAACCTTCCTTAGGTATCAATTTTAAGTACTTATTGAAGTGTCTGCAAAGATAAAAGTTTTCCCGTTAGTTAGAATAAAGATATTCTAATACTTTTTACATATCTATATTCGACTTAATTACACATTTGCAATTCTTAAAGATTAAATTATCAATTGTTTTTATTATTTTGTCGATAATGGTGAATAATATTTTACATATTTTATGATATTAAACTAATACTATTAATTTACTCAATGATAATTTTTTTTAAACCAGTAAACCAATTTAAATCGTGGTTTCATAATTTTTAGAAAAAATGAATATCATTTCATGAAATATCTTTCTATAAATTATAAAGACACCTAAAGAGTTATAGTTTAATTAAATTAATATTATTCTTTATTATAAATCATAATAATAATTAATATAAATACTTTTGTTAATAATATTAAAACTATTATATTTGATTTATAGTGTCTATCTGTTTACTTTATAAATTAACTATACTTATTAAACTTAAGTACACTAATCTTCTTGGCACTCAAATGTAATTCATTAAAATAGGTAACAGTAACTGTAATCGTTCCATTTATATTATATGATGCCATTATTGTATATTGATTTTTTTTTATAACGTGGGAGTTGGATGATAATTTAGTTGTTTGTATTTTTTATAAAATATATAATATTTCAAAATAAGTATTTTGATATGTTTGTGGTATACAAAACTCGAAGAATAAGCTTTAATATGTTTAAGTCATATTACATATTATGGTACCTACTCGTAAAATATTTATTAACTGATGAATGTATTCATTTTGTTTTCAAAGCATTATAAGCAGCATAGTATTTTGTTTATAGTAATGGTAACTGTAAATTAAACAAATTGTTATCTTTTAGAAATAGATATTATTCTGCTGATGTTAAATTTGCAAAACTATGTAACATCGGTATGCTCAAACAGTCAAACCCACATGGATTTTATTATTAGTTCGGGTGTTTCATAATAAATTATATTATGAGAATATTTTCGTGAAATATAATTACGTCGCCAAATAATAAAACCATATTAATTTAGGTAATAAAATATAGTTTAAATCGAATAACAAAAAAAAAATCGTTTTAATAATAACATTATTTTGCAATTTATATTTTTACTATAACATACCCACATCCTTTAAAGTTGATTTCATTATTCATTTTTAGAGGTTTACGCTAAACAATTATGACTTATGTAATACCAGTTACCTACATAATAATATGTATAGCTTAAATTATTGTACAGGAGTACAGTACGATTTTGTGCTTCTATAAATAAGTGTTGTTTCAGATTGGTATTGCATCGATTTTAATAAAAAAAAATTTTTTGAAAGTAAAGTAATTAAAAAAATACAAATATTCGTGATCTTAAAAAAAAAAACAAGTCAGGAAGAACACTTGTCGTCTAATGAAAAATAATTACAATTTTGAGTGTTTGAAATAAAACGTGTACTTAATTTAAATAACATCTTTGTTCGACTACCATATCTTGTTTTGTTTTGAGTAGTTTTAAAAATTGGCTGTTATAACTATGATACGAGCGTCATCGCGCGTCGTTTCTCTAGTTGTAATTAAATTAAACAGCGCGCGCGCAGCTTGATGTAGTCTCATATTATACAGGATGATTATTTTAACAGTAAACATTTATTATTTGAAATTCTTTAACAGCATTAATTTAAAGTTTTTGAAAATATTTTTGAATATAAATTGCAACTAAACAAAATTATATTTTTTCAATTTTTAATCGTTATCTTAATTTTTTTACATTCTGAATGACTATCGAACAAATGGTTAATTAGGTACTTATAACTAATAAGTATTTGAAGTTCAGATGAACGTTAGTAGTAAACGTTAGTAATCGGTGTTGATGGTACCCCGTAAAGTCTTGGTTACTATTTATTTTTCTAATCAAAATTGTAAATAACTTAAAATATTAATACATTTCGAGATGATTAAATATACTTTTGTAAGAATATCCTTTTTCTTTATCTTTTGCAAACTATCAAGCAATGGAAATTATCATTATTTTATTAATTTGATTCATGCGTGTAATGTAAAGTATATCTGCAGCTGTTTCTATTGTTTAGTTGTAATGACATGCACGTATTATATAATATTTATAGTTGTGTATTTCACGCTCTGTTGTAGGATTTCGCTGTTTTACGTATATAAATAGAATATAGAAATAATAAGGACATATTATAATATTATATAGTGTCAGTGTGTTATATAAATTATATGTTATATATTGCAGCCATTTACTGTTTTTGATATTATTGTTATTTATTTATATTTTTACAGATTAATTCATAATGGGTCGATACAGCGGAAAAAAATGCCGCCTCATCACCATGTTTTGGCTGACGACATTTTTCTTTTTAGTAGAGATCATCGTCGGCTATATTACCAACTCCATGGCCCTTGTCGCGGATAGCTTTCATATGCTTAGTGACGTCGCCGCGTTGGTGGTCGCATATTTATCTGTTAAAGTAAGAATCAATATAGTAGTAGAAATATGATATCTAATATTATTGTCGAAAATTGAAATCGTGTATTTAAAATCTGGTCTTAAAAAATAGGCGTATATTATCCATAATTATATATGTATAATATATATAGATACATATATATACATATATGCATCTTTTTAACTTTTAAATAAATTTTAGCTATTTTAATATTAATGAGCACGCATACCTATTTCACTAGTGAATAGAATCGAAATACACGTTATTGTAGTTTGTTCGAGTTTTATACCGCAGTCCATTAAGAGTCGTTAAAAATTAATATAAATGTAATTAAATACACTTGATCCAGTCAATGATCATACGCGTTCTTGAGACTTGAATACACATAATTTTGTTATGCAAACGTCGTAGTGCTAACATAATATTAAATCGTTCTTTCATTGATAGAATGATAACTTAAAGTTCTATTTGACAAGTATCTGGTTATAAAAAAAAACCATTCTAGATTCCTATGTTTTTAAATT
The DNA here is from genome assembly GCF_020882245.1 of Rhopalosiphum padi. Classification (NCBI taxonomy): domain Eukaryota; kingdom Metazoa; phylum Arthropoda; class Insecta; order Hemiptera; family Aphididae; genus Rhopalosiphum; species Rhopalosiphum padi. The sequence goes on from NC_083598.1 coordinate 57,136,665, forward strand.
TATGAATATTTCGATTACAGTTAACAAATAATTTATTCTTAGATGTCACCAAAAAAATGGTCAAAAAATACATTTGGATGGGCCAGAGCTGAAGTACTTGGAGCACTAGTAAATGCTGTGTTTTTAGTAGCTTTGTGTTTTTCAATTACTGTTGAAGCTTGTAAGAGGTGTGTATATATCTATCTAAATAATATGTAAAAATTGTATCTATAATTTATTTTGTTTAAGATTTATTGAAGTAGAGACTATCCACAATCCAAAATTCATTGTCGTGGTTGGAGTTTTGGGATTATTTGTCAATATTTTGGGTTTATTTTTGTTCCATGGTAATATATTCATTTTTTCCTTAAGATTTTCAGTTTATATTTTTATATTTTAATATATTTTAGCTCATGGTGGAGGAGGACATGGTCATTCACATGGTGGTATATCACGTAGCCACACACGATTAACTCAATTAGTAAGCGCTGGAGCAAGTGCTAATGCTACTGATGACAACGATAACGATCATCGATTCAATGTACCACTCAATCACACTCATGAATCTTCTGCTGGTCATATGAATATGCGAGGTGTATTTTTACATCTTCTAGCTGATGCATTAGGTTCAGTCATTGTAATTGTATCAGCTTTGGTATGTATAGAAATTTAGCTTTTTTATTTTAATCAAATTTTTCATATTTGTTTTTTTTTTCATAGTGTAAAAATGAGACAGAAAAGCTTATTTTTCTGATTGATATTGTTTATAATATAATATGTTGGTCAACTATTTCATATATTTTATGAGAAAATTGTTCATAAGAATATTCATTAAATATTTTTGTACATTTTTCATTTAAAATTATTCAAAAGCAACTAATTTATAATTATGACTTAATGAAGAATACTATAAACCAGTGTTTCCCATCCTTTTTGTAATAGCAACTCAAAAATTCATTGTTTATTGACCTATGTAAACTCCACTAAAAAAAAAATTTTCTAGGTTTTTTTTTCATATATTATTATCAAGATAGTTGCTTAATTAGTTTACAAACGCTGCGAATTGTAACCATTTTAACACCAATAATTTATCTGCAGTTCTGGGCAAGCCTACTCATTTTTTAATTAATTAAATTTATTTAGTTTATGAATTTAAGTTAATTTTCTTTTTTTAAACTTTTAAACACAATCAGAAAGCAAAAGTAACTTGATTAAAAAATAGTTACTTTTTAGATTCTAAGCAGAGCAATGAATGTATTGATTTTACAATGATGTTTTTTATTCTTTTTATAAGTATTGAATAAAATTTTTCATCACAATTTGAGGGTTGTTTTGGATAGACAATTAAGTTTAGTTTGTACTTTGGGAGCTTAAAATTAAACATTCTCAGTACTTTTTTATAATCAGAAAACATAAAAAATTAAAGAAAACTTGAATTTTTATGCCTAACCAGATTTTGACTTTTGTAATAAATCAAAAATAAATTGCCGCAGAAACTGAAAATTTTCAACAAGTATTTATATTATCATTTTGTGTATAGGGTATAATTAATTTCAAAATATTTTGAACTTAAGGTTTTTTTTTATAAGTGTTGATAAAAATGTATGAAAAGTTAAAAATTTTATTTAAAAATGTTTAATCACAATATTTAATTTTAATAAAATTCCTGCAAATTTTGAAAAGTACAATTTTGTAATTAGAAATACATAAATGATTTTCTGTTTAGACCTAAGATTTGAAAATAAATACAAGATTTTTATAAGTTTTTCAACCGTTTTGAAAAAAAAAAAAATTCTACCAGAGCCAAATACATTTTTTTATGTGCATTTGAAGTTCTGAATTTTACAACATTGGATATTTACCCGTATAATAACTATTTCTTTCTAAACAATTTTTGTTTTTTTGGTCTAATTTCAAAACCAATAACTGTGGATACTTGAAATTTTTATGCTTATATTATATCATTTTAATTATATGATGAAATGTAAAAACACATTCAACTCATGTTGAGCTATTCCCATAAGTAATTCATATTGGATCCATAGTCTAAAAAATATTTTAAAACAATTATTTTTATAAACATTTTATATTTAAATGATGACGAAATAACTTATTTACACAATAAATAATAGTGTTAAATATTTTGTTATAATTTAAAAAAATATGTGGGTAAATATTTTACATATATTAGGTATCTTATTATCTATTTATACCATGAATCTATTTTCACTGTTTTATGGTATTTACAGAAAGATGTTTTTATATTTTGAGTTGAATAAGTTAATCACAAAATATCCTTAATAATATAGACTGTCAAATCGTTTCTTTTCAAATTTTTTTTTCATGTATAAATAATAATGATATATTATTGAATTCAAATGTAATACACCCATAGGCCATAATAGTTATCGACTGACACCTAATGTACAGCAGAGAAATACCTTCTTGCATTCGTTTATTAAAAATATTTATATTTAATTTAATTGCTGTAGGTACTTCGATATTTTAATACTTAAATCAATGATGAAATTGCATAAAATAATTAAATTATATTAATGTATTTCTCTATTTAATAATCTATAACTATTTTTAATTATTATAATCAAATCTGTTATTAGAATGTAATTAATTATGCAATATGTAATAATTAATATTAAAAATAAAATATTTAATTAAACTATTATTTTATTTTACCATATTATTTGATTGTAAATTTTAATGATTCTCAACTAGTATTGTGCGGCACTAGTGTTCTGTGAAAAATATAAAGCATCATATATTATATTATTATAGTGTGTGATTTTTATAAAGCTCCCAAAAAAAAAAAAAATATTGTGAACCACTGGTATAGGGTTTGTATATGATATTATTACAATTAAAGTAATATAATCATTATTATAACTAAGGACTAAGGTATTCTGCATCCATACTTAAATTTCAGCTAAACACCTACTTCATAATTATTTACCCAACGTTGTTAAAACTTAAGTGTTAATATTTTATAGTTATACTTATTGCCTACACAAAAATTAATTAATTTTTTTTAAATATTTTTTATTATTAGATAGATATAAAAATAACTATTAATTATTAATTAATAATGACTAATAAGTATACAATCCTTAAAATATGTATGGGATATTGGATACATTAGTTTTATTTTTATTTTCTCAACAATGGTTACCCACTTACTCTATATAACTTCTTTTCTGTTAAATATCCATTATCTATTTATATTAAATTGTATAGAATTACAATTATATTATTAATTTTTTATTATATAATATGTTATGTATTACTTAAATGTGGTACATAATACTATACAGTATATATTATTATAAACTTAATAATTATTTACTTATTTTCATATATTTTGTGTACATTTGTATTTATGTAAGTTATTTTGATCACAATTATAGAATCCATTAATAGTGATATTCTTTGATAGTACAATTTGGTAGGGCTTTATTCATAATTCATATAACATAATTATTTACAAATATTTGATATTTCCGACATTTTTTTTTTGTTTAAATAAAAAAAAATAATATATTTTAAATTCTTAAGGTTTATAATTTATATTAAGAAAAAATTAACTTAATGTGACACTAAAAATAATTTACTGAAGTTAATGCATATTTACAAAAAACAATTAACTTTTTAAATTAGTAATTATTACTAAAATGCAATTTATTAAATAATTTAGTTAAAAATAACTTTTTAACTCGTTAATACCCAACCTTGCTAACCTGCTGTATTGAGTTCTAAATCTATAAACCAATAATAAATAAAACAAATAATACAAACTACTGTTAAAAAGCATATTGTTACATTGTTATTTGTTCATAAAAGTAGTAAAAACAGATATTATGTAAGGAGTTACATTACTCTTATTTTTTGCTAAATAGTACATACAATAATATATTGTTTATTGATATGTTTGATGTCCTATGAACCGATAGTGTTATTATGAGTTGATACTAATATTGATTACCAGTAGTGCTGGGGAAATTCTTCAATACATAGCTATAATTTTCTTATAAATTTTAATTTTTGAAACAAGTAGAACAAGGATAATAGATTAAGTTGTTCTTAGTAATTAATTATTGTTATAATTGATTTGATAATTTTTCATATGGACTGTTGGTTTAATTGAAGTTTAGAAGCTAGACAATTTTTGTTTATATTAGGTATCCATTAAATAAACAATAGTATTGACTTTCTGATTTTTATTCATTTATGTAGATTATTATTAAATTGTGCTTGTTTTTAGATTGTGTGGTTGACTGATTGGAAATACCGCGATTACATTGATCCTGCTTTGAGTTTGTTGATGGTTATAATCATTTTGCACTCAGTATGGCCATTGTTGCAAGAGTCTGCACTTATTCTACTTCAGACTGTTCCTACTCATATTCAAGTAGATGCCATACAAAAAAGACTTTTAGACAGAGTTGATGGAGTTTTAGCTGTACACGAATTCCATGTGTGGCAATTGGCTGGAGATAGAATTATAGCATCTGCACATATAAGGTATTAATATTTTTGAGTTTAATTTTAATTAGAGAAATACCTAATATAATTGTATTATTATGTAATTATTACTAGGTGTAGAAATTTACCAGAATATATGAAGTTAGCAGAAAAAGTTAAAGAATTTTTCCATAATGAAGGTATTCATTCAACTACCATTCAACCTGAATTTGTGGAAGTTGAGGTATGTTATAACATATTATTAATCATTTTCTTATTTAGTATTAATAGATTTTGGTTTTATGCAATATCTAAACATAGGTAACCGAAAATAGGAACGAAAACCAGACTCCTACTGAAGATTGTGTATTGGATTGTCCAAAAACTGACATACCGTGTCAATTGCAAACATGTTGTGGCCCGTCAAAACAGGTATAAGCATTTAAAGTAGTAAAATCATGAAATAAATATTCTTATATGTTTTAATTGTTTTAGGGTCGCGACACACCGTCCCCAGTTGATACGCCATATTTATGTCGACAACGTAATACTACTTCTGTTACTATTGATGCTACTAACAACTTACAGACTGCCAATACTCAGGAGAGCGAAATGGAAAGTGGTGCACTATTGGGTGATAGAATTAACAATTGTCGTACTTCTGCAGGAGGATTTATTACTGGTGGATAGTATTTTTTCTAAACTATAACAATTTTGTTTTTTTTTTTATATATATATTATTTTATTATTATTATTATTATTATTATTCTTATTATTATTATCATTATCATTGTTATTATGATGATGATAAATAACTAAGCACATGGTTACAATTGTACCTATTACATCAACAAGACCTACCATGTAAAAAAAAAAAACAAAAACAAAACAAAATAAAAAATAATAATATATTTAGTGAGATTTGTATCACTCTTTGGAGTGCGCAATTAGAAGATCAAAATTATATGTGCTCTACACATACGTTTATGTAAACATCAACAAAATAATTTTAAGTTTATTATATTTTTAAACAATTGTAATGACTTATTAATGCTCAATTGTTGACATTTACTATAGATCTGTATTTGTTTGATGATGTAATATTGGATGAGCGTTGTAAATAAAACCAAAATTTTATAAACATTAAAAATTTTACAATTGATTTTTTTCAATTAAATTGATTATTTATTTAAAATATTTTTGACTGTCAACTAGTTGTAATTTGAAACAAATAATTTTTTTAGCTTGTAACCCATATTTTATTTTATTGCCTATCAATTAAGACCGTTTTAATTATCTACTTTTAATATCAAATATATAAATGTATATTGATATGTATACTATTAGATATAATAATAATTATAATTTTAAGTTTAAACACAATTTTTGGAATAGTTAATATGATGTTTTATATAATATTAATATAGGATAAATAATATATATATATATATGTATATGTATGTATGTATGTATGTTTTTGATTATAACAATAATAAACAATAAGTTCATATTATAATTTCCATAATGTAGTAAAACATAATTGAGTATTATAATATGTTTAAATACACATTATTTTTTTATTCAAATTTTGTAATAATTATTTAATGTACCTGTTCACAGTGATGTGTTGTAGCAATAAGATCCTGGAAAGTTAAATTTCTTGTCTGCATAATTATGGGTACACATATACATAATATTATGTCTATACAATTTTCATTGGAGGATCTATGGTTGAATTTTTTTTTTTTTTGGGGGGGGGGCTCCTAAAAAAATTACTTCTAAGCTATATATACATTATAATGTTCTAATGCATGTGTTCCTAAAAGTATGAAAGGAATGTTATTAATCTTATTATGGTTGGATTAGAAATTGTCTATGTTAGGTACCTATAATATAAAATCTAATCTGCACTTATTTTTTTGTGAGTAAAAAGATACTGTTGAAGATCTTTGGGAGGAGGTTGTGGCTCCTAGGTGGCTCCACTGTATCCGCCACTGATAATTTTATTACATACATTTATCAAATCTACGTTGATATATTTTTATTACTGGTTTTAAAAATTGTCTGAAGGATAACAAAGGACATTATATTATATACAATTGTGTAGGTTCATATGTTATATTAATTAGGTTAAATTTTTATAGTCTTATTTTTTGACCATAAGATTCAAATTTCAAGTGTACTATATTTAGAATTATAAATTATAATATTTGCCTAACAATTAAATATTTAGCTTTTTGATATAAAAACTTAATAAATTATAATTATAATGTTGATGTCTGACATCAAAGTATTTGCATGTATAGTCATATAATTATCGATTACCTATATTATATTATTTATACAATAAATGTGTTGTAAATTTGATTAAAATTATATGGTTTTTTACAGTTTGTTATTTCTTGGTAGACAATAATATGCTGTCTGCAGTTTTGGCAATAACAAAGAAAGGAGACAATATTGTTATTTATTTGGTTAAAATAAATCATCTGTCAAAGATTGTTGGTATATTTTTTTTATGAAGTATTCAATAGACATATAATTTGGTAAGTACAATTGTACTTAATGATTTGATTTAAAAAGAAAATTTAACATTAACTATTTCATGGCCTGTACATTATGATTAAAAATCATGCTTTATACTAATTTTAAATAGTGTAAATAAAATATCCATAGGTAATCAATTATATATTTTAGAATCTGAACAGTGATAAATGTATTGATTTTACAATGATGTGGTTTTTTTTTTAAATTAAATTTTTTATTTTTGTGTCACGTTTTGGAGTAGTAATAGTGCTTTGATTTTTGACATCAGACCCTCTTTGTAAAGGAAAATTAATTTAATTGGTACTTTTACTCAAAAAATATCCAGTAGTTTTCAAAAGCGTCCAGATAAACCCTAAAAAAGTAACGAAAAAACGGGAATTTTTACGCATAACCAGTTTTTGACAAAATCGATTTTTTTATTTTGCTCTAACTCAAAAACGAATCATTGTAAATACTTTAAATTTTCCCTAAATGTTTATATCAGTGTTATATATTTACTATTACATTTTCAAAATATTTTGACCTTTTTTAAGCTATTTATAGACAATTGAAATTTTCGATTTTTCTAAGTTTTTTTTTTGAAATGACTAAAAAAAAAGTTGGCTTACCAAAAAAATCTTTAAAATGTAACACAAGGTTTATTATGAGTTCTACTTATCGTAGTAAAACAAAATAAAAAATCGTTAGTCACAATGTTACAAAATATGTCAAAATCACGAAAATTTGCAAGGAATTTTGTAGTTGACAAATGACAATTCATAACATTTCTGCTATTTATACCTAAGGTTAAAACCAAATGCAATTAGATTCTCCATAACTTTTTCTTCAAATAACTGTAAAAAAAAATTCAAGCGTCAATATAGGACAAATTTTATGAGCATATGAAATTTAATTTTTACGGAATGGCGTAAAATAACGATATATTACAATTTAAATATAGGTAATAATATAATATATCCTACTAATTGTCCTAGACTGACTAATAATTTCCGTTTAGAATCGTTTTTCGTATACAATGATGATACCTGTCATTGCATTTAAATTTAACACATCCATATTATATAGTGACCTACTCTCCATCTCTACTATACAGCAGAGCGATACCCATCACTTGCTCACCTTTTTTTTGTAATATTTATATTTTGAGTAGAAAAGTTACCAAGTTAGTAAATATGTAATTTTTTTATAAAAATTTATTAATATAAGCTTATTATATAAAATCTTTGGTATGATGTTATACAATAGGTATCTATACTGACTACTTTGTAAGATAAAAACTTGGAACAGTGGACCATATTAAAGAAAACCGAGAATAATATGATGACATCGATTTTGGTATAAAATTATTAGTAACCGGTGAATTAGTCGCCAACAATTCACCGCGATCCAAAATTATTACAAGTTCAACAGTTCAAAGGGTTGCAACTTGTAGTAGTAGCTAATTGGGGCCCTTGTGTAAGGTATTAAGGTGTATTAAACGAGACCGTGACGGGTTTTTAGTTTTATAAATTAATAATAAAGTACTTAAATAGGATCTAAAAGCGTCGAATGCAGTGTGTGAAGTGGCATGGATTTTTTTTATCACTCGTTGCCTGTAAGCTGAAACAGACATCTGCTAATATACAGACATTTTAGAGATATGCTCCAAGAATGAAGGACTGGAGAAGCTTATACGTTTCCAAATGAATTCAGTAGAAAATTTAGTAGATCAAAAAGTATAAAGTAAGACAAGACGTGTGTAATTTGGTATTAGAAAAGTATCTACCTATAGCCAGTAGGGTTAATGGTGTTTAGTAATAATTGGTGATTGCTAAAATACTACTTGAATAATGTACCACAGTATAAAAATGAAGTAGGTACCAAACATAGTATGTTTTAAATAATTTTTAATTATTACCATATGGATTTTGGTTTTAAATAAATTAAAAGACGTTAAATATTTGTTTCTTAAAAGAGCACTTGTCTTGCACCACGTGCACATTACTTAAAAGATACATTTAAATAGGATATTTTCATATTTCTTATATTTTATAACCTATAAAAAATTATATTATAGATATTTGTACGTATATTTTTTTAATTTTATTTCAGTAGGTATCTGATATAACTATGGTATCATTGTATCAACAATGCCGATATAATAAGATATGATCGTATTTTATGGTATATTGTAATATATCTATCGGCATTTCGATACGTACTGGTATTGTATATTTGTATTGTTATATGTCCATACATTTATACCATACGGCGTCGCATATTGGTTGCGACTTAAATCCCGCAATTTTACCAGTATCAAATTTCAATGCTATCAACCTTATAGACGAGTAGATTGTTAAAATTTTAATCATTATTTCACTATTAATTATTCGTTCATTGGTTTGCGTTTTTTAGTTTTCATTTTCACTCAATACATAGCGGTGTCAACAATTTATTAACGTCGTTTGAAAGAAAAACTGTAGGTATTAAGTATATAATAACGTCAAAGCGATAATATTTAGCCATGTATTTAATATCTGTGGAATGTAAATTTAAAAAGCAGCAATTCAAATTAGACCAATCAGAGCAAAGCGTTTCCGAGTGTATCCACATCTGCATAGTACGACTTGGGGCCCTAAAAATATAATTAAAATTTTTTTCTTTTGTCGGTTTCCGATATAAACGTAAAACGAATCTTGGCTACAAACTTGCGGTCGAAACAACGTAGAGCCTACAGGCTTGGCTAGAATTAAAACAAAAATTAACGGTAGAAACCGAACGCGGAAGAGGTCGTCCAACCTCGTCCTATTCTATATATAGAATGTCAGTGTTGTCCGTATCGCCGTGAAACCGAAACAAACTCGTCGAATTCCGGGGCACACAGTCGTATCGTAAAAAAAAACGTTTATAGATCGCGTTTATTACAATAACAAACGAAATAATAACAAAACCACCAGCACCAGCTGCTATATTAGACATTAGTATAATATGGTGTACGTGTGTGCGCAGCGCTCGAGGTTGGCGGCTGCGACGACGTTGTCAATTTATGTTTTTGTATAAATAATAACAATAACAATATAACAACAACGTATAAAATACTACGTCAATACTCCGCGCGCGCAACTATTTCCCTGCGGTTTCGCTCACAAAATCCAAAACAAAACCAAGCGCACGCGATCGTTATACGATAGTACAACTACAGTACCTGCCTACACCCGGTCCCCTGTACCCACGTATCGTGGACACACGCCCCACGCACAACGGGAAATGCGACAATTATTAATGTGCGCGGCGAAGGATAAAAATAATACGCGGCCACCGACCTGTGTGCTAAAAACGTGTACGACGGCGAAACGCTCGCTCGCCGGTGGCGTGCGCGCGCGCTCTAACTTTTTGCACCGTTCCCGTCTCCCGCGCGCGCGCGGCACGCTCGCCAACGGTTCGCGCCGTCACCGTCTCTCTCGCTCTCGGTCTCACGTCGCCGCGCGCGCGCGCACACGTCGCCGACCGCCTTGATAAAATAATATTACACATAAATCGATGGTACGCGATAAAACGCGCAAAAGTCTTCCGTTTTCGACACGATCGCCGCCGTAAAGTAGCCGCGATCGCTCGTCAGCAGTAATCGTCGTTACGCGGTGAGCAGCTCTGTGTCGTTGTCGTTAAACGGGGACGTCGCAACAACAACACTTTATAATATAGCAAAAGACGATCGTGCCAGTCCCCGTAACAGACATGGCGATGACCACGTCCCGACTTGTCGGCAGGTGACACCGGCCGGCCTGCGCACCGTTTAAAATTACCCGGTGGACATTGAAAAAGTAACGCGTTTTTGTTTGTCTAACGTCGTCATAATTATTATCGTTCGTTACTGTATTACGTGTGTTTCTGTCGACAGGTGTTGTGCTCGACCTCGGTTAGGTATAGGTATAGGTATAGGTGTTGTACACACGCGCGCGCGACATGACAGCCAAGACTGTCGTCAAGTCCGCCAACGAACCGGTGGACGACCCACTTGAGCACATGCTGTTGTTCTTCAACCTGAGCATACGCAAACTGGCGTTCGTCGGCGTGTCTTTGCCGCTCATCACTCTGCTGACATGCTTGGCCACCGCGTACGTCTTCCAATACGATGACGTACACGAAACGCACTGTCGAGTGAGTGCATATTATTATAGATATTGCAGTAGGTCAAAATGATTAGAGGATATTGATCAACCCCGAATTAAGATCAATTGCCCTGAGACACGCCATCTGTAGATACTGTTTTTAGTTGGCGGATTCTTTCAATCCTTTTCATTTCAATTTTAATTACTTATAAATAACGGTCGTAGTTTTATAATTTTTACCTATATCATTTAAATAATAAATAAATAATTGTTTAATATTATATTGAACTCATATATTATAAGTAATTTATTAGATACTATTTAAACAATTATTATAGTCGCTACAATCACAACAGTAAAACAATATTTTTAAAATTTTTACACTGATGAACCATATTGTTACTTCACACAAATAGGTCAAGAACATCTATTAGTTATAGGTATAATACGTTATTAGTGTAAAATAATTAATTATTGATTTTAATTCAAACAAGTAGGTTAGTACCCAGTAGGTATTAATTTTACTACATTATTCACAAATCATTTTAAATATATAATTAACAAATTATCAAGTATAAATTTATTACCTATGTACCTTTTTATCATCAATCAATTTTTGGTGATATGAACATTTTTGATAAATTTTACATTGTTAATGTTGAAAAGGGTTTCCGAACCGAATTCTTATTTTGCTTTCTGGTGGCAGCAATTTTGGATTTCAACTTATCGTATCATTTATAAGTATATCAAATAACAATTATAATATCTTAATTGATTTATATTCATGAATTTCATTAAATCCAGTAATTTAAAAAATATTTTATAACTAATACAAATAAACAAAATTAATCTAGATTTATTAGGCACGTGATGAATTTTACTAACTAGTTTTTTTACATAGTCAAATTGTATTAATTTTAATATTAATCCTTAAATATTGATAAATTAAATGAATTTATGTTTTATTATTTTAAGTTTATAAAACATGTTTTGAATTTTAATAATATTACATACTATTGCAAACAATATAATTTTTATAAATTAGTGTATTATATATTCGAATGTACATATCTTTTAAAATAGAAAAACTTGCCCTTCACCACACAATCATGTTCCACCGTTTCACGGATGTTCCTTAGTCGCATGCTGCGTTTTTGGGCTTTACTATACTGTTACAGTGATGTGATTGATTTTATATAATATTTATTTTTATCCTGTCAGGTCTACAATGTAATACCATCGATTAGCGCCATCACTGGTGTGACACCCCAGACGTATATGTGGCGGATAGCTGTCGCTTTTCACGTTGGACCACGCATGGTCATCGCCCAGGTGTACTATAACTATTTTATCAGCCAGATGTCCAAAGTTGCCGACAAGTCCACCAGTTACATACTTATCAACCTTTGTTACTGGCTCAATCTCATCGAAATAGCCGCTATCTGTGGCGTAACTTACATATCCAACAGAGAAAATTATCGTGCGTTTCCTAGTTTATCATATTATTATCTACTGCATTTTAACAACCATCTACAATTACGTTTTATCGTTTTTAGCCGTGCACGAGAAAATTTTCATTTTGTTCATGCTCAGCTCATTGTTGTACATGATTGTCATGATTAAGACGTTCAATATGGTGCACAAAACTATGACGGAACATCAGCGTTTATCGTATACAATTAAGAAAATACTATTCGCTATTTGTATAACATCGACGTTCACATTGATAATTTACTTTATCAAACATCGGTTCTACTGCCATGATTTGGGTAATGTTCAACATAATATCAAAATACTCATTAGTGTTTGTTTATTTAAATTTGTCGTCTTGGTTTCAGCATTCACATGGTTTGCACTCAGCGAGTATGTCCTTGCAGTATCAAACATGGCTTTCCACTTTACCATTACACTGGACTTCCCACACGAACAGTTGATAGTTGCTAAAAATTTTCCAACACTCAAAACAGACTGATGTGTTCTCAATATTAAATCGAAGACTTATGACTCAAACATCTTACTTCCATACACCTTCTAATTAATCTACATTTTATGTATATATAAAGTACATATTTATATATATATATACCTTTGACAGCTCTTAGGCAAATGCTCATGTAATATGTGTTTAGTCTGGAAACTATATTATTTTTTATTCTTGTTGATTTTAAGTTTGAATAGTTTTTGATTCCATATTTAACTTCCTGTGTTATTGCAATTTGTCTTTATCTAATATTAAGTTCAAATATATAATTATTTTATATACACATATAATTATATATTTTGCAAGTATAATATAGTTTCCAACACAAACACGCACAATAACTAATGTTTCAAATTGTTGTAATTTCACTGCCAAGGATAATAATATGTTTTTAAGTTTGTTTACGATATAGGTAATCTATACATTTTATAGCAAACAAATTTAGGTCATATATTTACCGTTGTCCTTTGGCAAGCGTTTTTATTGCAATCAACTGAACATTTAGTTATTCTACATGTTATATTATGTGACTTATAATTTATTATATCTGAGTGCAACAAAAAATATTTTTCTTGACCAATATATAAATAGGCAGCGTGTTTTTCAGGACTTTCAAATAAAAAACCAATCATTATTATAATTTCAAAAAATTAGTAAACGGAATTTAAAGAAAGTTTCTTATGCCTTAAAGGCTTAAAATTAAGAAGGCATATTATTTAAAAGTCAATTATGGCTGCTTAAATGTTTTTTAACCACTATTTCTATCGTAATATACGCCAAAGTGCGTGATTAATTGATATATTATTTGTAAAGGAAAAGACTTCTTTTATACTGCACCTGAATTAGACTTCTTTAAAGCTTGAATATATTTTTTTGTTTATATTAAGTCAAATTTATTTAAAACTCTATTTTGTTAATAATTATTTTTATTATTATTTGCTGAATCCTAAGAGCGTCATTTTACTGTACGTATGTATTTCCAGTGTTTCTACTAAAAATAAGATTAATTTTTAGCTATATGACACATGTAGAACTAAGTAGTACTTCTTTAAGTTTGTGGTAATTATGACGTTAAAAGAAATATTGTTATTAGAAGTAATTATTTGTTTTTCGAGGTGCTCAGTTGCTTCATTTGTTCGGAATTTTATAACACATTATAATATGATAATTACGATTCTTCCAGTGGTTTATAAATTAAGCTTCCTATATCATTATTTATTCATTATTGCTTCCAGAATTGAACTTACCAAATTTTATGATTTTCAACAATGCATTTACATTACAAAACAGTGTTATTATTATTACAAGTATATTACCTAGTCAGATAATTCACACAGTTTCTAGTCAATTGGTTACTTCTCGTAACCAGCTATAATAATAATAGTTTTTAAGAAGAATCCTACCCATTGTACTCCTATGGCCCATACTAGCTAGTTTTGTAAATCACTTTGTTTTCTAGTCTTAATTTATTTAAATGTACAATTTTATTGATGTTTTTATTTTAAAAGGTATTTGTTTTTGTTTTGTTGTTTTAAATTTTAATAAATACATTAACATATAACTATTAGGGTAATTATTATGTCATAAACATGGACATTTTGTTATAAATTATTGCACTACTTTTTAGTGGAAATGGATAAATGTTATAACTTATACTTTATTTTAATATGATTTGTGTGAATTATGAAATTAATTGTATCTACAAGTTATAATTTCAATAAAACGTGATAAAAAAAAATATATTTTCATTTTTATTTTCTTAACAAATGTTAATTATTATAATTTGTAATTGTGAAAAAAGTAAATAATAACATGTCTTCCACATGTGATGCTAATAAATATATTAACAGATTATTGAGTTAAGAAGTATTTAGAATTTTAACATTTTTTTAATTTAGAAAAATATCATTATAATGAATAGGTAAAAATTATTAGTATATATTTAGTTAGAATATACTAAAAATAAAAATAAATAATAATAATGTATACTGTATAATATTAATAAATAATATATTAAAATAAAATTCTAAATTTGTGTTTATAAATTAAAATTCAAAACAAAGCCTAAAAAGTTAATTGTTTAAAAAGTAGTAGATAATGATGCTGATACCTATGTATCTAAAATAAATTGTGTACATATTTTTATAATTTAGAACAATATCACTTGAATGATAAATTAAGATTTACAATTTAAAACCAAAAAAATACTGTAACATAAGTGTATTTATGTTATATAGAAAACCCAAATTGATGCTGTATATTTTGCATTTATCTAACTATATTGATGTACCCCATTGTGCAATTATTAAAAAGTATAACATCTGTTATTTCATTATGCCAACTTTCTAGTGACTTCTGTCTCTCCTTAAAAATTACATTAATTGAGACTGTTTTATGTTATTCTACTACAAAATATTTCGAAGGTTAGTCGGTAAAACAAGATTATGATGACATGATGTGAAGTATACAGTATATACTTACAACAATTATTTGATAAATTAGTTAATATTTTATGTATACGATTTGTATAAAAGATTTATAATATTAATAATTCTCTAATTTATAAAATACTATTGTTTGTTTAAAAATATTATATGTGATAATACTATAATATGTGTTTTTATGTAAAACATATTATTTCCAAACTTTTTTCAGCAGTAGTGATTTTCCATTGCAAACGATCAAGACAATTAAAATACAATTTGAAAAGAAAAAGGTTTCTATCATTAAGTTTGACAGGAAATTACAACCACAGAATGGTTACAACCATATGTACTTGATAGGCTTATCATAGATATAAAATTTATTTTATGTTAAATCATATTATTATTTTTGTATGTATAATTGTATAAATGTTAGTTTTGTTGTGAACCACATCATATTTTAATATGAATAAAGAAATAACTTTAAAGGCATAACGATATTGGTTATAGCAGTATTTATTTAAAATGAAGTTTAATTGTTATTACTTATTTCATTAAAATAGAAAATTTAGTGGCCCTGAAAAGGGCCTTTTAGGTAAGAATTTAATGTTTCATAATTAATATACTAGTTTTATCCACCAAATCCGTAAAGTGTACGGCCTTGTCTTTTCAAAGCGTAAACAACGTCCATGGCGGTAACGGTTTTTCGTTTAGCGTGTTCGGTATAAGTGACTGCATCACGAATCACATTTTCCAGAAATACTTTCAACACACCGCGGGTATCTTCGTAGATCAAACCGGAGATACGTTTTACTCCACCACGACGAGCTAACCGACGAATGGCAGGCTTGGTGATTCCCTGGATGTTGTCACGGAGTACCTTACGATGACGTTTGGCTCCTCCTTTACCGCGTCCGGTCATGTTGATTTTATGTAGTTTCTAGCTGAAAACTTTGAACAGTTTGTGAAAAATCATTAAAAATCGTCATTAACTACTTTCAAAATCGGTGAAAATTCGTAGATTAAATCTGAATATGCTCAAATATAATAATTTTCATCTGTTGTAAAATATAAAATTTAAAATTTGTAGTGGCCCTAAAAAGGGCCTTTTTAAAAAGTGCAGAAGCAACAACAAGTTCAATTATTTAGAGCTGGTGTACTTTGTGACGGCTTTGGTTCCTTCACTGACAGCGTGCTTGGCCAATTCACCGGGCAACAAAAGTCGAACGGCGGTTTGGATCTCCCGACTGGTGATGGTCGATCGCTTGTTGTAGTGTGCCAGACGACTGGACTCGGCGGCGATACGCTCGAATAAATCGTTGACGAAACTGTTCATAATGCTCATTGCCTTAGAGGAGACACCGGTGTCGGGATGTACTTGCTTCAGTACTTTGTAGATGTAGATGGCATAGGATTCCTTCCTCTTTGGCTTGCGTTTCTTGTCGGACTTGGCGATGTTCTTTTGGGCCTTGCCGGACGATTTCTTCATCGCCTTTCCTGCAGATTTACCTCCTGGAGCCATGGTAGATATTTGTTAAAACGATAGTTGTTTACGTCGAAATACTTCAAACACGAATGATGTTCAATGACATAAAACGACCGTATATATTACTAACTCAAGGATGGCACGTCATACGGTTATTTGCTAAATTCTATTAGGTATGACGGAACAAAAAGGATTTACCAGCGGTACATGTCTGATAAAAATAATAGTTTCTTCATGAATAAAAATTGCTATTATGCTTATTGAAAACGACATCGTTTAGTAGCAGTTACATTGCCAACGGTGTGATATAATATCGTCATAACGTTTCAATCTGTTCAATCACAGGATTGTCTCTCTCTGTTTTTGACTATAAAGGTGCATATTTCACAGACCTCAGACCATTCAGTGTTTGATATAGTTCAAAGCAGTCGTCTACTAAAATCACAATCATGAGCGGAAGAGGCAAAGCAGGAAAATCGAAGGGAGGCAAATCCAAGACCAGGTCGTCCCGTGCCGGACTCCAGTTCCCGGTCGGTCGTATTCATCGTCTGTTGAGGAAAGGAAACTACGCCGAACGTGTCGGAGCCGGAGCACCGGTGTACCTGGCCGCTGTCATGGAATACTTGGCAGCTGAAGTTTTAGAATTAGCTGGTAACGCTGCCCGTGACAACAAGAAATCTCGTATCATTCCCAGACATTTGCAATTGGCAATCAGGAACGACGAAGAATTAAACAAATTGTTGTCCGGTGTTACAATCGCTCAAGGCGGTGTGTTACCCAACATCCAGGCTGTTCTTTTGCCCAAAAAAACCGAAAAGAAAGTCTAATTCAACTACTCAACATAATGTTCTACTAAAAAGGCCCTTTTCAGGGCCACTATCATTCATTCATACACGGGTCCCTTATTAGTAGTAGTAACGTGCGCTCTGTAACATGTACATTGTGGTTTTTTCATTTTTTAACCTGACACCGATGATTTGATATTTTATAATAATGTGATTTTCAAAATTTATAACAGAATGAAATTTTATTTTTAATAACCATTCCTATAACACATTGTATTGATTCACAGTAAACGTCCATTGTTCATTTAACGGATTGTACATCGTACATAGTATGACTTGTAATTATATATGAAGTACTGCTAGTTATAATATTTTGTTTCATATTATAATAATCAATAATCATATATGAGCAAACCGGATTGGGCCGGTTTTGAGTGTTTGGTTGTAATTTTTTCCTATTATAAAATTTATAATAGAATATATATTATTATACAATAGAATACTATTATATAATATAGAATATTATTTATATCAGTAATATTAAATATTAGTACAAACATTAGTAGCGAATTACTAGAGATTACAGCTACAGCAACTGTACTGTTTTATAATTCAACACAATTATATTGTCTGCTAATATTTGTACTAACTTATCATTACTATATAAAAAACAAAATTAATAAATAATTAAATCATAATGATATTATTAATATCTAATAAACCAAACAGTTGATGTAGCTGTATTCAAATGTTAGATGTTCTAAAACTCAGTAACATCTACCTTGACAATCCGACGCTGTTAACGAGTTGTATAACAACGAAATTTTTCGTACACGAACAGTACAGAAGTACACAAATTGTTTGCTAATTAATTTAAAATCGATATTTTACACAAGAATAAATAATATGTTGTTCCGTCAGTAGAAATAAAAAAAAAGTTTATGGATTCAATCGAAAAATTTGTGTAATTAGTATAAAATATGTCCACATTATATTATTTGTTGAAATAAAATTCGATTTTATCAAACATTATTTATCGTATCTTCCTTTGACTGAGGGTCAAATACACCTTTCCGTAAATAATTTTCTGTCGAAAAAAATAAGTGAAATCCGATGGTTTACGCAAATAATGATGATGATGATATTCATATTTATTAGTATAAACAATTAATTATAAAATACAATATACCTACTATACACACACAGCACAATTAATTGGCGGCCCTGAAAAGGGCCTTTTTAAAAGATGTATGTATGTGGGGGTATGCACTCATGTACATTAACCTCCGAAACCGTACAAGGTGCGTCCTTGACGTTTCAGGGCATAGACGACGTCCATGGCGGTAACGGTTTTCCTCTTGGCGTGCTCGGTGTAGGTGACTGCATCACGGATTACATTCTCCAGGAACACTTTCAACACACCGCGGGTCTCTTCGTAAATCAAACCGGAGATACGTTTCACTCCACCACGGCGAGCTAACCGACGAATGGCAGGCTTGGTTATTCCCTGGATGTTATCACGCAGTACTTTACGATGACGTTTGGCTCCTCCTTTTCCAAGACCTTTACCTCCTTTACCGCGTCCGGTCATGTTGATTTTATGTAGTTTCTAGCTGGTTACTGCTTCAAACGCTGAACGTTAACTGATGTCACGGGTAACAAATGCCAATGTATTTATGCGTTTCACGGAGCACGCGCGGCCAATCGAAATGCTCAATTTGATTTCTCCCACTTACCGATTATCAACAACGCCATCGACCAATGGGGACGACAGATACGAATCCGTTTTGTATATAAATACTAGCGTGTTTCGTTACAGTAAACTATCAGTATTTTACAGTTCGTCTTATACACAACTAATTCCAAAATGGCCCGTACCAAGCAGACCGCACGTAAATCTACCGGAGGAAAGGCTCCCAGGAAGCAGCTTGCAACCAAAGCCGCCCGCAAGAGCGCACCAGCCACCGGTGGAGTGAAAAAACCTCATCGTTACCGTCCGGGAACCGTCGCTCTTCGTGAGATCCGTCGTTACCAAAAGAGTACGGAACTATTGATCCGCAAATTGCCGTTCCAACGTCTTGTACGTGAAATCGCCCAAGACTTCAAAACCGACTTGCGTTTCCAGAGCTCTGCTGTTATGGCATTGCAAGAGGCTAGCGAGGCGTATTTAGTCGGTTTGTTTGAAGACACCAATTTGTGCGCCATCCACGCCAAGCGTGTCACAATCATGCCCAAGGACATCCAACTGGCTCGTCGTATCCGCGGAGAACGTGCCTAACGGTTTATCATGATTATTATTATTATTATTATTACCTTAAAAAGGCCCTTTTCAGGGCCAACAATGTGTTCAAGACCTGTACCAATTAGGTAGAATCTCAAGACAATTTGCTTTATATCTAGGTGTGTGGTTTATTGCGTCAGTTAACTTAAAAGTGATACTTATTTTTTGGAATAGTGATAAGTAAAATAGAATAATATTTTATATTCTTGCTGATTATGAATATTTTCGTTTGAATTCTCAAAAATTAAATCGAAACAGTATGGATTATAATTAGAATTTATCGAAAAAAATTTCTGTTACACTTTTGTTACGCTACAATCTTACGTTGATATTTAGTTGGAAATGTAGGACACCCCTATGACTTTTTTTCTTCAATATTCATAACAATTACATTTATGTATATTGTACTGTAATGTTAATAATAATTTTTTCTCAAAATAACACTTATGACTTATCAGCGTTTATTATTATTATCTAGATTCTAGACTCGTTCTAGGAACAAGGCTGTTATTATTATTAATATTTAGTAATTAGTTGCTTACACAAAATATACGGGAATTACCCAGCTCGGTGATCGCGAATATTCAATTACACCACGATTAAAGATATCTTAAATCGTGATTACAAGTTACAACACACTCTTCCCTTGATTGGACCATCGGCAAACGTACGCATGTATACCCGCATTTGTTGTCTCTTTCTGACTAATTTAGATCATAGCTAATGTAGTAATGTTCATTCAGCAGAACACATTTTGTAATGTTAGGATTATTATTAGAGTAAATTTATACATTATCAAATTTAAAGTTAAGAATATTATATAGAAAATGACATATGCTATTAATGCTATGTGTTTTTATCAAGTAAATAAGGACCTTTGTCGTTTAATATTATCAATTTAAAGTTGTTTATAATCTTATTAGTCAGTAGACATAAGTATTCAAAAGTTAACTTTTCTGGTGGTTACATCCATAGGGGCGTAGATCCAAAATATTATGGCCTGTTTGGTCGGTATGAAAATGCGTATAACATACACTCCACTCAACAATTAATTAGATATTTAAATTTTCGATAATAGTGATTAATAATGAGATTAGCAACAATATCATCCCCCATCTGTCATCAGGTTTTTACCTCACATATAGGTAAAAATAATTTTATTCGCTTACATCAATCGCCCGCCAGACCACAATTTCTATTTTTTTTTTTTTTTTTTTTAATAGGTAGGCGTACTAACTTAAATTGAATTAAATTTAAAAATCTTGTATTGTATAATTATATATGTATTAACAAAAATAAATAATTTCAAAAATTATTATTTACTATTTAAAAAATCGTCAACATTATTTTAAACAATAAATTCTTATAAATAAATAATTTACATCTTTTTTTTTTTTTTAATAAGAATGTTCATGGCGATGATAATAATAATAATAATAAAAAAAAGTATGAAAATGTAGGTATGTAACTTATTGATGAATTTTGGAAAAAAACCACAGTATACAATACTATCCCTTCATTACCCACAGTGAAATAACTTGGTCTAACGCTTGATAAACGTTTAACTTGGGCTCAACACATACGTGAAAAAAGACTATCCCTAAACAATAGGCTACGTATGCTTAAACATTTAATTGGTAATGAGGTCACTCCTGTCAATATTAAACTACTAATCTACAAATCTTTAATAAAACCCATAATGGACATACGGGCTCCAGCTATGGGGAAATGCTAAAAAGTCCAATCTAAATAAGATACAAGCTTTTCAAAACATGACATTAACAAAAATAGTAAATGCTCCTGCATATATATCAAACCTTACTCTACACAAAGACTGTAACCTAATAACCATTCATGACGAAGCCAAACGTTTCTATAGAAAATTTCATCACCGTCTTTCTACTCATTCAAATCCTCTCATCAAGAATTTATCATCCCTCACAATCACAGGTAGCTCTCCAAGGCGACTTAAACGTAATTGGTGCAGAGATTTATTACAATAAAAAATAAAATTAAAAATAAAATAAAAATAAAACAATTATTAAACTAAATAAATCCCTTAGGATTTAATTCAAACTGAAAGTGTCATCAATGGGTGGCTTCTTTCCCCAAATTATGTAGGTACTTCATGCTCTATTATTTTTTTTTTCTCTTTCTATCTTATAGCACATATACTTATTATGTCCACGTCATGATATAGATTGTATATTTTCTTGTAAAAAAAAAAAAAAAAGAATACAATATTACACTTGTACACAACCATATTGTGAAAATGTATTTAAATAAAAATGCTTACAGTACCGTTAACAATATTTAATTACAAATACATTATAATTTATAAGTATAAAGGTAGTCTTTTTGTTATTTTTTATCGGCTGTTAAAAATATAATTATTAAAATGTACCTATTTGTAAAAGTTTTACCCTGTAGAGTATTTACTTTGTTCCTACGTTATACAAAAGATTAATTACCTACCTACTTCATCGATTAGTTAGAAAAAATGCAAATATATAGTATAATATTTCAATTGGTCGATTTAAAATTTAAAACCGTTCACATCAATAACATTTGTAGTTCTTAAATTACCTATCGTCAAAATATTAAGAACACGTATTATTTTATTTCGGTGATTATTTTCTTACAGGTTTTTATTCCGTTTACAATGTTTGGTATACATAAGTTATTCTCCGCGAAAATGTCCCGTTTGAATAAAATGCTCTATGTGGCATTGCAGTGTATCAAAAAATATTTGTATATTTACCTATTTCATTGTGATATTATAATAAATATAATATCAAAAGTATTAGAATACAATTTTATGAGTTGAATTGTCTTTAGAATTTACATAATACTTACGTTTGTTATTAAACATTGTCAACGCTGATTGTACAAAAACGAAGCTACACTTCAACCAGGAAGTCATCAAAACGATCCAGAAAGCAAGGCGCATCAGACCCCTAACCCCATACCTAATAATCATTATTCGTGTCCAATCCCACAACAATGAAGTATGAACACTTCCAAAATGTGTTTAAAATCATTAAATTAGGACAGTCACGAATTACATTGCCAAATAGTGGACTAAAATTAATATAACATTTTAATTAATACTGTTTATTAACGTAATAGTATAGGCTTTAGCTGAATTTCATCAAGCTATAATTAATTTGTCTACAACAGAAAGAAATATATTTTATAAATTAATTACGTACAAGTGTACAACCATTATAATGTATCAGCTACAAGATGATTGATGATGTAATTTGGGATATTAGCCTAATATTCTGCTCGTACAGCATATCTAGACCTATATTATAAATACATACAGTCTCGGCTGGACTGATACACGGTAGAGATTTTATGCGGTGCATCAAGAGAATACGAAAATCTGTCGTTGTAGAAAACCCTTTAGTTCTTATATTATTATTAATGGTACAACTATTCAAATGTTACGTTATTTGATATTTGCCCGCTTTAGATGGTGACCTAGGTTTTTTTATTAATGAGATTTTATCTCGACAATTATGTACATGAATCTGAAATAAATATAAGTTAGTAAAGCTCACACTCTTAAATTCGGAGGCCTGATTGCAGAATAAAATTTAGCGTATGATTGATTATATTAGTATTAAAATAGTAAAATAAAATCCGGTTCCCCGATGGTTTCGGCAACGTTCTGTGCTGTCAATTCGTGTCTTAGATAATGAAGAATAAAATACTCTATTTATATAAAAACAGTATGACATCATCAAGGTACCTGCAATAACACGTTAAATGCTAAAAAATCGTAGAAATAAATAATAGTGTACAGTGTAAACTGCGACGTCGGTTTACTACGCGTACAAACTTTATGATATATATCCGATACGAGACAACCGATGATGTAAAACTAAGTTAAATTTTGTTTATTTAAACTTGAATTATGACCAAAATCCCTTAATGATGTAATAATGTGATTATTTTTAAAAAATATTTAAGGTGAATACGATTAAGATTAGATTTAGAGGTAAAGTCCGTCGTGTAAACATTTCAATGGTAAAAACGTTAATGACGCCGTGCCATAACAGTAACCTAAAATCGTCAATTTTAAAAAGCCACTGTTCGTCGCCATATCGTTCGATTTGCAATCTGCAAACATTCAGGTCTTTGGAAACTCGTATAGAATGTTTTTTGAGAAGTTTTTGTAACTTTAAAATTATTTTCCATCATACGGTAGACCATTAAACGTGGTCTACGAAAACCAGGTTGGAAGCGTGAGAATAACGATCCATGGTGGTTTTATCTTACCAGACAACGTCAGCAAAACTATATGGGATCATTTGAAATTTAGTTGGCTTTTTGTTAAATTTAAAACCAGGCTCTTAAGATTATTTATTGTCGAGAAATCGCGGAAAATGTTTGCACAACCGCAGCCGTGTCGATGACGCGAATTACGACGGTTTACTAGTCGGTACGGTATGGTGTATATATTTACCAACCGTTTCGTTGCTCAGCATTACATTCGACTGCATTACTTCGAGTTAGTCTACTACATTCGACATCAACTCTACCATGACAGAAACCGTCGTTCTTGCCGCTCCGGCACCAGTCGTCGCATCGCCTGCTGCGAAGAGGTCTCCAGCCAAGAAGAAGTCCGGTGCTGCTAAGCCAAAGAAGCCAGCTGCGTCTCACCCGACCACTTCCGTGATGGTCACATCAGCCATCAAAGAACTCAAGGAGAAAAAAGGTTCGTCTTTGCCAGCTATCAAGAAATACTTGGCTGCCAACTACAAAGTCGATCCCGCCAAGATGGCGCCGTTCATCAGGAAATTTTTAAAAGCCGCCGTCGCCAACGGAACCGTCGTACAGACCAAGGGCACTGGCGCTTCTGGTCACTTCAAATTACCGGTTGCCGAAGTTAAACCGAAAAAGGCAGCTGTAGTCAAGAAGAAGAAACCAGTCGTCAAAAAAGTCAAAGCCCCTGGTGCCGTAAAGAGGAAGTCGACGTCTGCCAAGAAAGTGAAGCCCGCGTCCGGTGAACCGGCAGCTAAAAAGGTCAAAAAGACTGTCACCGCTAAGCCTAAGGCTGACAAACCAAAAAAATCTCCGGCCAAGGCAAAAAAAACCTGCTGTCGCTGTCAAACCCAAAGCTAAGAAGACTCCAACCAAGAAAACAGCAGCTCCCAAAAAAAAGTAAATTGATCGATTGAATCATCCTCAACCCTTAAAACGGTCCTTTTCAGGACCACCAATTTTTTCTAAACTTACTTTGAAATTTTGAATCCAATATTTATTTATTTATGATTCTAGTCAATACGATATAATTATAATAATATTCAACAACAATGTGGTTGGTAATGTTTTACTTTAAACGTATTATTAATAATTACTTACAGGTCAATACAAGGATAGTATTTGTGAATAATAACATCAATTTAAACCTTTCTTAGTAGCCCTATCATATTTTTTATCGACAGTAGTTGCCGACTTGCTGTGCAATATAAAATTAGGTCCCAATTATATTTTGTACCAAACTTAGTATGCTAAGTGTATAAAAATGTAATTTATTTTAACCTACATTCTTATATATCAACTAGTGCTCAGAAGTTGTTGCTTTTGCATGTTTATTTTTTTAAAGCCTAAATTTAGCGTGATTTCTCTTGAAATTACTATAAAATACATTAAAATAAGGAATATATTAAGATAATACTATAATATAATATATTATATTATTATAATTCACCTATTGTAATTTGAATCAATCTGTTGAAAGGAAATTTGCTATGTCTTACGTTCGTAAGACAAATACAACACATGCGGGTATGTCGTCCTCTTAAGTCTAACTTATTCATATTTAAAATGTATATTGTTATGTAAATTATAGCTAGAACTTTGCTCCCAAAATGGTTTTACGATGAGGCAATCAATCAAATCCTTTTTTTTTTTTTATAATATAATGCACTATAATAAATGTTTAATTATTACATTTTAATTCCTAATTAAGAAATATTTTGAAAACCTCGCTATCAGTATTTTTAAAATTTGAATTTCAAATTTTGTGTAAATGTAAAATGTGTATATTTTATAAAATGTAATTTATTTTAACATACATTCTTATATATCATTACTAGTGCTCAGAAGTTGTTGCTTTTGCATATATTGTATATATCACCATAAATAGTATACATTTTCTAAGTGGTTTCAAATGGTTAATAATTTATAATTTTTTTAAAGAAATACCTAAGAAAAATGTCAA
This sequence comes from Rhopalosiphum padi, assembly GCF_020882245.1. Taxonomy (NCBI): domain Eukaryota; kingdom Metazoa; phylum Arthropoda; class Insecta; order Hemiptera; family Aphididae; genus Rhopalosiphum; species Rhopalosiphum padi. The sequence continues at coordinate 57,162,943 of NC_083598.1, forward strand.
TTCTATGATTTAAATATTTATTTTTTAATAATATACCTACTGGTTTTGTAATAGTAATATAATGTTTATGTGTAATAATAATTAAATCCCATTCCTACGTCTGGTGTGCTTACCTAAGTACTTACCATGTCGTATGAAGGTGGACAGTATACTTGGAAAATCGTCACTATTCCGTGTTTTTCTAAGACTGTTTATTAACCCAACTGTTTTTGCCTAATCAAAAGAATCAAAAGTATTCTTGGAAAACTAAAAAAAATTTACTATTCTACAATTTATTTAGTATACAAATAGGTACGACTACTTGTTGAGTGGAGTGTATGTTATACGCATTTTCATACCGACCAAACAGGCCATAATATTTTGGATCTACGCCCCTATGGATGTAACCACCAGAAAAGTTAACTTTTGAATACTTATGTCTACTGACTAATAAGATTATAAACAACTTTAAATTGATAATATTAAAACGACAAAGGTCCTTATTTACTTGATAAAAACACATAGCATTAATAGCATATGTCATTTTCTATATAATATTCTTAACTTTAAATTTGATAATGTATAAATTTACTCTAATAATAATCCTAACATTACAAAATGTGTTCTGCTGAATGAACATTACTACATTAGCTATGATCTAAATTAGTCAGAAAGAGACAACAAATGCGGGTATACATACGTACGTTTGCCGATGGTCCAATCAAGGGAAGAGTGTGTTGTAACTTGTAATCACGATTTAAGATATCTTTAATCGTGGTGTAATTGAATATTCGCGATCACCGAGCTGGGTAATTCCCGTATATTTTGTGTAAGCAACTAATTACTAAATATTAATAATAATAACAGCCTTGTTCCTAGAACGAGTCTAGAATCTAGATAATAATAATAAACGCTGATAAGTCATAAGTGTTATTTTGAGAAAAAATTATTATTAACATTACAGTACAATATACATAAATGTAATTGTTATGAATATTGAAGAAAAAAAGTCATAGGGGTGTCCTACATTTCCAACTAAATATCAACGTAAGATTGTAGCGTAACAAAAGTGTAACAGAAATTTTTTTCGATAAATTCTAATTATAATCCATACTGTTTCGATTTAATTTTTGAGAATTCAAACGAAAATATTCATAATCAGCAAGAATATAAAATATTATTCTATTTTACTTATCACTATTCCAAAAAATAAGTATCACTTTTAAGTTAACTGACGCAATAAACCACACACCTAGATATAAAGCAAATTGTCTTGAGATTCTACCTAATTGGTACAGGTCTTGAACACATTGTTGGCCCTGAAAAGGGCCTTTTTAAGGTAATAATAATAATAATAATAATCATGATAAACCGTTAGGCACGTTCTCCGCGGATACGACGAGCCAGTTGGATGTCCTTGGGCATGATTGTGACACGCTTGGCGTGGATGGCGCACAAATTGGTGTCTTCAAACAAACCGACTAAATACGCCTCGCTAGCCTCTTGCAATGCCATAACAGCAGAGCTCTGGAAACGCAAGTCGGTTTTGAAGTCTTGGGCGATTTCACGTACAAGACGTTGGAACGGCAATTTGCGGATCAATAGTTCCGTACTCTTTTGGTAACGACGGATCTCACGAAGAGCGACGGTTCCCGGACGGTAACGATGAGGTTTTTTCACTCCACCGGTGGCTGGTGCGCTCTTGCGGGCGGCTTTGGTTGCAAGCTGCTTCCTGGGAGCCTTTCCTCCGGTAGATTTACGTGCGGTCTGCTTGGTACGGGCCATTTTGGAATTAGTTGTGTATAAGACGAACTGTAAAATACTGATAGTTTACTGTAACGAAACACGCTAGTATTTATATACAAAACGGATTCGTATCTGTCGTCCCCATTGGTCGATGGCGTTGTTGATAATCGGTAAGTGGGAGAAATCAAATTGAGCATTTCGATTGGCCGCGCGTGCTCCGTGAAACGCATAAATACATTGGCATTTGTTACCCGTGACATCAGTTAACGTTCAGCGTTTGAAGCAGTAACCAGCTAGAAACTACATAAAATCAACATGACCGGACGCGGTAAAGGAGGTAAAGGTCTTGGAAAAGGAGGAGCCAAACGTCATCGTAAAGTACTGCGTGATAACATCCAGGGAATAACCAAGCCTGCCATTCGTCGGTTAGCTCGCCGTGGTGGAGTGAAACGTATCTCCGGTTTGATTTACGAAGAGACCCGCGGTGTGTTGAAAGTGTTCCTGGAGAATGTAATCCGTGATGCAGTCACCTACACCGAGCACGCCAAGAGGAAAACCGTTACCGCCATGGACGTCGTCTATGCCCTGAAACGTCAAGGACGCACCTTGTACGGTTTCGGAGGTTAATGTACATGAGTGCATACCCCCACATACATACATCTTTTAAAAAGGCCCTTTTCAGGGCCGCCAATTAATTGTGCTGTGTGTGTATAGTAGGTATATTGTATTTTATAATTAATTGTTTATACTAATAAATATGAATATCATCATCATCATTATTTGCGTAAACCATCGGATTTCACTTATTTTTTTCGACAGAAAATTATTTACGGAAAGGTGTATTTGACCCTCAGTCAAAGGAAGATACGATAAATAATGTTTGATAAAATCGAATTTTATTTCAACAAATAATATAATGTGGACATATTTTATACTAATTACACAAATTTTTCGATTGAATCCATAAACTTTTTTTTTATTTCTACTGACGGAACAACATATTATTTATTCTTGTGTAAAATATCGATTTTAAATTAATTAGCAAACAATTTGTGTACTTCTGTACTGTTCGTGTACGAAAAATTTCGTTGTTATACAACTCGTTAACAGCGTCGGATTGTCAAGGTAGATGTTACTGAGTTTTAGAACATCTAACATTTGAATACAGCTACATCAACTGTTTGGTTTATTAGATATTAATAATATCATTATGATTTAATTATTTATTAATTTTGTTTTTTATATAGTAATGATAAGTTAGTACAAATATTAGCAGACAATATAATTGTGTTGAATTATAAAACAGTACAGTTGCTGTAGCTGTAATCTCTAGTAATTCGCTACTAATGTTTGTACTAATATTTAATATTACTGATATAAATAATATTCTATATTATATAATAGTATTCTATTGTATAATAATATATATTCTATTATAAATTTTATAATAGGAAAAAATTACAACCAAACACTCAAAACCGGCCCAATCCGGTTTGCTCATATATGATTATTGATTATTATAATATGAAACAAAATATTATAACTAGCAGTACTTCATATATAATTACAAGTCATACTATGTACGATGTACAATCCGTTAAATGAACAATGGACGTTTACTGTGAATCAATACAATGTGTTATAGGAATGGTTATTAAAAATAAAATTTCATTCTGTTATAAATTTTGAAAATCACATTATTATAAAATATCAAATCATCGGTGTCAGGTTAAAAAATGAAAAAACCACAATGTACATGTTACAGAGCGCACGTTACTACTACTAATAAGGGACCCGTGTATGAATGAATGATAGTGGCCCTGAAAAGGGCCTTTTTAGTAGAACATTATGTTGAGTAGTTGAATTAGACTTTCTTTTCGGTTTTTTTGGGCAAAAGAACAGCCTGGATGTTGGGTAACACACCGCCTTGAGCGATTGTAACACCGGACAACAATTTGTTTAATTCTTCGTCGTTCCTGATTGCCAATTGCAAATGTCTGGGAATGATACGAGATTTCTTGTTGTCACGGGCAGCGTTACCAGCTAATTCTAAAACTTCAGCTGCCAAGTATTCCATGACAGCGGCCAGGTACACCGGTGCTCCGGCTCCGACACGTTCGGCGTAGTTTCCTTTCCTCAACAGACGATGAATACGACCGACCGGGAACTGGAGTCCGGCACGGGACGACCTGGTCTTGGATTTGCCTCCCTTCGATTTTCCTGCTTTGCCTCTTCCGCTCATGATTGTGATTTTAGTAGACGACTGCTTTGAACTATATCAAACACTGAATGGTCTGAGGTCTGTGAAATATGCACCTTTATAGTCAAAAACAGAGAGAGACAATCCTGTGATTGAACAGATTGAAACGTTATGACGATATTATATCACACCGTTGGCAATGTAACTGCTACTAAACGATGTCGTTTTCAATAAGCATAATAGCAATTTTTATTCATGAAGAAACTATTATTTTTATCAGACATGTACCGCTGGTAAATCCTTTTTGTTCCGTCATACCTAATAGAATTTAGCAAATAACCGTATGACGTGCCATCCTTGAGTTAGTAATATATACGGTCGTTTTATGTCATTGAACATCATTCGTGTTTGAAGTATTTCGACGTAAACAACTATCGTTTTAACAAATATCTACCATGGCTCCAGGAGGTAAATCTGCAGGAAAGGCGATGAAGAAATCGTCCGGCAAGGCCCAAAAGAACATCGCCAAGTCCGACAAGAAACGCAAGCCAAAGAGGAAGGAATCCTATGCCATCTACATCTACAAAGTACTGAAGCAAGTACATCCCGACACCGGTGTCTCCTCTAAGGCAATGAGCATTATGAACAGTTTCGTCAACGATTTATTCGAGCGTATCGCCGCCGAGTCCAGTCGTCTGGCACACTACAACAAGCGATCGACCATCACCAGTCGGGAGATCCAAACCGCCGTTCGACTTTTGTTGCCCGGTGAATTGGCCAAGCACGCTGTCAGTGAAGGAACCAAAGCCGTCACAAAGTACACCAGCTCTAAATAATTGAACTTGTTGTTGCTTCTGCACTTTTTAAAAAGGCCCTTTTTAGGGCCACTACAAATTTTAAATTTTATATTTTACAACAGATGAAAATTATTATATTTGAGCATATTCAGATTTAATCTACGAATTTTCACCGATTTTGAAAGTAGTTAATGACGATTTTTAATGATTTTTCACAAACTGTTCAAAGTTTTCAGCTAGAAACTACATAAAATCAACATGACCGGACGCGGTAAAGGAGGAGCCAAACGTCATCGTAAGGTACTCCGTGACAACATCCAGGGAATCACCAAGCCTGCCATTCGTCGGTTAGCTCGTCGTGGTGGAGTAAAACGTATCTCCGGTTTGATCTACGAAGATACCCGCGGTGTGTTGAAAGTATTTCTGGAAAATGTGATTCGTGATGCAGTCACTTATACCGAACACGCTAAACGAAAAACCGTTACCGCCATGGACGTTGTTTACGCTTTGAAAAGACAAGGCCGTACACTTTACGGATTTGGTGGATAAAACTAGTATATTAATTATGAAACATTAAATTCTTACCTAAAAGGCCCTTTTCAGGGCCACTAAATTTTCTATTTTAATGAAATAAGTAATAACAATTAAACTTCATTTTAAATAAATACTGCTATAACCAATATCGTTATGCCTTTAAAGTTATTTCTTTATTCATATTAAAATATGATGTGGTTCACAACAAAACTAACATTTATACAATTATACATACAAAAATAATAATATGATTTAACATAAAATAAATTTTATATCTATGATAAGCCTATCAAGTACATATGGTTGTAACCATTCTGTGGTTGTAATTTCCTGTCAAACTTAATGATAGAAACCTTTTTCTTTTCAAATTGTATTTTAATTGTCTTGATCGTTTGCAATGGAAAATCACTACTGCTGAAAAAAGTTTGGAAATAATATGTTTTACATAAAAACACATATTATAGTATTATCACATATAATATTTTTAAACAAACAATAGTATTTTATAAATTAGAGAATTATTAATATTATAAATCTTTTATACAAATCGTATACATAAAATATTAACTAATTTATCAAATAATTGTTGTAAGTATATACTGTATACTTCACATCATGTCATCATAATCTTGTTTTACCGACTAACCTTCGAAATATTTTGTAGTAGAATAACATAAAACAGTCTCAATTAATGTAATTTTTAAGGAGAGACAGAAGTCACTAGAAAGTTGGCATAATGAAATAACAGATGTTATACTTTTTAATAATTGCACAATGGGGTACATCAATATAGTTAGATAAATGCAAAATATACAGCATCAATTTGGGTTTTCTATATAACATAAATACACTTATGTTACAGTATTTTTTTGGTTTTAAATTGTAAATCTTAATTTATCATTCAAGTGATATTGTTCTAAATTATAAAAATATGTACACAATTTATTTTAGATACATAGGTATCAGCATCATTATCTACTACTTTTTAAACAATTAACTTTTTAGGCTTTGTTTTGAATTTTAATTTATAAACACAAATTTAGAATTTTATTTTAATATATTATTTATTAATATTATACAGTATACATTATTATTATTTATTTTTATTTTTAGTATATTCTAACTAAATATATACTAATAATTTTTACCTATTCATTATAATGATATTTTTCTAAATTAAAAAAATGTTAAAATTCTAAATACTTCTTAACTCAATAATCTGTTAATATATTTATTAGCATCACATGTGGAAGACATGTTATTATTTACTTTTTTCACAATTACAAATTATAATAATTAACATTTGTTAAGAAAATAAAAATGAAAATATATTTTTTTTTATCACGTTTTATTGAAATTATAACTTGTAGATACAATTAATTTCATAATTCACACAAATCATATTAAAATAAAGTATAAGTTATAACATTTATCCATTTCCACTAAAAAGTAGTGCAATAATTTATAACAAAATGTCCATGTTTATGACATAATAATTACCCTAATAGTTATATGTTAATGTATTTATTAAAATTTAAAACAACAAAACAAAAACAAATACCTTTTAAAATAAAAACATCAATAAAATTGTACATTTAAATAAATTAAGACTAGAAAACAAAGTGATTTACAAAACTAGCTAGTATGGGCCATAGGAGTACAATGGGTAGGATTCTTCTTAAAAACTATTATTATTATAGCTGGTTACGAGAAGTAACCAATTGACTAGAAACTGTGTGAATTATCTGACTAGGTAATATACTTGTAATAATAATAACACTGTTTTGTAATGTAAATGCATTGTTGAAAATCATAAAATTTGGTAAGTTCAATTCTGGAAGCAATAATGAATAAATAATGATATAGGAAGCTTAATTTATAAACCACTGGAAGAATCGTAATTATCATATTATAATGTGTTATAAAATTCCGAACAAATGAAGCAACTGAGCACCTCGAAAAACAAATAATTACTTCTAATAACAATATTTCTTTTAACGTCATAATTACCACAAACTTAAAGAAGTACTACTTAGTTCTACATGTGTCATATAGCTAAAAATTAATCTTATTTTTAGTAGAAACACTGGAAATACATACGTACAGTAAAATGACGCTCTTAGGATTCAGCAAATAATAATAAAAATAATTATTAACAAAATAGAGTTTTAAATAAATTTGACTTAATATAAACAAAAAAATATATTCAAGCTTTAAAGAAGTCTAATTCAGGTGCAGTATAAAAGAAGTCTTTTCCTTTACAAATAATATATCAATTAATCACGCACTTTGGCGTATATTACGATAGAAATAGTGGTTAAAAAACATTTAAGCAGCCATAATTGACTTTTAAATAATATGCCTTCTTAATTTTAAGCCTTTAAGGCATAAGAAACTTTCTTTAAATTCCGTTTACTAATTTTTTGAAATTATAATAATGATTGGTTTTTTATTTGAAAGTCCTGAAAAACACGCTGCCTATTTATATATTGGTCAAGAAAAATATTTTTTGTTGCACTCAGATATAATAAATTATAAGTCACATAATATAACATGTAGAATAACTAAATGTTCAGTTGATTGCAATAAAAACGCTTGCCAAAGGACAACGGTAAATATATGACCTAAATTTGTTTGCTATAAAATGTATAGATTACCTATATCGTAAACAAACTTAAAAACATATTATTATCCTTGGCAGTGAAATTACAACAATTTGAAACATTAGTTATTGTGCGTGTTTGTGTTGGAAACTATATTATACTTGCAAAATATATAATTATATGTGTATATAAAATAATTATATATTTGAACTTAATATTAGATAAAGACAAATTGCAATAACACAGGAAGTTAAATATGGAATCAAAAACTATTCAAACTTAAAATCAACAAGAATAAAAAATAATATAGTTTCCAGACTAAACACATATTACATGAGCATTTGCCTAAGAGCTGTCAAAGGTATATATATATATAAATATGTACTTTATATATACATAAAATGTAGATTAATTAGAAGGTGTATGGAAGTAAGATGTTTGAGTCATAAGTCTTCGATTTAATATTGAGAACACATCAGTCTGTTTTGAGTGTTGGAAAATTTTTAGCAACTATCAACTGTTCGTGTGGGAAGTCCAGTGTAATGGTAAAGTGGAAAGCCATGTTTGATACTGCAAGGACATACTCGCTGAGTGCAAACCATGTGAATGCTGAAACCAAGACGACAAATTTAAATAAACAAACACTAATGAGTATTTTGATATTATGTTGAACATTACCCAAATCATGGCAGTAGAACCGATGTTTGATAAAGTAAATTATCAATGTGAACGTCGATGTTATACAAATAGCGAATAGTATTTTCTTAATTGTATACGATAAACGCTGATGTTCCGTCATAGTTTTGTGCACCATATTGAACGTCTTAATCATGACAATCATGTACAACAATGAGCTGAGCATGAACAAAATGAAAATTTTCTCGTGCACGGCTAAAAACGATAAAACGTAATTGTAGATGGTTGTTAAAATGCAGTAGATAATAATATGATAAACTAGGAAACGCACGATAATTTTCTCTGTTGGATATGTAAGTTACGCCACAGATAGCGGCTATTTCGATGAGATTGAGCCAGTAACAAAGGTTGATAAGTATGTAACTGGTGGACTTGTCGGCAACTTTGGACATCTGGCTGATAAAATAGTTATAGTACACCTGGGCGATGACCATGCGTGGTCCAACGTGAAAAGCGACAGCTATCCGCCACATATACGTCTGGGGTGTCA